>NC_064028.1:1896158-2528211 GCF_917208135.1 Athalia rosae | reverse complement strand
TATAAATTATTTTCAGAACAGATTCCGATCCCCGAGGTCAAACCCAGTTTTTGCAATGACGAAGCCAATGTTTCAACCTTTTCCGAAAGCTCTTTAATAGTTAACATTTCTCCAGTCGCCTCGTCTTGCTGATCAAAGGATAAAGAAATACTTTGTGATTAACAAATTATGATAATGTTCAATCGTGATCTGGTACGAGCCTCATTACCTGTACAACTGTGTCAGATCTAAATCGTTGAGTTTGTGATTTGATGTAACTCCACACACTCTTCGATGGAACATATTCGTCAGAATTTTCGTACTGCGAGTAATTGTCGATCATTTTTCTCAACTTGATTACTTTTACACTGTTTTATACCGATCCTGATATCTGTACAGCCGCGAGAATACACTCTGAATGAATTATCTTTGAACGATGAAGTATTTGAAGTATTGGAAAAACATGTTCAAAATGATTTGTTGGACAAGTGGGGATTAGATGTATTTGATTCCGGCTACTAATGCTTAGATTTCGTCAACGCGACCTGTTTATTTACATAATCGGTAATTCACGTTTCGTGGAAAAAAAAAACAAGAACAGTATTCCAAACACTTATCAATAGAGCAGGATACCATTAATTGGAAATGACGTGGTGTGTCAGGTTACAAAGTAATTACGAAATAATTACTCAGCATAAATTTCCAGGAGTTAGTACGTTTGACAAAATGAAATTGATCGGCTCGATCGTATTCACCGTGCAATTTTTTTTCGGCTTTAATTCGATCATTTGCGATAGAATAAAAAAAAAATATTTTCCGAGGGTTGATACTCCGACGGTAAAGATCGAAGGACATTAAAAGTTATCACAAGGCGGCAGACGATTCGAAGCTTGCGAGGGAATTCCCTATGCCCAGCAATAGAATGAGGTACAAATTAAATTAATTCATTAAAGCTCACCCATGATATCCATCCGCAGATCCCCAAACCGACTGGTACTTTGATGATAAAAAAATTCGGCGACATTTGTCTTCAGTGAACACCGATACCTTTACCAAGTCCTGTTGAAAGGCTCTAAAGATCAGAGGACTGTCTTTACTTGACATTTACACTCCGATTCGTGAAGATAGCGAAAGTAATTACCGAATTGGGGCCTTGAATGGGTTGCAAAAAAGTCAACATATTGAAATTCAACACAGGTTTTTTTAATACGGAAGATGAAAAGGTACCCGATAATATGGACCTCAAGGATCAATCCATGGCGTTACGTTGCGTTCACGATAATATCCAATCATTCGGCGGAGATCCGAAACGGATTACGATCTTCGGCCAAAGCGCGGTAGCTGTGAGCGTTCATTATCATTACATAAAAAAACGCAGCGCAGGCTTATTTTGGAGTGAGTGATGTTCAGGCGCAAAAAACGTATAATACGGTATAATTGAAGCTCAATGAAAACGTTTTTCTATAGGGGGAATGTCGTTGGAGAATGAACTCAAAGCAAAGAACTGAGTTGGCTACATCTAGACCCGCCCGATCATACCTCAAGCCTGTAAATTTACGATCAAGAATATCCGATCACATTATACTACATCGCAATTAATATTATACGGCAAATTATTCAAACCTCTTTATAATTATATTCAATCAATCCTCAATGGAAATGTAGGATCCTCGGGCGTGTATCTTATTTCGACAGGTGTTTTGGGTGAAGAGATAATTTTGAAACCGGTTTCTAATCATTTTTGTCAATACTGAAAGATGTAGCATAAAACCACTGTAGAATCCATACGAGTAACAAAATCTGATAACATACTGTCACTAGGTATAACTGAGTTTGTTATTCATTACTCACGTATTCGTATTATTCATTCCCTGTGTGATTATAATCGCTACTTGGAAAGGCTGCGAGGATACAAGCGGAGAGCAAAAAGAGCCTCGTATATTTTACCACTTCTCGTACAGCGGAACCCACAGCTTGAGCAAAGTTTTGTGCAGTGTGACCGACAACTTCGTTAAGATTTTCTATATTGCGGATGAAAAGTACAACGACATGGTAGTTGAAACCTTACGACATTGTTGCTAGGAATGAGCCGTGGGAACAACATTCTATACGAATACATATTAGACAAAGGATCCTTCGATCCTACATCTACGCCGCAAGATTAGGATATTTAAGAATAAAAAATGAAAGGTAAGTGCCGAAATAAAATTCCGAAGGTAAGATATCAAGTATAAATATATCTATACGTACATTCGAATTCATTTTGATTAATTTTGCCAGAGCTTTAATATCTTGTCCTTTCCACCTGAAGCCACTCTCAGCCCGTCGGGTGACCAATCGACCGCGTATACCTCGTCTGCATGCCCCGGCAAGTCCTGTGCCAGCTTTTTCGTTTTCATACTCCAAACTGAAATGATAAATGAAGAGTAAAAAAATAATTGTGCAAAAGCTGATGTAGGCCTTATGCGTTGATGTACGTACCTTTCAAAGTTGAGTCAGCACTTCCACTGACAAGCAGCCGCGAATCTGCGCTCCAAGATACGGAATAAACAGCCTGTACATGGCCTCGTAGCGATGTGATATATTTTCCGGTTTTTCCGTCCCATAATTTTATCGATTTATCAAACGAGGCTGATGCAAGTAAGCGACCGTCCGGTGAAAATTTGACATCATTTATCAATTGTTGATGCCCAGTCATTCTAGCTAGAATATTATTCACACATTGAAATAAATTGAAAATCTGTAGAATCGCAAAGTTCCAGCTCTTTACCGATTGGCTTTTTGTCTTTATCTGGTATCCACAAGAACAAAGTGAAATCGTCGGAACCAGAAACCATTCTTTCTTCACCCACAGAATCGTAGCGCTTTGTTGCCCGCTCCAACGGCGTGAGATCTTCTGATTTTTCCATTGGATAGTAGGACCCAGTTCTCAAAACGTAATCAGTATTCAAAGCTAATGTGTTGACCCAGTGTGCATGACCTTCTAGGGTCCTGCACAATATTCCCTATAATAACCAAAAGCTTTTGTTGAACATAGTGTAGGTACCTCCGTGCAACAGTCTACATATTTTTACTTACATCCAAAGCTCGCCAAACTTTGATAGATCTATCCTGAGACGCAGAATAGATAAGACCTCTACCACCCCACTTCACACACGTAACACTTTTGGTGTGACCTGCCAATACTCTTGTTGTCTGTCCAAGCGTTGTATCCCATATCCTCAAGTCACAATCTTTAGAAGCACTGACTAAATACCGGCATTCGGGATTGCTGTGAAACGGTTCCCAACTCAATGAGGTAACCCACATCTTGTGTCCAGTCATTGTCTTACCTGAAAAAAAAAATTTTTACGAGCTGTTCAAAGAAACTTCTTTGCCACTAATGATTCACCTGTTGATGCTCACCAACTTGTTTTCCACTTTCTGGGTCCCACAACACAATGCTCCCATTTTTGCATGCTGAAACCAGTTTATTGCCACAAGGTGCCCACGCTATACACAATACCCAGTGTTTGTGACTCTCGCATGTGAAGTGTGGGGTTTGTGTGTGAATGTCCCAAAATCTAACTGTGGTGTCCCCAGAGCCACTGGCAAGATGCTGTCCATTAGGTGAAAATGCAACAGATATTACTGCCTCCTTGTGACCTGTAAAAAAAATAGTTAAGTATGTGAAAATTATAAAACTCGCAGAGTATAGGAAGTCTTGTATTGAGTTTATACCTTCCAAGGATCCAGTGCATCTGGTAACAGCTCTGACTTTGAAAACAGCCTGGAGCTGATAAACGATTTCAACAACATCTTCACTGGTGCTGAACTCTTTTTCTAAAGATTTTTCCAAGCATTCTGTTATTTCAGTATCGTTGACAAAGAAGGCGAGTGGAACTGGGTCTTCTTCTTGCAGCAAGGCGTTGCAAATTAGTTGCAATTTGTCAACGGTGATATCAACAGGTAGATCTAACAGACCACCCGGCAAGATTTCACCTGTGTCGGATTTGAATCGCGACAAAACTCTTTTCACTTCTGGCTTATCGACTTCCATTTTATTATAAATTATTTGCTAGAATTTCGGCTTAGGTGAACCCGACGACGATGTCAAGCTATGGAAATACTGGACCACGTGCGTGTGAAGACTGATCTGTGCCTATGTTCAGGTTTTAATGGTGCTGCCGCCTTGCCGCGCATTCCAAGACCTTACATCCGCACCTTGCGCGCCAATCGTTCAGGGATTCATCGGATTATTGTCAAAAGTTGTCGAAAGACATCAATTGAAAAGATAGCACAGAAAATTTGTCAACACTAAAGCATTCCACGATGCCGAACCAGAAGATCGAGCATACTGAATTACTCGTCTTGGCTAGGCTGGCTGGAATTCATGCTGCACCTGGAGTGTTTCGGTAAATGATGGAACTTGGTGAATCACGTCGTTTACCATCACATAACCTATTTTCAGTGTCCACAATCGTCATTTTTGTGTTGCAGTATCATTACTGAGCTATTGGCATTGCAAATTCCTCCAGAGGATATCTACGCTCTTCTAGGACGGATATGTCAAGTACCTCGCAAAAAGAAAGATGATGTAGTGAAACGTAGATCTGAGAAAATAAAGTGATAATAACTCACTCTTTATTCATTCAATTATAGCGGTAATAATTTTAACCCTTGAAAATAATTCGATTCCTCGATAATCCCATTCGCCTCAGGATGTTCTATGACTGCAACTTCGCGCGCTTTTTGGTTGCCACACTTGCGTTCGCAAACCCACGATTGAACCCTGTATCCCGGAACCCCATCGGAGGACCGTTAGATTAATTATTTCGAAAATAGAAGGCAGTGGGATTGACAAAAGCGTGGCGCCATATTGCCTGCTTGTGTTTGGTTGCCGTTGTGGCGCGTGGTCAAGAATATTATCTCTGAAATAATCGTCATGTCTGATAACCAGGTAAGCGAAATTAGTAAAAAATGACAAATCCAAGTCAATAACCAAAGTATTCAAATCGTAACGATACAAATTGAGCCATCATAAACTTGCCCGCTATAACCTTTTCGTGATACAGGAACAGAAGCCTGATGCCGGCCCAGGTGACGCGAATTCGGAGTATATAAAACTCAAAGTTGTAGGAAATGTGAGTCCTAAGCAAGATACTGTTGCTTTTTTATGTAACATTTTCTTATTCAATGCAAACTGATCGAAAAACTGTTCAATTTTCTCTCCATAGGATAGCAACGAAATACATTTCAGAGTTAAGATGACCACCCAAATGGGGAAGCTGAAAAAATCATACAGTGATCGTGTGGTTAGTTACAGCCGTTTTGTTTATTAGCAATACTTTTAACGAACTATTTGGGCCCCAATGGGATTATTCTTACTTACACAATTTCAATGTCCTAATTATATCCTGAATAAGTATTGGTAACAAAAAGTATGAGTTCATTTCCATCTGTAAATCAAATCACGAAAGTTCAATGAATAGAGAAATACTGTGTTCAGGCATAAATTAATTGCTTTTTTCTCACTTTAATCACATCGCTGAGGGGTTCAGTGGTACCCTCATCCAGTGCTTATTCAATAGTTGATATTGAGACTTGAATCATTCAATAACCCAATGGATGAAACAAACTTTTCTTTCTCCAGGGAGTACCAATGACGTCGCTAAGGTTTCTATTTGATGGCAAAAGAATCAATGATGATGAAACGCCGAAACAGGTGCGTTGTCCTAAAAATTAATCTATTTAATTATCATAAAGTATAAAGTGCTTTGAAACTCATCAAGCTAATCACAAGTAGATATTTTAGAGGTTTAAACTAATTATTTAATTTCAGCTGGAAATGGAAAACGATGACGTGATTGAAGTTTACCAGGAGCAGACTGGTGGTCAGTACTGAAGATTTAAAAGCAAAAGGCCATGTAATTTGGTTTCAATATTTTTAAAGTGAAAGTGATTTAATGGTAAAAAAAAAAAGAAAAATGGACAAGATTATTATTACGCATATGTATGTTTAAAAGAAATCATTATGTAACTTAATTCTCATAATCTGGATGTGCTGTTTTACATTCCTCTGAGGTAATGATGAGTCCGTGAACATTGAGTATAAGTTTAGTTTCAAAGTCGTCCTCTGACTTCTAAATAACTTTACCTCAGCAGCGTTTAACTTGCTTCTCTATACTATTTTTTTTCTGTACACTGATATCGAATATTATAACCCTTTCGATGCAGCCGCTAGATTTATGAGTTACCTAAAAACAACGATTCAATCGAGTATCCAGTTCCACATTGAATAATAGAACTTAGGGGTGTTGCGATCTTCATCTACCAAAATTGTTAAGTGTCAGATTACAAATAAACACATGAAATAAATTAATAATATGTAAGAAAATATCATATTTTTTGGTCAGTTTCTTCAATGATAAACAGCACGTCTTAATTCAGAAGCTTGTGCTTTTCTATCAGGGTTTTTTCTTCGTCTCAGAATAACCGAAGTTGATCGAAGATTCGTTCAATTCAAAAGATGTTTTTTCAGAGAAACATTGATCATACTTCGTTAATTTGTCCAAAGCCACTATAACTTAGTTCATAAACGAGGTTTTTAAAACTCGATAGAATTGTAGAACGCCAAATAGCATTGGTTACAAGTATACATATTGCACATACCAAATTGGCGTATTCCAAAGTCATCGTATAGTCTCTTGCAAAAATTCATTTATCACAGACTACGATAATTTTGGAATAACGATTTTCTAGTATTATTCGGCATCATATTTTTCTTGCTTCACTTCCACCGCAAACTAGTAATAGGTGTTACTTTGATTTCTCTTAAATCCACTGTAAGTTCAAAAGGTTTTGTTATTGTCCACTAAGTTGTATCCATACTTGAGTAGCATGCCAAATTATTATAATATTTAATACGTGAAAGTTATTGTCATTTCAATTTAAGTATAATTGTTCAATAAACTTGGATAAAAAAAAGTATTTTTCTATATGAAACTTGAACTTGTAATAAATCAATCTAACACAATAAATTTTGGCGAGGTCGTTTGCTTAATTATGTTCGCACTCGACCAAAACTTTCATTGGATTTACACACTTGACGAGGTACGGTGAAAATAAAAATACGAGTCATTTTTTTCCGATCTTAGATTTTTAGTTATGGTTGTCGAGTAATATGTAAATCGTAATACCTTCGTCGTTTGAATAAAGAAGTTCTATTTATTTGGTACAATTGATTTTATTCATCATCAACCACGAACTTCTAATTGTGATTTTATGTTTCACACGATTTGATGTTGGACAACATGTAGCAACGTTGCCATCAAATAATAGATTATGTATGTATATACACAGAATAACTTGTCCCAAGGTCAGCAGCAGCAGCAGATAATATAACATTTGATTAATCCAACACGTTACATAATATAAACAATTAATAAAACAATTCTGCACTCACAGAACAAGCATTATCAGAATATCTCAGTTACAATTTACAATTATTTTCAGGTAGATCACTACTACCATAAATTTAATTTTGAAACAAGAAAATATTTCTTTACAGCGTATAAAATCGTTTTCCTGTTTTGTCTATTCTCAACTAACAATAAAAGTATTAATATTAAATTTAATATAGTCGTAGAATTAGCTACCCTTTCAATAGTCGACCGGAAATAGAAATTAATTTAGCCATTGTTTCGAGAACCTTTCCCTGCAGCTAGAATATGGGAAAATCTATTGAGATCTCTTGAGTTGCAAAGAAAAATCTCTTCAACAGCTCTAGGTGGATTCCTAGTAGGATAATTGAAGTGACATTTCCAAGATTACAACGGCCAGATATCGTAGCGTATTATGTGGGTAAGAAAATTACACCATATCATAAACACAGCCTATCATTATTAATATTAATATTATTATCGTTATCATTATCATTATTATTATTATTATCATCATCATTGTTACTGTTATTTCAACACGCGAAACTTTTAAATAATTCCTAAGTTCGCGGATTAATAAATATTCATGAAATTTCATGATTAGATTTGAATTTCAAGAAATGGGTGCACAGCTCTGAAGATTTACATCACCCACAGCCTTCGTGGTTTAAAGAACAATCGAATTCTGGGTGTTTTCATTGATAATTACAAAATTAATTAGATTGACGTGTCTCCAGGAGAAAGACTGAGAATTCATTATGGACCAACTTGTTATTCATCTTAGAATTATATTTATGATACAAATACTATAAAGAGTACTACCACGTACTACGTAAGTATTATTTTCTCCTTTTTTTCATTTTGAAAGTTATTGTTTTTTTATGTTTTTTTTTGTTCTTTCTTTGTTTATTAGGACAAGACTTTTTTTTATATATATATATACTTAAATAAAATATACAGTGTTCACTTGAGACAATTGCTCAAGATCTATTCAATGAATATAAACAATTTAGCCCAGCTCTCATCACGCATTAATACTTTCAATAATTATTATGCCTAGTTAATCATTGCGTCGTAATAAATATTTTAACCATAAACTATCAGAGCCATGTATTATTTCTTAAAGCGTTATTTTCGTTGGCGCGGCATTGGATGATTATGATTGTTGAATAGGTGGTCACAAAGCATCACGATGCCATACCCACGTTTTTTTTGTATGATCAAACCTGTGAGCGATCCATTGCTGCTCCAATAGTTGATACCTATCCTGACTCAGATACAATGGTTTCCCTCGCCTGAAATAATATCTAAAATCTAGAATCCGTTCCTCTGCTCAAAATTTTATTACACGAATAAGAGAGAATACTTACTTCAGATCCCTATCTTCTTCTTCAAAATCATCTAGGTACAATGAGCCCCATAAACAGGCCCTTCTGCCTCGTATCACAATAATATACGTTGACGTGACGACCAAATATATACCAGTCCCTCCGCCACAGTCAATCGAATGCTAAGTTTTATTTGAGAGAAAGAAAGATATTAATTATTCGTACTAGTATGTTCGTTGGAGTAAACATTTTTCACGTTTTCTCTTCTTCTCACCTGGACAGCCTCGCAAACGTTATGTTGCTTACAACAATTTTGTTTTAAACAAACAATCGTTCCGCATAACAGACAGATGCTCGTCTCCTGAGGCACCGATTGACACCGACGGCATTGTCGTTCGTGGTAATACTGTATTGCGTAGGAAAACATTATGTATGAGAATTATTAGATTAGACAGACGAATAATTTATTCCCCTCTCTTTCTTACCGTAAATATTTTTTCATATTCCCGCGGCAAGCTAAGTAACTTAGGAACCTCCCAGGATATGTGTTGCGTGGAAATCAAACTCCTCGCTGATTCTGCATTACGATTAATAAAAGCACTAAACTGATCTAACCACATACGTGGAACGGAGATACTAGCCTCGTCGTCTTGCCAGTTCAATGCTACCGCTGCATTGAAACATTCCCAGTCCATACCTTCCGTAACCAATTCCAAGTAATAAACTAGTCTGACGAATTCAGTTTGCGGTCGTCGAACTAACGGTATAGGTTGCTGATATAAATGATAACGTAGAAGTGCAGCGACTCGAAGAAAGGGAAGGCATAATTTTTGAACCTGAAATTAGCAAAAATTTACACAAATGATTCAGAAAATTCACCGATTTGTTAATGTGTAATTATGAATAAATAATTTACTTGTGGTTCCACCGATTGGATGTTATTGAATCTGGGCAAGTGTTTGGGTGGCGTACGGCTCTGATAAAGTTCCGTATTACTAAAATAACTGACAACGGAGTAAAGTGCTTCTTCTAAAGTGGTCGGAGCCCCTTCAGAAACTTTGCCTCGCCTCTGAACGATGCTTCGTTCGGCACGTGACAAATTGTAACCAACTTGCGTAATAACTTGGTAGTAAAGTAAGTTGTAGACTACTTTTACTACGCTTGAAAAATAAGCTGGAATGCATAAAAAATCGGTAAAACTGCTTTCTGATTTTCTGGTCATTTTACAACTGCTTATCGTAATACTTTACTCACTCTGATCTAAGTGAAGGGGAAGTAACAAGATGAACTGAATAAGGAGTGCTGTCGGATCCCTGAGTAAAAGAGGGACTTCTTTCTCAACAGGCGTTAAAGCGAGTGGAGCTGCTGGTTCTGCGGGTAACCCTGAGAGCTGTTGCCAAGTCTGCCAAACTGGCCAATTCGTTAAGACTCTCGCGTGCATGGCTAGGACATGAAGAAGGGCAACTGCAACAATTGTTGACCAGCAGGTATTAAATTGACTACTTCGATGGGCTGAAAATCATTGGAAAATTTTCAAATTAACTCGTTACTAACCAATGCAGTCTCGCTTGGGGGTCAGTGGGACTGACGCTGCAGATGAGGCACAGACAGATCCGCCCCGCTGTACTAATTCTACCTCAAAATTAGTTCGAGCTACGGAGGTAACAAAGAGAAACAAGCTTTGGTGACTAGGTGTGCTATTTTTATGTTTATACTTTAGGTACGTGCTGCTCGTCATGTCTTCCATAGCCTTTACTGTAGCATCAGCCAAGTTTGATGAAATCTGAAAATGATAAAAAAAATAAATAAAATACGAACATACCATATCTATGTGAAATTATTAATCCGTGGGTTATAGGCAAGAAAATAAACTTACAGGATTACGTTGAATTTCTTTGAGAAAGGAATTCAACTCTGTAAGAATAGCAGTTGGAGAAGCGTGCCTCGAACGTACTACGGCAGCACATTCGCCAAGTTGTGGCGATAGCGGTAAAACCGAGTTTGCCAATTGTCGACAAAGCGGACAAAGATATTCTCCTCTATCCACAGCTAAGCTTTGTTGTCGCTGTTGACTTCTTAGGGATTGCAGGTAAGATTTGAGACAATCCAAATGCAGGTGATGCCCGCAAGTTTGAACGTGAACTCCTCCTTCCCAACCTAAATTGACTGACAACAGCCAGGACAGCTGGATGGAGAGAAAAATAAATGCTTCAAAAAATCCCTATACTCGGTTCATCAATGAAAGACAAAACTTACGGTATCAAAGTCTGCCATCATCTCACGAATCCTCCGCTCGAAATGCGCGCTCCGAGTATCCCCCTTTGGAATAGGTCGATCTTCATCAGAAGTCGGAAGAACGAGCCTTTCAGACTGTTGTCGTTCATGGCCGATGACACTCGTTGCCTATGAGTACCGCAGACATTATTGTATAAAAAACCACGAAACAATGTCATTTCAATCAATAGTTATGTCGCAGTAGTTACCTGGACCAAGACCACAAGTCCCATTGGCTTATCCTCTGTACTGGGAGTAGTTTGATTACAGATAACACAGTCGTACTCTTTCTTACTAGCCACTTTGGTAGGCTCCTCTTGTTGGCTCCAGTCCATTCCAGACACGCCAGCTTCATCTGTGAAATTCAATGTTATTGACGTGGAATAAATAATTATTCCATTAATTAATTATTGATAATTGAATAGGTTTGGCTCACCAGTCTCCATAGTTTTTTCCATAAATTCTTTTTGCTTATTAGCAAAGTCTGCCATGAGTTTTTGCTGCCTCTCCTTGGCTCGTCTGCGCCTTTCTTCTCGATCACGATTCTCTTTTTCACGTTGTTCATCCTCGCAGTCGTGCATACGTGGCCAAAGTTTGTTTCTAGTTTCAATAATGTCTTCTCGAGAAGCAGGATCTAGGTTGGCGATTTTATTTAGAAGCTGAGAAATGAAAAATGGACCATCGCCTATCCGAGATTCTTGGGGAGGTGTTGATGTAGAACTAGTGCTGCCGCTACTACTACCAGCTTCATTTTCTGTCTGAGTGACTTGTTCCGGATTATAGCTGTCTGGGACTCCAGATAATTGCGAATGCAATTTAAGCAGCAGTGAAATTATACTCTCTCCTACTTTAACCGTCTGCGGTTGAGTTGGGTTAGTCTATGAAGAGAAGAATGGTCATTCAAAGCCGCGAAAAAAGCTAACGTCGGACTTACCTGAGGTTCTTTTCTCTTGAAATGATTATGAGGGGTAGAAGTGGAAGGTACGATCTCCGTAGTTGTTACTGTCGAGGTGCTGAGTCTAGGATACATCGTTTGAGCGGGTACAACTTCATTGCCGGCCATAACAGCTGGCCGCTGAGGTGTGGGAGGTAGAGCAGGGTGCTCGTCGATCATTTCTGTAACAGATTCACTGAGATTAAGAGCTACCGGATTTTTTCTCTACCACAGATTTGTTTAATCAAATAAAACAAACCATCGGCCAAGAGACCAGGCTCGTTCAGAGCTATGGCCATGGTCATTGGCTCCTCAATAGATTCCGGAAGAGCTCTTTGCGAACTTGGAGTCAAATCATCATCGCTGTCGATATGAGGTGTAATAACGACAGTTCGATCGACAGGGACCATGCTCAACTCTCCTGGAATATCATCAATTATTTGTGTCACCTATACTCTTCTACAACCGTAAAATAAGTGAAAACTAGAATATTACCACTGCTGGGTGGCAATGCTGGTAAAGAATAGGTATCCATCGGAGGTGGTGTTTCATTATTGTCACTCAGATCCAACGGAGGTAGCGCAAGCACTCCTGTTGCCTCTTCGTCTCTACTATCATCTAACATCAGAGAGGCAGACACATCTGTCATCGACCCTTGAATTATCCACTCAAATTCACCTGTTAGCAAAAAACAGGACCTCATTGACAATGGTACCGATTTAAAGAGAGTTACAGTTATCTAGGCACATCAGATACAATTACTCACTATCTGAACTATTCTCCTCTGAATCGCGCTCATCGACTAGAGTTACACGAGGTATTATTGTCCTCAGATTCTCAGACAAACTATCACCTTCGTACCAGCCTGCTAAATCCATATCTTTTATCACATGAGATGCCCCATTTCCGCTGTACTGACAAACTGGATTTTCCTGTACGAAATGGAGTAAGTTAGTTGTGCAATCATAAGTTCATTTACACCTGTAAAATGTTTAAGTATGATTTCTCACCGATTTATCAGGAATTTCAGCAGTCATCACCGCCATTTCGAGTAAATAGACCGCCAAGGCCATAACATGTTCCGAAATATTATGTCCATTGACAGCTTTGTACAATACTACAAATATCATTGCATGAAAAACTCTCGAACGCAAAACAATCCTCGGATCATCGTAATCGGAAGACACAGGGGCAGGATGCCGGAAAGGTGGCCAGGGCGTTGCACTGTTTTTCAGTTGCCCGGTTTGTTTTACGCTATAAATTTGATTAGTCCATTATATTTCCTCACATAGCATACATGAAACGGGTAAATGCTGCGGTAAAAGAAGACTCACTATTCGGTAAACCTGTCCATGGATACTTGGAAGTCCCTACGATGTACAGCTCTCAATAGAACATGAAGAGGATCGAACAGCTTGTCCCAAACATGCGGCTTCGGTCCATACATCCCCTGCTGCATATTTCCGCTAGCTTCCAAATTCGGAGCTCGGTACTGTGCCACCTATTAGATGCGGTGATTAATTTTCGTTCCAGTTCATAGAATTTTGAGGTAAAAAAATATTCTGCTTACCTCAGCCAGCACAGATTCGAAGTCTCTGTTAGCTGTTGTGCCACAACGCTCGGGCATCAGTTCCATTAGTTGACTATGAGTTTTATCTCCCATACACAGGAGAGTGACCATTTCGAGACAAGATAATTCAGGATCTGTGAGCCCTAGAAGTGAAACGACGAAAACGAGTGATTGGGGGGTTTCAGTTGTTTATCATACATGTACTTAAGGAACAAAACATACCTAGATTAGTGCGCACATTAACTAGTGTGGCTAAAAATGTTAGGCAGCTCTCTAACATAGGATTATCATGTTCTCCATCCAGATATTCGTTCTGTGGTGCATGGTAAAGACTTAAACTCATCCATTCCTGTACACGAAACCTATAAGATATGAATGATTATTAGTTTATGATCAAAGCATGATAAATTGATATATAGCAAATCCTTGGACGGTATAAAACAAGATGGTAATTACTTGTCGATTATTGTCTTCAGGAACACTTTGGGTTTCAACTGTGTAGCACAAACTTGTAACAAATATAAATCTGCATCAACCATGGAATTGCAGAAGTTACACTGGATGTACGTCATTGCCTGACCTCTGATCTGCAACCCGTTACGTACCCATCTTCCATTTAGAATTTCATAGAAAGCCACCTGGAACATTTCATGAATTCAGAATCTTGGATTAGCCATGTTTGCGTTTATGCTTCAATAATGAAATATACATAGAATCGCAAGTGAACATGTTTTCAATCCCAATGCCAAGGGTCCCCTTTCCTTGGGCATTGGATCTTCATAGCAGAGACACGGGGCTTGTCACAGACAATGATGTGGATACTGCCTAATCTAAATTTCTACTTTTTCATACGTTCCAATTATGTATAGCAGCTATTCCCTTATCAAGGAGTTCATTATGCCTGTGTATTTCTACAAAGATAGAGTCACCCTGCAGAGAGGTACTTAAAATTCTCCTAAACGTATTTCACCCCCACCCGTGCAGCAACACATGCAGGGGCTAAACGCACGTGCAGGGACATTATTAGTCATGTGTATAACGGTGTTGGCCCCTTCTCTCAGCGCGACGTTCGTCACAAGCATAATCACCCGCCTAAATACATGGCTACTTTCGTAGGTATGCCTACAAATACATCAACGTGATATTAGCGACCGAGGATGGATGTTCCTACAAATAGTTGTGAATTAGAGACCGACGAGTATAGTTAAACCCGCACAAGGATTCAGCAGTTTCGCATTGCAGTAGCATCAACAGATGTGCATACATGCGTGGGTGAATTGGGAATCCCCACTATCCTTCATAATCCATACCGATCCCCATTTCCTACATCGTCGATTAGTGCACTTCAGCTAGTTGAGTTGTTCCATCAAGTGAGTGCGGCGAAGCCTTCGGCCGTAGAATCCCCGATCCATGAAAAGGAAAGGGAGTCGGCCGTAAGTATAGAAGAATTTCCTGAAGAGGTCGGAGACAGTTAATCAGGAGGGCTTCTGCCATTTTGATAAATACAATCAAGACCTAAGTGAGTGAGCTTTGAGGGAACAAAGAACGGGCAGTCGCCTAACGACCGTTGGTCGTCGAACTCGGCCAAAGATTTCTTTCGTTGTAACGAGTAGATAACCAACTGACATAAATTTATCAATCTACGACGCTGGGTTAAACCTAGCTCAATTTCAGCCTTGAAAATGAAAGTAACAAAGTGCTGCAGTGTTAGTTTTATTTTTGCCGTATTATGCTTGCACGTGTTTCAATCGGCTAATGGAGTAGTATTGATGAACCTGGGCGATATTACGGATGTTATACAATTCGGTAAGGAAATAACGATCGATGTACTGGAATCCTGGGACTTATTCGCACGGGATGGACCCGAAGATAATTACGGTGGTGAATATTACCCGTTTATGAAACGCAACGAGAAAAGATTGATGAAAAAAATATCGGCGCTATCAACAAAAATAGAATTGTTTGAGTACAATTCAAACCTACGAATTACCGCAGCATTTGAAAACGTCATCCGACAACTCGATCGACAAACTGACTTGAGCAATCATTTGACCGAATTGAATCAACAGATTTCCCGCGTCTCTAGGAGTTATCAAGATTTCAAGCGATACGCAAATTCCACCGATAAATGGGAGCAATTTACTCTACAAGAATTTGTCATTTGGTGTGTATCACCTGGAGATGGGATTCCAAATGTATTAGAAAGAATTCACGATCTCATAGTTCCAGACAAAAATGGTTTTGGAAATAAAAACCTTCTCGAACTTCTCGCTAATAGTTTGAAGGTAAGTAATTTCTATTGATAAAATTAGGAATTACTAAAATGTAACTCTAGTATTAATGATACGTGTAAGAAAGTTAAGGCTTACTTTTCAGAGAAGTAGTCGTACTGTTCAGAGAAAAATTTTTATAACTAGAATACATACATATAACCGAGGGGTAGAAACATGACAAGGATCCAGCCGAAAAAATGACAGAGAAATAATATGAGTCCTACAAAACTTAATTAATGTGGTACCCTATATTCAGAAACGGCAGCAATTCATTTTTAATCAGCATGCATTCGTGGTAACGTGATACATGGTGATACCTAGCACATTATTTCTCAGAATGGAGACAACAATAATAATACAAGAGCGCTGAAGCTTCGACTGTGGACGTTCAACTCAACGAGGAAGAAATATTTATGAATCGATGAACAATATTTTTCAGATCATGAAAACAAAAACTAGGACGATTGCAGGAATAAGTTTTGCATATCAACGGCGCAATGAAAGACGCCCAACGGGATGAACCAAGAAGTTGAAAGTTTTATTTGGGGCCAATGAGATGATACGGTGAGACATGGTTCGGCTAATTTAAATTCCTGTTCAAAACTCTTGATGAGCCGGCATTTTGAAGGTCAAAGTATCGTTGACTTCGGTGGCAATTGCTGTACGTACAATAATTTATCGCAAGCATTACTGGGTACGCCAAGTCCTCAGGGCGCGCCGAATGGCGTCATCCCGGTAGTCTAAGGGTCGAAATCTCACCGGAGATCGGATAGATCTACGATAATATCAGGAAAAAAATAAAAATCAAGCACAAAGTTGAAACTAGTGCACATGAATGATGATTAAGTATGCCGCATGCGCGCGGCAACGTAAAGGTATGAAAGCCTCCGACATATGCATACAAAAGTGGGAGTGAATCAAGAGAGTTGAGAAGAGTGGGAATAGAGAGGACAGAGAGCAGTCTGAAAGAGGGTCTAAAAGTTCCCCACTTCCAGTTGATCACAATTCAGCTGAAACGCGGGTTGGAGTTTAGCGCATTCATTGACAGTTCCTTTTTGTCTTACTTCCATAAGGATTATCAATCAGTGTGTAAAATTATCAATTCCGTTCTCGCGGCGTTTCATCGGAACGTAATAAAATAGGTAGAAAAAACCGTTTCCAGCACCGTTCGAACGTTGTAATAAATAAAAATCAACATCGTACTGTCGTCCCCTCGTGTGTCGCAGTTGTATGTTATCCCCCAGCCGAGAATAATAATATGCATTTGGTGCATCGGTAAATAATTGCAAAAAGAAATAAAAAAACAGAAAAAAAAAATTTTGCTAATAATAATTCGGTTAATTATTTGCGTTTATCAAACGTGGGATCGATTCTCATCGCGACACTCTAATGTGGTCTGTTGACGACCAGCGGAAATCAAAGATTAATAACAATATAACAAATTGAGATTGAAAATGACGCTGTTAAACTAAAGTTCGCGGCAAGGTTTACTCTTTGTTAAGACCCCGCTATCATACGTACCTAGCAAATACCTATACTCACACATTATATTAAATACGGTGTTGGGTACAGCTGCGTGCTGCTTTGATAGCTGTGTCATTTGAGACAAGAGCGAGAGAACACGCGGTGTTCGCAAATATAGTATGCATGTATGTATCTAGATACGTTACGTATATTCGTACATGATCACACGGCTGCACAATGTATACGTACTGTGAATAAAATATCAGACCGTACGTGGTTAATTAGAAACCGCGATATCTGTCATCGTTGATGATCTAGAACGCGGTAGATTGTGGGAATGATTGGAATAAACAAACATGTAAATATAAATAAAATAAAAAAAAAAAAAGAAACGAACGGGGCTTATGAGAGAGAATTAAATTCTTAGCACGTATTTCAACACAGGTACTCGGTCTTTGATTATTTTTAGCCTTTGGAATATACGAACGGATGAAAGAAATATTTACTTATCGGCGAACCGTACGAAACTCGCGCTTTTAAGGGAATACCCGGAGATAATATCGACGCGCGATTTCCTCAAAACAAGATGGTTTATAAGACGACAAGATTTTTCGAAAAAAACCCGGTTACATCCAATTTTATCAACGACGTTATGTAATCCGAAATGAAATCCTACCGTTACGGGTTTGCGAGCGTGTAAATAATCAGTTGGTAGGATCCCACGGGCTCGCGATTAAAATCGACTGATTCATTTCAGCACGCAGAGTAATTTCCGAGAATCGTTAAGCCCATCTAATTTCCATGTTGCCCATGGACCGTTGACAAATAGTTCGACCAAACTTTAGCTCCATATCGCTTCATACCACAGTTTTTTCTTTTTCTTTTAAAGATCATTGAAACTCTAGATTCGCGGGCTGCGATAAGTGAAAAGGAAAAGCTTCCACGTTGGAATTTAATGATAAGTAGGCCTGCCACGAGACGGTAATGCAGCCGAAATGATGATCGACTATGAGAAAATCAAGTACAGCGGTGGGTTGATAATCCTACTACTTGGAACCTGCGTCAGCGTAACAGCTGGAAAAAATGAATTGCAATTATCTGAGGTCGATCACCTCAGGCAAGAATTGGTCGAGGTTGACTCAGAGCTACTGCAAAAATTGGACATACCGGTAATCGCATCGACCCCGGAAATGCTGAGTAAATCGATATCGATGATCGTCGAGGATTACTCAAAGTTCGGAGACAAACTTGAGGAGCAATTCCCTATGAATAGAGAAACGCATCTCGACGATCTAAAATCGGTATGGGCATGGGCGAGGTCGGAAATCGTACTAAGAGGCATCGACGGCCTTTACACAACCTTCAGACGAATGCAGCAGCTTTCGATGGAAACCCACTCGCCCGCCGATGACGGAACGTGGAGGGATTTTGCAGAGACGATATTGAATGACCCCCAAGCTTCCGTACCTGCGGCTCTGTCGCAAATTTTCGACCTGATCGTCGACGAAAAACTATTCATATCAGCCTATCAGGTACCTGGTCGAACGTAGAACTGAAGAATAAATACGGAACGAAAAAATTAGCCAGAGATCTTGAAAGATCAAACATGCGGGGATAGATGACATTCGTATCGTTGAGTGCAGAGTTTGAATTTTTATTGTTTCAGGAAGCCTCGGGGTCAATTTGCAACGACAAACAATCGCCGCAACAATTGCTCTACAATCTGTACAACAGCATAGCAGTGACTGAGATAAAAGGATATGCAATGATACAGTTCTCCTGGCTACTTCTGAGGCTGTACAAACAAGGTAGATCGAATAATCATATTACTAAGTCGCGCGGGATCTAATGACGTTATATTTACTGTTAGGAAATTTCACCGAAGAAGCTGAGCTAACAAAAACCAAATATGAAACAAGAATGAGCGAAACCGTAAAGGCGGTTCAGACGGCGATGGCCTTTGCTTCCCAGGACTTGTGGAAATGCGACCCGACCTATCCAAGTAATGAGAAAATCGTTCTCGCGAATTATTTTTTTCTGCAAAAGTCCTTAATGTATTTTGAATTTTTTTCCACAGCGCCGGAAACATACACGGAATTGACCTCGTTTTTGCAATCTTACGTTGTTAACGAAGTGGACTTGAACTCTGAGAACACGTGCCGTGAAAACTGCGGATACTACAATTACGCGAAAGTGCACAGCTGCTTCAAGAACCAGTATTGTTCGAAACAGAAGAGATGTAACGGGAAGTTGTACAACTGCCAGTACATTGATTCAGATATGTGGATATGCCCAGCGGTCGGTTGCTCAACAAAGATGGTTACACGAATATGACCCTATTAAAATGTGAACGCATTTGAAATTTATGTATTCGGTAATATTTGCAGGAAGAGAATAGTGGACGGAGGTATAACTACATAGAATATGAGAATGGCCGAGTATTTGGGCAGAAAGGAACATGCTCTCGTGGAACAACTAAAGTAGACAGTTGGTGGAGATGGCTGTTTTGGCATTGCAGCTACTGCGTTTGTTTTTGCGATGATCACAGTCACGATTCCGACAGATATTTCAATTTGCGTGAAGTGGTCGCAGACATCGAGTCAAACAAGTAATTGAATATCAGAGCTTCGCCAATATTTACACTATACGATACGATGATTGAACGGCAATTTTCCTTTATAGAGTAATAACAGGAATCAAATTTGTGAAAGTTAACCAAGTGATCCACCTCCAAATCGAACAAGGAGAATTATTACAGAGAGGAAGGATCAGTAATGTCACGGAGTGGAAGCCAGTGGATGAGTACAATGTCCTTGATGCTGATCTAAAGGAGGGTTTGGACTACTTGACACTATCTTGGGACCAAAGAGCCATCGATTTAGATGATCTTACAGCTGCGCCAGGATATTTATTAACAGGTAATATTCACAGCACCGATTCGTGTATCCATTCCTACCAAGTCGATAAAATTTACTTTCACGTACTTTTAAGAACCTAATGACCATTATTATCTGTCAACTGTTCGCAGGAATCAGATTCAGGAGTTTGGGTTCTCACCTAAATCTGGAGATTATGAGCACTCCGTTCAACTTTACAACTGGAGTTCTTGTAAAGCCACTAGAGAAAAGCGTGTGGCATGGAAACGACAACACGGATGCCTCGAAACCAAATCCAAGGTAAAATTTGGTTGATTATTCATCATTGGGCGGTAGTTTTAGAAGATTGAAAATCTAACGACGTTATATTTTTCTATTTCAGAACGGTTCTTGAATTGAACAAACCTGACAGATCAACGCGTTCCGAACTTCAATCACTGCCTGACTCGAAATCGGACCAATACGTGTTATTCAGTCCATCAGATTTAGACAAAGATGCTGCACAAAGCACGGTTCCTTTCATAGATACACAAGCTGTCACTCCCTACCCGAGAACTCCTATCGCTGGAGCTGGTATTTATCACAAGGGCAGATCTGGATTTGGAGGATACATCGCTCCAAAACTTAGAACCTACAATTTTGCACCACATCTGCACGTCGACCATACCCTATCCCGACCGATAATAAGAATTGGCGAAAATTTAATTGGAAAGCCCATGATCAACTGATCAAATATACTTTGTAGTTCATATCGTATTATTAGTGACAATATTTTGCTATCAAAGCTATTTTCGACGATGTGGAATATTTTTTTATAATTACTGGGGCGTTACTCTCCGTTGAAGTTGTAAGATTTACTTCTATTCAATATGTCAATAATTTAGTCACCATTCAAAGTTTACCTGTGATTGGTTATAATATACCTTATCTAAGCTCTGGACAACGTGTGCTGAGATTAAACTTTTTGTATTATCCAAAATGATCTACTTTGTAAAGATTGTAAACTGTATTTCATAAGAATAAATAACCGTTGTTTCTAGCCAACATCATCTTTTAATTTTCGCGAAATCCCTGGTCCCTAAGCGGTCAAATTTCATGGAATACCCGTTCGATCAATCATCGAAGAAACATTTAAAGCCTGTACGAAGATTCCCTCAATCTACTTTTACATCTATAAAATCAATGAGTAAACTCACCTGAACACGCAGCGGATGCATCATGATGAGATGAAGCATGTCGGTAGGTGGTAGGAGGTCATGAAGAACAGCTCCTTGTTGCCGCACAGCTTGACACATAAATACCGCGAAGTACCTATGAAGCGGAAGATGAAACGACACCTGAACACTGTCGTTCTGAAATCAAAAATCGTGATTCGTTGAGCTTATGAGAGATGGACAATATTCGTCGACTGGGATATCGTGTTCACAGAACCGAAAATCAGTACTCACCACATTCGGATGCGTGTAATTGATAGCATCTAACCAATCCTGTAAGGTCGTTAGACACACTGTAAGTACCCGTCGGCTAAGCACAAGGTTTTCTGGACCACGTAGGTGAGAAACTAGCGCCCACATTGGGTAAGCACTGGCTTCTAATTCGGCGCTGAACGCTGCATAGTAAGTATTAGGCTCAAACTCGACGTGCTCAGTCATTTCTCTTTGATTGACGTTCATGCCTAGAAATGTGAATGAAAATATAGTACCGAAAAAACTGAGCAATAAGTTCATTTATAATTAGCAGAGTGGCTCACCTTGGAACATGGATAGAAAGTCGAACCACATCTCAAGGAGGGTATCGTCGCTCATAAAACGTACTGCAACTGGCTTATGAGAAAGAACATTGTTCAGATCAGACACGAGTGGCCAATAACAATGTTCTTTCATGACTTGGCGTCCACAGTCTACGACGTAGTGAAAATTTGATCCCTGATCTGTAAGCAGCAGAGAATAATACATATTTTTAATAAATGAATCAATTATCAATAGCTAGTAAGGTTGAAGTCCTGAAAAAAATCTTACCGTGCAATGTATTGTGTATGAGTATCTTACTCATCATGTATTTCAAACTGATAACCATCACATGTAACAACTTCATTTGATCAACCATACGTAGAGCTAATTTTTCATTGCTGAATAGCTGTAATGATGCAAACGCGATTAATTTGAGATCAGTCCAGTACAGCTCATTTTATATGATGATAAGATTTCCGAAATAAGTTACCTGTACACTGACGTGCACAACTCTATTGCTCAACGTGTCAGGATCCTGAGATCGTTCTAACATCATAGAAATTCTGCTATAGTGTAGAACGAACGCTCGTGTAAGAGCTTCTTTGTAGTCGGGATCAGGAAGCATATTTAGCAAAAGGCAAACTAATTTCTGTGGAAACTCGTACGCGACTGTCCAAAATACTAATTCTTCGAGAAACGTGGAGTGCTCCAAGTGTTCTTGCAGGGAGGCACATTCTGTAAAAAAATTATTCAAAAATGTCATAATGAAATTACATTAGTTTCAATGTGTAGCTAAGCTGATAGTCACTTTTGTATTCATCAGGCGGTTCTGGATTTGGTAATGATTTGACTGCATCCTGATAGATTTTGTTGCTACTGTGGCAGTAGCTGTCATATTCGGACCGACTAGAAGATGTTGGTGTAGTCGAAGTCTCCATGAGACAGCGATACTTTTGTGGATTAGTTAGCGCAGATGTCATTACATGCCGCATCAATGCTCCCATATTATTCAAGTCTAATAGCATCGTTAGATAAGCATCAGCATCTTGAATCGCAGCTCTGTAATCATCTGGGCCTCCCACTTTGCTACAATCAAGGAAGATGCTATGATGAGTTGTGAATTTCCAGGACAAAGCTGTGTAATAACAATATCAATACCAATATTCACGTAGATGTTGTATAAGCCGTAAGATGATTCTAGGCATTATAGCTTCTGCAACACACATCAAATCTGAAGGTGCTGCCACTTTGTTCACTGCAGCTTTTGGTCCGTGCCTATCACAAAATCTGAAATGAAGAGAATTTTAAATTTCCAAATCTCTCGCAGATAATGTTTATGTCTATTAAATTGTTTTCAACCCACCCTGTTTCCTTCATGACCGAGGTGTCACCACAATCACAAGCTCCTCCAGCCTGGCTTAGAAACATGTTGAAGTCATGACGGTGATGATTTCCTTTCTTGAAGCATTCGGTACAAAGGGACATGCAGGGTGAAATTTCACAGGTGCGACAACGATAAGCGACAAAGTTAGGGGTCCATACAAGGCCACAAGTAGTTGCATTGTCGTAGATCCGTACTAAATGATCAAACAGATGTCAATTTTGAAGTGACTGAGCATGAATGAACAGAAAAAGAGGGAAACAGGATAAAAGAGTGAATAAAATTGGCACACTTTGGGGGTGAAGTAAAATTGAAGCGACGATTCCTACCTGTGTTTGAAAATTCATCAGGAGTTCTGCCACCTGCCATTAACCATTTGCACCAGTCGATAGTTTCCCAATCATCGATAGCCTTGCTTGGTATGAGTAAAATATCAAGGAGTTCATTGAGATGAGTCGGAGATTCGGAGGAAATATCGGTGTTGTTTGGATTACAGCATTCAGCATGTACATAGGCCGCGGCCCCGCGTTTTCCTTTATTCATGAGCACCTGGGCGGACGTGTTCGAGGTCGAAGCCATATTTTGATAACTAATTTTAAAGACGATCCTTGGTGAAAAATGTACGTCAAAAGTGATGCAGGTTAGATTTTTCGCTATGACTAGTCCACCGGGCAACGGTCAAAAGTTTTTCGGCTATTCCTCCGTCGACCTCCCAACCGAATGAATTGGACAAAATATATTCAGCCAGATGAAATAGCCGGAATGGCTCGGCTGCGATGTGATGTGACCGAGGTATGCAAGACGGATGGACACCCAGGCGGGTCATACGTCAAACAGCTGATCGTGTCGTTAAACTATTATGAAAATAGTCTCGACGTCGTGTCTCGGATGATTGGCTTCCCCCTTTATTGATAGCTTAATGTATTCGGGAAAACTTCTAAGTATAAGAGCCCTGTAAATCAGGGGATTCTCGACTACCTCCATATCAGCACGCATCTCCCATCGAGTCTGCACTCCTCATCAATTTTGACAGCATCACAATTTAAACGAATCCAAACTAACACTGTCTTCAGTACCAAGTTCTTCAAACTGGATTTATCTAGTCTCGATATTTAATATAATATCTCAATCTCGCGTGACGATTATGCTCACAATCAGGCAAAACCACATCCACAGAGGAGCAAAACCACTGAACAACCAATTACTTCCTGAGTTCACCAAATGCGACGACTCTGCGGTCACCTTCTCGAGTTCCTTCGCTTTTTGACTACCATCCTGCTTTATCCGCCATAGGATTTCCAATTACCGACCTCCCATCTCCACAAACAGGCCAACGCTACTTTTCGCAAGTGTGCTCGGTGTGCTCGAAGTCGAACTATTTTTGATTAAATGCAGTTCACTTTGCACAGACATCTTTCGTCTTCGAAGATGCGACTACGATGAGAATTGCGATTTTTAGCTGTGATTTTATTAAAATATGACACTACCATAATCAGATCATCAAATAAACAGGATTACAGATGACTTACAGATATCTATCCTGTCAGAAACGTCGTGAGCCAAACGTGCATTGAAATAAAACGTTTGAAACGATTGAAACCGTTACAGTTGGCAGTTAGAGCGACGCCGAGAACAGGGAATCTAGCCACCAGGCCCTCGTTGTTTACGACGCTGAATTTCTCTGAACCGCCATTATTTGGTCGTGTGGTGTTTGGGGATCATAATCTGTTATCAACAAGTAATAAAGTGCATGCAAGATGAGAATGTGGCGTAGTTAATGACACCGTGTTTCGGGTATAATTCGCGACACTCTACTATCTTTAATTAATAATAAACAGTCAGTGTATCGAGGGCTTCTGAATCGCTCTGACGCCTGTTGGAATTATCGTCTACAGGACGTGAAACCGGTGGGTAAAAAACTCAACCATAAATCTTTTCATCTATTCGGATCTGGCCATACTATTTTCAGCTTTATTTGATAGCCTGCGAATGCAAGCTATAAGTATACCTGCAATCCGAAAGATTTGGGAATGCATCTTGACGTCCTACCATCTTCACAGCCAATTAGATGACTACGATTTCCCGCCTAATTTTTACTAGATCTTTAGGGTATGCAGTCTTCAGATACTTAGTTTTCTCGACTAGTTTAGCAGCCACGGTTCTCACATTGGTGACTTAATAAACATCTTCCAACAATGCATTTCAATTCTGCTCATGATACTATCAACCAAGTTATGTCATCTTCTTTATGTTCCATTTCTTGCATTCCCAATAGTATAGAAGTATCTTAGCTAACAGGTATGCATAAAGACATATACATACGAAATTTCATGGCTGTGCCACCAGTGAGAATTGCTGTTCCTTCTGCATTACAACTCTGAAATATCATGTGTACTTGATTAATGACGTATGAATTTATTTTTGTTTCAGGATACTTAAAATTAACATTAGGAAAATGAGCGGGGCAATGGAAAATGGGGCTGGCGATGCTGCCTCAAAGAAAAAAACTATCGAGGGAATTTATCAAAAAAAGTCGCAGTTGGAACACATATTATTGCGACCTGATACATATATCGGCTCTGTGGAACCGGTGCGCGAATTAATGTGGATATATGACAAGGAAAGTGAAATGATGGTGCAAAAAGAGATATCTTATGTTCCTGGACTGTATAAAATATTTGATGAAATCCTGGTAAATGCAGCAGACAATAAACAAAGGGATGCAAAGATGGATACTATTAAAATTGACATAGATTCGTAAGTCAACATTGAGCTCAACATTGCCCTTGAAGAATAATTGGTGAAGTTTTTATCATCAATGAATGTTGAAATTATTACAGTGACAACAACACGATATCAGTATGGAACAATGGCCAGGGAATTCCAGTGGTAATTCATAAAGAGGAAAAAATGTTTGTACCTACAATGATCTTTGGACACCTTCTGACATCCTCAAACTATGATGACAAAGAAGAGAAGGTGACCGGAGGTAGGAACGGCTATGGTGCCAAATTGTGCAATATTTTCAGTCACCGATTCACCGTTGAAACCGCTTCGAATGAATACAAAAAGTCGCTGAAACAGGTAAATTACAGTAAATTTGTATGGGTAAACTCATCTTTATATGATATAATTTGAATGTTCTCTAAAACAATCATTCATTTTTATCAGACGTGGGGGAACAATATGGGAAAAGCCAGTGAACCTAGGGTCAAAGAGTTTACAGGGCGAGACTTCACAAAAGTTACATTCTCGCCAGATTTATCAAAATTTGGAATGGAGGCTCTTGACAAAGATATAGTATCACTGATGACACGGAGAGCTTACGATGTTGCAGCTTCTACTAGAGGAGTGCAAGTGTATCTCAATGGAACTAAAATACCAGTCAAATCTTTCAAAGATTACGTAGATCTATTTGTGAAGGGCAAAGAGGACGACATTGGCAACGCCTTGAAAGTTGTTTATGAAAATTGTGGACCCAGATGGGAAGTCGCTATAACTTTATCTGACAAAGGATTTCAGCAGATGTCCTTTGTAAACAGTATCGCTACTACAAAGGTGAACTAGATACTCAAACGTACAAGTATGCTATTGATTCATGAAGATCCTAACAACATATTAACGATGTGAACCAACTTGTATTAACAGGGAGGTCGACATGTGGATCATGTCACCGATGCCATTGTGAAACAGCTCATGGATACCTTAAAAAAAAAGAATAAGGGTGGATTAGCTATCAAACCGTTCCAAATAAAGAACCATTTATGGATATTTGTCAATTGTCTCATCAACAATCCAACGTTCGACTCGCAAACGAAAGAAAATATGACTCTGCAAGCTAAAAACTTTGGATCAAAATGTACTTTACCGGATAAATTTATTATTAGTGTGAGTAAATATAGTTGGTAGATCAGTTAACAACGTACCGAAATGAATAAATTGGAATCATAAATTTTGGCGATGAAATTACAGGTCACAAAGATTGGTATCGTTGAGGCAGTGTTATCTTGGGCAAAGTTTAAAGCTGATACTCAGCTGCAGAAACTTGGACCTAAAACCAAACAACGTAAACTCCAAGGTAGATGCAAATAAAGGGCTTCAAGATTCGAAACTCTTCAAATATGATGATAAAAAAAATATATTTGTGTTAATTTCTAGGTATTCCAAAGTTAGAGGATGCCAATGACGCCGGCACAGTTAGATCGCTGGATTGTACCTTAATTCTGACAGAGGGAGATTCAGCCAAGGCAATGGCAGTTTCTGGACTATCTAGCATTGGCAGAGATAAATACGGAATCTTCCCACTGAGAGGCAAGTTGGCAAAGTGCAAAGAATATCTTTTCTATTTGATATTTGATACAATATTATTTCCATTTCAGGTAAATTATTAAATGTCAGAGAAGCAACGCACAAACAGATTCTTGAGAATGCTGAAATTAACAATTTGATAAAAATTCTTGGTCTCCAATATAAGAAAAAATACGAAACTAGAGATGACATGAAAAGTCTTCGTTATGGCAAACTAATGATCATGACAGATCAGGATCAGGTGAATACAAATTTATCAATTCATAGCAGAGCAATATTGTGATATGTTAATCGCGTTTTACTGTTACTCAGGATGGTTCACATATCAAAGGATTATTGATAAACTTCATACACCATAATTGGCCGTCGTTACTCCGAAATAATTTTATTGAAGAATTTATAACGCCAATTGTGAAAGCTACAAAAGGAAGCCAGGTATTCTCGTTTTTTTCTTTACCTGAATTCGAAGAGTGGAAAAAAGAAACTGCCAACTTTCATACGTACAGGATCAAATACTACAAAGGTTTTTATTTTTCTATCAATTAGAAGACAGCGAGAATCGACATTTTCCCCCCTCAAGTTAAAGAATCTATACCGTAATATTCATCTTCACAGGTTTGGGTACGTCTACTGCCAAGGAGGCAAAAGAGTACTTCGACAATATAGCCAGACACAGAATACGCTTTAGATACGATGGTGAGCAGGATGACCAGAATATAATAATGGCATTCAGTAAAAAGTGTTGCGATCAGAGAAAGGATTGGCTCACAAGTCACATGGAAGAGACAAAGAGACGCAAAGAGATAGGGCTTGGTGAAAAATATTTATATGAAAAGGATACTCGCACTGTAACTTTCTCGGATTTCATCAACGTCGAGCTGGTTCTGTACAGTAATTATGACAACGTCCGTTCAATTCCCAGTGCAATCGATGGATTGAAACCTGGACAAAGAAAAGTAATGTACACATGTATGAAACGTAACGATAAACGTGAAATTAAGGTAGCACAGCTGGCTGGTTCAGTTGCCGAACAATCTGCTTATCATCACGGCGAAGTCTCTCTTATGTCAACCATAGTTAATTTGGCGCAAAATTTTGTGGGTAGTAATAACATTAACTTGCTCCAACCAATCGGTCAATTTGGAACCAGGCTCATAGGAGGAAAAGATTCAGCCAGTCCTCGTTATATTTTTACAATGCTCAGGTATTTGGTAATTTTTGTCAGCAATGTTAAAGTTTGATATCCAAAGTTATTCATGAAAATTCATCGATTACAGCCCATTGACAAGGTTCATTTTTCACAAAAACGACGATCCACTTCTTACTTACGAATATGATGACAATCAAAAGATTGAGCCTGTATATTATGTCCCTGTCATACCTATGGTTTTGGTCAATGGAGCAGATGGTATTGGTACAGGGTGGATGACAAAAATCCCGAATTACAACCCTAGAGATATTATCGAAAACCTCCACAGGATGATCGATGGAGGTGAAATGAAACCCATGGCAAGTACTCGTAGATTAACTTGAAAGCTTATGTAACCAGGTGAAAAATTCTTTGAATTTTTTTCCAACGTGTTTGATTTGTATTATTTACAGTTGCCTCACTACAAAAATTTCAAAGGCACGATAGAAAGATTCGGAGATCGACACGTGGTCAGTGGTGAAATTTCTGTCATAGGCCCTGATAGAGTTGAAATTACAGAATTACCCATTGGAACATGGACACAAACATACAAGGAATCTGTTTTAGAACCTATGCTGCACGGTTCGGATAAAGTACCAGCTGTTATAACGTAATTATTGATCAACTAATGATGGTAAAAAATTCTATTCAGTTATTGGTAAAATTTTGTGTTCCTTCAGTGATTATAAGGAATACAACACCGACGTCGAAGTCCGTTTCATCGTCTTCATGAACAGAGATAAATTAGTTGAGATGGAGCGAGATGGTCTCCATAAAGCTTTCAAATTACAAACCACGATGAGTAGTACATCTATGGTTAGTTAGAATTTTTGGCAAACATGAACTACAACTGTATTCTTTTGGTGTTTGAATGAATTGACGTAGCATTATTATGATTTTAGTGTGCGTTTGATGCTGAACGATGCCTTAGGAGATATGATCAAGTCGAGACTATCATGAAAGATTTTTTCAAACTCCGAACAGAGTTCTATCTCAAGCGTAAAGCTTATATGGAGGGTATACTTCAAGTCGAAGCTACTAAACTCTCTAATCAAGCCAGATTTATATTGGAAAAATGTGATGGTGATTTAGTGATTGAAAATAAAAAGAAGAAAGAAATGATTGCCGAACTGGTGAGACGAGGCTACGACTCAGATCCTGTAGTAGCTTGGAAACTTAGACAAAACAGAGAGGAAGCGTTGGTGAGTGCTGAAATTTCGAGAAAATTTTCACATACGCTGTTATCAACAACTTTGTTATAAAAAACTAAATTCTCTGTTCGACCTTGGCTATTTCTCATCAATTGTTTGATTCACAGGAAGAGATACTCCAAAATGCGAATGAAGAAAATAGCGATGATACAAGCGTTCCCGTTGAAAAAGAAAACTATGATTATCTTCTGGGAATGACAATGTGGAACCTGACCAAAGAAAAAAAAGACGAGTTGTTACGTCAAAGAGATGATAAAATTGCAGAACTTAAACGATTGCAACAGCGGACACCTGTCTCACTTTGGAAAGAAGATCTTGACAATCTCTCTGCCGAACTTAACAAGGTGACCCGTCAATTTTATTTCTTTTTTTTTGCTTCTATACTAATAGCGTACAAAAACAACGGAACACATCATCGACTAGTGTGCTTGCGGATGATCATTAATTAATTATTTCGCAATTTGAATCTAGGTTGAAGAAAAGGAAAGAAAAGAGGAAGAAAAATCCAAAAAAGGAGTAAAAAAACCGCCGACCAAAATTTTCAAATCTGAAGATGTTCGTCGTATCTTACCGACCATTGATGATGATTTAAAAAAAAAGATGTCAAAAGCGAGTGAAGTTGCTAAGGATAAGAAGATTGCGCTCAAAAAATTAGTAAAGGTGATCAGAGTCGCAATCAAATACAAACTATATCTGGTTTCATTGCATTCAATCGAATCAAGTTCTCTAATGATATGGAAAGACATTTTAAAATTAAACGTTTCAATGTTGATTTTTAGGTAAAGAAAGAGAGTGTGGATGAGAAAGATGAATTTGATCTACTGGTCGATAATAACGCCAAGCCACTTGAAGACAGAGTCGGTAACAGTCCTGATAAAGTGGAAAAGAAGGTTGGGGCTAAAAAAGGTTAGTTAATATTGAACGAGACCGCCTCACTACGGAATGAAGATAATTGACCAGATTTTTCTCATGTTAATTTTACAGCTTCAAGACAAACGACGTTGTCTTTTAAAGCAGTGAAAGAGGAAAAGGTGAAGAAAGAAAAGGTAGGTGCTGATACTGGTGAAGATGGTAGCGAAATTGATTTCGAAAGTATATCACCACCTCCCAGGGCGCGAGAACCTCGTAAAACCACTAAAGGTAGATCATTTGTAAATCTTTTCTCCTAGATTCAATAAGTAATCACTTTTTTTCTGTCAACAGTTAATATCAATTATTCATTGGACAGTGACGAAGAGTCAAATCACCAAAATGCACACGAACTTTTTAGTGACGATTCTGAACCAGAGTAAGTAAAATGTCAAAGAAAACTACCGTAACGTATACCCTTGACAGATCTTTAGTAACCCTTAATTGACACTTTTTTTTCTAGAGTGAAACCAAAGGTTAAGGTAGTCACAATAGAAAGTGACTCTGACGAAGACATGAGCACAACGAAACCGAAAAAGACAGAGCCAGAAGGTAATTTAATACAAAGTTTGGAGTTTGTTGTCCTAAATACGAATTAAAGTAACGATGATAACTTGAATATTTGATCCCACAGTGAACTACAATGACGTATTCGATTCCTTGATTGCTGATACTCCACCGAAAACGACCAAATCAAAACCTGTCATTTCATCCAGCGAAGATTCTCCTGTCAAAGCCACTCCACCTAAAAAAAGTAATTAATTCAGAAATATTTGGGGGTCATTAGTGGTTTTGGAAAAAAAATAATCAACAAATAATTATACACACTGTTCCTTTGGTTTCCAGACACAGTCAAGAAAAAGGCCGAAAATGGTGGTGGTCGGGCAACAAAAAGAGTCAAGAAAAATATTTCATTATCTTCTGAATCTGAAGAAGAGATATTCGTGAGTAAGGTGAGTATCCGGTCAAGCGAACAGAATTGAAGAGAAAAAATAATCAATGACCCACTTCTACAAAACGCCCGATTTTATGAAAACTATCTTTGTTTTTCTTTTTAGAATAATAAACGAAAAAAAGTACCAGAGCCGGAAAGTCCGGATACAGTTATTTCCCGACGAGAAGTTGGCCGAAACCGTAAGCCTATATCATACGCGATCACGTCAGACGATGAATCTGATTGAAGACAGTGAAACTAGATAGTAACAAGTGTTTGTGACTAAGTGTATTACATGATTTTACCGTGAACAATTTTTATCAGTGCCCATATCACATCCGTTGAAGTAATCTTAGCATTCCAGTCATCGATCCGAGTTGCATTCAATTATCCCGAAGATGTTGAGATGCTTAGTACGGTTCATCCTATGATAGTTTGTAATTTGGGCAGCAATGATACTAAAATAAAATTTTTGTAAATATTTTAATAATCGCACCATAATTTTATTATTGAATAATATTAATGACAAGTATTTGTAATTGGAGACAAAAAAAAAACCATTAGAAAAAATAGAAACGTTACGAACGCGTTAGATATGAAAGACAAGATTCTAGCGTATCTAAGTAGAACTATCAATCAAGCCATAATTAGCGTACCTTAATGAAGAAGTCGCGTGCGTTAATTGAAATTTATATCTTTTTACTATACCGTTTTCTATTTTAATGTCAACGAATCTAAACAATAATTACTTTATTTCGAATAATAATTTATCAAATATTTCTTAGTCGCATTCATAGCCACAGTCCGACAGAGATTTATTTGTTTTGATTTTAGATTAAAGGAGAAAAAAAAAAATAGTAATATTTACGAAAAAAAAGGTCAATTTGATACTAACAAATATTAAGTAACTGCTTACAACAGTAAACGTGCCTTTCCAAGTACGGATATTAGTTACGGAAAGAACTCGTCAAGCATATCTAATTCCTTGGATGGACAGACTGCTTGCTAAAAGAAATAAATAGATAATTATTAGGATGATTTCATCGAATCTTCTAGAGAAATGATTAAGTAAAATATGAAATGATGATTTTTATTCGAATATGGTTTGCTTTTTTTTCTTTTAAACGATTTTACAGTAACGGAGTATCAATGCAATTTAGATACTATGTCATTAGCGAATTATCTTAAAAAAAAATTGCAAAGGGAGTATTCGAAAATGATGTTGCCAAATCAATTGTCAGAATAAATACGTACTGTTTATGTATAACTTCTTCCAAAGTTATATCCTGACATTAAAATAACTTTCAGGTATACATATTTACATACAGAGAGAAAGAGAGAGAGACAGGGAGATAATCAATTTACTATTCTATGGAAGAAATTTTTAGATGTTCCATGAAACAGGAAGAAAAAATATCATACAAATCTAATTTCATTGATTGGGTAGTGCTCAATTGTTAAAAATCTCAATACGAATTGTTCTCTATGCTTCTCGTGAGATTTTTATGTGTGTATTTTGCTTTTTTATATGTATAGTATAGCATAAGTTACAAAACTTTAATACAGTTGTTTTAAAAACCTATAAATTTGTAGCTACAACTTAATATCCGATGTTGTTCCGAGTTTATCATTCGGGCTGAATTGAAATTTTTCATAATCCATTTTCCAAAAAAATTGAAATGGTAAAATGACTCTTTGCGGCAGAAAAAATGATTGTAAAAAATGGGAAAAAATTAAAAAACAAAAAAAGATAAAATTAGAAGCTCAAGCGCACTTTTCTTGTCATGTGCTTACGTACATGGAATAATTTTAATTGACTAGTAACACGCACATCTCGAAATATCCATAAAACAAAGACCAATAAAAATATATGACCATTTACCCAAACGAAATAATAAAGAGTGAAGAGGGATCTTTGTAGATCAAACTTACTCTTCAAAGGTTTTAACAGAGTCATTGCGATTATACACAGAACTTTTTTTTATTGCTATTACATTATTCTTTTGCACACCTCACTCCCTTCTACGCAAACCATGAGGATCGAAAATGGGGGCAAGAAAAGAATAAATTACGAAATTAAAAATAGAATTAGGTGCGTTTTGGATGAAAAATGAAATCCGTTATAGTACAGTAGATTAAATCGTTGATGTATTTTGTGTGATAAAACTGATGACCGTCCAATTATATGGATTGATTGTAGCATTATTTTACCTCTGTAGAAAACAAAATAAAGCAACACGGAGAAAAAAATTACTGAGCTATAATTCTGGTAAATAATTGAGCTTCAATTTATATTTTTCAGAAGTAGATCACTTGTCTCTGATAGTGGTACCCGCCTCGATACGTCAAATATCCTTTTATTGGCATGTGTTATATTCAACAGGGTTCCTACCACTTCCCTCTGTCTCTTTGAAAAAAATTTGAAGGAAAAAAAAAGAAAGACCCAACAAATGGAAGGCTTAGGCCAACAATAATTTAAATGCTATCTAGGATAATAAAAATTCGTCCTACTTACAAGCCTTCCTTTATCGGTGACTGAAATGGATCGGTAGATGGGAAACAGGGACGGGCTTGGCTTCTCGAGTATAACTGAAGTGGATATAGTAGACACTGTTCAGACTTGTAATGTATTCTCCTCTGACCACACTTTGACAATCATGTTGGTAGCGAGACATCGCCGCTGTGCCTACATCTTACCAACAAGTTTACAACATTTTAACAACTTCTTCATCTTCTTCTCTCTAGTACTCCCAAAAGCTGCGATTTGTCGACAGACGCGACTATAATACAAAGCAAGGGCACTTGATAAAATAACTTAGTCTCCTATTTCATAATTATCTATATATAACGTACATATATAAAACAAATTATAAGTAAAGAAACTATAATGATTGGGTTGGTATATAATTACGATGCTTACTTTAAAATTTAAACGCCCGATTATATGAATCTGTTCAGCACGAAAATGACTATAACGAAGCGAGTGAAGGAATCCCTCCCTCATCGTCTTCGGTAGATTTGGGTAGAGACGGCAGGTGGGGGGTGAGGTGAGTTGAGTTGAGTCAAGTTGGTTTGAGTTTGATTGAAGTGAAGTGACATGAGGCGAGGTGAATTCATCCAAGGAAAAAGATGCGGCAGATATGAGAGATGCTTGACTTTCTCACGCTTCAACGCAAGGAAAGGGATAATGGTTGTCGGGGTTGTTATTTGTTTCTTTTTCACATTGGGAGCATGAAATCAATTGTATCTTCTTTCAACCCGAGCTAATCCTGTAGCTAAGAGCCCCATCGTTTCTCCAGAATAGGAACACAACCAACCAACTCTCCACGTGTGTGTTAATCGTTATTATTCATGATATAAGTAATAATATTAATATTTGAATAAAGTAACATGAAGTGCGGTCAAATATTCATGGAATACTTGACTGCACGGCGGTCATGCGAGGATAGAGCCACCACAGTTGTCGATGCTGTCCGTCCTTTTTTTTCTTTTGTTTTTTTACACCATATATATATGCATATTATATTTATTAGCATATATATATAAATATATATATAGTATAAATATATACACGCACTCTTAGCTAACAATCTTTCGTCACACATTCACGCATACATAAAGTCAGAAGAGAGGAACCGTTCCATTAGGCAGAGTCTTTGCTCCTTCGGTACTCTGTATTATTTTTAACCATTATTAATTTTTTTCTTGTCTTTTACCCCCAAAAAGCTTCACGCGTCTCTCTGTATTTTCTTCACCGAGTAGCACTTCCACTGGATTTTCTCCTTTGAATTATCATTATTATTATTATTTTTTAGTCAACTACACTTTTTAATTCACAATGACTTATCACATATTTATCTGTTTCTCTTTTATCATTTTCATTCCTCTTCTTTCATTATTTTTCATTTTCCTCTGCTTTTTTCTTCTTTTAACACTATTTCAGTCAGCCCGCTGTTCATCGATTACAAGGAACAATAATACAATTGAATATTTACGAACACGTGTCGTCATGATGAATAAAGTAGCATGGCTCGGTTGTAAATAGATTCAAGCTCCTAGACTCGCAACGACCGCAGCACGATATTTTGGCAACTACTTCCTCCTAGATTCTTCTTCATCCAGGTAGGTTGCTAAAACGGTACAGCAGTTTCTCAATATTTACACAATTTACCTTTACAGGGAACGACGCTATCGTATCCAGGTGAAGCGGTCTCGTGCAGTTCGTCATTTAGGATTTGGCATGTATTGATTATACCCGAGGTATCGTTTCAAGTCTATTCCCACTACGAACTGCTAGACGCATTCATACCACTGAACATTCCAGTGGTAAACGACGTTTGCTGTTGCTGCTGCTGGATTTGTTGCTGCTGTTGTTGCTGCTGCTGCTGGCTGTTAGCCTGACGGTTATGCTTTGGCACCGGAGGCTGTAGGTATTCGTGTCGGGCCAACGTCAGCACGTCTATACGCTCCTCTTTCCTATACGCTAAACAGCTTCGAATAAAGCTCTGTAACAGTTATAAAAAAAATATCAGTGTAAACATAAAAGATTCGGGAACTATGGATGATTCAAAGCCAAATGAGTCGAAACGAATCACAGAATTGAGTTGGGATAATTAGTTACCTTAGCTTCGTTGCTCACTGTTGGTTTGTTGGCGAACTGAACCTCTGTTGCCTTTAGTATTGTATTTTCCTCTAAGATTGTTGCCTGCGACTGATTATGACCAAATGGCTGTGAAGAAAAACAAATAAAATAAAAAATATGGTTGGGCTATTGATCTTGTTTCAAAGATCCATCAGTGGTGAAGTGCAAATGGGAAAAGGGAAAATTCAATTCTTGGAGTGCAGTACGGATTTGTTCACCTTTTTGCCATAGAGACATTGATAGAATATAACGCCAACACTCCAGACATCAACCTTCGATGATATTTTTGGTGGATTTTTCCCAACAACGAAACACTCCGGTGGGAGGTACCTGAAAAGTATTCATTATACTTAGCATGATGAAGTTGAACTCTCTTTGAGTGTTTCTGCTACATTAAAATATCAATGACCGCATACCAGTAGGTACCAGCTCCTTGTGAAGTTAGATCCATTCCATGATCTGGATTGTAATTTTCTTCGTCCATAACTTTACTTAATCCAAAATCTGTGATTTTAATTTCACCACAGACATTTCCTTCGGTTAACAAAATATTACCTACAAAAAAATCAATAATTGATATTTATAGCATCGGTATGTTGAGTGTGAGAATAATGAACGGCTAAAAAGTGTGGACATGGCAAAGTGTACGTTATCAGTCCAGTGATTATTCGGAATTAGAGTCCTCAAAAACACGATGGGTAGATGTATGAGGTGTGAATTGTTATTAGTTCGAGTCCAGTCCTCACCTGGTTTCAAATCGTAGTGAATGACGGGTGGTTTTATTTCGTTAAGATACTTGAGAGCAGATACGACCTGCATCACGATTGATCTCGCTTCCCTCTCCGGTATAGTTTTATGCTGATGAAAAAATGTTTGTAGTATTAAAACCCATAGGTAAGGGACATCGAAGACATTGAGTTTCAATTAATTTTCTAGACCATTATAGATACCCACCTGTTTGAGGTAGAAATCTAAATCGTGACCATCGCAATACTCCAAAACTGTACAGAACGAATTAGCGTCAATTTCAAAGACATCGTATAGTTTTACAACTCTGGGATGATCTAGCGACTTGTGAATATTATATTCCCGTAGTGCGTGCCTGTAAAAAATATTTTGACATAACAAGATTGAGTTTATCCAAATTTTTTCCAAAGTTCATAGCTTCTAACTCTGTATCTAAACATGTTTCCCAATGAACATACTGGCGAATTACTCACTTGATATAATTGGCTTTTTTATCTTCTTTCCAGTCTTTATTAAGTTGATGTACCTTGCAGGCTACATAGCGTTGTTCTTTTAGATCAAATGCCTGTAAACAAGAATTTGAGAATTGTATAAGTTAAGAAGTAGAAAATCCAGCGAGCTGCAATAGAATGGAACAAATTGTTTGTTAGAGGCTCGATAGTAGACTTGCCTTATGCACTTCGCTGAAACCTCCCTTTCCTAAGAGCATGAGTAAAAGGTATCGCTCGTTGAGCACAGGATGAGAGTTGAAGCGTGATTGGTCCTCGTTGTGTATACGTTTCAGTTCTCTAATGTGTAAGTTGCGTTCCCTCTCAAGTTTTTCCATTTCAAGTTGCAGATCTGCATCTTCTTTCTTCAACGCGCTTTGTCTCAACTTTAAAAAATCGATTAGATGAGGTTCAATGAAAGTGAAGTGAAGTGGAGTGCGTGGTAGTAAATTGATCTTTACCTTTAGTATTTCATCAGCTTCGTAGTATTCCTGCCATGTATAAGAACCCGGAACTGCGTCAGGTTTGAGAAAAGTAGCTTCGGTACCATTATGCAATGACGGTTGAGGTTGGCTACGTTTTCGACCCGTCTCACTATTAGACGGCCTTTTTTTGAGAAGTAATTTTTTCTGTCTATCAATTTCTTCTCGTTCCGTCGTTATTTCTTCCTGCCGCCGCGCCAATTCTTGGAACGCGTATCCGTCGGTCCAATTTTCTTGAAAAGTAGCTCCTACCCTCTGAGTCACAAACTGACCCAGCCTCAGTCTATTTTGCATGCACTTTTGTCTAGCTTCCTTTTTTTCTATGTTTGATTTTTCTTTTAATAACTTCTTTACAACGTCTATACACTTATTTATATGTGATTTGTGCTGCTCGATCACCTTTTGCTGATTAGCCATTTGATGCCTAAGCTCCTCTGTTGTCTGAAAAGTTAATAATATAAATAGCTAATGTTGGCATTGACCAAAATGTATCGTCTTTAATTGAATTAACATAGAAAGTGATTTCTCTCGTAATTCGACATTACGAATAGTTTGAAGAAAATTTGTCATATCATTTAAATACTGAGCAAATATTATTGAATTATATCAAAATATTATTGGTTGCTTACACCTGAGAGCTGGTTATTGCTTTGTTGGCTAGAAAAACGTCCACTTACTCGGTTCAATTCGTCAATTTTATTATTACGTAGTTCCAAATCTGAAGAGGCTTGTGTTTCAAATTCTTGTATCCTCTGGCAAGTAAGCTCCGTCTGAAAATATCACAAAGAGCACTTAGTTCCAAGACCTTTAACCAATGTAACGTTAGATACATTTGTCAGCATAGTTTTATAAATAGCAGAGCTACCTTGTTGCACTTTGAACCAATTATATCAAATGACAACCCTGCCTAAGATTAATTTTCCGCAAATCCAAGAATCACACTTTCACTTTTCGCTGTTCCTGTGATTTATATTGTATTTCTTGCTTGGTAATCCCAAGTGTGGTTGGCAAACTAGTGAAGCAGTAATGCCGAAAATGTTGAGAATCAATCACGGGCAGCAAAGAAAACACCAAAAATGTATGCCACGTAAACGAGAAGAAATCGAAATTTTTTATCACCTTTACCTGTTTCTATCAGAATGAAACGTCAATTCCAAATCATTTAAATTGGTTTAAACAGTGTCATCGCAAGGTAGCTTCACTACTACAATGACAAATTACAACAACGTTACTGTTAGCCAGCGGTAAGCTAGCTCAGGTCTCTGCAGACACCTGACAAGAAAGTCCAATTACAATTTTAAAGTGAACAGTATTACTCAATTGTGATGACAAGCATGTAGCCACCTGAAAGTTAAAATGATTAACTAAAACTTCAAACTGAAGAAAAGTGAAAACATTTTCTTGCCCCAACAATGGACCTTCCACTGGATCTTTTACTACCCCGACGACTTTGATGTAACTTATGCAAAAAACTAGAGCAATTTGAAATGTCAGGCGATTCTTGTCAAACGTTTGCAGAAACAACCGATTGGTGCTTACATTTGGGGTGTTAGTCTTCGCTTGCCTGACCTGGCTTGTCCTAGGGAGGTTGGTAGGCCTTACCTGCACCTGCTTGCTGACCATCGAGCTCGCAGGCTGTGTAGAGGCCGGTGGAGGGGGAGGTGGAGGCTGTGGATGGGGTCGCGGTGGCTGCATCAACGAAGAAAATTCCGCCACCGAAGAATTTGGTGTCGTTACTTGTGGTGACAACAATTGCTGTGGCGATGGTGGGTACTGAATAACAATCAGGTCAAAGTATTAGCCGCGCAATCATTTGGCTTTCGGCAGCTTATGATCTCGAGACTAAATGAATGTATGTAAATATAAAACGGAAGCATAGGAAAGGGAACTAAAAATCATTACGTATCATGCCAGGATAATTCAACATTCACTTTGTAGAAACGAAACATCATCGGCTACTTTCTTCACTTTGTAATTTACAGTTTGCCGTGTAATTATAATGAAAAAAAAAGGTTCTACGCCATGTTTAGATGAATCCATCTAGAGCTTGAAAATTTATGGAAGTGATACAGCTCATTTCATGGATCGATTGCCCAAGCTGAAGATACATTGCTAGGCAAACGCTGTGATACCATCAAAGCAAACACGATTCCTTATTTCTTACACTTTGTGATAATGGCAAGCAGCTATGCTACAAATATTATTAAGATAAGGAATGATATGATATCTATGAACTAACCATGGGGTATCCTTGTTGGGGGGAGGGGCTCTTAGCTCCAGCTAATCGAATGGGGCTATTGCCTGGATGGTGCTTGACAAAGTACTCGTTGATCTTCTTGTTTTCCATGGCAGCGGCCGATCGAGCCCCCTTGCCCCCCACAGGTCCCCCTGGCACCCCCCCGACCCCGTCATCTACCTTGCGCTTTCTTTTCCTTTCCGAAGGAGTCCTCGGCACCTTCTCAGGCGTGTTTGGGTCCACCTCCTTGTCACTATGCGACGAGCCTGTCGATAATAAGAAAAAGTGAGTCTCCCATCTTAGGTTACTCTACAATCAAAATCTTCGAATATTATGTACTTACCGGTGCTCATATTCGAGTCTTGACTATGTACCGACTGACCAGAGTTTACAGTTGATTGGGGTGCCATCTGAATTTGTGATCCAGCAGACATCTATAAAATGCAGAAATAAAAACGTATTATAATAGGAGTGAGTAAATTATGGCGAATCTCAATGTCGTATCCAGGGACTGAGTAACAGATATTGAGATATGCGGTCATACAGATGGTGGATGAAGAAACAGACTTAAGAATGTTAAGGGAATGGAGATAGATGTAGGAAAATAATGGATAATTGTGTGTGTGCACGTTTAAATGTATGTACACGTATAGATATAGCAAGTGAGAGCACCTTCCAGGACGGTCTACGACAGAGCCCCATAATCACGTTTGCTGTTTGAGCGACTAGTCAGTATGTCAACCATTGGCACCAGTGTTAAAAAATAAAAAACACACCCGTCTGTATTGCAGATTGAACAAAATATGCAATATATGTTTAGTGCTAGAGGAATCACGACAAAATGGAGGACCCTAGTCAGAGGGGGACAGCCAGAAGGGCAAGAGGGGGGTAAGAGGGGGCAAGTCGAGCGGAGACCGGGGGGAGAGAGAGCAAGAGAACTTTGAGGGAGAGAGAAACGCGGGTTTGGTTCGGTTCTCTGTGATGCGGCGAGACGAAGTGTAGGGGGGTAAAGAGCCTCGTAGAATCGTGGGCTACGGTGCGGCGCGCACCGCGCGAACGGGGCAGTTTTACTTACTATGTATATACTCGGAAACTCACCTCTCTATGACTATGTATGTATCATTGTATATAGGTATTCATCTATCTACTTATATAGTACGTGTCGATATACTTGGTACATCGGAATAAAAAAGTCAGACTTTTGAATCATGATCAAAATCTAAATCCGGAATCCAAATACTCGTGTAGTCGAGTCGTACATATGATGCGTTGGTTGTTCGTTGATTGGTAAGTATGCCGAACACAAGTGCGAGTTCGTTCCGTTGCCTAGATTAACGGGCACGATAACCGAGCGGCGAGAAGCCGGGATCCCGTCTATCTGTTGCTACGTCATTCAACAATGACGTTTAGTTTCGACGTTGCGATACTCTACGGTTAATGAACGTTAGAGAGCGAGAGATGCGGTCAGATATAAAATGTGGAGTGGGGTGGGTGGCATAAGTATCGCAAATATGAAAGGTGTCGATCGCAGAGACATTGTATTTCTCCTGTCGGCGGAAGAATAAAATATCGAAAACTCACACGTCATGTGCACACGGATATTTGAATGAAACTGCACGTTCGTACAGCGGTGCGATCGGTGCAATCTGCGGTACGCCGATGCGTTCCTATCAGTTTTTTCTTGTTTGCGGGGTTGTTCGTACGTTCCGTGACTTTAGATAAACGGGAGTACCTAGTTATGTATTTTGGAAGGTGCGTAACACGTGATCGCCGATATTCGGATCGTCCGTGTGTACAGGGGAGGATATAGTCTACATATATACGAACCCAGATGAAATAGGGGCATGTGGGGTGCCGAGTTTAACCCCGGAAGCCAGGCGTAGTCGCGGCCATAACGTTCCGTCGTCGCGAGGCACGGCGAGAGGAGACGAGACAAGACGAGACGGTACGAGGCGCGAGGCAAGGCAAAGCGAGGCAAGGTAGGGCAAAGCGCGAACCGAGGCAAGTCGGGCAAGACCGATGCAAGCGTAGAGTCTCTCCTCTACTTCACAAACTCAACGCGACTCCTAGAACGACGGCGACAACGGTAGCGGTGTCGCGAATTGTTCAATAATCTCGATCTTCCGCCGAACGAGCAGCAGCGGCAGCGGCAACGGCAACGCCAGGAGCAGGAGAAATAACAGCAAATGCAGAATAAACGACGTCGAGTGTCGTCGTCGTGACGTCCGTGTGATTCGTAACGTTCGTTGCGTTCCCGTTCTCGTTTGTCGTCGTCGTCGTCGTCGTCGTCGTCGTCTCGTTCGAGGTCATCAATGGCCACGACATTCCAAGTACAAATGATAATGATAAAAATAATACCGCGGCCGTCACCGATACGGTCATAGTACGACAACCGACGATTAAAAATATAAATAATAAAAAACAACACGACGACAGCTAAAACGCCTAATCGAAACGTAACTGTCCAACCACCGTGCGCTCGCATACTACTAGGCAACGGAGTTTCTCCTACGTACGGCAAATGAGCAACGCGAGAATCCGAGATGCGGCAAAAGGTGCAACCTCCACCTCCCCGGCGCTACCGCCGCCCCGCGCGCCCCCGATCACAACAGAACGAACGAACGAACGAAACGAGAGGGGGATGCTAGGGACTGGGGAGGGAGGGAGGGAGGGAAGAGAGGAAGAGAGACAGCCGTATGAGACATTCCTTCGGTGAACGGCTCGGACACGCGTGTAAGTGAGACCGGTAAAATCAATGTGGCGGAGTGCTGCGGCCTTCTCTGAACGTGTGTCAGTGTCGGAAAAACAGAGGGAGCGAGAGCCATGCCGCGGGGTAGGCGAGAGAGGGAGACCGCCAGAGCAACCGGCCACCAACGTCACCCTCCCCCGGCCCGGCTTAAACAACGAACACACCGAGCCGCTGCCGCTGCCGCTGCCCCTGCTCTGGCTTTTCAGACGCTCCACTCGCTCCTCCGTTCACGTTTCTGCGTTGAGTTTTGGTTGTGAGATACGTGCGAGTTGATATCGCGGCTCAGGTTCGGTACGGTTGAAGTCGCGCGAGCGCCACGGCGACGATCATCGCCTTTGGATTCCCACCAGTTAGTCGGTTCTCCGTACTCTTTAGGTACGCCGTCGTCTTTTCACGGGACATTTCGTTCGCTCGTTCGCTCGCAGCTGGTCGCCGGTTATCTCACGTCTCTCGTTCGTTCTCTCTTCCCCTTCGAATCCTCCCTCCGAGTTTATTGTTTCCACGGTTCGCGCGTTCTCTCGTTAAACGCGAGTACACATCCCGTGTTCCTCCGTTCTTCGCTCGTTCCGAGGCCCAAGTATTTCGCGGATATTCGTTTACCCCGCCAAAACCCGTAATCCCAATAAGCGGGTGATCTCAGCCACCGCCGATTCCTTCGTATTCCGTTCAATTTTTCACCCCCTTTGCGATCGTCGCCTCGCGCACCCAACGGCCGACCCAACTCTATCAACGAACAACAAACACCATAAGCTACGAGCCGCTGACGCGCATACGGAAAATTCAACCACGCGTGAGAGAAGGAGACCGCCACAAGCAACCTATAACACAGGTGTACCAAATTACTGGGCGAATATCGATCCCTTCAAACGGCTACGAAAATTCGCATCATTTGCGTCATCGCGACACTACAATTTACTTTGCGATTTTACGATGATATGCACAAAAAAAAAAAAAAAATAGTGTTAAAACCAATGGTGAAAGGAAATTTGCAATGCCACGCCATATTATACGCCGACGAAGAGTATACCGTAGTGGGTCAAGGGCTCGAACGTTTAACGCTGATTTAAAATGCATCTTGGAAATTATTTCAACCTCAGGGTTCTTCCATATAGGACATTTTAATGATTGAATTATCATTCCCGTCTAATGAATTCATTCAATCGCACGATACTACACAGCGATCGGAAAGAGCGGAAACTTTTTTCAGTCTCCCTTACATCGGAAGATAAAACTTATCAAGGCTTTTTTCCTGCGCATTAGACGATGACGACGATGAGGAGGACGATGACAATTGGGTAGAGATCGGTTGGTCGCATGGAGGGAAAAGGGGGAAAATTAATGAGAAATAAGGTGTCTACAAAGGTGTGTGTACCTGAGAAAGCTGACCCTGGACTTGACTCGTGGAAGAGGACGAGTTCCTGTGGTCACGAGCAGGGGCATTGTCGCGTCGTGTCCAATCTATTCCCAGGGCAGTGGGCTGTCCGCACCTGCCAGGATTCGCAACCGCGGACGATGATTGCGTGCTGTTAACAGCATTTTTAGCAGGCGCGTTGTTGTTCGGACCACCCTGAAACGTCATACGCGTCTAAGCAGGTCGTCAACATTTCTCTACGTTTCTCTTTTCCCCTGCAGAGATTCAATCGAGTCCACAACCACCGGTCACATATCATGGCACATAATTGTATATCACGTTTAAAAACAATGCATGAAACTATCGGATCGAAAACTCTGTGCGAAGAAAAATCAAAGGGGGGGGCGGGGGGGGCGAAGAAAAAAAAATCATTCGTCTAACGAGATACGTTGCTCGAGGTCGGGGTTAAATTTTCCGAACTCTTCTTCTCTCCGGCGTGTTTCGATTCTGCATCACGTTGCGACGTGTCGGTAAAATCGAGATCCGCGATCTCCAGTATTTTCCCTTCGTCATCGGTCTCTGACAATCGACTCGAAATTACCGATTTTTCCGAAGCGAAATAATTTCAATTGCGTCACAACTGCGTTCTGTGCAGACCATGAAAAATCGTAGAATTATCTGCAACGGTTTTCACTGCGTGGCTTCGACTCTGATTGCATTTTTTTGTAATACACCGCACGTAATATTTCTTTCAATTTTACTACATCCGCAATTCTCTCTCCGTGTTTTTTAATATGCACGCACGGAACAGTAGAATATACATAACCCATACGTGTATACGTATTATACCTGCAGAGGCTGTGACGTCACCGCAGGCAGACGACACACAGCCATCGCCATCGACCAGAGAGAGGTATACACGCTCTCTTGTTCCTCTCTCTCTCGCTCTCTGTCTCTCCTTCCCTTATCCCCTTTCTCTATTTCGATATCTTCTCCTTTACGGAACAATACGTACGTCAATGCTAACGAAAATAAAAAATCTCCCGATTCAACGCGGAACGATAATTAGCTCTACGTATCACGTACGCGTGATGCGCACATTATGCGTACGAAAACGATAATCGAGTCGACATTGTTACGATGGACACAATTTCGGGCGCGCGGTCAACAGACTTACTCGTATCGCCATCGTTATCGTTATTTCGATCGGAAGACCATTCATACGAAATGGGAGAAAAAATCCGAACCTCGCATAAAGTGTACGATTTAAAAATTGAATACGGCAAAACGAATAAAGGGTGGGAAAAAGAAAGAAAAAAGAAAAAAAAAACAAAAACCAGCAATCAACAATTCGGTATCGAGGTAGTACGATATCGCGTAGATTTTCTTGCGGACGTAAAGCGCGTACGCGGAAGACCGCGCGCACTGACTGATCAACAACAAGTGGCGGGGCGCGAGGTCGCGCACGCGATCCGACCGAGCGAGGACTGCTCCGCGAAAAGCTTTCGAAGCCAACACACCGGTGCCTCCTCTTCGCCAACCCCTGTCCTCCCTCCCCCCCCCTCCCCCCGCCCCGCCCCCCACCGCCCCCCTCTCGGTGTATTCCCGCAGCTACAGCCCGTCGCCGTCGCCCAACACCTACGCACCCCTCCGCATATGGAACTATATAGAACGACTCCGGATTCCCGACTTCGTCGTCGTCGGCTACGAGGACGAGCCGCTACCGCGATATAATATCCCTGCAGCACGTATAAAGAGAGCGAGTGTATCGGGGCACGTGTACGTGCACCCATACGTGGGCAGGGTCGGCGGGTCGGTTCTCTTTCGCGCGGAGGTGAGAGAGGAGAGGAGAGGAGAGGAGAGGAGAGAAAAGGGAGAGAAGGGAGAGAAGAGAGCGCGGCGTAGGAGCCTCGGAGATCACAGTGCCGCGGCAAGCATAAGCCTTCTACACAGCCGGCGCGGCGGTACATACTTACTATCGAAGGATCAATACACAAGAGGGCTTCGGGGTGGTTGAAAGGGGGGGAATGGATGGTGAGCAGAGTTGGGCAGAGGAATGAGGGGGAGAGGGGGATATGCACCAACTCGCCAAGGCTCGTTCGTCGTCCGTCCATCGCGTCGGTCCGTCGATCCGCTGCCTCCGTACCGCTCTCTCTCTCTCTCTACGGTACAGCGCAAATATCGCGCGGGTGTATACACCCCCACGACGTTCCACGTAACGCACATGCCGTCCGTGAACGCGTGCATCGCGATCACCCGGGTAAATAACGTGCGAAGAAGAAAACCGGGGCGAGGGGGGGAAGGGAAATGAAATTTGAGAAAATTCGATAATTGCGTAACCCATTTTATAGGGCGAATCGATCACACCCCCCCCCTCCCCCCCTTCCTGCGAGAAAGGCAGGAATATAGAAATATCGACACCCCGTGCGGCGTATGCACAGGGGTAAGTAGAACTTTGAAGGAGAGAGAGAGAGAAAGAGATGAACGTACAGAACGCGAATCGCGGGGATCTGTATTAACGTTAAATTGTGTGCACATTATCGTTATGGAACGTGGGACATATCATCGGTGGCGGGGTATGCGAGGTATTATAATGGTGGTATGCATAATATAATGGCGCGGTGCCGCTTCGGATCTCGCGGTATAACTTCTGGTGGCTGATTTTCCAGGCAGGCGGGCAAACGGGCGGGCAGGGGGCAGTCGCGAGCAGGCGGGCGCTGTATAGTTGAACGAGAGGACGACAACCGATCGTATCACCCGCTACTACCGCGAGAGAACCCGACGACGACGACGACGACGACGACGACGAAGCGGTGTATAAATAGTCGTAGAATACGGACGTACGTATAGAGAGACAACAGGTCGAACGCCCCTCTTATTAGTCGATGCTCTCGCTGCCCGCTGCCGTTTCGATAAAACAATCTACGTGTACACGCGCCGGTTTAAAACATCGAAATTTTTCAACCGTTCGTTGTGCGGGAGTCACATTTTTTTTCATCAACTCCCGCCGTAGCACGGGGTGATCTTGAACCCTGTAGCTTTTTCGAAAAGGGAGAATAGGGAATAAAAGGCGTCATCGAACGTCTGTCGCTCGTTGCGGAAGGGTATACGTAATCGATTACGAGGCGCCGCACGGTGCACGTAGATATACGTATGTGTGTTTACGTGCGAAAGTCGTTGCGAAATGTACATCGCGAATGGAAATAATAAGGCGTACGAACGACCCGGGGGAGACTAGTACGCGCGTATTATCCTTACGGATTCGCAGGTAGCCCAGCTGCAGGTTGAGCGCGTGTATATATATTTTCGAACCCCGTACAGCCATGCTCGATATTAGAAAAAGCGAGAGGGGACCGCGAGAGGGATAAATATATTTATGCAAAGAGAGGAGAGCAGGAGAGTAAGAAGAAAAGGAAGAAAGGGAGGGTAGAGAGGGCATTGCGTATATATTTCGCCGGGGTACTTGAAGGAGGTAAGGTCGATACGCGGAGCTGTACGATCCACGTGGTGCATTACCGGATTCCCGCAAGCAAGCTTTTGACTCGAGTTGGCCGTCGACTCGGCTCGACTCAACTCAACTTGGTGTTCCACTCGATATCTACATCGTGATCGTCGTCGTGGTGCCGAAGAGACGAAGGAGAGAGAGAAAGAGAGAGAGAGAGAGAGAGAGAGGGGGGGGGAGAGTAGCGTAGTCGGTACGTACAATACACGGAGGCGACGCCATCGCAGGGACTCCGGATAGTTCTATATAATCCCGGACAAAACTGGTGGTTGGGGGGTTGCACTGTGCGGCAGTATGTACAATAACGTACGTATGTATATGCACACACGTACGTTATTGTACATACACGTAGTTATATACGCGCAATAGAATTGATAATATACAGGTTTTCCCGGGTATACCGGGAGACAATTCAGCCCTCTCTTCGCTGACGCTGACCTCTGCTCCGACAAATTTTATTCAATAATTTCCCATTTATTCCAAATTTTACCCCGCTGGCATTCGTCGTCGTGTCGCGTGGGCGATACGCGGCGAACGAATCGTCCCGTTCGAAGGATTCGAAAAATTTCACCCTCGTTTCCCCAATCCGCCGTCTACCCCCCCCCCCCCCCCCCCCCATTCGGTATTCGTGCGTTACGGGATATCGAAATGACGATGAACAGCTGATGGCTGGCGGTAATATATTACAATATTACAGATTAATAATAAGTGGCGCTGCAGTTAAACACACGGGGGATTCCCCTTCGATCAGACGCCTTTATCGATTGCGGGTGAACCTCCGCGTGAGGCGTGACCTTGTTCGCCACCGCTAGCTGAGCGAGTAAAGGAAAGAAGAAACTTATTGTACATAGGTATCCGTGTGTACGTCGTTCTATATATATCGAATTTCATTTTTCGCGTGATTTTTCTCTCCAATTTATTTTCCACAAACTCATCGCAGCCAATCGCTATCGCTGGTATTTGTTTATCGTGGCAAAATTAAAAGAACAATAAATAAGAAGTGCGCGTAACGAAATAAGATAAATTCCCTCACGACTATCCGTAATTTCGTATCGTTTGTTTTTTTTTTTTTTTGCCAATGGAAAATGACGACGTTGAAGAAAAATAAAAAAAAAATAAAAAAAACTTCGGGCGCGTGTTTCCTTCGTACTTGGTAATCCGCGGGGGGGCGTTATTCAGCAATGTTTAACTATTGCGTTAGGTGCCGGAGACAAACTGACCCGTATTACATAGAGCGAAAGAAAAAGAGAGAAAAAGAGAGAGAGGGAGAGAGAGAGGGAGAGAGGGGGGGAGAGGGGGAGAGAACTCTCACGGCGGTGTTATAGACGCGCGCGTTGCGGTCACGTGACAACAAATTCACAACGACGACAACGACGACGAAGAGGAGGAACACGACGACGACACGAATAAGTCGATGATCGGCCACACCTCTTCATGCGCCTCTCCGTCCTTCCGTCCGTGTGTTCAACTCTCCGGTATTATAGTTCTCTTCTACGCAAAGGTGGTGGTGGCGGTGGTGGTGATGGTGGTGGTGGTATCTCGTTCTCCACGTACCTACATCACACCGTGAAACTCGGCAGGGCTCTCTTTTCTAGCATCTAACTTCCCGTTCTCATAGCTATGTTTCCGATCTTCAAGATTATAACTACTTGAAATTATACCGCGCGTGCTGCAACCTGCAGCCTGCAGCTGCAGGCAAAAGCGACCAACTCCTAACGCATTCCAATCGTATCCTCCTCTTTCTTTATTTTCCTCTCTTCTCGTCTCTTCTTCTTGCAGCACCACCACCCTGCAGTACGAATCCCTTGCGCTGTTGCTGTTGCTTGCTGCTGCAGCGGCAGCAGCTAGACGGGGGGAGGGAGGGAGGGAGGAGGAAGGGGAGGATTGAGACGCGATGTTAAGACTCGCCATTTCTAAAATGGGGACGATCTGCAAACCAGCTCGATTTACGGTAGACAATTCGCGCTTCGGATCGCTCTTCACGTCGACGCGTAGGCAGGAGAGGGGAAAAATGAATAGGGGAAAAACAGATAAAGGGAATCGGCCGTTAGACGAGGAAGCGAGTCGAGTATATGCACGTTGTACTCAGGGATGTGCGTAGGTCGGCGGTGGAGGAGTGCGGAAGGTAGAAATGGTTGAGGAGGTTCTGAAAGAGAGCGCACTCTGAATCGAACGGGAGAGCGTGGACTTCCGTTTCCGGGCACTTTCGTCTCCTCGGGAGTTTTGCGTGATTCAAAATGGTGGTATACTTATAACATAACGAAGAGTCGAGTCGTTCGAGTTTTCGAATTGAAGTTGACTCGAGTCCGGTACGTCGAACGGTTTAAAAATACGAGCAAGCGCGCACACGTTGAAGAAGAAAATAAAATGAAATACCGCAGATAAAACGAAAGGAGAATAGCTGTGATATAATGAGAGAAGCTTGAGCGGAGGAACAAGGGAAATAAGAGCGACGAGAAGAAGGAGGAAAGGAGTCGAGGACTCCATGTAAGGCCGGTCGAGTGGTGGCGGTGGTTCAAGGCTAAACTAAACGAGAACCAAAAAAAAAAAAAAAAAAAAAAAAACCACCATCCAGAACCAAAATTTCTCACCCTTGCTCCGAGGAAACGAGCCTCCAGCAATTCCTGCTTCCTGGGGTCCAGGGCAGCTTGAAAGTGCTCCATCTTGACTCCAGCGCCTGTAACAGAAGTTCAAATGATGTCACACACCTGCCTATGTTCCTTCTTTCAAAAATATCTTTCAACGTATATGCGAACATTAATTTTCATTTTTTTTAATTGTTTTTTTTTTTTTTTCGTCTTTTCAGTCTTCCCCGTTCCTTTCGTTTTTACTCTCTGCAAACAACAAAATTCTTCTCTCGCGTTACCTTTCACTTTCTCTCTCTTTTCTCCCTCGACGGCGATTTTTATTTTCATCGTTCGTACGAAATAATTTCTTCTCTTGTAATTTTCAGAAAAAAATTGATGGGCTCATTTTTTAATACCGCTGGGGGTAGCCCCTAGAAGGTTGGTTCTAATGAGTCGTTTGACAAAGCACGCTGTGGGATGATGTAAACGATTTCCTCTTTAATTTTTCACTCGTTTTTTCCTATTTTCAATTATATTAGCCGAAATGTGATAAAATTATTACGATAATTTATTTAAACTACCTTATATCATCGCCGCGACTTCGATTCGATCCTCCCCCCGCCCCAAAGTAGGAGGGGGAAAAAAATACTAATTAAGATCATAAACTAACGACGGTGTAGCGGTGATCGGCGATTCATTATGCCAATAAATATTTTTTTCCATTTTTTCTTCTTCATTAACGTGCAATAGGCGTGAAATTATATCGGAGAAATTTGTGGAAACAAATGTGTTATTGAAAACTGAATCATTTTGTGAAACCACGCGGACCACGATAAAAATAAAGAAAGGGGGGGAAGAAGCAGAATTTAATTTGATAATAACTTGCTTTGTAGCATGACGTGGTTTAGTCGGTAATTCATTGATAAAATACATTTTATACCGTGCAGCAGTTATTATTTTCCACGCCTCGAAATATGCACCAACTTTGTTTATAATAAATTAAAATCTAATCTGGCCTGGAGAAGTGAATTTGATAAAACAAATATATTGCAGGAATTAACGCGATACTCGCGTACGGATGATAGGAAATTTTCCGAAAAAATATACGTTACCGCGCACCGCACAGGAAGACGTATAGTTTTTACGTTCGCTCATATCCACGCAGATCGCGATGAAGATATACGTTATTCATCGGTGATCAAAATGGCGCTCGATACGTTCATCGTCGATAAGAAGAAACGGCGACAATAATGATTCCTCGTTTACCATATTTCAGGTGCGGATGGCGGATGAAGAATCGCCTATTTTTTATCGCCGAACTATCGAGTGAAGATAAATGAGACAAACCGATCGAACTCGTCGTATTAAATAGATCGGACTTTTCAATATCCGCGATAAATCATTTATCGATGAATGGACATATCTCTGAATGAATCAATAGTTGATGGGGAAATGGGAAAAAAATACTAGAAATAGAAGGAGAATGAGCTGAAGATGAAGAGGAAGACGAAAAAAAAGAGTAGATGGAAACAGGCAAAGAAGAAGAGGCGCTGCTTGCTTCCACCTTGGCTGCATCAGTAGCGGCAGCAGCAGCAGGGCGCCGGGCAGGGTCCGACGAGGACGGGGGCGTCGTTTTCTGTTTTGCACCCGCGAACAGGATGAGCGTCGCGAAAACTAATGCGCTCTTTGACCTCAATCTTACGCTTACCAGGTTGGAAATCAATACGCAGCGTTGAACCATGGACATCGTAGCGATTAAGAGTGAACAGTATTATATAAAGCCCGCTGTCAGAAATAATAATATGACTAATATAACCCCCTCGAAATATCGTGGCAACTACGAGCGCTTTATTTATTCAATTTTCATTTTTGTTGCTCACACGACTGTCGCGACTCGATAGCATACCGATAACGTGAAGGGATCGAAGTAAATTTTCCGACGATTCGTTTCCAGTGTGATCGACGTCGAATCAATTATGTAGATATTTATTCGACCACAATTCTGGGATCGAAGAATTGCCAAAATGGCGTCGCGTGACATCGGGCTACTTTTGCTCACATCGGTAAGACGTTGATATGAAAATCGCAATTCTACATCTCGTTATATTTCGTAGATTTGATCTCCATGGTAATCGCCGTGTTGTAATAGTCTTCAAAGGACTTGTACGCGTTAACAACTACGACGTCATCACATCCAGGAGACCTATAGTAGCCAGGACAAAGAACAGGATCGCGATGCTAAATGGAGGGGAGAAACTGAGGAATTACATTTCAAAGACTGCCTGCGTCGAAGAGGAAGTCGGTATGATATTCTGGATGCTCCCGTGGTATGGAAGTTTCTTATACCACCGCGCAATTCCGTCTATATATACGTTCTAACCGCCCATTTCGCAGGATCGTCCTCCGAACAAACCCCTAAAATTCAACGATTTTAGACTTTTTTTTTCCCCTCTCCATCAACTGCGCAAAACCTATTCGAGCACTATGGATCTGGTTGTGCGAGAACGTTGCCGCCGCGGCATTTTTAATTCCGATCAAACATTCGGCAATAATCCTAAGATCGGACGTGGATTTCTTTTTTTCGTAAATAAACCGGAAATTTTGATAACCGATAATTCGTATTACATTACACGCGGAACGAAATCGAAATGATGAAAAAGAGGAAAACCCAAAAAAAAAAAAACATGGACGCCGTTATCGTTACAGAAAAATGCAGAGACTATTCTCCATATGGTCGCATCTTTCACACCGTGGACCGGAAATCGTTGGGTATTGGCAGCTTCCTCTATATATACATACATATACATAGTTAAATTTAAATCGTGTAGAAGAACTTTCGAGAGTTTTAAATCAACGGAAATCCTCTCAGCTGTTACGAAGCTGCAGGAACAACGTTCATGCATGCGTCACTGCAACGTACCGCAAGTTATTCCACCATGGGGTTGCAGCAGGTGATTAATCACCGATGCAATTTTAATTTTCAATGCTTCTTTTCGTCTCTATATCTATTCATTCTTTTTCAATTCAATTGACAAACAAACTGGAGTCTTTGCCGAACTCTAGAGCAATCTATAATCAATAACTCTCAACTTTTTGATTGCTTTATCATAACGAGTGCAATGCATCGGTTTTTTTCTCCTTTTTTTTTTTTTCAATAATATTTTTTCGCTCAAAAATGTGTAATTTGTGCAGCGGAACGACGGTATCTGATGTGTCTATTGAAAAACGTGACGCCATGGAAATAAATAATTTACGCAAATAATAAGGTGACCTTCGAAACTTTGTAATAACCGTTTGAATAATCTGTGTGTATCGTGCGAACGAGAGAATTTAAAATAGGTTTATCACATTATAGAAACTATACTGCATTTATAAGACTTCTCAAAGGACGGTACCTAAATAATAACAGTCTTATGAACGCGTACTCATTGAAAAATTTAATTACCATAAACGCGAAACTGATGATACATATATGTATGCATTATAGGTATATCGAGATAGAGAGAGAGAAGAAAAATTTGCACTTCTGTAAAAACGATAAATTCACGTAGACAAACAATCGGTAATCAAGTAGAGTAAAAAATAACACATGAATGAAATAATAAATAAATTGAAGAGAAAATTATTATCGTTAATTTTACAGGCATTTTTGTTACCGACGTGGCAGTGAATCGAGGTTTGACCACAGAGTGACTAAAAATTAAAATGTCGAGGTGGATATTTCATTTGAAGTGCGTTATGTGAAAATTATAATATGTATTTATAACTGAGTGATATAACGGGAATGAGAAACAACATTTGGAACACGCGACCCGTATAAGATACTTTGTATAAATGAATCTTAGAATCCGACGATCGTCATAAACTCCGTAGAACGATCGTAAAGTTCATAATTCTATCGCGATAATACCTTACAGAAATTAATTACGAATTTGTGATTAAATTAATATGAAATTACAAATGCCCGAATTTTCACCATATATCTTATGAGGTTTATTACCCTATTTTTATTACTTTCTTTCTTTTTCTTTCAATCTATTTATTGGTATTTCGATGTCTGAACACGCTCTCACAATCAGAAGTGGGAAAAAAGACTACTGGTTTTAAAAATTGCGAACTTGTTTGCACACTTTTCCTCATTTGCATAATAAAGTCGTTATAGATTTTTCTAATTTCTGTAAATCGCAGTTAATGGGAATCACACAGCAGAATAATTCTGCTTTGTGGTATCGTCATCAAAAGAAGACAAGACAGAGCTAAGAATTCGATGGTAATAATGAAAAATAAATTAGTTTTCAAAATTGGCATAATTAACACCCACAAGATGACGATCTAAAGTACTAATGACAGAGTATAAGATACGGGATATACGTATATGTATGTATAATGGACATGAACTGAAAATGAGTACCTAACCAGCAGGTTACTAATACTGTGATAATTATCATCGTTCACAAAAAAGACAGGCCCACAGATTGCCAGATCTTCAAAGCTATTAGCCTCGACAAAACAATATTATTATATTATACGACCTGGATATAACGGAAAAATGGTTTTTCCCTCAAAAGAAACTCATCTCAAGTCAGCTGTCTTTGACACTTGATCGTCAAACTTCGGCACGTGCTCGGATAATTTAATTATGGATTTTATTATTATCACTATTTTTCATCAACAATAGGCGACTTCGTTTTTCGATGCACGGATTTCGGGGCTACGCCACACGAGAAAAATAATCGAGACAACGTAATTAGTTAAGCAAAAAAAACGAAAAATAATTCTAACAACCAACACCGCACTTATTCGGAAATCCCGGGAGAGTGCGACACACTGTCAGATCTGATGGCTGGTAAGTTTGAAAAATACGCAGACATGTCGTAATTGAAGAACAAACCCGATCTTAAGCATTTCATACAGAAGGAAAACCGTGAGGCTTCAATACCTCGCAATGCGGAATCAGAGACACGCCTTAATCCCGTTTACTTCGGTAATATAAACATTCCGTTATTAACATTAGGCCCATCTCATCATTTCTACAGTATCTTATTCCGCAGCTATACAATTCATTCATTATTCAAAGAAACTTCTAACATTTTTTTTTTCTCTCTTCTTTGTTTCATTGAGAAACGAATATTGTTCCACTGAAACTTTTTAGAATTCAATAGTTGCGACTAGGCTACCAAATAGCTGTTACAAGATTCTACGGGTAGGTGTGAGCTGATAAAAGTTGGTATATCCGTAACAGATAGGCATGTGATACCTCTTTTGAATGAAAAATTTTATCTAGGAAAGCAAAGAAGATTACACAGGAGAAACTTGCAGAGCGATCGACTTTTGCTAGTCTATTAGGAAGATCATAAAACCTCAAGCGGACTGGACCATAGATAAACATTTCCAGATTCATTAGGAAAGCTGAGTTAATTCTCTAAATAACAATACATCGTTAGGGGACTGAATCCCACTGTATTGGTAAAATGAAAAAGTTAGAACATCGACTATGAACTGAATCTACGGAGGCCAATGGAAGCAATACTCCAGCAATAGAGAATTAGATACTCAGTCCCCTCGCATGGCATTGACAAAATTCTGGCGAATATTGCCAGCATATTTTGCAAATATTTCTTGGGATATTTAGAATCGATATTTGGATTTGAATTGTGGGAAGCTGAATAACTAGACTGGTAAATTATGATATCGTTTGATTAAAGTTCTTAGTGGATTCAAGGAGAAGAACGAAGCCTTTGCAGTTGTGCAAATAGTTGATTCGCTTATATGTTGGTATTGTAATTATAAGAAATATTGGCTCACCACCACCAGAGTTCCAGCAGTTATCAGTCATCCCTGTTTATCCATCTGCAAATCTGGCACCGGGTTACACCACCAATATCCAAAGGTACGACCCTATATCACAACACTGGCTGATTTCTCCGCTTGCGAGTACACCTGGAGGACACTTTTACTCAACCAAAGACTGGTGACGATCATTTTTAAATTAGTTGAGTTGGACACCTCGTATCTTTTTCTATTTCACAACACCTCTTGTCCCACGACAAGTAACAATTATCATCGATGTGCACTAATTTGTTATTATCACTTTGGTAAACTTAGGATAGAAATCACTTTCTTCTTTCACTAAATTTTCGTAGTAGTAAGGCCGAACCGAGATAACCGGCACAAATAACAGGAGGTCAGAAATAAACGTTGAAAAAAAAAAATGAAATAAAAATAATCCGGAAACAGCGGAAGAATGGAATTAGTCAGGCAAAATGAGGTTATGAGTCGTAAGCGAATATCTCGGTCGTATTTCGAAGGATCTCTGTACCTTTTTGTATTTGAAGGTCGGTGGTTCTTCGGCGAGGAAGTCGCTCCACGTATCGAGTAAATCTGATCACTATGGAGTGCGGGGGCTGGTTAAAATGTCAAGTATATCGAGCACTGATTGAGAGATGAAGTTTTCTTTTTTTCTCCTTTCTTTCTTTATGGAATCGGTGCAGCAGCCGTTATTCGTGCCTAATTAATACTTTCGAAGACTTTTACCGACGAACCCGAGAGTTGAGAGACCGACTGCCGTCCCTCCGTTCGTCCGAAGTACGTAGCTTCAGCTTTAGTCGTTTGGCAACGAGATTCGTTTCAGAGTTTGAGGTTATCGAACGATCAATAGGAATTTTTGGACGGATCGCGCGTTGCGAACATCGCGTAGCCGGGGATATCCGCTGGCCACGTTAAAGAAACGAAAGTTGACATAATGGCACGACGACCCAAAGGAATGGCAATGAAAACTGAAGTACGCTTCAACCACCCCAAGTCAGACGTCGCCTAATTTTTTCCTTTCCGTATTCTTAAGCCGCTTCAATCCGATCTTCTTTTTCCTTCGTCTTTATCACTTTACGTTAATCCACTTGATTACCTCCTTTCCTAATTCGATCTCTTTCCTTATTGACTTGTTTTCTCTATTCATATATTCGACAATGATAATCGCGTCGACTAATCGGAGCTTCTTCCTCGTGCAACCGACTAGTTGGCGGCTTCCTTTTGGTATATACCTATTTTTCCTTCCTCTTCCTTTTTCTCTTTTGTAATCGTTGTTTCTCCTGTCCGTTTGTTGGCGAGCCTCTCCTCGGTCCCTCTGGGTGTTATCGAGTGGATGTTCGAAGGTAATGGACGATTTAGGGGATGATCAGGCGCACGGATTTACGAACTTTGACGTACATCGTCGTCCTTTCAAAATCTAATAATTAGAAATAAAACCAAGTTTTTGTTATCAGAAGAAAGGAGAAAAACTCATCTAGAAGATGGCCGCCGCCCGCGAGTTGCCGATTTTATCCCTTTCTTGCATGCGGCCACTTTTATAAACAATGAACGCGTGAAATGAATGAAACGCTACGAAACTCCGTACGCTATGGTTACCGATCAATTTTTTAACAGTCAATCACACCTCCTTAACAATATTAAAACACTATCTCGTTACTTCATCCCAATATATATGTACATAGATATACATATATACGCACTTATTACAACAATCACCGCATGTCCGACTGCCACAATCTCAAAACTGCTCCAATTTTGTTTTGCATGCATAGGTGACGACAGTGACGTCGACTTGCCTCCTCGCCACCACCGCCGCCCCCTCCTCTCCTCTCTACGTTTTCCTCTCTTCGTGCCGCACGATACGCGGCGCTGCTCGCCCGCTGCTTACCACCTTCGGCTATTATCGGTAAACTACGATGTTTATTCGGTACATCAACCGGCTTGTTATGCCGACTACTATACCTACAGCTACACCACTACCAGAAAACTACGACACGGCACTACGAGCGATCCGAGATGCCCCGAGGAGAGCTGGTGTTCTTTTCTTTTTTTTTTTTCATCTGGTCCTTTCATTTTCAAACTACGATATTTCCTTTTTTCAATTCATTAACTGCTGTTGAAAAGGCAAAAACGCCTATTTAACGCCGATGGAGGGAGGGGAAATCCTATACCCGCGAGATTCTTGAGATCATTAAACCTTCGGACTTGTCTGTATTCAACATTCCGCCCGATACGCGCGCTTACGCGATTATTATTCTACCGGGTAGGAAGGATACAGACTTCGGAACGCCGGTGTACCAGACTTTCGGCTAGACTGTTTTTTTATTCCTATTTTCGTTTCTACCAATCGATGATATCACGGACCATCGCGCCCTCCGTCCCGATATGTGTGTGTGTGCGTGTACGATATCTACCTACACAATTTCATCGCTCTGCGCCGCACGCCCGGCAATCCGATGACGATGCGATGCGTGGAATTTGAATGTAGAGGTGGGATGCGATTATTCTACGAGGGCTACGAACCCGCCGCCTACCGCGACGTAATCTCTTTGTAAACGCTTCCGTTCTAACCTGAACAAGAAAATGCGATCCTGTCACGCCGCAACAACCGGTAACAAGCGACACGAGTAGCTACACACACAAGTCATTGTTGATTCTACGTATCAACAATGTCGCCGATTATGACGCGTGTTTAATAAATAAAAGAAAGAGAATCTCCGTACGTCAAAATTTATACACCCGTCATAAATTCCTCTTGTTTATAATCGGAACAGCAGTCGTCTCTTCACTTGTCACTTCTGTTTATCATCCAAGTTAGGAATGTTTAGAGATTTAAGAACATGATTAATTGATAATATTGAAATGCTTGAACATTGTTTTCATTTTTATCTGGAGTATGTGATCAACTGTCGAATCGAGGTTATCCTTTCGTAATAGTTGATTAACTAGAGTCGAAAGTTTAAGAGGATAAGTGATGCATGAGTGTTACCATTAATACGCACCGACAGTCCACACGTGCGCCTATCATAAATGGATGCACACGCCAACTGCCAACTGTCAAGGGTCGTAAAACGAGGCGTGCATCTCAAGGTCCGTTGATCGCGTTCTGTTTTGAGTGCAAGGTGTGAATGCGCGATTCGGTGGTTAATAATTAAAGTTCCTAGGTCGTCCAGCCCTCTATTGGCTCATCCAGCAATTCTATGGCCAATCAACGGTAGTCGGTCACCAAATGTCATCATGGCAGGGCACTGGTCCACAGACTGACCTTCGGAGGGGAAACGATGACGAGTCATGACGTCACCGTAATACTACACCCGACATCACGGTGGTGCTCAACCGTGAAAACGTGTAGAAAAACGTGCTGCCATAAGCCGTTCGTTAACCACCAGTGGGAATTTGCATGAATGGTGGGTCGTTCTTGATTCTTGTTGGACGGGGCGTGTGTATTATCCGGTTATCCGTTTGAAAAATGAATTTCATTCGGCGTAGAAGTGAGATCTACCAAGTGCAAATCTAGAATTAGGTAATAAAAACTGTTTAAATTTGAAAAATATTATCTGACAGGCACCGATTCAACTTACACGTCATATAACCTCACACAATTTTGTAGACAATTTTTGTGGGTAAGAATACTTTCGAGTACAGCGTCTACTACAACAATGAATAGTATTTTCAAAAGTGATTAATATATGCAGTGAGGTAATTGTATGGTAATTGTGAGTTCCATGTTATATTATGTTATGTTGGACTTGTAAGTTAAGTAATCAAGGACACAGTGGATGATTCATTTGGTACGTGAAGTGATATGAATGAAATAAAAGAGTTTACATTAATAAATCTACAGATTGATTTCTTTTTCTTTTTCTCTCTATTACGCAGTTACAAAAATCTTACAAATCGTTTGCGTATACGTACGTAAGATGTAGGGGGAGGCAAAAAGGGATTCCTAACACTTAATGATGAATAGTTGCGTTATCCCATGTTATTAGATTTTTCTTTCTAACGGATTTTTGTTTTCCAATCCTCATCTATACATATTTTTTTTTTTATAATGGCAATGACAAAAATTACTACGTAAAGTACATCACGTCCAATTCAAGTAAGACACATACCTAGATTTTAGCTAATATTAAGTTCATAGAAGCCTCTCAATGTATGGTATACTTTTTCATTGTATAGTTAAAAAAATTATTGTTTTATGACGAATGAAATTTAAGTCAAAATAAAGATTTACACATATATCAAAAAAGTGGAAAAAATTATTAATACATGTGTCACATATTGCTACTCTGACTTCTTATTTAATTATAAATATTATTTTATCACATCACGTTAAGTTCAGTTTAATAATACGATTTCTTAATTCAAATGTAGTAGCTAAAGGAAATACTTGAATTAATATAACTAAGTTTGATGCACAGATTATGAATCATATCTTCCAGCCACAGCTTTTCTGCATTTGTTACTTTGATTGTAAATCATGACCAGTCACTTATTTTTTTTGCTCCAAATCAAAGAAGAACTAACTTTATATAAGTGAACGTACTCGGCTATGCAAAGTAATCGTTTTGATATATTACTGTTTATCAGATTCTTATTTACTAGTATGATGATCATATTAATTACAACCCCCTCTAATGAAACTCAACACTTTCTATATCCCTATACGGTACTACAATTAAATTATTATATAAAAACGACCCTGGTTTCGTATAATCTAAAATAAATAATATTCTACTTGCCATGTATTGAATGGTATTCTGATACGGTACAACAAAATTATATTTTCCAAACAGTCACCATATTGACTAAATGGTTCATAAAAGTTTTCCCAAAAAATTAGCTACATGGAAAATTTATCAAAATAAAATTATACCAAAGAACGGATGTTAAAATTATAGCTATGCAATATACGCGTTGATTGTTTTTCATGATTCAGTATTTACATATTAATAACAAAGCCCACCATGACGATTGATCTATAATCAGTTGCGGCCACTGTACTAAATTTCTAAGTAATGTCTCGATATTTCAGAGAAACATGGGATCTTGCTAATAATAAATGATCTACACATCTATGGGAGGTGCATGCATAGAGAGAAGAATGTGAAAATCAAATGCTCGGTGAAAATCTTGAACTCAACAAATGTTATACTTAACTTGATCGTTGAAAATGAAATCTATTGAATTAGAGTAACGGTCCTTGATTCTTACTAAGATGAAAATGAAATTACTACGTCGTTATTTATAATTAATCTGTAGCAACAGAAATATCTGTTTGACTCTGTGGATTTGTATCGAGAGATTCTACACCCACACTAGACTCATTAGCTAAATTCTGAATTGATTCCTCACACTCTCCAACAATTTCATCGATTCCTTCTTCGGTGTCTGTTGCTTGAACCGTTGTTAAGGTAGTCCACCAGTTTGAAAACGCGCCCTTTGCTTGTGAGATTGCACCACCTTTAACAACGTCGATATGTACAAATTCCAGGGATTGCTGGTAGGAAAAATTGTCAATTATACTATTTCAGTGTCACTCACCTACAGCTTTACCGGTTGTGGCTACCGCTCTACCAGTAGAAGCCATTGCTTGATTAAGTTTCCGCCCGCTTTCTGTATTTTGCATCGTACTGTGAGAAGAAAAAGGTAATCAAGTCTTGTTGACAAATAGTAGCAGCTGTAAGATATGAGCAGAAGGACCCACTTACTGGGAAAGACGCAGCTTCATATCTTGGACTGAGAGTTGTCCTGCAAACGGATGACCAATCTCAACGCTATTGATTTCTGGCTTATCAATGCTACTCCACATTTTGTAATTGTGAGTATTTTTCCATGCTGCCACAAATGTGGAGTTGAAATGATCTGACTGACGAGTATCCGCCTGCAATGAAGTTCTCAACAAACTCAAGAGATATACTCGAAATTGCGTTCTGATCCATTCATCTCCGCCCTCCCATCCTACTCCGTCCAATAAAACATCTTTTCTCGGCTCAGCTACATGCCTCACTACGTAGTCAGCAAATCTCAAGTCCTCGGTCGTCAGATGCAGCTGCCGCCTCAATTCTGGATCGGTTGCCTCTATTCTGGCAGTTTCAACCTGGATCAAAGAGTTACATTTTGCAAAAACTGCCAGAACTCAATACTATACACGTACAGGTTTAAGAATTGGACAAAAAAGATTACCTCTATCAAAACATCGATCAATTGTTTTTTCTGCTTGAATAGAACATTTGTGGCTCCTACTATGTAACCTCTGACATTTACGTCACCCAATAGGTCAAGGTATGGCAGTGACAAGTATGGCAAACACAAGTAGCCCTGAAAAGATAATTAAAAAAATTCTTTTCCAGCACTTTCCACATTTTTAAAATGAGTAATTCACAAATCTCTCAATGTACCTTTGCAAAAAGAGCAAGGGGTAGGCCACAAAGTTCGGGATTGACGTGGGCAATTTGAGTGATATTACTGGTCATACGAGCATCAGAAAGTGCGTCGCTACTTGTATCTCTGGGAAGACTGTTTCCAAGTTCTCCCATACCTAATGTTATGGTATTTACACTATGGACCCTGTGAACACCCTCATTAGTTTTGGGTGAATTTTTTGAATCAATTTCATCCGTGGTAGACTCGTCACAGTCCTTTGTTTCGACAGTAGGTATCACCTTGGTGCCGGTATCATCATTTTTGTAATTTTTATTCGGCGAAATAGTTATTTCGTCCATACACTTTCCTTCCATGGTCTCGATGGTCTTATTATCATTCATATATATTGGTACATTCTCTGATTTTTCATCAATGTTCTGAGGATCTCTTGACGCAACTTCTCTATGCAAATTTGAATCCACTTTTCTCACAGGACTGTCTTCCTGGTCAAAATTGGGTATTGGAGACATGGGTCGGGAAGTTCTGCAAAATTATTACTTAAATTAGATGCAGGGATGAGATCTTGCTAATATTTCAATCAATAAACTGAGGCCAATATCTATGTTACCTGACGCAAGCTGCCTGATGCATTCCATGTTCGATCATACCTGGATGCAGAGATAATAGAGTCAGAATCGCGGCGCATAACGGCTGTACCGGAGACTGATAAAATACGACTTTTCTTTCAAGAAGAAGTAGCTTGAAGAGGAGCAAAGCCTTGTGACGAAAGTGCAGAATGAAATCTCTGGCAGACAATCCTGTAAGTGCATTTATTATTCGCAATAAATTCAATAGTTTTTTTTTTATTGTCTGTTCGAAATCTCATTTACCAACAAATATTTGTGGTGGAATTTGACTTTCACCACTCATACAAGAATTGAGATGGCGATAAGTATCTTCAAGTAATGATACTTTGCTAAAGTCTCCTTCGTCAAAGTATGCATGCGTTATTAGTGCCATCTTGACTTGGATATGACCATATAATGGTAATGTGCTTAGAACACAGACAGATTTTTGCACCGTTCCTCTAGTAATGTCCGAAGTCCTGTTCTTCAGCTTCTGAGGTTTGATTCACAAAAATGCATTATGCGAGAGCAGTCGTCATATATCAGTATTGAATAGAAATCATGAGGAACTATACCTCAACTGGAATTTGCCTAAAACATGAAACTCCATATATTGTGCGTTTTGAATCATTGAGACTGGGTAGATGAAAATAAACAGTATCTTCATCATAGTTATGAGATCCATCGGGCAAAGCAAGAGTTGGCAAATATTTCCAGCCGATCGGACACTCGTTTGGAGCATCTTGGACCAGTGGTGGATATGAATATTCGACCTGAATGAATGGAAGATTGGTAATTTCCTAAGGTTAAATGAAATTTGGAATCAATCTGACAGTATTTTAGAATAACCCACCTGACAGCCTTTCTTGTGATGAAATCCGACAACAATAACGTGGAGAATTGGTCCAGCTAATTCCGCCATGGTCTCGAATAAACTATTGTTTGTTACTGAAAAGTATCGTCGTCGGGTTATTATTAATCCTGAACGTTTACGAAATTTGTGCTCCCCATTTCGACCATTGCGGGGCTATTGACACCCCCTTTCGCTGACCACTGACGTGCTGATAGCAGCGGATAGCGACGGATGACATGCGCTTGACATGCGCCATGCTCTCATCTCTCGAAACCCGGGGTACATCAAACCTGGAACACAGATGTGCGACTCGGTTATTCACCGACCGTTCACTAATCAATTTAAAAGTTGGGTAATAAACAACAAATCGAATAAAGCGCGCGTTCGAATAACGAATTGAATTGCGTGATGAATTTTTGACATTCGAATCAAATATCTTCGACATTGATTACGCAAATTCTGAGTCAGTGACAGGCGTCTACAGTAGAATATTACAGAAGTCCGGTGGGGATATCCGACCTGAGAAAATCTAATTACCCATTATTTCAACGGAGGGTGCAGTTACAATCAGATAATTCAGTTGTTAATATATCATCATGATGCAATCACATCTCTTCGGCATCTGAAATGGATTGTGGAGTCGTGGGCTACAACGCAGATTCAATTTCAAAATGACGTCAGGCTGACAGTGTGTGTCGGTATAATGATGTAGTCCCCATCGAGTAGAAAGGTCCCGCGATCTTACGCCCTCTCACCGGACCCGTGATCAGTTTTTTGAACTAGCAGTAGCTGAAACCCTCCCCCGACTTAGGGGTGCATACCGACCGCAGTTAATTGATCGTCGATAAATCAACCGGCTATAACTACGGAAATCATTTCCGCATTTACCTTCTGAAATGAGGGGGAAATATAGGATTGTTTTAAATATGTAGATGATAAATTATTGGCTCCACTTCTGAAATAACAGAAAAGTTTTCACAGATAATTCGAAAACATACTCTGAAACATACGTAATAACAAGTTTGACAGGGAATAAAGAATCGATTTTACAGACAAGATCTTTTAGACACAAGAATGGGGCATCGTCCTCTGGAACAATCCTTCTGTAAGGGTCAAAGTTGTTGACTTTCTGCTGCACGTTCAACAAACCTAAATGATCAATTAATTTTGTGAAATTTGAATATACATTAGGGTAGGTTGGGAAATTTTTTTTTTTTTATGATCTTAGCATGGGGCAGAATTTGTACCTCATAAGAGAAGAAAATCTTTCAGATTTGGAAAAAACTTTTCACTCGAAATATTGAGGTAGCCCACTCGTTCTTTGAATAAATAATTAATCAATTGGGGGACTTTTAGCAAAAAAATTTTTCCCACCTAATGATGACTTGATCGATTGCAAGAGTAGATGATTTTGGCTTTCAGATTTGTATTCCTAAGTTGATGATATGTGAGATTACTCTTGGAGAGCCAAAAAAAAATTCGATTTTTGAGCAAAAGATAAATCATTTTTTTCTTTGGGTTTATTATGCTTTTCTTACGTATTTTGACCTCAGGAATCCGAATCTAAGAGGAAAATTGACCTATCTCTGAAATTGACCGAGTTATCGCCAATTTTCAGCTTTTTGGGGTCAAAAATAAAAAATTGATTTTATAGTCTATATTAATGTAATTTGAGCTCAGAGATCCGAATCCGGAAGAAAAATTGATCTATCTGCAAAAATGGCCGAGTTATCGTCGAATTATTGCATTTTTTGGCATAAATTTGAGGATATCTCGAAGGGAAAAAATCGTAGCTCAATTTGGACAACGGATTCGTGTTCCTGAGGTCAAAATACACAAGAAAAGTGCCATACGATCAATTTTAAAAAATAAAAAATTTTGACCAAAATTTGAGATTTTTCCAAGGGGTACCCCTTACGATTTTTTCAAATTTTGGCCAAAAATTTTTATTTTTTAAAATTGATCGTATGGCACTTTTCTTGTGTATTTTGACCTCAGGAACACGAATCCGTTGTCCAAATTGAGCTACGATTTTTTCCCTTTGAGATATCCTCAAATTTATGCCAAAAAATGCGAAAAAATGGGGATAACTCGGTCATTTTTGCAGATAGATCAATTTTTCTTCCGGATTCGGATTCCTGAGCTCAGATTACATTGAGATGGACTAATAAATCAATTTTTTATTTTTGACCCCAAAAAAGTGAAATTCGGAGATAACTTGGTCAATTTTAGAGGTAGATCAATTTTTCTTCCAGATTCGGATTCCTGCGGTCAAAATACGTAAGAAAAGCATATTAAACCCAATGAAAAAAATGATTTATCTTTTGCTCAAAAATCGAATTTTTATTTGGCTCTCCAAGAGTAATCTCACATATCATCAACTTAGGAATACAAATCTGAAAGCCAAAATCATCTACTCTTGCAATCGATCAAGTCATCATTAGGTGGGAAAAATTTTTTTGCTAAAAGTCCCCCAATTGATTAATTATTTATTCAAAGAACGAGTGGGCTACCTCAATATTTCGAGTGAAAAGTTTTTTCCAAATCTGAAAGATTTTCTTCTTTTATGAGGTACAAATTCTGCCCCCAAGCTAAGATGATAAAGAAAAAAATTATTTCCAACCCGCCCTAATGAACATTGTTCAAATACACCTTTAAATAAGAAATTTATCCATGTAATAAGATTCAATTTTTAGGGCCGTAGTAACAGCAATCAGAACCACCTGAAATGACGCGTTTCCAAACCACCTTAAATGAGGTAGCGTCCCCGGCTCGTTTCGATTTTTCCCGGGTGGAACGATCGCCAGAGGCACAGTTTGTAGAATATGTAATAGATTATATATTCTACATCCTGTGCCAAAAGCCCTATGCAAACCACTAGCAGCTCAGCATCCCAATTTCGGCAAAATAGAATCTGGAACATACAATTGGAAAAAACAATAATATAACAGACACTTTATATCATAATAAAGAGATGGTAATATACAGTAGTCCTAAATTTAGACATGGCATTTGCATTATGAATTGCACACATAGATGAACATTGCATGAATAAAAATCTTATGGATATATGGCCAATTAAAACTTGCGCAAGTTAACTACACCCAAAACATGCACGTACATGAAACACTACATAAATAACGTGAAACACGAAACACCACAGACAAATATATAAATATCATAATTTACAATCACCTTATAACTACGCATCATTGTCAAAAAATAATCAAGCCTAAAACAGTAGAAAATTTTACACAAAATACTAGACAAGGTACATAAAACGAGAAACGGAACAGACAAATAGATAATAACATAGAATCCATGATAATAATCAATTTTTACGATCACCTTATAACTAAACATCATTGTCAAAAAATAATCAAGATTAACAGAGTAAAAAATTTCACACAAAACATGCACACAAAATACATACTACATAAAGTACATAAAACAAGAAACAGAACAGGCAAATAGATAATAACATAGAATCTACGATAATATGATTACGATTTATGAGTTGCAACGTTACGATTTCTGAAAAGAGAAAAAGTATTTGTCAATTAATTAATCAAACTCGAGACCTGAAACATACAAACAAGTGATTAGCACATCAGTATTATATAGAGCGAAAATTTCTGCAAACACAAAAATACGATTGATGTTAAGTAAAATAATTTAAGCTGCCAAAATGTCTGGATCATAATGCGCGCCACGACTCCGCAATCGGAGATGTATTTCTCTGATTCCTGAAACAGAAATTTGGAATGTTATGAACTCTACGAGGCGATGAGGAACCGTCCAATCCTCCAAATTTGGATATAGAAGTACAAGGATTACGAAGTGCTGATTCCTGAAATCAGAAAGCAAACCGCATATTAGTAGCCAGAGACAGCCTGTGAACAACATTTTATTAGTACGATAAAATCGAGGATCTGAAAAAAAAACTTGGAGAGTTCTCCGAGACTTCGGTTCCCTGAAATCAGAAAGCAAACTGCAATATATTAGTAGCCAGAGACAGCCTGTGAACAACATCTGATTGATTAATATTAAAACTAAGAATCTGGAAGTAAAACGATGAATTTTCAGCTGATGAATTCCGTGCGATCATTTAGCGATTGGAATGTATTTTTATGATCCGTGAAATTTTTGCATCAATTCCAATTTATTCGCTTCAAGAAAATTCTTCAAGAGTTCAGATTTCTGAAATCAGAAAGCAAACTGCATTAGTAGCCAGAGACAGCCTGTAAAAAACATATGATTAGTATTAAAACTAAGACTCTGAAAGAATCTTGAGACTTCCTCGGGGAGTTTGAATTCCTGAAATCAGAAAGCAAACTGCAATATATTAGTAGCCAGGGACAGCCTGTGAACAACATCTGATTAGCAATGACCTTAAAAACTAAAATGCTAAAACCTAACACCTGTAAGAAAATTTTATTATTATTAATAATCTGAAAGGTAAAATTTTGATTAGTATCTTACAAATAATCCCGTGGAAGTCAAGTACCAGGCACAAAAAGGTGCGATAGTACTTGATTCCTTACAATTTTTCGGTTTTTGGGTTTAAAACGCACAAAGCGTTGACATTTATGTTTTAAGTGCCAAGTCCGCGCGCATACGAGCAGCAGCGACGGAACTTGGGTTTATATTTTACTTTAAATACCTGAAAGAAAATCTCTCACATCAAGTTTTTGAAGCGCCTTGCAAGATGGCAAGTCACGCTAAAAATGGCCCAATCGGGCGTACAAGACATAAAATATATAAACACGTAACATGCGATTCCTCGTCCGCGCGCTATATACCCGCGCGAGCAGCGTCAGACTTGGAATATTTATGCTAATGGAAATCGAGGAAATGCAATTTTTAATCGCATCCTTCTATTCCAATTAACATTGGGGAGTGGAAAGGGGGAAGGTTTGAAAATTTGTGGCGTGGCGGTCGGTGGTCCTCTTCGACGCGACGTCTTCGAGCTCAACGTCCACCTCACTTCCATGCACCACGGCTGGTACGGAGAGCAAAGCGGACGCATTTTGCCCATTCCAAGTGACCGCAAATATTACAGGGAAGCAAAAAAACTCAATCTAATTTAATTCATTTAGTTGGGAAGGAAAAGTGTCTATCAGATCTCAGCAAAGAGACCTAAGAGATCACTTGAAAAGAATTGTGAGAAAAATATAAGGTGAAATATTGCAAAAAATGAGCTAACGCAATTTGATGAACTCTACTCAATTGATCACTTGGAATTGCTGTGGACAGAAAAGTTATACACTTCCGATTTCTTGCCTACCCATATTGTTCAGCCCACATCCCACCCAACGGTTAAAACTATGACTTGCACACTCGCACTCACATACTGCACATACATACCAACTAGAGACCCTTCGCGAAACATGAATTTACCTATACCTGCCTTTCACCTATATTTATCCAAGAAATGATTTTACTGACGAAAACCCCCGATTCATACCAGCGCCGGCGCTCCGACATATTCGGTTCACATTCACATTGTCAAACTTTTGACAACTGACTCTACAGAGAAAAAAAAAAAAATAGAAAAAAGATCTTCTCAAAGTGTAAGTGTGTTTAGGCTGCCCACGCCTCGGCAGAAGCCGTGATTTTGAAGAGGTGTGTGTGTTCTTTAGGCCGAAATGATTCAAATTTGTATATTTTTAACAAGAAAAAATTAAGGGCTGTGTGTGTAGGGGGAAAAAAATTCCCATATGTTTGTACATCTCATTCATACCAATCTTACTCATACATATCACATTCATTGCCGTGGTATCTCGTTCAAAGACTCACCATTACCTGTTGTGTGTGAAAATATAGTACGGGCTGCCCATGCCCTGGCAGAAGCCAAAGAATTTATCAAATTTTGAAGAGGTGTGTGTTTTTGTGAGCCGAAATTTATATTCAACATTGAAAATCTTTGAATGATACTAGTGACTCGATTTCAATTGATTTTAATTTTTTAATACTTTGGTATAATTTCATTGGAATCTTTGAAAAATGAATTTAATCGATCTCATATCTATTTGTACTGACAGTTAGAAAAAAAAACTAAGGGCTTGAAGATTTGTGTGTGGGAGGAAAAAATCTTATATGATTAGACATCCTGGCTATTGTTAATTTGAATTTACTTTCTTAATATACGTACTGAGCGCAGACTTAACAGTTAAAACTAATTAAAACTTAATATATTTATGTTAAAACTAAATAATAATTCTTAAGTTATTTTCTTTATTCCTTAAGTATGTGTGTTGTGTGTACACAACATAGGCTGCCCAAGCCCCGGCTGAAGCCGTAATTAATAAATTTTTAAATTTGTGTATTTTTATCAGCCAAAATTCATCAAACTTTGAAGATCTTGGAATGATTTGAATAACGTGATTCTTATGAATCGAAATATTTACAATAAACTTTTGAGAATTTCATTTAGAATCGTATTGAAAAATATTATAAGCAAAATAATAATATACTTCATATTAATTAAGGGCTAAAAATATATGTGTATGGAATGGGGTTGCTTATGACTAGTTTTTTGTTTTTTTTTTTTCCTAATGCTAACAAAATATAAAATAGGTAGTGGAGTAATATTTTTCGTTGTTCTGCATTCCATCTCATTGTCAGAAGAGAAAAGGTTGTCGAAGATTCTTCTCAATTCAAAAATTTGAAAATCCTAATTTATCCATCAGACTTAATCGTAATCTTAATTATTTTCATACTTAATCTATACCTTAAATATTTTCATACTTAATCTATACCTTAAATATTTTCATACTTAATCTATACGATGTCCGCGGTAGTTTCTTGATGCTTAATCGGATACTTAAAATTAACAAGAGAATCAGGGAGAAGAGAAGATGTTGAAAAATATGTATTTACATATTCATCAGTTGAAATTGATTAACTTTGAATGAAGGAAAATGGAAAATAATTAGAAAATTTTTCATTTTCAAAAAACTAATCACAAAGTTTTAAATTGGTTGGAGCTGCTGAACATACCTGATTCTCATAGAGAAAGTGAAACTATGGTAAAGGACCACCATTCGAACGACTAAATTTTTCCTACCGTTAAGTGATCGACGTAAACGAGATCAATCACTAAAAATTACTACATAATTCAAGAAAACGCGTGGGCCGATCAAACGATGGTCTTTACCGTTGCCTATGAGCTGCACACTCTTGCTTACAAGGTTGGTGGATGATGATGATTTTATTTGAATAGTTTATAATGTAAAAACTATTCGTTAACTGACTAATAGATGCTTATAGATTGACTGACTGAATGATTTTGCAAAAGAATTCTATATCTGTGACTCTACAAAGTGCAGGTGCGCTATGCTCAACGGCAACCAAACCTGCCATTACCTGAGCTAATAAAATTATTTTTAAATCTAAAAGTACCGCCACGCCAAGAGAAATGGGGAAGGGGGTAAACTTATAACTAGTTATAAAATACAACGACCCGATGCCAGCGTTCACCATCGTGTGAGCTGGCAAACAAATCGAGGAAATCTGACTGCTGGGACTTACCCCATCGCTGCCGGTACCAAAACCGGACCCGAGCTGGTTCCCAAGCTCGGGGGTCTTGGATTTTATCCGGAAGTCTCTGCCTCCCTGATGGCTAAAGATGTGTAGTAGGTGTGATGTGATGCTCCCACGAAGAACGATGCTCTAAAATTGGCGAGGAAAAAAACCATAAATAACGAACATCAAAAAAATTCGTGAATTCAGAAAAATAAGTGGTTGTATAAAATTTCAAGTACCGAGATTTTTCACTTTATGTGAATGGTGATGATCACCTACAGTCGAGGTGACTCCATTACATGTGCAGCATAGATATATCGCATGCAGTAAAAACGATTATCTGCAATAAAAAATTTCAAAAATTTTATAAAGAATTCAAAATTTGTAAAAAACGATATGAAAAATGTTTGAATTTCAAACCCACCAATTTTTCCTGAATCTGGTGAATATTGTAGAGATCCGGTTGAAATAGCTATATCGGATTCTTTCAGGAAATTCCAATTACAGAGATTTGAATACAAGAGATCCGGTTGAAGTAGCTATCGGATTCTTTCGGAAAATTAACTCCATTACATGTGCAGCATAGATATATCGCATGCAGTAAAAACGATTATCTGCAATAAAAAATTTCAAAAATTTTATAAAGAATTCAAAATTTGTAAAAAATGATATGAAAAATATTTGAATTTCAAACCTACCAATTTTTCCTGAATCTGGTGAATATTGTAGACATCCGGTTGAAATAGCTATATCGGATTCTTTCAGGAAATTCCAATTACAGAGATTTAAATATAAGAGATCCGGTTGAAGTAGCTATCGGATTCTTTCGGAAAATTTCAAACTCGAAGATTTTCCACTTTACGTTCAAGAGTCGACGATTACCCAGCAGGAACATTGTTATCTAAAACTGAATATCAAAACTTTTATTCCAATCAATTCCGTACACGCAAGCAACAAGAATCAAGGAATTCGGAAAGAATCAGCCGAAAAACTATCAAATTCCAAACTCACCATTTTTTTTTGGAAGTCTAGTGCACAGGGATCCGCTTCAAGAAGCTTCGAGATCCTTCTCGGCCGTGTGTTGCAGGCTCCGAGTTCTGTAATGCATAATAAAACGCATATAAATATCGCAGTTGTGAATAAAATCTAAGATGGAATAATAATCGCATGTACCGCGTCCGTATTCACGAGAAAAATCACATCCCGGCATTCTAATTGTTAAGAAACTAACAATGAGCGAAAAATAATATCTTCACCTCTGTTCGGCCACTAATGCGCAGTAAACTACAAACAAGCTCAAACAAGTATACCGCAGTAGTCAACAATTTCGAAAATCAACAATTCAAAACGAAAAAATATTAACCCCAAATCGAGATATCAATGCGACGTGGTAATTGTTGTTGCGAAGCAAAAGTTTGAACGCGTGAACGAGTCGTACCGAGTCCAGCCGAAGACACCCGACCGCCAGCGGCACGAAATGCCGCTGCAGAGAAATTTCGAGAAATTAATAAAATCAAATCTCACCAATTCCCATATCAGGAAGAGCGAATATCCGGTACGAATGCTCCCAGATATTTGTAGGCACCGATAGTGCAACTCAAATCGTCCGCGAAGATGTTAGGCTCGCTGCAAGAATTCAAAAATTATTCACAATGGCGACCGGTCGAGACTTGTTACGTCCCGTATCGCCACTATTAATATGTTTTAATAACGCAATCATACCTTCAGCTAACTCAAGCTGGTTCGAGTGATCCCATCGCTGATCGTCACTTGCTTCGGGATCCGATGTTACTACGTCTGGTTCGGATGAGCAGAGAATTTGGCGAAGATGACGCAAACAATTTGAAGATTCATGTTGAAATGGCGACGCCGGGAGAAAACCGGTCGTTTTTATACCAGCTCCCTCACTCCATTTAGCGAGCCAATCAGGAGCCGCGTAGCGGCGCGCTGTACCTCCGCGACTTTCGCTGACTTTGATACGACGTATCACTAATTTTTTACGTTCAATTTAGCGGCGTTGCACACATAAAGGGGAAAGGTTCTTCGTTTATTCGTCAGATGATTAAAAATTCGTTCTTTTGCTAGTGCCAGAAGGGATGACCCTAATGGGTCATGTCCCGATTCCAGAATCCATTGCTCCGAGGCGGAGTCGAATTTCCAGGGAGTTACAGAGAGGTCCAGCCGACTCGGAGATCCAGGTTGAAATGTCGATGCCGGGAAAAAACCGGCTCTATTTATACCAGCTCTCCCCTTCCAGCGAGCCGAGTAGAGGCGCGCTGCACCTCGCGACTTCCACAGACGTTGATACGGCGTATCGCCATATCATGGCGTCCAATTTAGCGGGTAGGTTCTCCGACAAATCGTCAGAAGATTCAGGATTCGTTCTTTTGCTAATGCCAGAAGGTATGACCCTAATGGGTCATGTCCCGATTCCAGAATCCATTGCTCCGAGGCGTAGTCGATCTTTTAGTGAGTTACAGGGAGATCCTGCCTACTCCAAGATCCAGGTACAAATGACGACGCCGGCAAAAAACCGGCTCTATTTATAGCCGCTCCCCAACTCCCTTAAGCGAGCCAATCAGGAGCCGTGCGGAGGCGCGCTGCACCTCGCGACTTCCACAGACGTTGATACGGCGTATCGCCATATCATGGCGTTCAATTTAGCGGGTAGGTTCTCCGACAAATCGTCAGAAGATTCAGGATTCGTTCTTTCGCTAATGCCAGAAGGTATGACCCTGATGGGTCATGTCCCGATTCCAGAATCCATTGCTCTGAGGCGGAGTCGAATTTCCAGGGAGTTACAGGGAGATCCTGCCGACTCGGAGATCCAGGTACAAATGACGACGCCGGCAAAAAACCGGCTCTATTTATAGTCGCTCCCCTACTCCCTTAAGCGAGCCAATCAGGAGCCGTGCGGAGGCGCGCTGCACCTCGCTACTTCCACTGACTTTGATACGACGAATTACCATTTATTATGCGTTTAATCTAGCGGAGTTATGCACGTAAATAAGGTGGGATTCTCCAATCGATGATTCGAGTTTCATAACTTTCTCTCATCAGGTATAGGTCAATTTATAAATTTACAACAGGTTACGTGGAGATCGAGTAGACAACTAATCTTTTCTCAACGATTCGAAGTATGACTAGTAAATGGCGATGCGCGCCAGCGCTCTTGATGTCTTATGGATGCGTGGAATAGTATGAGCAGAATGCACTCAACTTGCTTACTTCTCAACTGACGTTTGATGGCGTCCACTCCAAATTTATATGTTGACAGATAGGCATTCAGTTTTCAGGTTACGAAAATGTGCGTACCGTAATTATATTTAATTTGTTCAACACCACGTGTTCTTCATTAAATATCATTCGAAGTAGGTGAACAATGTCGGATATTGAATGGTGAGTAATTCATCGACTAACGTTTTCGCGGGTTAGTTTTTCAGTTGAATTCGCCAGCCATAGCAGAAATTTTTTTCTATCTACCAATTCTTCTCTTTGATCTAAGGTCCGCACGTCCACTGGATCAGGGACTGATCCTGATTCCTCACATGGAAGAGGTGATAGAGCACCCGTTGAATCCAATTACAATCACTGTAAGATCTAATCAAAAGAATGTATGTAAACTAAAGGATCACTAGCTGCGATCAATTTTCAACATATTTTCTCGCACAGATGATAGACGGTCGTGCAGGGTTCAGGCGTGGAACAATACGTAGTTCAAGTACAGGATCCTCGACTGGAACCCCAACTCCAACACATGCTCCAACACCAGTTACAAATCTGTTCTCAGATTCACTTTTAGGTCACTCTTCTTTTGATGGCTCTGATCCTCTCTCGCAATTTGCTCGCCAGGATTTAGATCCCTTATCAAAGATGGCAGCGGATGAGGTAGTCCTATTCGTGGGTCCCAAGACTCAGGCAAATTTCAGCTTCCAACTCCAATATTTTTACAGTGGGATTATTCAGCAAATGCTACATCCGTGGGCAAAAAGTCCAAAGATGTTTCTGAGGATCTGACCGAGCCTTGGCAAGCGCGTAGATCTGCAATCCTCATGAAATATACAACATCAGAAAAGTTGTCTATCGTAACGAGCTTTTTACCTGGAGGAGAAAAGGGTCTGTTTTGAAATGCTCTGCTTGCAGTACTGTCATTAACAATTTTTTAATTCTATCTCCTGCTATTATAGTGGTTGTCAAAGTCCAACCTAGTGGAACCATGGTCGATAAAGTTAGGACCAGACTGGAGCAGTTGGATGATTTTGAGGAGGGATCTGTCAGACAAATGCTTGATCTAACGCAACAGGAATACGCAGCTCGTATCGAGCTACTGAACAATGAGCTTGTTCAAGCATGGCACTCAGACCAGAGAGTCAAAGCGTTGAAGATCGGAATTCAGGTAGAGCTGAGTATAATGTTTAATCAAGTCGTCCTTATGTACATGAAGTATTGTCCATTGACTAAATTTATCTACAGTGTGCAAAACTGCTTGGGGATACAGCAGCAATCGCTTTTTATCCCAGTAAGTTTGTTCTGATCACAGATATTCTCGATATTTTTGGTAAACTTGTCTATGAAAGACTTAAGATGAAAGCTGAATATTACAAGTGAGTTCCTTCTATATTGTGGGTTTAAATTCTCTACTTGCTTGTAAATAATGTTTTTTATTATCCTCTGCCAGGCCTGGCAGTAAGGTGGTTACTAGTTTACCTGATAACTTCACCCCAGAAATGATACCTGAAAGTGCCAAAGAAACTTGTAGAAATTGGTTTTACAAGATCGCATCAATAAGAGAACTTGTACCTCGACTGTATGTTGAAATGGCAATAATAAAGTCATACAGTTTCTTAACGACTAGGTAAAACAATGATCTTTTTCCCAGTTATTTGCCACGCTTTGAGCTTGCAAAGCCAAATTTTTGGGCTTATCTCATTTCAGTGAATTCAGCACAGCTTTGTTACGCATAACACGTATGATTCGAGGAATCGGAAATCCTCTGATAGCAGTTTATGCGAGATGTTATCTGTGCCGAGTTGGCTTGGCCTTAAATCAGCCAACAGACTTGGGATTTGTCAAAGAGAATTTTTACGATTTTCTGTCAACTTATGGTCAATTATTTAGTCCGATGTTAAAAGCTGATTTGAATAAACAAAATATGCAGATCTCATCATATCTAAGTCTCTATACACCCGCGTTAGATTGGATATTACAAGTCATGGCTGCTTCAGCTCCTGACACTCTCTTGATGGAAGTACTTGTTCGCTGCAAGCAGCAAACAAACAGGTACATTTGCTGAAGAACAAATTTCAAAGCTCAGTAAAAATTTCAAGAGAAATTTCATTTTTTCATACTGGATTCTAGCGGACTACTTTTGAATACAATCCTATCCGCATTCAAGCCAACTTACATAGCTGGCCGACCAATGGAATTTGTCAATCTAATCACAGCTTGCAACGAAGAAGGTAAACTAATGAAAATTCACACATGATTCTCTGTGCTGCTGTCGATTCAGTTTTATACATACAATTTCTTCCACTTAATTGCAGGATTTCCCCAGTACCTTTTATATCGAAGGCTTGGTCAATGTCTTATTCAGGAATCTCTGTCAAAAGATGATTGCAGGCCTGTCCTCAGCGCTGTCTGGCAGTATATAGTGAGTTTGAAAGATCCTGTCAAGTTTATGCAATGCGCTGAGATCTGGATTCACTTCACCGTTATCCATTTTTCTGTGAGTATTTGACTAAGCAGTGATTGCTATGAGATCTGAAGTTGGATGACCAATTTACTCCGATTGGATTTCATTATTTCCTCATAGGGAACTGAAGTCAACCTATTCTTAGGGGAAATCATTAGTCACCTGACTCCCAATCGAGCGTTTGAACAACATTACTCTCAAATGCAAAGTATTGTTGAAAGAGTAGTCGCGAATACTCAGGATTTTGAGTCCTTGCTGACCATGGTATGAAGAGATTTTTGTTTGTTTGTGATTTCATCGATCTCTTTTTTTCGGATCGAAAAGCTTAATAGTTTTCATTATTAATTGTAGGAAAATTTTCTTCCACTAATTGATCTTTTCCACAAAGAAAGTATAAAAGTAGAAGTCTGTAAAACAGTGATCGAAGGGCTTGGCTCGCAAGGCGGCTTGATAACTGACCCAATTGTTATCAATGCTCTCATGTTTCTCGCCCGAATAATGCACGACTCCGTCAGGTTCGAAAACACATTGGAAGCCTTTTTATTCATAAAATTTTTTACTGCCGTATTTATTGATCAAAAAAATATTACCCAATGTACAGCGCGCTAACGGTTGATGATGAAAAACGACAAATTGGTAATTTGATATGCGGGCTTATTCAGCGAGTTGATTATGGCAGAGATTTTGAAAAGCAGCTAAATTTTTATGCGGAAGCCAGAGCTGCATTTCCAAATCTGGATTCAGTTCATGTACAACTCGTGCAAGTGAGTACGCCTAGATAATTTTCAATTTATATATGGCCAGCTGAGTATGAGCCCCAAATTTTCTGCCCAGTGTGTCAATAGACTCTCGGTTGACACTAGAAAAATAGTCCGTGGTCATCACACTAGACGTACTTCGGCATTCGTAAGAGCTTGTGCCGCATTTTGCTTCATCACCATTCCATCCACAACTCTGGTGCATACGCGTCTACAATTATACCTTTTGTCAGGGCAAGTTGCTCTCTTGAATCAGTGCCTAGGCCAAGGTAACCAATTGTTTTACCTACGATTATTACCACCCCGTCAGACTCTTTCAGAAAATGATCAAACTATCGTTCATGTGTCCAGCTGATGCTTGTTTCAAAGCAGCCCTCAGTTTAGTGCCAGAAATGCCAAAGACTATTGAAATCGATGGGAGACAGAAGAGTTCTGAACCATATTTACTATCTTACCTATCCAATTTTTTGTCGACGCTGCTCGTTGTGCCGGTAAGGAAACGGATCTTTGAACGGAATACATCATCATATTTTTTATTACGATCCTCATATTTCCAATAACAGGACAGCCCTGAACATGGAGTATTATATTTAATGAGAGGACTTTTAAATGCAGTTCAACGATGTTTTGAAACCAATTCTTCAAGTAAATCATATCTCTATCTACGAGTTCTTGATCTTTTATCTACGGTGACGCAAGAAAATTATCCCTATCATGTGGACAAGGTAACTTTCATTTATCATTGACTGATTTCATCTGAATATGAAACCGTAAATCATGAAAGACTAAATGAATGTGTTTCGCATCCACCCAGGTTGAATCAAATGATACACTTTATGGTTCGGATAAAAAATTCATCAACGAGGTGAACAAGATATGCTCAAAAGTTTTGGAGGAAATATTAAGTCATTTGAAGTATCTCGGCTCTAGCGATCAGGGTAGTAAACAATCAGCTCTTGCGCTGGAATTATTTGCCCATTTAATCATACGAGCAGATTTAAAACAGCCCGCATTAGCAACAATTGCTGTTAATTTATGGAAACTGTCTCAAAAACATGGCTCAGCAGATCCAAAATTATCGGTAAGTTCGCATTCAGATTGTCTTTCAACACTTGAACTTGTAACATCTCATACTTTTCCTTAATAGGCTCGTACGATAGAATACATGAGGCATAAGGGTCAGCATGGATCATTCGACCATTTTCCAGAACTACTTTCAAGAATGGCACACACATAACGTATTGAAAAGCTCATGTGAACGAAAGGTAGGGTCTGAATTCCCATGTACTGCATGAAAGATACAGGGCGAGCTATGTATATACGTGAACATGTAAACCGATCAATCCTATAGAATGCTCTTCAAAGTGTTGGAGTGTAAATAATAAAGTGAAAAATCAAAGAACTTTTCACATCAATGGATAAAAGCAACAAGCACTACTTATTATTCCGAGTAATCGATTAATAACATCAATCTCTAAGTGGTATTTCATACTTAGAAGAAACGATTTTTTATTGTTTCAAAAAATGAAACATGTGCACAGTTGAATTATCAGAAGTACCATCTGATCCAAATCTATATTCTTTATGACGATTTTTCGTATTTGGAAGATAAATTACACAGATAGTTATATCATCGTATGGAAGACAGTGGATTTCGAATATTTTTTTTACCTATATACACTATTTATCTCTTCAAGACAGAGCGCAGAGCATCTAAAAATATATCTGCATGGTATTCCGTAAAAGTGAGCGCAGGCCTCAATCTGATTGATTGTACGCCACATCCACCCGATTGAATTCCTGAAAAATTACCAAAGTTGTGACGTTATTGAAAAAGTAGAAAGTTACTGACAATGAGTAATATTCTAGAGACTGTGATCTTTGATTTTCTTTCAGAATTGGACCCCTTGGATTTTGTTTGATTTTGGGGTAAAAGAAAATATTCTATTTTATATGCTTTTCTAACGTAATTTGACCTCAGGAATCCGAATCTGAAAGAAAATTCGATGTATCTCTAAAATTGACCGAGTTATCGCCAATTTTCAGCTTTTTGGGGTCAAAAATAAAAAATTTATTTTTTAGTCTATCTTAATGTAATTTGGGCTCAGGAATCCGAATCCGGAAGAAAATTCGATCTATCTGCAAAAATGACCGAGTTATCCCCATTTTTTCGCATTTTTTGGCATAAATTTGAGGATATCTCAAAGGGAAAAAATCGTAGCTCAATTTGGACAACGGATTCGTGTTCCTGAGGTCAAAATACACAAGAAAAGTGCCATACGATCAATTTTTAAAAATAAAAATTTTTGGTCAAAATTTGAGATTTTTCCAAGGGGTACCCCTTACGATTTTTTCAAATTTTGGTAAAAAATTTTTATTTTTTAAAATTGATCGTATGACACTTTTCTTGTGTATTTTGACCTCAGGAACACGAATCCGTTGTCCAAATTGAGCTACGATTTTTTCCCTTTGAGATATCCTCAAAATTATGCCAAAAAATGCGATAATTCGGCGATAACTCGGTCATTTTTGCAGATAGATCGAATTTTCTTCCGGATTCGAATTCCTGAGCTCAAATTACAATAACATAGACTAAAAAATCAATTTTTTATTTTTGACCCCAAAAAGCTGAAAATTGACGATAACTCGGTCAATTTTAGTGATAGATCAATTTTTCTTCCAGATTCGGATTCCTGAGGTCAAAACACGTAAGAAAATCATATTAAACCCAATTAAAAAAATAATTTATTTTTTGCTCAAAAATCGAATGTTGTCGATTTTGGGGTCAAAAATCAACTTCTTTCTTTATTGGGTTTCATATGTTATTCGTATGAATTTCGATCTCTAGACTCCGCATCTGAAAGCCAAATTGATTCATCTATTGAAATGATCGAGTTACCGCAGATTTTTCAATTTTGACACCGGAAAAATGCAAATATCTCGACAAATTTCATTCGTGGATTGATTTACTCGGCGAATTCGTGTTGAATAATTTGAGGAAACATTCACTTGAACGATCCAGAAAATAACTCGTTTTTGACGATTTTTTTAGGGCAGGTCTAGTAATTATAAATGTCTTTTACCTTTTGCATGAAGCTTTTTGACAATTTCGTCCCGGAGTTTAGATGTGGAACACGTAAATGCAATAAATGTCCCGCGACCACGTGTGGAATTAATTTGTTCAGGAAATTCATTTTCCAGAGTAAACAATTGCTGTAATGTATAGTCTCCAACTCGTCTGCTATTCTCTAATAGATTTTCCTTTTTGATTACATCTAGAACTGCCTCAAGAAGGAGGAATTTCCCTGGATCACCCATCCACGTATTAAAAACTTGATATGGGTGTGGAGGTCTGCAAGTTAAAATCATACAATTAATTATTCTTGTTAAATTGAAAACCTTATCTACCGTTGAGTACACACCTTAACTCAGGGAGATGATAAAAGCCACCCATTTGCATTTTTTTACTGAAAGTTACAACTTCCGGGGCTGAATCAAGGTTGAAATGTTCATGGCACCACATTTTTCCTGTCGCACCGCCTCCCGTTTGTACCTCGTCTATGAGTAAAGCAGCGCCATGCTATAAAATCATGACCAGAATTTGGCTAAGAATATCACGGTAAAAAATTACTAATCGAGAAGTTCAATATAAAATACCTTCTTAGCTATGCGCTGGAGTTGTTGGAAAAATTCCGGGGAGGCATGATTATCACCCCCTTCAGCTTGAATCGGTTCTATGATTATTCCAGCTACTGGGACTTTTTTCTCTGTATTATACTTTACAATCAGATCTTCGACCTGCAAAAAAATGACATCCCTTCAGTTAGATATTGTTTCGAGGTTCAAAACTGTTGACAGTTAATTGAGTAATGTTGATTTTACTTCAGCTAGGCAACGTTGGTCTTCCTTTTGGTTTTCTTTAATATTTTCTGCAAGGGGGTACTTGTAAACTGGGAATGATGCAATCGGCCAATCGAATGCCGGCACATCTATTTTGTGGATATACTTGCTATGTGTTGTCGAAAGTGACCCCAAAGTCCGCCCATGGAATGCTCCTGTAATTGCGCACGGTGTTCAATATCAAAAGGAAGAGTTGGATTTCTTATCAAAAAAAGGATCAAACCTTTGAACGACAAGATAGAATATCGAGGAGATCCTGGAACTTGATTGCTCATACAAGACTCCATTTCTTCCTTTGTGAAAGGAGCCCCTTGCCTCTGTTTGCCAGCGTACCATAGAAATATGTTTTTGAATGCATTTTCATTAGAGCACGAGCCACACATCATGGTCGTGATTTGGGACAATCCAGGTGGAGCAACCTGAGACGATAGTCATTATAAAGATGATTTCCCAGCTTTGTCGGAGTATTCAAATTTGGTAAATTACTCACATCTTTTCTGAGTAATATAGTTTTCAATTTATTTGGCCAATCTCGTCCGGGAAAGACACCCAGTGCTGGCCTGTTTGCTATGATTCTCTGAAAACAACTCATCGTTAATTTTGCCGTTCTGCAGTTACAATACGTTCTTGATAAATATGCAGCATATCAGAAGGCTAATTTTGTCCGGTATATGATATGAAAGCTACGGCAAATAATCTAATCAGTGATGTACATACATGTATAACTTGCACTGCCCTCATCGTAAGATTATTTACACAGCTGATTCCAAATATCCTTAGAATGTAATCTGATTCGTCGTAAAAAAGACATACATCAATTGTATAAATACCTGATTCGTGGGATTGCTTAACATCTCTAGCATAGCTGGATGATTATATCCAAGAGGCATAGACGAGATCTGCATGTATACATCTAACAGGGTGTTACCATCCACATCAACCAAATAATTTCCCACTGATTTTTCATAATCCACAAACAATTGCACCGAACCAGTTTGCTAGAAATATAATATTTACAGCACGTATGATAGTACGGAAATGTGATGAAAGTAAATTAACAGGATATATGTATGAATTATTTTCTGCAAATTATATACCTGTACATCGTTAAGTTCCTTCAATAAACTTGCGGTCGTAGGTCCGGGAATTTCTGTAACCAGGGAAGGTTTTTTCGGTTCGCCGGGCAGGGGTCCGCTGCTTAGACATCTTTTCGGAACAGTTTCTATCCCTAAAAATGTAATAATGAATTTACATTTCTTCCGAATCGTAATCAGCAAATGTCGATTGATAAATTCTATTTTTTTTTTTTATTACGAAACATTATGCAACCGGAATCGGTTTTCTGGTGGAAAAAAAAAGGCTGGATGGTACATCAAGTGGCGAAAACAAATTGAATTGATATGTATTTACTCCGGTGCTCCCTGTGCTAGAGAGAATTGATAATGATGAGGGTTCATTCCGGCTAGTTACGACCAATTGTTGAATTTATACATGGATTCGTATGGTCCAGGATACACATATGAGCGTACACCGCATTCAAATTTCTCATGAAGAAATCGAGTATTTAAACGAGTAGGTAATTCAATAATGAGTTCGAGTATGGTAAAGTAAAACTACAAGCGCAAAATTAATGAGTAGATTTAAAAAAAATTAGTGATCATGTCATTAAACATAATTAATCGCATTGAAATCACCGCGAAACTGATGTTCATGGAGATCGCTCTACGTATGAAATTGATTGTAAATTTTTATGTATTGCTTTGGTGAACTGCACCAGATATCTTTCCGAGTAAATATTAGTATTGTTCACATAACGGAAAGCGAGAATATATAGGTATCTGATATTCAAATTAGGCGTAATGAATTTATAATGATCCTCTCGTAAAAGACAAAAAAAATTATACCATATGAAGACCAGTTCTGATAATAACACGAGCACCGACTGGATCAATTTATACACACAGGTGTTTGAAAATTTTTTATTTTCAGCTATGTTCTAATAGCTGTGTCAAGTATAGTGTGTAGTGTATTTTTCTAAAGATAGTTAAATAATTTCACAACGTCACCGTCAAGATCGAATAACGATGAGCGTTTTGAGAATCTGAATTAAATTTGCCTGTGCAATATAAAAATACATTCCTACCGGTTATCAGCCTTCGACGAATCGATTGATTTTGGAATATAGTTGAAATTCTTTTCAACAACATATTTTTAATTTTTCCAATTCGTCAATTATTCTGTATCGAACGAGAATCGCATGAATTGCACACTAATCTTGCACACCTGACCTGGCCAGCCGCAATTGAATACTAACGTCTGATTCTACGTTTAGCACGATCTTTCTGACTCCGAGACGCGCAGAAGCGTCGCGCCTGGACCGGGCCTCCTGCACAGAAGCGTCTGCGTGAGTTAGCCGGTTCTGCATCGTGAAAAACAATTATGTAATTTCATTTACAACAAGGGCAAAAAAAATTCATGACAATCATCGACGAAACCACCTGATCTTATTTGATAGAAATTTCGTTCGTTTAATCTCGCTGATCTGTGTGATAAAGATCAATTTTTAATACGGTTTGTATCGTTTTTGTGCCAAGAACGGCAAAAGCCGACATTGCTGCTATTTTTTCCTTTTTTGAGAAGGATAAAAAACCTATAAATAGATCATGATAAAGATCATGATTGAATTTTATATCTAATTGTTACGATAAAATGAAGCCGGGTTGTGACAGATCGACGATAACATGATATTTGAAGAATATCGAAACGTACGAGATACCTATTTTTTATAATCGTAAGAATCGCTTTTCGAATATCTTTGTCCATTCCTTTGTCACGTGTGATCGAGGAACTCGTTCAATAATGAATTTCAAATATTATGATCATTCAAAAATTCAGAATTTTGAGTCCGCATCCGGACCGCACCGAGCTAAGGGCTGCAGACGATAATGCAGTCAGGACAAACCGCAGGTACCAATTTGGTTGCCGAAATTCTGGAAGATGGCGACAGTTAACGGTTCAAAGCTGATGCAATAATCATTGCGCTATTCGCACCACCGATTCACACCTCTTATCGATCAAGGAGGTGGCGCGCTCAACCCACCCTACGTTATTCCGATGAACTATTTTTGCCGCAAGCGGGTGGATGGCAATCGATTTAAACATCACGAGCTTTTGAGAGGCGTTCGGTGAAGCTAACTGCACATTGTTAGGTAAAGGAACTTCAATAGACGTTGCGTATTTATTAAATCAACTATTTGTCATACCTTATACAGTACATAAACTCGAACCAAACTTCATTCAAAGTTTTCATAAATCAGCGATCCCGAATCTCCGTAAGTAGTGAGGCTAATTTGGGATCGGGGTCAACGGATTTAAGTCTTCGTTCAAGGCCCTCGAGATCCACGCGTTCGATCCAAGTCGGAGGATCCGTATCTCGGGGTGGAAGAGGAGCCAGCAATCTTTCAGCGGCAGCGCATATCCCGCACCAAGTCCTGAAGTCGACAGGAACCGTAATGTCTCCGACCGTATTTTTGAACTTCAAAGATTGATCCTCCGCTAACGATCTTCCCATCACTTCTTCCAGGGCGACGGGAATATTATCCGGCAGCATGTGTTTCACCCCGTTTTCGTCTTCCTCGAAGTACCTGTTGAAAGCTCGTCTGAATATCAATTTTCTTCCGGGGGTGACGAATACGTGCCGACTCAGGTAATCCAGGGATGACATTTCTGGAATAAATAGAACTGACCGTTAATCGATCGTCTCAAGTATTTCTATGCGAATAAAATTCACATACCACCGAGCGTTCGACTGTCCAATGGAATTTCAAAGCGAGAACTTTGTCGCGAAAATACTCTCGGTACATTCAAAGACGAGGCAGCCGGCTCGGGACATTTTTCTTTGTTTTCTTTTTCACCGTAAAGTTCGGTCTTCACTCTTAGAGCTTCTTCTAGGGCTATTCTCCGCTGTAAAACATGCGACGATTCTCTTTCATTTATTTTCTTACAGAGCTATTCTTATGGATTCGTTCGACTTGCCTTCGTTGAAAATTCCCCTTCGACGGTGTCGCGATCCAACTGTCTGCCAAGATGCTTGAGGATATCTGCGTCGATAAAACTATTCGGTAAAACACGATCAGCTGGAAGAGGTATGGGTACTTCGCTCGACGGTAAGATCACCGTCCCGTCAGCGAGAGAAGGTCTTGATCTGTAAAAAATTGATTTTGCATTTTTTTAATCGCAGGGAATCCGATGGTTATTTTACCATCCATCTAAAACAACCACTAACGAATTATTCTTGTAACCAGTCTCAACCTGAGACACCTGCGTTTCCAGAGGCTCCGGAGGATCTCTGACTTCCGTTTGCTGTCCGTAAGTGGATCCGCGACGGCATTTCCTTTTCCGCAATCTTTTACCGCGTCTCCTCATAGGCGTTTCGTCGCTCTCGCTATCCACGTCTGCTGCAGCAGCAATGTTTTTCGGCGTGCTCTGCGAATCGGTGATGACAATAACAAAAATTAATTCAGACAATCAGATCCACGTTTCGCTGAAGTTCCAGCACTGGTGTCGTCAGCGACGGTTACCGCGACTATGAATCACAGTTTAATAAAATGCCGTATCGGAAATTAATTTCATAATAAAGTATTAGCATAATCAGATAAGCGCGTTTTTATCTTATAATTAAAATAGAAACACACGGCGTACCGCGTTGCTGACATTCACAGTAGGTGGGGGTGGCGCCGGAACGGATGGCGTTACATTCAAGGGTAACAACATTGTCGGTCTGGGTACGAAGATTTCACTTCTTCGTGGACTCGGCAAAGGTTCCAAGCTCAACGCGTGCCAGCTCAGAGTTTCTATGTCCTGGAAGATGTCGGTCAATTTTTTTTCTCGTACAAAAAATAGAAGAAAATATATACCGCAGACACGCCCTTCAAGACCAACATAATTCACCTGGTCCTGCGAATTCGCCCTGAGATCCAAGACGAGGGTCGTTCGCTCCCGAGGGTTCACCGCTGGGGGGTCGGGCGCGGTCACGTGGAGAGCCGGACCACTGGCCACCGTGGGTGCCGGAGTCAATGGGCGCGAATCCGTATCCGTATACCTCCGGAAGAGCTCTTCTGGGACTGCGGTAGCCTCTGGTCCAGCTGCAGAGCCATCTCCCATGCCGTTCCCGGGACGAGCGCGTCCTGGACGACCCCCGGCCAAAAGGGTCGCCCGGATCAGCTCCATTTCCGCCGGCAATAGCAGCGCTTTTCCCTCGGTCGCCTTGAAAAAATCGTCACGGTCAATCGATCGATTTATTCACTTCTATTTTTCGTTTAGTTTTCGAATGAATTCTTTCAATTCTACCCAGCAATCTTTGGCGCGGCGTACCACATCCTTAGCTTCGCCGTCCGCGGGGTGGTTACAGAGAACGGAACATCCGTAAGGATAAGGATTGAAAAGTCCCGAGAACGGTCGCAGAACAAACGGTGCCGGTTTCGTCGATCCGGAGAGATTCACTTGCTAATAACCATCGCAAATTATTAAATACATTCATTAATCCTCGGAAATTTATATTCATTGAAAGAAAAAGTGTGCCGCAGCTAGAGCGGATACAGTTATATCTAGTATACCGATCCTCGAATAACGTCATTACGTGTAACGTGGTATGATTCTGTGTGTAAAAAAAATGGATACGAGGAACCTTCTTCTTCGGTCTGGAGACCGGCCTGATGCGGGCAGCAACAAGACCTGTGTTGCTCGCGACACGCGGCATTCTTGCATGACGTTTGAATATCGACTAATCGTGTGCCGGGTCACCCCTAGCCCGTCACCTTGTACGCTTCTTCGTTTCCAATCTTGAGGACAACGTACTGCAATTTCGGATGCGTTTCTACACACGACACGTTGCCACGGAAGCAACGGGTCGATTAAATAACATGAACCGTAGCCGCTAGCCCGTTTGTAACGTCTACGTTAACGTAGGTATATCGGATCTAAATCATTCGAAGCTATCACGTGTCGTTGACGTTGACGACTGGAAATTTTACGGTTGATCCGGGCGAACCCCAAAGCATGTATGAATTATCGAAAATGGTTGTGGTCGTGTATTGGTAAATAATAACAATTTCTGGTTTTTACACTGATATTTAACACGGATAATTATAGCTACTCTATGATACATTGATTTGGGATATTTGGAATCAGAATGAGATTGGTTGTTATTTAGGGCCATTTAGTCTTGGCCGTGTATCCGGCATACTTCTTTTTGTACTTCAGACCAGTTACTATCGTCGAACTCTTTGGGAAAGCACTTTTACCCCCGAACATGGTATCAGTTTCTGAAATCATAGAAAAAATAAATCCGGCATTGTCTTTCCTTCATTCGTCTGAAAATTCGTCGATTTGTTTTTTTTTTAATTTTTTTCTATACCAACCGGGATTAAAACGATGGTACTCGTACAAAATGTGAAGATTTTCCGGCAAAATCTGACCCTTCATAGCGTCTAGTGGAATAGTAACGTTCACAGGTGTTAAGTAAAACTGGCGTAGATCAGCTGAAAGTAATTGATGGTAAAAGTAAAATATCGGTGAAACTTCACCCTTGAATAAACGTTTTTTTTTGTTTTTTTTTCTAAAAAAATGAATTATTTCTCGCACCAAGAGTCTCTACAGTGTGAAGCAATGAATTCGGCACGTAATGATTGAACTCCTTGTAGCAAGCGTTGAGTAATTTGAAACGAGACGTCAGATCGTCCAGCCGTGTTTCATCGTTAATTTCCAGACCTTCGTCGTTACAGATTTTGTCGAGACGTTGGACAACGTCAGCGCTCGGTGAGTAAGGTTTCTGAGGTCTCAAGTAGCTGAAATAGCAAACGGTAATGATCTCCAATTGCGACTAAAAAAAAAAAAGTATCGAACGAAAATGAAAAAATGAAAAAGTCATCGAGGATGTCGAATGGGGTCCCCGGATCGGGACGGTTGATTTCGAAATCTAGACGGACAGTTTTTCGATAGGGGTAGCGATCCGGGGTAGGAAAGCGCGGGAAATGGCTCCGATTGATTCGGCACGTTGCCGAATCAATACAATCTTCCGGAGGTTTCCTGGAGCCGCATATAACACGGCAAACATCCCCTCGCCACGAGCCTCGGGGTGGGAGTGCCTCGGGCGAATCGGGACTTTCTGAAGATCGATCCTCGGGTGGAGAAGCCAGGGAACCGCCAACCAACGAACCGTAGTGTGCTGCCCTCGGTGTAATTGATTGCGAAGTGAGCAGCGTGGGGTACGAGCTGTCAAATTTCGTCCCCTTGGTGGGGGGTGCGCGTATGACGACCGCAGTAGGTTCTAAGCACAGCGAGTTTACGATCGGCGGTGCGCACCGTTCGGATCATTGTCGGTGTAGATTGCCGTAGATAGTAACCCGTTTGATGTCAGGTCAGCTGATTAATTGAAGAAACTTGCTTACTTACCCTTTCGCGGCGAGCGAATCCCCTTCGGCGGCGAGGGTCCTCCCGTGTTTCGGGGTAGTGATCGGTTTCTTTACTTTTTTTCTCTTTAAAAGGTTTATGTGATTAGAAGCGAAGTCGCGGCGGTATATCCCAGTGTTGCCACCCTGAAAGCAAAAAAAAAAAATAAAATAATAATACAAACCAATCATTAGAGAATAAATACGGATCCCTCTGCGGTGCGTTGAGCTGCTACGTCGTCGTCTCGAGCACTTGGAATTGCGACGGACATTTATGGATGAAAAATCGACAACTCACGACGGATAATTGAATGGAAAAATGAGAAATGGAAGCGGCGAGCTTCGGGGGTGTATCGCAAGTGAACTAACCGTGACAGAATCGAGAAGAATCGTTGGATTTTTACGGGAACCCGCCTGCCGAGCATGCCGTATGAGCGCCGCCATATTGTCGAGAACGGCGAGCATCAGTAGCACTACGGTAGCACAATCAGCAACGGAATAGACGGTTCGGAGTCGCACCACCAATCGACGAATCGACGTCGTCCCCGCTAGTTCGTTTCCCCAGATTACGGGGGCGCTCACCGCTGCGCTTGTTGTTTCCCATCCGCCATTTTACAGTCGCCATTGAAAGGTGAAAACCCTCCTAAATGTTCTCGAATAATAACGTTATATATTCCGAAGTGTTTAACCGGGGTTAGTTCGTGAGTGCGTGAAGTGTTGTTAGTGATAAAGTTTAAAATGGAGCAGCCATGACGCATCCATCGCATCAAACCAACGGCGCGAGCTTAGAGGATTGCCACACGAACTTCTTCGCTCTGGTGAGTGCCTGAGATCGTAGGCTAAAAACCTCCGCGACTCGATCGTCTGCCCGACTTATCTCTGGATTATTTTCAACGGGATATTGAATTTCATTTTTCGATCTATCGACGCACATAACCCTAACGATTAATACCGTCGATGCCCCGCCTAGCGCGGTTGATATCGTGCAAAAATCATGACGGGAACGTCCCTTTCTCCCGTAGGCCGTAATGTAATGTTTGTATATCGGTATTAACCCAGGTATTGGTGTATACGTGTTTACGTATGTACGCGAAGTTGCGTTTGTGAATTTGAAGTTTGTTGTGTGCCCCAATGTCATGCTTGATTCACGTCACTTGCCGTAAACCGCTGCTGCTACTTCTCTCTTCGATACTTTCAAGCACTCCCGATCGGGGAAAACGACGGTCGCAAGGACACCGACTAGGAGCTAATACGAATACGAATACGCAACTGGAACTAGAACTAGAACCGAAACGGGAACGAGCGAGACACGTCCGTACTTCGATCGCATTTCCCATCGAAATCCGGCCACTTTTTGTCATCCGTCGATTTCGAAATCGGTCCAGCTTCGCCCTTTCGCTCGAGTGAATATCATAAACACGGCGTGTCCGATAATCCCTCGGTTCAATTATTGGCGAGCTTTTGTAGGAATATAGATAAGGTGAGGAGGATCTCCCTTCTTTCGTCCGTACGTCCCTTGCCATCGCTCTCTCTTTCTATCGCGCGCGCAACATTCCTTTCCCCAACATCAATTCTGCTGCCGTTGCTGGTGCCCCAGCGACTACTTTGCGAGGGAGGTGCGAATCGCCATCGCGATCACCATCGCACCATTGCACAAATCTTACCATTCTCGCGTTCTGCCTTACGGAAATTGTGTCACGCCGGTTGTGTGGTGGGTCCTTTGGCGCAACTCTACGGTCGTCGTCTGTCGTCGACAGCGCGGGGGACAAAATGGGGGGAGAGATGGAAAACGAAGAAAAGAGGATGGAAACACAATAAATAAATAAGACATAGGCCGCTCCGCTACCGAGGATGAAATAATTCACCTGGTGGTACACGCCACCGGCGCAGGGAGGAAGCGATCCTCAACGTTGTGTCGTCGTACTTCCCTTTTTCCACATGCGTGCGGTGGAAACGAAAGACGAAACTAGTAGACGGACACGATACGTGTTTCCTTTTTCGCGTTTACACGTAACAGTACGTTCAAATGTAAAACGCACAGATATCACCTACTTCGTAGGTAAGGAAAAAAAAAGAAGAAAATGAAAGAAAAAAAAGAAGAAGGAAACCTGGACGACGCATGTTCGGCTCGAATATAAATGTGTACAAGTAGCGAGTCCAGCGTGTGTATACCCAGCATAATCATACATAATACAATAACGTCGTAACGTAATCGTGCGGAGAGCAACCGCCGAAGGCGAGCGATAGCTCCACGGTGGTGCTGTGCCGCCCTCTGGATGTCAAGAAAAGCGTGGCCGTGTTGCCACATACCGCTATGTTGCTGCCGCTGCTGCTCGCTGGTGCCCGTACTGACGCCTACTCTACGGCTACTCGATGCCTACGACCGCGCGTATAATTCCCGTGGCTATTTGCCTCGAAACTGAACCTTAAGCACCAACCACTCGGTGTGTGTATACCTATCCCGCTGCTGTCGCGTTCGCCTCGGTCTGCTCTGCCCCGTAGAGCGAGTGACGCACCACCACCACCACCACCAACACCGCCGCCGCCGCAGAACATCTTCCCTACCTTCCTCTACCCGCGAGCTAACCGAAGTCACTTGACTAGATTATGCTGAAACTGGTGCTCCGAACAAGCCGCAACTTCTAGGAGTACCTACCGGAGCTCTTTCGGTTGGTTAGCCAGGCTAGGTGAAAGCCTTGCACTGAGGACATAACGTGAGGGCACGTTCCACAAACTCCGTACAAATGTATACGAGAGCGCGTGTTCCTCGTACCCGTTGGTATATTTCACATGCTTGTGGATACTCGACGTGTGAGACTGGCGGCCTGTGTCCGTTCGGAGTTTCAGTTGGGAAAATGAGGAGAAGAAAAAAGCAGCATCGGGAGATCGAGAAGAAGGAGGAGGAGGAGGAAAAGAAACCCACAAACACACGATATAATAGAGATCCGAATGTGTCTGACTTGGTCGTCGTTTGTCCGCCCTGAGGAAGCATCGGCCTGCTTTTCTGCTCTCGCCTGATGCTGATGCTGCTGCTGCTGGCTGGCTGTTGCTGCCTTTGGCGGTTGCTCGACTACCCCACCCGATTCTTTCCGCCCTCCCTCGAGACCCCTGCTGAGGTCTTCGTGCCCATGACGGGCTCCTAGCTTTTGCCGGATTCCTTTAACTGAATGTCCCTCTTCCTTTTTCTATTTTCCATAAAATCTCGCGGAGCATTCTTTGTAGAACCAAAAATTAAGATCGAACGCAACGAAAAAGAAGTTGTGTTCGTTAGATTGAAATTTGCTGCTAGTTCGTTCATTTTCACGATCTTCTTTTCCATTCTTGTTCTCATTTTTTGGCAGAGTTTTTTCCTCCGTCGATCGATTAATTGGTTGTTTTTTTTTCGATCAATCAATTTTGCGACGTCACAAGCATTCGGGTTCTTGACCTTTACGGGGTTTTTTTTTTTATCTACCTCCTTAAAATAAACCAGATAGATGTAGATAACGGATGGATGGATAGATAGCAGGGCTAGTGGCTGGCTAACTCGCGATCGATATCGTGACGTCGCGATGGTTACGACAAATGGTTGCAAAAATATGAACAAATAAATAAACCGACAAACAAAACAAATTACGCAGGTATGAGGATACCGGAAATTTCACTGCAGGAATCAGCGTCGGTTCTTATTGCCATATTTACCGCTATTATACACGTATTACTAATTACTCAATTAGCTCGAAAGTAACGACACGCTTTTGAAGTCCTCCGTACACTCGACGAGTCAGCGCGGTCGATCGAATCCACTTTTTTTTTCCCCAACACGATCCTGTCGCGGATCTCGATGGTTTATCCGTACCAATGTTTACTCGCGACGTCAACCTCCCCGTTACGTTCATTCATTTACGCACGGTTTATTTATCGACTCCTTACCCCCATCAGCTCGTCTCGCGGAAAGCGTACCTGGACGAAAAAAATTCCCCCCCTCCCCTCCTATTAGTCTCGGGGTTTTTAGAAGCAACGAACGGACCGCGTTCCGTACATCACCTGGAATAAAAACGAGCCTATCCGAAGCTCGTCACGTTTTCATATTTTTTCCTTCTCTTTTCACGTTGATACCCATTCGAATTGGTCCGAGGTAGCAGCAGCAGCAGCAGCAGCTAGCGGAGCCAGGAGTTCTCTGGGCAGAGGGCGAAGGGGATACGAGAGGAAAAAGAGAAGGACGAGAATGAGGATGAGGCGGTGCTGGCGGTCTGAGTTCGGCCCGCTTGCGGCTCGGCCTTGCACGTCGCCTTGCCCGTATTGATCAGCTTGACAGCCCGTACCGCGTGCGCCCGCTTGTAACAGCTACTTGCTATACCGACCCGTTCGTTCGTTCGTTCGTTCGTTCGTTCGTTCAGACCAGGATTCGGATTTTAGTGCGGGAAGAGGAGGGAGGAGGTGGTCGTCGTCGTCGTCGTCGTCGTCGTCGTCGAAGGGCGAAAAGAAGGAGCACGGGTCGGGGGAGGTGCAGAGACGGAGGACAGGAACGAGCCGAGAAAGAGAGGAAGAGGGATGAAGACGGATACACATGGATTTACGCTTATGCGTATGCGCGGCGAAAGGTTGGCGGAGTAGAGACACCGGAACTTTTTCCGAATCGTTGACCGCCGGCGTGCCGCTGCTCGCCGCCGCTGCTGAAAGATGAACTATCCGAGAGCGTGTAACAGGTGCATTTCCACGGAATATGCTTTCGCTGCCACAGGCTCCTCGTCGGATCGCGAGAGCCATCTAATCCCTAGGGATCGGGGCAGCGTTCTTTGTCTTCTTATTCAGATTTCGGACACCGTTGGAAAAGATTGTCAAAAATTCGCTCCTCTCGACGTCCGATTTTTGTTGATTCGATCCGCAGAGCAGCTGACTCCGCCGAATCCAGACGGGATCACCGGGCAATTAGATTCCTCGGAGCGATTGTAAACGAAACTACGGTGTCTGATGCACAAAAAAAGAGAGAGAAAAAAAAATAGAAAATAAAATAACCCCGTTTTACCGCCTCGGAATTGAATGAATGGAACGATAAAAAAAAAAAAAAAAAAAAAACAAATAAGACAAACCGACAGAGAGACACACGTTTGTCGTGTATACACGTAGGTAGGTTACATAGTAGTACACGTATACTATAGCGGTGAACGCTTTCATTCACGCCAAACGTGTATCAATCGGATGTTCATCGCTGTACGCGTATAGATATACATATATACACATTTCGTTTTATCTTTCTCTTCTACTTCAACGTGATGAATAAAGCGATCTGATCCATGTTGGAAATCAAATTAACCGCCCGTTCACCGGACGATTTGTAATTTCAATGTCGGTACGTAAAATTCCGTCCTTCCGGACCGTCAAATTCTCGAATTTTTAATATTTATGTTCATTTTATTGATGATTGACAAAGGGCTTCACGGGGCAAAGATGAAGCGAAATCGTCTCACCGGTTCACGCTCCGAAAACGTCGCCTGCACTCTTTTCATGGCTGTGGGAAACATTCTCTGGGCTCGGTAAATTTTTACCTGACACAATTGTGTTTTTTTCTGTTCTGCAGTTCCGTTAACTCAATGAAATTCCCACGCTCGATGCCCTCCTCGCACCGTTCGCTGTACGCCACAGCGGATCGTCGGAGCTGGCCCTCTTTTTTTCGTCATCTTTTCTCAAAATCCTGCGTCAAACCCCAAAATTTTGAAACCACGAGTACGTAACGTTGAGCAAAAGTGACCATCGGATTCGCGATAATCCTTCCCTCGAAATATCCTCGGTCGCAGATTCGTTGACATTTTCTTATACGCGCAAACGTTGAGTGGTATGACAAATTGGTATTTGTGTACCTCGGTTACGGCATGTAGAGAGGGTCGAAAACCATTCCTATCAGATTATCTCTCGACCCATTAGCCCCGCGCGACCCACCGTAGTTGCAGTATACCGGCAGCAGCAGCGAACCTATTCGGTAATAGTTTACCGAACGAACGAATGAATTATGAATGAATGAATGAATGAACGAACGAACGAACGAACCGGCGAACCTCGACCTCCTGTATAAAAGTGATTATTTGTACCGATGATTCATAGATTACACAAACCGCATTCAACGTATCTGTACACACATCCGTGCATACGTATAGTATACACCCGTTGAGAATTATTCCAATCTCAACAGACGCGCAAACGAACAATGAAAATTCTCCGCCCTTTTGTGTCTACCGATGATGATTAATTAACAGATTTTTCCCTCTGTTTTCTGTCCCACAGACTGACCTCTGCGGCATAAAATGGAGGAAATTAGTGTGGGGAGAGGTGGCCGGTGGATTTGGGGGCACCCCCCTTGAGGATCCGGTACTTTCGAGTTTCTCTCGTTGTCTTGCGAGCGATATCCTGTGCGTATGGCGGCGGATCGCCGCCGCACCTCCCTCGGGAACATCCGGAGCCGGCGGGGGCGGAATATTCGACCTGGGGCTCGCTCCGTCACCGGCACCCCCGCCCCTTTCGCTCACCGCCGCCAAGGAACTCTGGATTTTTTGGTACGGCGAGGAACCCGATCTCACCGGACTAGTTTCACCGGAGCTCATCGCCTGCGGTCAGTCTCGATACCTTCTCGTCATTTATTTTTTTTTTTTCTTTCTCCACCGTCAATTTTTCCCTCCCTCTCGCTCTTTCCCATTCAAAAACATCCAGGTGGGAGTCGCGAAGTCGTAGGAGGAACCGTCGTCGTCTGCGATAAAGTCGTCAAGGTCTCAACGGTCTCTCCCTTACCAATAAAAATATTATGTAGGTCCCCTTATCGCGGATCTTGAAGCGCTTCGCGAGATTCGACACGATATGACGACGTTGAAATCAGTAAGCTTGTCTTGTGTTATTCCTTTATTTATTTATTTATTTATTTATTTAGTTTATTTATTTTTTTTGTTTCAACTTTCTCAGTCACAGCTGAATGGATCAATTTTAACAACACCGAACGTTTTGAGTGATCGAAATTCTGTACGAATTCAGGTTCTAATTGGTACCTACAAAGAAACGGAGACGAATTTTCGGCACGTGGCGCGAAGTGAAGCTATATAGTTACGTCCGATCCGATCGTCGAGGGGGAAGAGATACATACTTGGCTTGGTCCGCGTCCGGCTAGATTCCAAAAATCTTATCTCACGACCGAGTGAAATTTTGGCACGAGTCAAATCTACTGTACGGAACGATGCGGAGAGGGGATATAATATCGTGCAACTTGTATCCGAAAGCCGCGCTTCGGTTGACGGATTTGACCGACAGGCCACCTTGTCGGACGGAGGCGCTCAGGACAAAATTAGAACGATCGAGAGAAACTATATCATTTTAATTAGCTTGAAGATTCTCGTACGCGGTAACGTCGTCGTTACTTTGTCGCATCACTTTGGTACAGCTGCCGGTTGCAGAACGATCCGATTGCAAAAGCTGACCTTGAATTTTGCAACGATGTGGGCTCGGAACACCCCGTAAATCTCGATGATTCTCTATTTTTTTTCTATGATACGGTTTCGTTCGGTTACATTATGGATGCACACCGTCGTTCTGCACTTGGCACACTTTGGTACGGTACAAACGTACTCCGCTGTAAAATACTTGGAATTCAAACTTTCTATCAGCGTTAGAGCGAATCCGCTGTACGTGAGTTTCATCTTATCTTTTCATGCATCGACATTCTTGAATATTACCGACAGCATAAAATGCCCTTTTTGGTATCGGGAGAGAAACGTGCGAATAAAAAAACGGGTCTCATTAGATGCTAAAGAAATATATAATTATTTTCGGCTTTTGTATGGGAAAACGATCGCTATGATACGAGGGAGAATTCCACGGGAGAGACGGAAGAAAGGAGTGCATTCCCTACGAAACGTGGTGCGAAAAAGTGTGAAAGAAGGGAAGTGAGAATGCATTCTTGGGGAGGAGTAGCGCGCGATTGTCGATGAAAAGAAAAGGTCAATGAACTCGAGTTGGTACGCTGACTTTATTCGCTCACTCCTCGCTGATTTGATCGCGTTACGTGCGTCTCTTGTAGTTTTCTGCACATCTCGCACCTACGAACGTGTATAGTATACGATAGATCAACAACATATCTAGCAGGGGCCTCTCCGTATCCAAACTAATAATATCTTGAGACAAATATCTTTTATTTTTATCCATTTTCTCGTCGATATAGCTGTACATAGACGTAATTTATTTGTCTCCTCCGCAGCGTTACGGCGATGAAAAAGTACGCGCGGACCTACGTAGGGGACCGTCGTGAAACTAAATACCGTTGCCGGTCGCTTCTACCGCTCGCTACCGCCTTCTTCCTCGAGTCGATTCAATTGCGGAACTGTACGGAATACGGAGTAACCGTTAATCTATGAACGTCACCGTTCCCCGTTCGTTCCACGCTCTACGTTCTCGGTAATACGCCGTCGATGATCATTCTAGCCATTCGTCGTGACGCGATCGTCCAAGAGGAGAAGAGAATCGGTCGTGTGTGGTGGTAGGCAGGGCAAACACGTGATTAAACTCGTGCCGTTTTTAGTCTCGCAGAAGTTTATTAACATACAGCGAAAATAGACAGAGACGGTGCATTGTCATGCTTTCCCTTTTCGGTTGTCTTTTTGACTTTTTATTTCTCTTTGTTTTTCGCTCTTCCTTTTGACTTTTAACGCGAGTCAGCGATTTTGTCGAACACGTATTTTTTATTTATTCATTGATCTTTTTCTTTCAATTAAGTTTCCGATACCGAACGTTGGGTTTCAAAGCGAAGAATAAACTCAGGGCTTTTCCCGCTGCTGGCTAAAACGAATCCAAGGTCAAGGTTAAATAACAGACGTACGTACGTACGTACGTACAGTATATCTGTGTAGGGTCGAAACTGTAACGACATTCCGGACTCAGAAACACCGCGATGAATCGAACTACCTCGAATTGCAATCTTTCCGCGGATGTGAACGTAATGTAACTTCCGATTGCTAATAAAAATCCGTATGGATTTTGCAACTGCTACACGGGGTGTTCGCATTTTCATCAAATATTTCTCAACATACCGGTTGAATTTTTGGTACAGACGATATAGGAAAATAATAATTCATAGATTCGATGATTGTCTCGACGATTATTTGGTTGATTTGTTTCTTTTCTCCCTAAAAGTTGACGCCGAATGTTCGATAATTCAGCATGCATACGGATGAGATTGTTGAGCAACGTAGCCTAATACTCGTATTATTGGAATATATTTCCATATCCAACATCCAGAGGTGTTAATTCTTACCCAACTTGTTAGCGGTAATAGCTGAAAAATTGTAAATATTCCAAGCCGAGAGTTATAAATCGTTGGGTATATCGAGAAGGACGCACGACGCGCGTGGCCCCCATCTGCGAATGTTATACATTGTATAGGTTGCTCTACTAACAAGCGTGCAGAACTAATGATGATCTCGTGACCCCTTGATAGCCTCATCTCACTACTCACAATCAGTGGAGCGACAGAGCCAAGCGCGGTGTTAGCATCGTCTGACGTTTCTAGAAGGCCTTGAAAAATGTCTCCACTGTAGTACGATAATTGGCGGCATCTGGATCTTCGAATCTCTCCATCATATTTACGACATAGTATAAGGCAGTGTGTATTTCACCGCGGCGTTGCAGTACGGTGCGGTGAAATAATTCCATTTGCGTGCGTGTGAATTATCACGCGTACGTATAGGCAGGGGAAATCCGTGCGTCGGAAAAGCTGTACGAATGAAAACAAATAGGATAAATAATAACGCGCGCGTAGTACGCGGCGTTTGTGTTGCCGCATCCCTTGGATATGACGGTAACCGCAATTACGTCGACGACTCGACTCAATTCGGTCCATGCCCGCGATGCTCACGGTATGCCGCATATGCACGTACTCGCTCATATTCTGTTATTTTTATTTTTTTTTTTTGTAATACTCGAGGGGGCTTGCCTTCTTCCCGGGAATGTGTCTGTCTGACTGCTGGCAACCATTTGGTAAACGTCTCGCAGTGTGAGATAACTCGATGTAAACACTGAGAATGAGATATTTTTGTATCTGCCGTTCGAACCACTCGGTGGTTCTTCTTTCCATCGTATACCTACTGTTCTCATCATCACATTCTCCATCATCTCCCTGGTAATTACGGAGTCGCTCACTGATTAGGTATGATCCATTTGGTGAGACAACGATAACCATCTCGTTCGACGTACGCACATCGGCCTTAAAATATTTTTTCTTATTTCTCTTCTCCGGATTCATTTATTTATTTATTTATTGGCGTTGTGTTATCAGTTCTCAAACGTCGACGGTAGCGGGGGAATCGAAGGATTTTTTGTTATCTTTGGTTCGTTGGACAGCGATTCTGTGCAACAATATCATACGGGAATGAGGATTGTGTTTTCAATGTGGATCGCACTGCGTCAGCAAGATTGCTCAACGCCAACCCGGTGACTGTCCCACCGTACCGTATAGTACATACAATACATGCATATCGTTTTATATCTCTCTGTGTCGTCGCGCGTATTTCTACAACGTTGTCTAAACATGTCTCTTCTTTCTCCTCTCAGGGACACCGATAACAATCATCGTAATAAATACGGGGGAAAATCGGTGTATCGAGGAATTCCGTCTCGGATCTGCGCGGCAATGATGTTTGTTGAATCGGTTGACAATTAACTGCGTGATATTTGTGAAAATTGACGAGAGTTATGTACGGAAATCGATTTTTGGAAAGTGGACAGCGTACAAGGTGCTCTGCTGAATGGGCTGGTCGGTGACGTTGACTATCCGAGCAACCGGCGTCTCCCTCCTTCTCGTTCGTCCTCATCTACGTCTTCTCCGTTTCCTCTCCTCTTTTCTCTCTTCCCTTGCTCTCCCTCTCGCTCACTCCGCTCCGTTCCCTGCCTTTACCCTGCGTCGTCGTCCTCTCCGCACCCCGTACCCGTCGCCATCGTTTATCGATCCGAAACACATGTCTCTCGGCTCTCCCGCTGCCCAGTGCCGCTCAACCCCTCAGAGGGTGCTGCTATCCTTCGCCACCCTGACCCTACTACCCCAAAAACGCAAGTAAACCTTCCGATCCATAACAGGCCACGAAATGCATTGATTTCTAAACCCTCTAAACCCCTTAGCACGCGTTTACCGGAGAAGAGGAGGCCCAGGGCGGATCGGGCGAACGCCGAGGGGAAATTTTATCCCCCACTTCCCTGTAGTTAATTTGACGTTTTACGCGCCAACGCTCGTGACGTCACGCTTGCGTCACGCGTTCCTGTTTAACTGTATATCACCACCATACGCTACTGATTCGTATTTATTATAAATGAAATGTATCTATGAGTCCGCGAATATCCGAATAGCTTGCAAAAAATACCTAGAAATTTTTATGCTGCCTGCAATATTCATTAAATTTCGAACGAAAACAATACCATCCCCTCCTCGATCTCGCTATCATGATTGCGAGGGAAAGCAGCCATCGCTACTGCTTTATAATTCTACAATCCATGATATTCTAGAACTTTTCCATATACCTCTTCGGCCAAATCCTCTCTCCCGTTCGAAGTCCCCTCTACACCTGCTTTCCCCCACCTCTTCTCTCTTTACTTTTCCCTGTGCCTTTTTTTAAGTTTTTAAAAATTTTATGAATTTTTCTCTTGTAATATAGGTGCTAGAAAAATTGAACTCAATTCGAACTCAACTGAACTCAATTTTCGGTCAATCATAGCTAGACACATTGTCTTAGAGGTAAACCAAGTTTTTTGAACTGTTAGAAAGTGTGAGAAAACCCATTTCGTCATAAGTCGCAATTGTAATGAGAATTGAATTACTGGAGACCTTGTATGTAAAAGAAGAGAGATGTGTTTGTTGTAATACGTAGTTGAACACCCTGTGGGTTGTTGAATCAATCTAAAAATTACGTATTATATAACTCACATCTAGCGTCCATTCCGAAAATGTGAGATTGAAACCCTTTCGGGAACTAGAATCTGATGTCGTGTCGAGCTGCCATTATCATTGGCTGAGTCTTATCTTTTATTTGTCGCTGTGACGTTGAGGAACTGTTATGCCCTGGCTGAATATTTCTTGCCATTGGCACTCTTCATCGACCAATGATATTCTGTCTGCAAAACGTTTTAAATTTATTGACCAATTTCAACTATCATTTTTACTATAAATTTACCGATACTCTAGCGATATGTCGAGTAGTGAAATTTGAAAAAAGTCTTACGTTATTTTAACTCTTTTACAGAAGGCGAACAAGGCTCTTGGGAAAGTGGATTGTCTTATGAGTGCCGATCCTTACTATTCAAGGCTCTGCACAATTTAATCGAACGCTGCTTACTTTCTCGTGATTTTGTCCGCCTTGGGAAATGGTTCGTACAGCCCTATGATGGGTTCGAAAAACATCGCTGCAATAGGTAAGTTACCCAGGAATATAATTATATTTTGACCCAATTAAATTTTTAGCTTCGATTCAGAATTAATTGTGAATTTTTATTTCCACCTTTCCAGCAGTCATTTGTCATTCTCGTTCGCATTTTTCGTCCATGGAGAGAGCACAGTTTGTGCTAGCGTGGATGTCAGGCAACATCCCGCTGTACGACATCTCACCAGAGCTTGTCTCCAGCGAACTCAAACTGCTCAATCCGCTGTCAAAGGTGAGGAAGAGTCGAGTGATGCACTACCTCCAGTTGCAAGCTAGGTGCGTTAATATTTTTGTTTCTTTGCAGTCATTTTGGCACCGTATGGTCTGGCTGGGACTTTGACAGGTCAAGTTGGCCGAGTAGACAGTCAGCTTTTGGAAGAGTGGAAACATTTTTATCCAATAAATGGTGCTTCGACGGATACCGGACTTCCACCATTGGTCGAAGTTCTTGTTGGTGGAGTTCGCATGCGCTATCCTTCTTGCTATGTCCTGGTTACTGACATGGATGACGTACCTGCAGATGCTCCTCTCTCACCACCCACCAGCCCCGCTAACTACGAGCACCCTCTTTCCACACAGAGAGACTTAAAAGCAGCCAGCGAATTACCTGAACGGGTTTGGGCTGAGTGCACGCTCAACTCGCCAACACCTACACCTAAGACAAACGAATCTTCACTGGAACCTGGTACATGGACCTTTGCCGATGCCACGAAAAAGTCTTCCTGTAGCTGCTCCAAGTAAGGATACTAAAAATCATCACACTAAGTATTTCTGACAATTGATTAAAATCTGTGATCACAGTCTGTGTGATGCGAAATAGTTGAGAAAATGTAAAATGTTTCTCTAAATTTCTGCTTTTCGGTGCACAGATTCTGATCAAAAGGTGGCTCTAAAAATTGCCAGAAGCATGAAACAATATAGTATAGCTATTTAGAATTAGCAGTCGTCTTTATCAATTGCTATAAGCTGAGCTTTCTAGGTTTTACTATATTTTCAAAAGTTTTTTTGACTTACCAGTGCTGAGCTTACAACAAATGGTATCTAGGCAGAATTTGATTATTAGAAAATTCATTATCCAGTAGCTGTAGGTATCCGTAATAGTATGCAAAATTTTCCAGTCCACAGAAGTGTTTTAAAAATCGTGTGGATCCGCGATTGCATGAAATTGAATTCGGAAATGTTTGGTAGTGTACACGTTAAAATAATGGGAATAAAAAATGTTACCACATCGATAGTAGCGCCTCATGGCTGTTGCAATGTTTGCATGTAAGTGCAGGTGTCGATTCTGGCTCGAATGCAATACGTAGTAAATTTCTCTTGCCATAGTAGATTTCTCTGTGCATCTATCCGTACGTTATCATTATTATTTCTCGTAGTTTTGCCCTATTGACCTTCGGTTCTAATAAACAACCACAGACTATAAATCCATACATATTTCAGCGCATCATTCTGTAGATTCTTATCAGTTAATGCCAGACCTTTGACGATCTACGGTGCATTTAATCGTGGAAAAGAACATTGCATTCGGGCCAGGATTAAATGATATTTTCCAAAATTATTTATTGTATAACGATTTTTTGAGAGATATTCTTCATTAAAGTCCAATTGTTTTTATCGCTAGGATCTCAAAGTACTTTTTGGTCTAGTTCATGACTGGTGCTAGTTTTGAATAAAATGTACCTAATCATGTGGAAGTCACTTCGAGATCCTTTTGATATGCGCAAAGGGTGTTAAAGAGTAAGACGAGTATCGGTGGCTGAAAACCAAGGTGGTTACAGGTGTGCGACCCCCGGGGGTTGGAAGAGTCTGGCTTCTGCGCAGTTTCATAGGGAGAAAGTAGATAAAGGTGGACGGAGGCTAGTGCCGTTCCATAGACGCTCCACAACTCAGTGGGACGTGTCTCCCCCAGTCCCTGCCAATGCCCCCAGGTGGGTAATATCTACCCCCAATAAGATGTTTCATCTTTCACCTCACGTCCATCGCAACCATAATCATCTATTGCTAAATACTTACAGTCTGCATATAATAGAACCTGTATTCATACTGGTTAAGCTTTATACCTACGATAAACATATAATAACCACGCACCGAGGTGACGAGGCACTCCATCCCTTCGCAATGCTAATATAGCCCGTAAGCAGTAACTTGAAAATATAATAAATAAGTTTAATGACATATTCCAAATCACCCCTTTTCAGACCACATTTTGTCACACCGCGATAACAATACCTTTGAATATTGATATCAGAACGCATATGATTTTTAAAAGCGTTCGTGTTATATCTCTTCAATAATGCCTCGCACAATTACAATTGGCTTTACATCTTACTTCTTTGCGATCCTTTTATTTAATGATTAACCATTTCCAAGTCGAGCTTGTCATCTCCTAGTTTCTGCTGAAATATCTCCAGGTCTGTTCTTAGAGGTGATTGTGTAGCTGCTGAATGTTTTTAACTGAAAACTTCAAAAGATATTTAGTACTTTTGATTTACTAACATACTTACATCAGTAACATTGATCAACAAGTGCTAAAACAATAGGATTAGGATGCCTACATCCATTTATTCATAGTTATGCCACGTCTGCGTTCTTTGCCATGTTATAATCTTACTAATGCATTTTAAACTGTATCATGCATGTTTACATCCATGTACCATTATCCATAGATTTTGCATATATTCATTTCTTACAATCTTGCATCTTGGGACTGCGGAAAATTGATCAAATCTGGCTTTTCTTCATTTCTCCTCGCCCTGGATGATTATTCAAATAAAAATTTATCTAGATCCTTGCTAAATCGCACGGAGGCTCCGAGCACGCCGCCTGGTGGCCCTCCATCATATCCGAGGGGACCTCCAACAGGAGGGGACTGCCTACCTGTTCCTTCGGTTGGCTCTCCAGGATCGCCGGCACCGTCACCGCTTCCGACGCCACACTCTGAACCAGCTTCCGTTCCACCAGCAGATCCCACTATGCCTACTCTCAGCCCACAGCCACCACCCAGTCAGCCAAACGCTGCTCCTCCAATGACTCCACCTCAGGGTCCAAAGTCGGCGTCGTCTACTTGTAACCAAGTGTTCAGTCCTGTTCCTGGACCAACCTTGAAAAGACCAGTACTAGCATCTAGAGAATATGAAGGAGCTCTTCTAGAAGATGAACAACCTTTGTCGTGGCTGTACGATTACTCGACACAGGAAGCGTGGCTCAATCATCCTGTCAAGAGATTTAAGGGTTCTCCCACTGGCCCTACCAATCTCAGAGGGACTAATTTGTATCCACCATCTAATCAACAACAACAATTGCAGGCTCCAAAGCTTGAGATTAAACAGGAGCCAAACACAACACCAGTAAGTTCAGTCGCAGCATTGTCATGAAAAACTATTTCTTTGGATGTATTTTAAAGGCGACAATTTCTTGCAGGGCGAATGTACCGGAGGGAGAACGGATCCTTATGAATTTGATGCAGCAGGCGAAGAGAATGGGACTGGAGTGGATGGCTTGAGAAGACCGAGAGAAGATCCTCCAAAACCCGGCTCTCTTTTCACCAGTGAGGGTCTGCAGGCTTCATATAAGGATCTTGATCAGATCTTTGACAACTCGGATCCTGATACTTCTAGTGACGAGACTGTATGTGTCCTAATATACATAATTTTTTCTCACGAGTATTATGCAAAGTGAATTTCCTTTATATTTCTTGCCTGATTTTGGTTATCTTTTTTAATTTCACAAAATTTGGGTTGAGTTTTTTTTTATTCTAAAACTATGTCTGTTTTGAGTTCGAGGTATCTTGTATTGATCAAATCATATTAGTCTCATATCAGCAAGCATCTTAAGCGGAAGGTAACTGTTGCAAAATATTCCAGTGGATTGCCTCCTACTGAATTTTACTGATCTGATGGGGGGGGGTTTTTTTTTCTTTGAAGAATTTAAACCAGCTTCAAGTGCAAACTCCACCTGGATCGAACAAGTCGGGAGGGCTTCACGAAGAGACCAGACTGGACAGTACCAACAAGCACAATAATAGAGGCGTTGGGGTACTTCGACCTGAAGAGTTGTCGAAAATGTTTCCGACCCCTCCTTCTCTGGAGCACAACCCTGTTGCGTCACCCTGCCAGCTCAGTGATCCACCAATGGACCAGACGGAACTCTCGAACAATCAACGGTCGTTGAGGCATCTGCCGGACATTTATCCAAACATGGGTTCTCCGGCTGAGGAACCCATTGATGATTGGTCCTATGTATTTAAACCTGCGCCAATTTGCAAACTTGTTGGTTCTTCCAAGTACGCCCCGCTCACTAATCTACCCAGCCAATCGTTACCTCCGGTTTCTCTGCCTTCTCACTGCGTCTACAGACCTTCGTGGCAGTGCAATCCGACTACGAATAACAATCCAGAGAAGGTTCTTCCACCCACTAGACCTGGATCGGTTCAACAGCCTTGTCCGCCTAGCCCTGCACCTTTAGGGACGCCATACCGGGCTGCTACTTTGTCTGGAAGACCACCACCTCCACCTTACGATCAACCAAGCCCAGCAACTTCTACAACTTCTTCTTATCTCAATAAAAATTTGAATAGCATCGAGGCCGATACTCCTGGGCCAACGCGAGCTCCAGAATCAAATTCTTTGGTCGTTAATATTCTACTCGGAGATACGGCTCTCAACATATTTAGGGATCATAATTTCGATAGCTGCAGTCTTTGCGTTTGTAACGCTGGGCCGAAAGTAGTAGGTAACATAAAAGGTGCCGATGCCGGAATTTATGTAGCTGGATCCTGGGGACCTGGAGGTGCATTGTTCCAAGATGACGATCAAATACGATGCAGTTGCGGATTTAGCGCAGTTGTCAATCGTCGTCTTGCCCACCGAGCAGGTCTTTTCTACGAGGACGAAATGGAGATCACTGGAATCGCGGAGGATCCCTCTGACAAGAAAAAGGGTTCTCTAGTTGGAGTCGCTTGTGGGGGTGGTAAACCACCACCGGAAGGTCTGGATTCTGTACCTCCAAATGTGCTGGAATTACTAAGAGAGCAATGTTTAATCGTTCAAAGTTCGGCAAGTAGTCTGAACAGAGCTGCTCGAATTTACGCAGGTATGCGAAGTTATCCCTCGCTTATACCCACGGTTAATACCCTTGAGTTTAACGACGGCAACGAAGTATCTCTAGCAGCGCTAGACCAGGGGAAAGTAGATGGCACTCCAAATGAAAGAACGAATCGACTGAACGGTGTGCATCGATGGGTATTCCTCAGAGCACATGGTCCTCAGTGTAGCGGAGATATCGTGAGAGTGATGAGATCATTGCAGCCCTTGTTACAAGAGGCTGTGCAGCGAAAATGTACGACCAGAATGTGGGAGGCTCCGTATACAGTCGCTGGACCTCTTACCTGGAGACAATTTCATCGTTTGGCTGGGCGGGGGACCGATGATAGATGCGAACCTCAACCTATTCCAGCACTGGTTGTTGGCTATGATCGAGACTGGCTCTCTCTGTCACCTTACGCTCTCAGTTATTGGGAAAAATTATTACTCGAACCTTATGCTGGGCCAAGGGACGTTGCCTACATTGTCGTGGCACCTGACAGTGAACCAGTTATTTCTAAAGTTCGATCGTTCTTCAGGGAGCTCTCTACCACTTATGAAGTGAGTGGTGTTTTTACATAGAGTCGAATAAACGCTTTTCTTCGATGATTATCACTCATCGATCGTTATATTTGCTTATTGCAGATTTGCAGACTGGGTAAACATACTCCGATATCGAAGGTACTACGTGACGGCATTCTTCGTGTCGGAAAAGCCGCAGTTCAAAAAGTTTCCAAACAACCAATTGACGAGTGGTTCAAATTATTGGGTGAAAATCAAATAGGAGAATTATTAAGGCTTTATGCTCAGGTATGCAACCATAGATTAGCGCCACACCTAACACAGGTCATACAGGATAGAAGTTTACTCGAGCCCGGTGAGTCACCCAGTAAACAACAGCAAGCTCCCGCAACTCCAGCTCCAGAAATTACACCGGCTACTCCTGACAGTGTAACGCCGAAGACAGAACCTACCGGTATGTATTTTGTCAAAAATTGTAAGAGTATGATTTGGTCCTGTAATTTTCATTGCTGAATCTTTGATTTGCGGTCACAGAAGGTGAAAATGTTAGAAGCGAAACACCGTCGTCCAATACGCCGCCAAATCCTGGCCCAGGAACCGGTAATACCACACCTGCGACCACCAATACTACAACTACTCCAACGACAACTGTGGGACCGGATGAAGAAGAAGTTGAACCACCAGCAGTTGTGGTGTATTTGGTCGAACCATTCTCATTAGGTGGCGCCGAGGATCCTGATAGGCGTAGATTGGCTATTTTGGCTTTACTACGTGCTTATTCTACGGCGGTTAACAGCATGCCGGAGAACATAAGATCTAACATCAACGTCCAGGTGAGTTCCAGAAATCAGTCGGAATTTCGAGTTGTATTTTTTTCGTGGAGTAGGCTCTAAGCCCACATGTATTTATAGTTGATATCCCTGGAGAGCATCATGGAGTTGGGCAGAGCAAGAGAGAGGCGGAGGGCCCAGGACGAGATGAGATCGCTGGCTCTCAATGTATTCTTACAAGGTCGACGACTGCTTAATCACAATTCAATGGTCAAGAGCCTCACTGGCTTTGGGACTGCAGCTGCCGCAGATCTCTTTCTTAAAAGCAAAGATGTAAGAATACACAAAAATTATCTCGGAGCGATTCAACATTCTTATACTTTTGAAATCTTCTGGATTATAATTATTGAAATCACGAAACAGGAACGAAACAAAGCTCCATATCGGCTTTATGCTCCTGCATACGTTTTGGCTCCTTTGCGCGGCAAAAGCGAAGCTCCCGAATCGTTTGGAATGGCAGGACCTGAAGAATGTGCAGTGCTGTACTTGAGCTATTGTTTGAGCGAAGATCAAGCCTGGCTGCTAGCTGTTGCGACGGACGACAGAGGAGAAATCTTTGAGACAGCAACGATCAATGTTGATGTGCCAAACAGAAGACGCAGAAAGCGAGCCTCTGCCAGACGGGTTGGACTCCAAAAACTGATGGACTTCATCCTTGGCGTTATGTCACAAGGGGTGAGTGAAAATAGATTGCTCAACAAAATAGAACCGGGCTTATTAAATTTTCAATCCAATATTTGTTGCACAGGTTCAGCCATGGAGATTGGTAGTCGGTCGTGTAGGTCGCATTGGCCACGGTGAACTGAAAGGCTGGAGTTGGCTCCTATCTCGCAAGGCGCTTCTTAAGGCATCCAAACATTTGAAGGATATTTGTGGTCAGTGTAGTCTCATGTACCCAGGAGCAGCACCTTGTGTATTGAGCGCATGCCTCGTCTCATTAGAACCTGATTCCACACTTCGATTGATGGCCGACCAATTTACCCCAGATGAAAGGTTTAGTCAAGCCTCCGTTAACTGTCAACTATCCACACCACAGGACGTTACGTGCACTCATATTCTCGTCTTCCCTACCTCTGCTACCACGCAGGTATGTTTTATTTCCATACCTCTTAATTCGAAGCGGAATACTTTCTCATTTTCTTTTAGTTTCCTACTTTCCAAATCCAACAGCAGTGCTAAAAATTTAAATGTTTTATCTAATATTACAGTCATCGCAAACTGCTTTCCAAGAGCAACACATAAATGGACCAGATCTTGGGGACGATGAACTATTCTCAGCCCTGGACGATGACATGCCGGAGGGAATGGAAGGAATGGGAGACTTCAATGATATTTTCAGCGTATGGCCAGAAGCAGGTGCTGGTGGAGGACAAAGTCCTGGAGGGAGTCCTCACCGACCAGAGGGTTCTCCTCTAGGTGGTGAAGGCGGAGGTTCAGGCCTCGGAAATCATGACGGACCTGGCAGTCCATTCCCATGCAACAATACTCCCAGGGTAAATTCATTTGAATGAATAACCCGACTACAAATAAAATTTCAATCAGTCATTCAATATTGGTGTCAATGTGTCAATTTTGCAGACGGCTGTGAACGATCAGGCAGAAGAAGTTGGTACGCTTCTGCAGCAACCGTTGGCTCTTGGTTATTTGGTATCAACAGCACCTACAGGACGCATGCCCTCCTGGTTTTGGTCAGCGTGCCCTCACCTGGATGGCGTTTGCCCGGTCTTCCTTAAGAATGCTTTGCACTTGCACAGCCCCGCTATTCAGCAGAACAGCGATGATCTTTTGCAACAGCAAAGTGCCCTCACCGCGCATCCGCTCGATTCTCAATACACCACCGATGTGCTTAGGTGAGTAGTTATACCCATATTTCGCTGTATTCAATTGAATTGAATTAATGAAAAATAGTTATAGTTTGATTGATAAATGACGAATGTTTATATGAAACATTATTCACTTTTTTCTCACAAGTTGTAAATAGACGCGTCAAAGTGTTAGATTTTCCTCAACAACGTGTCGTTTGTGATATTCAGGTATGTGCTGGAGGGATACAACGCATTGTCCTGGCTTGCGGTAGACGCTAATACAAAAGACCGACTTTCCTGTCTGCCGGTCCATGTCCAGGCACTCATGCAGCTCTACCACGCAGCGGCAGCCCTCGTCTGACCCAGACCCTCTCTTGTAACGCAGCAAGCGGCGCTTCTCTCTCTCACATTCGTTACCGTAAAAACATTACTCGGGGCTTGGCGAGAGCAAATAGTCTGGTATTCGCTCTACAGCGGTACAACGTTCAATGTCACAATAAATGGTATTCAACAATCAAGTTGAATGATAAGAATGAGAGAACTAGGGAGGCATTTGGAGTCTCATTGTTATACAATTTAAATATTCGGGTTCAAATGATTGCGACAAGCGTCGTACGCGCCTGTAGAGTGATTAAAAGACTTGTGAAATTGCCTCTCGGTTAGTAGATAGTTTAATTAAAAAAAAAAAAAGATCAGAACCACTAGTAATTTACGTATCCAAATGTTTTTAATTGTAAATTAAAATTTTTGTACAAAGGATTTTATTACGCTAGCGACAAGTAATATAACATATATTACATTGTTTTATAATTTTATATAGGTAAAGAAACGAAAAAAAAATAATAATAATAATAATACGGGGGTAATTTGTTATTTGCCTCAAAAAAGCCCCAAGTACGCGACGTGTGCGCGTGACAACGAGTCGATTGTTATCACGTTAGTCAGACTCTCAAGCGCATCGTTGCAAAGTATGCGAATTAAATTAGAATAATAAAAAACAGAGAAAAAAAATAAACATGGACGACCTCCGTAAACATACGTGTAGTGTAAAATATTGTTTTTTTAACAAAATATATATATATATTATTAATTTATAAAGCGATGTTATCGCTGAGATTAGCCAATTGATCAAGGTCGTTCATCGATTAAAATACTTGATATGAAGAGAGAAAACATGGGAGGAGAAGGGGGCTCGAAAAACTGCGTCGGTCACATAGTACAAATATGACCTGTACATAGGAACCCGTAACCCCCTAATTATTGAATGAATGAATTAATTAATTTACTCACACACCCACACTCACTGTATCTATAGTATTTATTACATGGGTAGTATGTCATTATTGGGATTATTATTATTATTATTATGATTATTATCATTATTATTATTATATTAATATTACGAAATACAGTTTTATGTGTATATATAATTATATAGTCCGTTCTGCATTTGAACTGCGTTTTGCAATTCAGATTTGCAAGCATAAAAGAGAAAGGCAGAATTCTACCAATCTGGTTGAATGTTTTTTCTTCGTTATCCATAAACTCTCTATCAAAAAGTGAAAAAAAAAATGTGTTGACAAATCGGAGAAGAATACGTTTAGTATGTCAGTACGTCGATAGTAACTAAAAGATAAATTCTTTCTATTTATGCTTGTCAAAACAATAATGCATACCTTAAAATACCTACCCTCTGTCTTTAATGGTTCATACGATGACCATGAACACAAATTGATTAGCGCAATACGTATTTTATCTTTTTGCTCATTTGTTTCGTTATGAATTGTAAGTACTCACTGATTACATACGTAAGTAAAAGTAAAAAGAAAAAAGATGAAAAATTAATCGTTGGCTCGAAATGACTAGTATGTAACATTATAGTGCATGTGCAGTATTAATTGCCAAAGTGCATGACGAAGACTTTTAACCTTTTGATTTAATCTTTTACTTTGTTCTTGGACTAGTGTTCAGGTGTAGCACTCGAGTGCGACATCACAGTACTCTCGATGCTGTGCGATATGCCATAGGGTCTCAAATGATAAATGAGATACTCAAGTACGTACATCATATTTGGAGATACATAGTGAAATGATATGGCACTATCGGAACAGCAGTCTAAACCCTCATTTGTTTTGTAATAAATGTACCTCCAGTACCAATAGTTTTTGTCAACGTGATTAGGTATCAGATGATGCTCTGGCACAAATGGGAAAAAGCGTCCACGACCGTGAGGATCTCGAGTGTCCATGGCACGTACACCTATATTTTCTAAACATTTTCCCATCTCAACATCCTCGGCACCCCCGTTGTCCGAACGACATTTTGTTTTGTCCGTTAATCCATTTTCTACAAATTTTCGCAGACCTTCTGAGCTCAACACGTAACCTGCCCCTCCGCTCATGTAACCTTGTTTCACGAATGGCTTGAATCTACACCCGAAGTACAGGGGAGCTTCGGGACTGTAAGACTGTAACATGTATCGCAGGTTTTCTACCACCACGTACCTGAAACGATGATGAAAATTCATTTGAAAGCATGGTATATTTCTCGTTTTAGGTTTGGAATATGAACAAGAGGACTCACGTATCATCGTCTGCTTTTATAAACCAGTCAGCCTGGTCCTTGTAATTGTCGAAAGCGTATTTGAAAGCTGCTTTGGTTTTGGCCCACAGGTTATCCCTACCTTCTTTTACCGGAAGCGCCACGGTCGGTAGGCTCGCATCTTTAAAACAATAGCAGTGCGAAGTTATTGCGAGGTAAATATTGCTGATGAAGAAATATACTGATTCTTGAACATTCATTACCTTCTTCAGAACTCATGAAAAGTAAAATGTTGCATCGTTTGCCCCAAGTCGCTTTTACATGGCGGGCTTTTGTCTGATGGTTTTTTGGCCCTGTCATCACCCAGCAAAGGACTCTAACTTTTTTTGCCAGCTCTTTTGCGACTTTGTCTTCACCTCTATGAAAGTCTTCGTCATCTCCATGAAACTTCACCTCTGTGTCGGGTCCTGCCTGAGAGATAACGGTAATGTTATTTTTTGTCAAGTTACAATATCTCTTGTCTTCAGCCAGGCTTGCATAAAGTAAGATCTTACTTGGAATATATGGAGACTGGGAATCTGATAACTGAATATTATGCAAGACACGGGATCAAATTGGGGAAACCTGGAATATCACGGGAAGCCACTCGCTTTTGTTAGTTATTGAGAGCAATAAAAGCATATTTACAATATTAGGAAAAGATGTGAAGCTAATTTCAAGGAATTCTTTCTAGCTCTAGCAGTGGGTTTCATTCCTGTGATTTGGTTAATACCTCTGTTTCAAGATCTGAGTAATGATGAGGATCTCTAGAAGATAACGTAGAGCTGCCAGTGATCCAATTAAACATGCGAGGAGCATCATTTGCCGCTGCAAGAAGCAAGCAAGCGGAAAGAAACCCACAAACCATTCCCGCAGCAAGTGTCAGTACAAATCGACGACCACCACGGCCACCCACTGTCGATGAAAAATAGTTTCGAAAATTAATTATTTTCACTACAGGTATTTTATTTATTTTTTTGATTCTTTTTATCTGCAATAGCAATGCGTGTTGATACTGAAATTGCGTGTTAATGCAAAATATCATCAATTGCTCAAGAAAATAATCTCAACTCTAACGTTAGTTTTTGAAGCTCAAAAAATATTCTAGTAAGTTAGTCTACGAAATTTAAAAATCACTCTAATCACTCACCATCCAGACCTGGTACTCGTTGTTGCACCATTATGGTCAATATTTCTTCAGTAAAATTTTAGCATAGGATAAAATGTTGATTGATCAGAACAGCACCCATAGTTACTGTTCATTGAGCAAAAATGCTGGGTAGTTAGGTGTCTCGCACACTCTGAAAATAAAGAAAACATGTCATCAATTATTTTTGGAGCAAAATAAAAAATGAGATTTCTTTTAGCAGTTTAAATGGGATTGGAGGAAAAAAACCCATGCAACATAATAGGAAATTAAGTGCAGAAATTTAGATACAGAATGTGTGTAATTATCATGCTATTTTTGAAGCATGGTACAACTTCACTTGGTATAATTTCATTGTTGATCAAAGTGACACAAAACAGGCATATTCTACGAATACCACAAGCACAATGATTTCATTGCAGACTCAGAAAAGGTATGAGCACATTTCTTGACTCTAATATCATATCCAATGGTCGAGTAGCAAACAACATGCTCACAGTGGTATCTGATATCGTGTTTACTCAATTCTCTTTCGCTTACGACTGTATTCTTACACCCAAAGACACATAACATACGTTACTAATATGATGCACAATAAAACGAGATATGCTTGCTGGATTGGATGCACGATTATCAGTATCGAACTTCTAAATACACTGATTTGGTATTTGCCATTCGTCATATGATGGTGCTTGTGGTCAAGCATTCAACGTCACAACGCTTATTTGTTAATTTAGTTTGTTTAAGTAACTAATGAAAGAACTTTGGACACAAGCAGCAGTTACAATTTTAATTTCATTGTTGAATGTTTAATAGAGAATGATATAATTGAACGGAAGAAGACCAAGTGAGATCTACCGTCGAATGATGATAGTTTATTACAGTAATGTATTCACGACTGTGTTTCAAACATAGTTTCCTGGTACCAAAAGATAAAGAAAGTCACGATAAGATAAAAACTTAGTTTAATTAATGCTGAGGGGGTGGTTCCAAATTAAAGGATCTTTGAGAATTTATATCGGAGGCATGGGAAGCGGACCACGTGACAATTCGAAAACCGGATTGCTAATTAAGGTCCAGGTATTCAGGTAAACAATAAATAACGCTGGAATAATTGTAGGTCAAAATACACGCATCCACTTACCGGCTGGTGAGGAGCGTGGCGAAACACTTGATGCACCAGCTGATCTATTCGGGTATTCCGTCTAATAATAAACATTATTCGATCGTAAAATACAAGAGTGACCTTGAGCGATAAAACTGATAAGCGTTTATACTGCTTCTCATCAGTCGAATTAACTCTGCATCTCCACTTCATTTACACAAACTGCATCTTTCTTGACGACGCCGAGATGGCGGGAGAACCATGGCGTAAAAGATTGGGGAGAACTGACGACCTGCGGCTAGCCTGCGGAGATAAGAGATCAGTCGAACCATTGGAGAGTGCGAAAATAATCTTGGGTCAACGGTTCAGCCCGTTGGATAATAGAAAAACGGCGAGTCATCAGATAGAAAGGAAAGCGGACCCGTCCTCTTCACCGCCTCTTCGGCCTACGTCTGTCAACCTCTGTTTGACAATTCACCGTTATCTCAAGGTAACTGAAATAGGTATTTTTACGTTCACGGTTAGCTCGCATGTCCGTGGTTCGGCGACACCTTCAAGAGAGTCGAAGTTCTAGGGAGATTTTTGGGCCTTTTTTGCTCCTTTCCGATTCTCATACGCATGAAGGTGCCTCGTCGAACGTATTTCGCTGGCTTTTGTGAGAATCTTATTATTTCGTTTCTCTTGTAATGTCAGCGGTCGACGATGTATTCGAAAGCTGGGAAGAAATGGAGGAGTCCGGGGTGAGTCATTATTTTCCTAACCACTTGGAGCCACGCAGCTTCAATTGCACTCCATACTTCCGTTCGAAACTACTTATGTTAACCTATATTTTTAGTCAGAATCTCTCCGACCTATACAATATTATTGCGCTTTTATCCAAGTATGCTATGTTCGTTCAACTATATTCTATTACGTGCCACTTCAATTTCATCAACTAGTCAATTTACTGTTGTATCTGCAATCATTTTTTATCTTTAAAATTCATTTTACGTCAGAAATCAAAACCTAATGCGTGTACAGTGGTGAACGTATTCAATATGTATCACCACAATCTCAAATCAGGCTGTCCCTTTTGTTTAGGAGCATCCTATAATTTCTACCTCATTGTTTTTTACTTTCATGGACTAGTCTTTGCCCCCTAGCAAGGTTCCTCATTTTCCAGATATATTCCCCAAAATTTGAAATATGTTGGAAGAAATACTTTTCATCATATTCTATATTTAGATTACAGTGTTTGCACATATCGTATTTTTAAATCACATACATGACTGATTTTTCACCACACCAGACTTTGTCTGATCAAGAACTCAAGAACCGAGTCATCTGTGGAAATACTTGATTCAGCTGATAATTGAAAACGTGGTTTCAGGTTCTGGACAAAAAGTTGAAGGCTCTTCAATTGAATCCGTTGGAAGGTCTGGATGAGGTGGAAGCATCTTGGTAATATTTAAAGCAGCTGGCAATAATAGCATCTGTCCTTTGAACAAAATCATCCAATTTTCTTATTGCAGTCTGATGGAAAATCAGAATTCAAATACAAGAATGATAATCCTGGGAGAAGATGGGTTACGCACTCAGTACGTACCACCAAAACCTACCGTGAAAATTCTAAAAAGACCAGCAAGACATTCACAGGGGAGTGGAGATGGTCCTCTTCTCAATGGAGATTGCAAACCCAAGCCAGCTATCAAGTCTTTGAAGCAGGTAAAAATTGATGCTTTTGAAACCGATGTTGGGTATTTTTTCAAAAGGCTATCATGCCAGGCGTTTTGAAAGAATATTAAAGAATTCTAGCCACAAATTCTCTTCGCTGTTTTGCCTTAACATAAATAGCCATTATCGACATAATTATTTCCAGAGAGAACAGGAGTACGCAGAGGCTCGCAAACGGATTTTGGGGGAAGAAAGAAGTCCCGAAGAAAAATCGGTGTGTGAAGTGAACAGGATTCAGCCGAAATTTACAAGCCCAACGGGCAGCAACCTGCCCCCAAACGTCCTCCGAATGCCAATAGGTCCTGATGGAACTCGAGGTTTTAACGTACGAAGGTAGCGCGTCACTTAGGGTCCTTCCCTCGTCACCCAACTTCATCCTCTCGGTCCCTCCCCTGTCCCAGGGGAGGCTAAGAGGCGGCTATGAGGCCGACTGCAGTATTCAGAAAGCAGGACTGCGTTCCTCGGCGGTTGAGGGTGCGGCTACCTTTGGAACGACCTGGAGTCTGCACGGATCTGCGTCAAACAGGCCAAAGCGCTCTACTGAGCCAGCGGCACTGCATATGCACAGCGCCAAAACACATAACAACTCTAAGTGGAATGCTATAACGGTGTGACACCGTTGCCGAAAAATAACAAAATAAGAAAAAAAGATTAAAGAAATACCGACAAAGTACCAATTTGACATTGTTTTTTATTTGTTTTATTGTAAACGGACGAGAGGTTCTTGACTCGGATACACGATTGCCTTATAATGGAGATGTTTTATTCATAAGGATCTCGAACGAAAGATCAAGAAACTAATTTCTTCTCTTCGATCGGGATACTCAACAAAAACTTATGCTTCAAGATCGAGAATTCAGTACAGACTCTTAAATAATATAAAATATTGCTGTTATCTGGCCTTCACTATTCTTGCTAATCCTTTGGAATATCCCAAAATTACCTATTATCCGTTTTTAAATGCATGGCAATATAAATTGTCCCAAAGATACAAATGTGTATTATACAGTGCGTATCGAGTTTCGGGAACGATGGATCTGAACTTTTCTCAGTAAGCGAAGTTGGTCGAATATGCCTAGTACAGTCGAACACCTTGACAATCGATGGGTGCTATTTCGATTAGCGCAACTGACTTCCTGTCTCTCTGCGCCTGCGGAATCTTCCTTTTTCTAGCGATAACCGAGCGTGAATGTCGCTGTGGTAAACAAAATATAAATCGCAGGTAATCCACGAAATTAGTGAACATCCAAAGTGAAGTTATGATAATTGGCCAACAGTTTTCTCCGATTTGTGATTTTATGTTTTTATTAAAACTTCTCCGTCAAACACTTCTCGGATAAATAATTGCCACTCGACAGGCCGGAGCTTTCGAACTCGTGATACCTTTTGCTGTTTTGAGGAATTCAATATTCTGACACCTTTTCTGAGTGCTTTGGTATCATATTAGATTTGTGAATTAGTGTACAAAAAATTAATGTTTGCATTGTTTATTAACAGTTGCGGCCTGTCGTGAAGATTTGGAGGTTATGTTTCTGTCATTATATTCGTACAATGAAACGAATTTTTGTTTTCATATTAAAGTCCTAATTTACCATAGAATTCTCGAATTTTGCCTTGTCACAGTTCAATATTTCATTACGTTATTACAGCTTCGACATCAGCCATTAATAATACCATCTGATTATGCAGTGTTAGAAATCGCCAAGCTTGACTGAGATTTTATTTATTCATTTACAGACATGGTGCGTATGAACGTTCTCAGTGATGCTCTCAAATCGATCAACAATGCCGAGAAACGTGGCAAGAGGCAAGTCCTCCTTCGCCCCTGCTCGAAGGTGATCGTCAAATTCCTCACAGTCATGATGAAACATGGTGAGCAACATTTATTACTCATTTTCGTTTATCCTTATAACTTTTGAATGTAACGACGGCAAGATTAAAGTTTACCCCATATGTGCATAGCTGTGTGTTATTTATAATTGATTTTAAATTCAGGCTACATTGGTGAATTTGAAATTGTCGACGATCATCGTAGTGGAAAGGTTGTCGTTAACCTGTCCGGAAGGCTGAACAAATGTGGCGTAATCTCTCCCAGGTTCGACGTCCCAATCACAGATATTGAAAAGTGGACCAACAATCTACTGCCATCTCGTCAGTTTGGGTGAGCAATAAACTTTCTGTACATATCTTGAAGAGCCACAATGTTTATTTCCCACAATTACAGCCGTCGAAATTATTTGTCACAAATAATTATAAGCGGGCATCGTCAGAAATTAAATAAGTCCTTTCACTGTTCTGTTCAGATATGTTGTACTGACAACGAGTGGAGGTATTATGGATCACGAAGAGGCAAGAAAAAAACATCTTGGAGGCAAAATCTTAGGATTCTTCTTCTAATTTTAATTCACACAAAAAACAAATGTGTCAACAACATCAAGAACAACAATTGTACAAAAGTAAGATGTACAGAAATCACACCAAGGCATAAATGCTGTTGATACAACCATAACTCGACTGATGCTGATGTTATCCGAAACTCTCGTCCTTTCCTCCCGTCATGGTGAAAATGATGTGCACGGTACGCCAAAAAATAAAAAGTTACGATATACTGTAATGTAAAATCGTTGACAAACTGCAGTTATGAGTGAATGATTGATATCTAAAATTAATAGTAGGAGCAACGTAGGTGTGTTTGACAGCTGTAGCATTTCTCACTAATGTACACATAACGGTGCTCCGAACAGCGATTTGCAGCATTTCCAACCACTTTTGGTCAATTGCCAATAGTAGAGTTATTGAAAAATCTATAACGTGCTCATGCAGTAGCTTCGTCATCCCTCCTCAATTACAGTAATTGAAGGTCCAAGAGATTTGCCAGTAGCTCTTCATGTTATTTGAAACCGAAAAAAATTCCAATAAATCAATGTGGAATAAATTTTCCGCCATAGCAGTGACTAGATACCGGGGTCGGATAAATTCCGATCTAAATTACCGATCTGTGATCGGTCGGTCGGCTATATGTTGCCGGTAAGTGTAAGGAAACGTTGGCAAAGTAGTTTTTCTTTTTTTGCCAGGAGCCATCCCCTACTTCTCGAAATCCCCGTGGCTCTCGCGTCGTTCGCGGCCAGGTGGTGGAGGTGGAGGGTTGGCAAGTTTTCAGTTAGTGTGAGTGCGCGTTCGTGGTAGCTTCTAGCGCTGGTATTTGGTAGTCAGTCATGCGCGCAGGGCAGACAGGATTTCAACGCGCATTCCACACTACCGTGCCGAGTTGTTTGACGGGTGGACAACATACAACAGAAAACTGAAGAAGTTTAGTTTGAGTTCAGTTCGAAGCGAGTGTTGTCGCGTGGCCGGAGATCGGTCTTGTTTTTGATTCCGCGGTGAACAGTCGTTGTTTGTAACGATTAAACAATCGCCAGGTTTGATTGCCCGGTTGAACGAACGCGCTTTTTGTATTCCAATTGTTCGGTGTATCTCTGGAATAACATTAAGTAAATAAAGTTATTTATTAATTTTTTTTTGCCAAACCGAACGAAACAAGTGAACCGCAGGTACGGCCGTTGCGCTGCGTTGCCAAGTTGCGCCAGGTGAACGTGACCGTTTGGTTGTTCCTCTGTGTTACCTGAGCCGTTCGGTCGCCCTGCAACTACAGGAAGCTTGGATACAGCCTGACGATGTAAAAAAGGAAAACTCTCACGAATTGTTCGCCGCAACTTTGGATACTTTATAACAAAGAGAAAACACGAATTAACCCGACCTACGACAAGAGTAACCGGGTGATAAAAATGAAGAAAAATCGTAAACATCTTCCGAATGGCCGCATACTCCAGTGAATAGTTATTTGATTGTTGATTTTTTTGTTTGTTTTGTTACGCTATCTAGAGTTCAAAATCGGCAATTACAAGCTGATCACGGTGCAACAGAAGAGTTTTAGGCTGTGATTGGAGTGACGGGGAAAGTGCCAGTTCTGTTTTATTATTATAATGGAGAATTTGCAACGGATTGTCAAACATGTACGGCATTGTCAGCTGCAAAATTCGACGACGAGGACAACGACGCCGAAATACACGAAGAAAATGACGAACGCGCTAAATATATTTGCCGCTCTAACTTTCGTATGCATCACATTCGGCGCCTGCGCTGCCGGTAAGTCAATTTAAAATTCCATTCAAATACACGCATATCTATCAACTATTCGTATCTAATGCAACGCAAGTAAATATACCATGTAATTTATCTTATCAGTTACTTAACACACGTGCGACAACGTTAATTCATCTCACGTGGATTTCAGCTATTCACAAAGCGGATATCCCTTCATTTCACGATCATCCCATGGACTGAAAAGTCGCGAGACTTCATTCAGAAATGAGTTTCGCTAGATCTAACCGTCTAGATCATTTAGGAGGGGATTTCAGTCCGTTTGCCGTTCGCCGTTTGCCTAGGTCACGTTCGCGATTCGAATTGGCTGCGGTTCAACGTCTGAGAAAGAGGTGCTCCAGAACTCAACCCTGTGATAAAGAGAATTATTGACCTTTATCGGTTTTCTTTCTTTTCGTTTTTCCGCCCTTACGTCACCGCTTACCCCTTCACTTGGCACGGTGCGTTATGCAGTTTGTACGTACAAAAAGAGCGTACTCCTATGCGCTTTTATGCGGTACGAACGGAAAATCTCTGATTCACGTACGTGTAACTTTCGTCGTCGATTTCTTTCGATCAAATATTGCGACGACGAGAGATTTCCGGTGATACAACTTCGATAACGGCTAATCGTGAATCACCGTGATTCAATTCTAAGAATCGATCAAGCCGAGTTTAAAACTCATGACCGAACTCACTCGTATGTGTACATGTGTATTTCTACATTTACTCGCGTGTATCGCTATCTCATATATTTAACATGTATATGTATACGGATCTTGTACGCGTAGCTTTTTATCGTACGTACGTTGTTGTAGTACATTCTCCTGCATTCGTCGACCAACCAAACCTTGAATGCCCTCGCGTGTCGGTATGGAGTTTAATATTATGTAATGTTATATTCTTTGTATTATGTATACTCAAATAACTCGACGAACTAAGTGTTTGCCGTTGTTTTTACTACAGATTACTACGTGGTTATCGTTATTTTTTGTTCATGTCATTAGCATTATTACAGTTGTACGTATCTGGCTCTACATGATATTCAGCTAATCGATACTCTTCAACGTATACACACGGTATCGTAATGCCGAAATTTTAATACGCATCCATATAATTACACATGCATGTGTACGAATGGTGTGTGCAACTGCAGCGGTGATTTATCTTAATAACGTATAAACGTGATACTCCGTAGAATAAATCTTAATTTTTTCCTCTCTTCCATTTCATTTTATCATTTTTTTCCATTCATACTATCGAATAATTGTGACAAAGAAGTCTTTGAGGAATATAAAGTATATGTATATCTCAAACGTATAACGTGTACAGGATATGATCCGACGAATGAAATTTTATTCTCATTTCTACGTATGCTAATGCGAAATGACGCTCGTGTTGTTTTCATCGTCACGATGCTGCAAGAATGAAGATTTTAACGAAGCGTACGTCTTCTTTCCTTTTTATTCATCGATCGAGACGAGTTTGCATAAATATCCGATTCCGCATGCACCGTTGCGCCACGGATTGCGTGAAATTAGTTAAAATATAATAAATCATATCGGATCGGATATACGTATAATTCATACCTATGCGATAAAATAATGTCCTTCTGCACAGGCGCGTTATATTCTCTAATTTAGATTTATTACGGGGTTAATCCGGGCAATTGTGTGAATTGAGTTAAAACGGTGACCCTTTGTAACAGCTCGGTTGCAATGACACAGCACGTGCCCGTTCGCCGCCGTCTCTTCGTCCGGATCGGTTTATCCGTTCCTTTTTTCTTTTTTATCCTCAACCTACATACCTACCCGCTAATTATACCGTCTAAAATATCCTTAAGGATGAAGAGAAACAGGCGATTGTAACGCGAAAGTTGAGTAGCATTTCAACGGTATATAACATCCTATCTTCAACCTCATGCACAGGTCACTCTCCCCTCATACGTTACGTCAAATATAAATTCTCCCAGACAAAAAACCAAGAGAAAATAAAAAGGAAACAAGCCTTCGTCTACCGAGTCATCTTCGAATTTCTCTATTCAACGTGTGTCATTCACTCGCGGTTGGACCGCTGCTGCTGCCCCGTCAAATAATCATCTCCTTATTATATGTATTTGAAAGAGAGAACACTGACTCACTCTCGAATTCATCGAAAAATACCTTGGGGATTTATATGACATAGCTGTAATTTTTCTTTTTCCTGTATTCGGAGAAAATGAGAATAATTTCGCAAGATGGTGCAACGGAATAGTACATACGACGACAACGGGTAGTCGTACGGAAATGTTGTACAAAAGCCAATATCCAATGACGATTGAATTAAAACTCATCACGTACTGTTTTTTTTTTTACAACTTTTCACATTACCCCTCGTATAACATATTTACACCACGTTCTTCGGCTGCACTTGTACCGCACACACATGTGTACAAATGTATGTAACGTACGTAGGTACATATGTACTTATGTATTATCTATAGAGGTATCAATTTACGCGCGCTTACAACGGTATTGTACAAGTTGTATGTAAAAATACATACATGGCCGGTGGTCGTGTGGTGACGCTGCAGGGTAGGAAGTAGTTTCGTAGAAAGGAGGAGGTTCTGCCTTTGCTTTTGTGAGGTGCATGAGTATAACGTGTAATAAAGGTGTGTTTTATAAATGTGGGTATCACCGACGTCAGCTGAACCGAGGGAACAATGGAGGACAAGGAGCCAAGAGGTTCGGGTATTTCGCTTCGAGTTTGTCCCAAGTTATCTCGCGGTCGGCCTCTGTTCCCTCACCTAGCTATAGGTATACAGATGTATCGCTCTCTTCACTTTACTTCTCAGCCTTTCTCCTCCTCTTCTTTTTATTTCTTTCTTTCACTTCTTCTGCACTTCTTTCTTCTTCCCTTGCGCCACCCTGCCCGTTCTCTCTCGATTTTCAGCCACCCTCCCGCCCGCCCTGCTTCACCCCATTAGATGACGCAAGGTAACCGATACGTAGGTACCACCTAGATGCCTCGGTACGTATTAGGGTGGGTTGAGAAAAATTGTTTTTTTTTTTTTTATTTTTCTAGCATGGGGGCAGAATTTGTACCTTATGAGAAAAGAAAATTTTTCAAATTTGGAAAAAATTTTTCACTTAATATTTTGAGGTAGCCCATTCGTTTTTTGAATAAATAATTAATCAAGTGGGGTACTTCCAACAAAAAAAGTTTTTTGTTTTGGTCAAAAATCATAGAAAATATCAAAAAATTGTCGATTGTGATTGTTTTTTACTCGTTCACTGTTCAAAATTTTTTTCCTATTATTTTTGTCAGTCAAGTATAAAATCAAAAAATGACATGCTCTTTCTTTGACTTAAAATTGAAGTTGAGTAGCGTAGCGTAGCGCTTTGTTGTGAGACGTCACCTTCGGGGCTGAGCAGAGGTGACGCCCCACAACAAACCCCCTCGCCCGTGGCTACCTGACTCCAGATAAGCTGCCTCGTAGACCGAGAAATTCGAATATTTCGACCCATGCATGGATTGCGATAAATCAAAGTGGGTCTACGACTGAACCCAATAGATGTGTCTTAATTTTTCTGCTCCCGACAGCGAATAATTGATGATTACTTGATCGATTGCACGAGTAGATGATTTTGGCTTTCAGATTTGAATTCCGGAGCTAATTATACGTGAGATTACTCTTGAAAAACCAGAAAAAACTTCGATTTTTGAGCAAGAAATAAATCAGTCATTTAAATGGGTTTAATATGCTTTTCTTACGTATGTTGACCTCAGAAATCCGATTCTGAAAGAAAAATTGATCTATCTCTAAAATTGGCCAAGTTATCGCCAATTTTCATCATTTGGGGACCAAAAAAAAAAAATTCATTTTCTAGTCTAGATTAATGTAATTTGAGCTCAGGAATTCGAATCCGGAAGAAAAATTGCTCTATCTGCAAAAATGACCGAGTTATCCTCATTTTTTCGCCTTTTTTGGTACAAATTTGAGGATATCTCGAAGGGAAAAAATCATAGCTCAATTTGGACAACGGATTCGTGTTCCTGAGGTCAAAATACATAAGAAAAATGCCATACGATCAATTTTGAAAAATAAAAATTTTTTGTCGAAATTTGAGATTTTTCCAAGGGGTACCCCTTACGATTTTTTCAAATTTTGGCCAAAAATTTTTATTTAAAAAAATTGATCGTATGACACTTTTCTGATGTATTTTGACCTCAGGAATCCGATTCTGAAAGAAAAATTGATCTATCTCTGAAATTGACCGAGTGATCGCCATTTTTCAGCTCTTCGGGATCGAGAAGAAAAAATTCATTTTATCGTCTAGTTTAATGTGATTCGTACCCAGGAATTTGAATGAGGATTGATCGTATGGCACTTTTCCAATGTATTTTGACCTCAGGAACACGAATCTGTCGTCCAAATTGAGCTACGATTATTTCTCTTCGAGATATCCTCAAATTTGTACCAAAAAATGCGAAAAAATGGGGATAACTCGGTAATTTCCGCAGATAGATCAATTTGGCTTTCAGATTCGAATTTCTGAGATCGAAATACATGAGAATAGCATGGGAAACCCACGAAAAAAAAATGTTGATTTTCGACCCAAAAATCGATGAATTGCGCGGGTTCGAATCCCCGTGGGGATTTTTGGGCCAATTTTTTTTTTTCCTTGCGAATTGATCGTATGACACTTTTCTGATGTATTTTGACCTCAGGAATCCGATTCTGAAAGAAAAATTGATCTATCTCTGAAATTGACCGAGTGATCGCCATTTTTCAGCTCTTCGGGATCGAGAAGAAAAATTCATTTTATCGTCTAGTTTAATGTGATTCGTACCCAGGAATTTGAATGAGGATTGATCGTATGGCACTTTTCCAATGTATTTTGACCTCAGGAACACGAATCTGTCGTCCAAATTGAGCTACGATTATTTCTCTTCGAGATATCCTCAAATTTGTACCAAAAAATGCGAAAAAATGGGGATAACTCAGTAATTTCCGCAGATAGATCAATTTGGCTTTCAGATTCGAATTTCTGAGATCGAAATACATGAGAATAGCATGGGAAACCCACGAAAAAAAAATGTTGATTTTCGACCCAAAAATCGATGAATTGCGCGGGTTCGAATCCCCGTGGGGATTTTTGGGCCAATTTTTTTTTTTCCTTGCGCATTGATCGTATGACACTTTTCTGATGTATTTTGACCTCAGGAATCCGATTCTGAAAGAAAAATTGATCTATCTCTGAAATTGACCGAGTGATCGCCATTTTTCAGCTCTTCGGGATCGAGAAGAAAAAATTCATTTTATCGTCTAGTTTAATGTGATTCGTACCCAGGAATTTGAATGAGGATTGATCGTATGGCACTTTTCCAATGTATTTTGACCTCAGGAACACGAATCTGTCGTCCAAATTGAGCTACGATTATTTCTCTTCGAGATATCCTCAAATTTGTACCAAAAAATGCGAAAAAATGGGGATAACTCGGTAATTTCCGCAGATAGATCAATTTGGCTTTCAGATTCGAATTTCTGAGATCGAAATACATGAGAATAGCATGGGAAACCCACGAAAAAAAAATGTTGATTTTCGACCCAAAAATCGATGAATTGCGCGGGTTCGAATCCCCGTGGGGATTTTTGGGCCAATTTTTTTTTTTCCTTGCGCATTGATCGTATGACACTTTTCTGATGTATTTTGACCTCAGGAATCCGATTCTGAAAGAAAAATTGATCTATCTCTGAAATTGACCGAGTGATCGCCATTTTTCAGCTCTTCGGGATCGAGAAGAAAAAATTCATTTTGTCGTCTAGTTTAATGTGATTCGTACCCAGGAATTTGAATGAGGATTGATCGTATGGCACTTTTCCAATGTATTTTGACCTCAGGAACACGAATCTGTCGTCCAAATTGAGCTACGATTATTTCTCTTCGAGATATCCTCAAATTTGTACCAAAAAATGCGAAAAAATGGGGATAACTCGGTAATTTCCGCAGATAGATCAATTTGGCTTTCAGATTCGAATTTCTGAGATCGAAATACATGAGAATAGCATGGGAAACCCACGAAAAAAAAATGTTGATTTTCGACCCAAAAATCGATGAATTGCGCGGGTTCGAATCCCCGTGGGGATTTTTGGGCCAATTTTTTTTTTCCTTGCGCATTGATCGTATGACACTTTTCTGATGTATTTTGACCTCAGGAATCCGATTCTGAAAGAAAAATTGATCTATCTCTGAAATTGACCGAGTGATCGCCATTTTTCAGCTCTTCGGGATCGAGAAGAAAAAATTCATTTTATCGTCTAGTTTAATGTGATTCGTACCCAGGAATTTGAATGAGGATTGATCGTATGGCACTTTTCCAATGTATTTTGACCTCAGGAACACGAATCTGTCGTCCAAATTGAGCTACGATTATTTCTCTTCGAGATATCCTCAAATTTGTACCAAAAAATGCGAAAAAATGGGGATAACTCGGTAATTTCCGCAGATAGATCAATTTGGCTTTCAGATTCGAATTTCTGAGATCGAAATACATGAGAATAGCATGGGAAACCCACGAAAAAAAAATGTTGATTTTCGACCCAAAAATCGATGAATTGCGCGGGTTCGAATCCCCGTGGGGATTTTTAGGCCAATTTTTTTTTTTCCTTGCGAATTGATCGTATGACACTTTTCTGATGTATTTTGACCTCAGGAATCCGATTCTGAAAGAAAAATTGATCTATCTCTGAAATTGACCGAGTGATCGCCATTTTTCAGCTCTTCGGGATCGAGAAGAAAAAATTCATTTTATCGTCTAGTTTAATGTGATTCGTACCCAGGAATTTGAATGAGGATTGATCGTATGGCACTTTTCCAATGTATTTTGACCTCAGGAACACGAATCTGTCGTCCAAATTGAGCTACGATTATTTCTCTTCGAGATATCCTCAAATTTGTACCAAAAAATGCGAAAAAATGGGGATAACTCGGTAATTTCCGCAGATAGATCAATTTGGCTTTCAGATTCGAATTTCTGAGATCGAAATACATGAGAATAGCATGGGAAACCCACGAAAAAAAAATGTTGATTTTCGACCCAAAAATCGATGAATTGCGCGGGTTCGAATCCCCGTGGGGATTTTTGGGCCAATTTTTTTTTTTCCTTGCGCATTGATCGTATGACACTTTTCTGATGTATTTTGACCTCAGGAATCCGATTCTGAAAGAAAAATTGATCTATCTCTGAAATTGACCGAGTGATCGCCATTTTTCAGCTCTTCGGGATCGAGAAGAAAAAATTCATTTTATCGTCTAGTTTAATGTGATTCGTACCCAGGAATTTGAATGAGGATTGATCGTATGGCACTTTTCCAATGTATTTTGACCTCAGGAACACGAATCTGTCGTCCAAATTGAGCTACGATTATTTCTCTTCGAGATATCCTCAAATTTGTACCAAAAAATGCGAAAAAATGGGGATAACTCGGTAATTTCCGCAGATAGATCAATTTGGCTTTCAGATTCGAATTTCTGAGATCGAAATACATGAGAATAGCATGGGAAACCCACGAAAAAAAAATGTTGATTTTCGACCCAAAAATCGATGAATTGCGCGGGTTCGAATCCCCGTGGGGATTTTTGGGCCAATTTTTTTTTTTTCCTTGCGCATTGATCGTATGACACTTTTCTGATGTATTTTGACCTCAGGAATCCGATTCTGAAAGAAAAATTGATCTATCTCTGAAATTGACCGAGTGATCGCCATTTTTCAGCTCTTCGGGATCGAGAAGAAAAAATTCATTTTATCGTCTAGTTTAATGTGATTCGTACCCAGGAATTTGAATGAGGATTGATCGTATGGCACTTTTCCAATGTATTTTGACCTCAGGAACACGAATCTGTCGTCCAAATTGAGCTACGATTATTTCTCTTCGAGATATCCTCAAATTTGTACCAAAAAATGCGAAAAAATGGGGATAACTCGGTAATTTCCGCAGATAGATCAATTTGGCTTTCAGATTCGAATTTCTGAGATCGAAATACATGAGAATAGCATGGGAAACCCACGAAAAAAAAATGTTGATTTTCGACCCAAAAATCGATGAATTGCGCGGGTTCGAATCCCCGTGGGGATTTTTGGGCCAATTTTTTTTTTTCCTTGCGCATTGATCGTATGACACTTTTCTGATGTATTTTGACCTCAGGAATCCGATTCTGAAAGAAAAATTGATCTATCTCTGAAATTGACCGAGTGATCGCCATTTTTCAGCTCTTCGGGATCGAGAAGAAAAAATTCATTTTATCGTCTAGTTTAATGTGATTCGTACCCAGGAATTTGAATGAGGATTGATCGTATGGCACTTTTCCAATGTATTTTGACCTCAGGAACACGAATCTGTCGTCCAAATTGAGCTACGATTATTTCTCTTCGAGATATCCTCAAATTTGTACCAAAAAATGCGAAAAAATGGGGATAACTCGGTAATTTCCGCAGATAGATCAATTTGGCTTTCAGATTCGAATTTCTGAGATCGAAATACATGAGAATAGCATGGGAAACCCACGAAAAAAAAATGTTGATTTTCGACCCAAAAATCGATGAATTGCGCGGGTTCGAATCCCCGTGGGGATTTTTGGGCCAATTTTTTTTTTCCCTTGCGCATTGATCGTATGACACTTTTCTGATGTATTTTGACCTCAGGAATCCGATTCTGAAAGAAAAATTGATCTATCTCTGAAATTGACCGAGTGATCGCCATTTTTCAGCTCTTCGGGATCGAGAAGAAAAAATTCATTTTGTCGTCTAGTTTAATGTGATTCGTACCCAGGAATTTGAATGAGGATTGATCGTATGGCACTTTTCCAATGTATTTTGACCTCAGGAACACGAATCTGTCGTCCAAATTGAGCTACGATTATTTCTCTTCGAGATATCCTCAAATTTGTACCAAAAAATGCGAAAAAATGGGGATAACTCGGTAATTTCCGCAGATAGATCAATTTGGCTTTCAGATTCGAATTTCTGAGATCGAAATACATGAGAATAGCATGGGAAACCCACGAAAAAAAAATGTTGATTTTCGACCCAAAAATCGATGAATTGCGCGGGTTCGAATCCCCGTGGGGATTTTTGGGCCAATTTTTTTTTTTCCTTGCGCATTGATCGTATGACACTTTTCTGATGTATTTTGACCTCAGGAATCCGATTCTGAAAGAAAAATTGATCTATCTCTGAAATTGACCGAGTGATCGCCATTTTTCAGCTCTTCGGGATCGAGAAGAAAAAATTCATTTTATCGTTTAGTTTAATGTGATTCGTACCCAGGAATTTGAATGAGGATTGATCGTATGGCACTTTTCCAATGTATTTTGACCTCAGGAACACGAATCTGTCGTCCAAATTGAGCTACGATTATTTCTCTTCGAGATATCCTCAAATTTGTACCAAAAAATGCGAAAAAATGGGGATAACTCGGTAATTTCCGCAGATAGATCAATTTGGCTTTCAGATTCGAATTTCTGAGATCGAAATACATGAGAATAGCATGGGAAACCCACGAAAAAAAAATGTTGATTTTCGACCCAAAAATCGATGAATTGCGCGGGTTCGAATCCCCGTGGGGATTTTTGGGCCAATTTTTTTTTTTCCTTGCGCATTGATCGTATGACACTTTTCTGATGTATTTTGACCTCAGGAATCCGATTCTGAAAGAAAAATTGATCTATCTCTGAAATTGACCGAGTGATCGCCATTTTTCAGCTCTTCGGGATCGAGAAGAAAAAATTCATTTTATCGTTTAGTTTAATGTGATTCGTACCCAGGAATTTGAATGAGGATTGATCGTATGGCACTTTTCCAATGTATTTTGACCTCAGGAACACGAATCTGTCGTCCAAATTGAGCTACGATTATTTCTCTTCGAGATATCCTCAAATTTGTACCAAAAAATGCGAAAAAATGGGGATAACTCGGTAATTTCCGCAGATAGATCAATTTGGCTTTCAGATTCGAATTTCTGAGATCGAAATACATGAGAATAGCATGGGAAACCCACGAAAAAAAAATGTTGATTTTCGACCCAAAAATCGATGAATTGCGCGGGTTCGAATCCCCGTGGGGATTTTTGGGCCAATTTTTTTTTTTCCTTGCGCATTGATCGTATGACACTTTTCTGATGTATTTTGACCTCAGGAATCCGATTCTGAAAGAAAAATTGATCTATCTCTGAAATTGACCGAGTGATCGCCATTTTTCAGCTCTTCGGGATCGAGAAGAAAAAATTCATTTTATCGTTTAGTTTAATGTGATTCGTACCCAGGAATTTGAATGAGGATTGATCGTATGGCACTTTTCCAATGTATTTTGACCTCAGGAACACGAATCTGTCGTCCAAATTGAGCTACGATTATTTCTCTTCGAGATATCCTCAAATTTGTACCAAAAAATGCGAAAAAATGGGGATAACTCGGTAATTTCCGCAGATAGATCAATTTGGCTTTCAGATTCGAATTTCTGAGATCGAAATACATGAGAATAGCATGGGAAACCCACGAAAAAAAAATGTTGATTTTCGACCCAAAAATCGATGAATTGCGCGGGTTCGAATCCCCGTGGGGATTTTTGGGCCAATTTTTTTTTTTCCTTGCGCATTGATCGTATGGCACTTTTCTGATGTATTTTGACCTCAGGAATCCGATTCTGAAAGAAAAATTGATCTATCTCTGAAATTGACCGAGTGATCGCCATTTTTCAGCTCTTCGGGATCGAGAAGAAAAAATTCATTTTATCGTCTAGTTTAATGTGATTCGTACCCAGGAATTTGAATGAGGATTGATCGTATGGCACTTTTCCAATGTATTTTGACCTCAGGAACACGAATCTGTCGTCCAAATTGAGCTACGATTATTTCTCTTCGAGATATCCTCAAATTTGTACCAAAAAATGCGAAAAAATGGGGATAACTCGGTAATTTCCGCAGATAGATCAATTTGGCTTTCAGATTCGAATTTCTGAGATCGAAATACATGAGAATAGCATGGGAAACCCACGAAAAAAAAATGTTGATTTTCGACCCAAAAATCGATGAATTGCGCGGGTTCGAATCCCCGTGGGGATTTTTGGGCCAATTTTTTTTTTTCCTTGCGCATTGATCGTATGACACTTTTCTGATGTATTTTGACCTCAGGAATCCGATTCTGAAAGAAAAATTGATCTATCTCTGAAATTGACCGAGTGATCGCCATTTTTCAGCTCTTCGGGATCGAGAAGAAAAAATTCATTTTATCGTCTAGTTTAATGTGATTCGTACCCAGGAATTTGAATGAGGATTGATCGTATGGCACTTTTCCAATGTATTTTGACCTCAGGAACACGAATCTGTCGTCCAAATTGAGCTACGATTATTTCTCTTCGAGATATCCTCAAATTTGTACCAAAAAATGCGAAAAAATGGGGATAACTCGGTAATTTCCGCAGATAGATCAATTTGGCTTTCAGATTCGAATTTCTGAGATCGAAATACATGAGAATAGCATGGGAAACCCACGAAAAAAAAATGTTGATTTTCGACCCAAAAATCGATGAATTGCGCGGGTTCGAATCCCCGTGGGGATTTTTGGGCCAATTTTTTTTTTTCCTTGCGCATTGATCGTATGACACTTTTCTGATGTATTTTGACCTCAGGAATCCGATTCTGAAAGAAAAATTGATCTATCTCTGAAATTGACCGAGTGATCGCCATTTTTCAGCTCTTCGGGATCGAGAAGAAAAAATTCATTTTATCGTCTAGTTTAATGTGATTCGTACCCAGGAATTTGAATGAGGATTGATCGTATGGCACTTTTCCAATGTATTTTGACCTCAGGAACACGAATCTGTCGTCCAAATTGAGCTACGATTATTTCTCTTCGAGATATCCTCAAATTTGTACCAAAAAATGCGAAAAAATGGGGATAACTCGGTAATTTCCGCAGATAGATCAATTTGGCTTTCAGATTCGAATTTCTGAGATCGAAATACATGAGAATAGCATGGGAAACCCACGAAAAAAAAATGTTGATTTTCGACCCAAAAATCGATGAATTGCGCGGGTTCGAATCCCCGTGGGGATTTTTGGGCCAATTTTTTTTTTCCTTGCGCATTGATCGTATGACACTTTTCTGATGTATTTTGACCTCAGGAATCCGATTCTGAAAGAAAAATTGATCTATCTCTGAAATTGACCGAGTGATCGCCATTTTTCAGCTCTTCGGGATCGAGAAGAAAAAATTCATTTTATCGTCTAGTTTAATGTGATTCGTACCCAGGAATTTGAATGAGGATTGATCGTATGGCACTTTTCCAATGTATTTTGACCTCAGGAACACGAATCTGTCGTCCAAATTGAGCTACGATTATTTCTCTTCGAGATATCCTCAAATTTGTACCAAAAAATGCGAAAAAATGGGGATAACTCGGTAATTTCCGCAGATAGATCAATTTGGCTTTCAGATTCGAATTTCTGAGATCGAAATACATGAGAATAGCATGGGAAACCCACGAAAAAAAAATGTTGATTTTCGACCCAAAAATCGATGAATTGCGCGGGTTCGAATCCCCGTGGGGATTTTTGGGCCAATTTTTTTTTTTCCTTGCGAATTGATCGTATGACACTTTTCTGATGTATTTTGACCTCAGGAATCCGATTCTGAAAGAAAAATTGATCTATCTCTGAAATTGACCGAGTGATCGCCATTTTTCAGCTCTTCGGGATCGAGAAGAAAAAATTCATTTTATCGTCTAGTTTAATGTGATTCGTACCCAGGAATTTGAATGAGGATTGATCGTATGGCACTTTTCCAATGTATTTTGACCTCAGGAACACGAATCTGTCGTCCAAATTGAGCTACGATTATTTCTCTTCGAGATATCCTCAAATTTGTACCAAAAAATGCGAAAAAATGGGGATAACTCGGTAATTTCCGCAGATAGATCAATTTGGCTTTCAGATTCGAATTTCTGAGATCGAAATACATGAGAATAGCATGGGAAACCCACGAAAAAAAAATGTTGATTTTCGACCCAAAAATCGATGAATTGCGCGGGTTCGAATCCCCGTGGGGATATTTGGGTCAATTTTTTTTTTTCCTTGCGAATTGATCGTATGACACTTTTCTGATGTATTTTGACCTCAGGAACACGAATCTGTCGTCCAAATTGAGCTACGATTATTTCTCTCCGAGATATCCTCAAATTTGTACCAAAAAATGCGAAAAAATGGGGATAACTCGGTAATTTCCGCAGATAGATCAATTTGGCTTCCAGTTTCGAATTCCTGAAATCAAAATACGTATGAAAAGCATATTAAACCTAATCAAAACAATGATTTAGTTTTTGCTCAAAAATCGAATTTTTTTTTGGTTCTCCAAGAGTAATCTCACATATAATCAGCTCAGGAATCGAAATCTGAAAGTCAAAATCATCTACTCATGCAATCGATCGAGTAATCATCAGGTGGAAAAAAATTTTTCAACCTACCCTCGTACATATGCCCACCTTGTTTCGCATCGCGTGCTGCTGCCGGCAGGTATGAAAAAGAGAAAAAAAAACTAGACAAACGGGGGATGTGGAGAACGAGGTTCTTAATTTTCATATCCGAAAGTAACGGGAGTACGTAAAAGTATGCAGGGAATATATCTTTCGGGATACAGATCTCAAGGGAATACTCGTATATTTGATCGGATTTGCGCGCGTTTCATTTACTCCGCTAATTTCGATTCCTGACGATGGGTCGCAATGCATCGCGTATATGCGTCTTCACATGCTTTTTGCAGCTAGGCGGATTATAGAGAAGAGGAATACAAAAAGGAAACTATACGCGAGGAGAGGAAAAAAGAGTACGACGGTGAGGAGAATTACGTGCCTGAATGTTCTCTTGATGGCCGAGCGAACGTTCATTCCCTGTATCGCTGCCGCTGCTGCGCGCCGACCGGATGTCCCTTCCACGTTTCCCTTTCAAAATCAAACTGGTGTTGTATACCAGGCATGTACAGGTATACCTGTGCCGCGATGCGCCACTATCATCATCCTCATCACCATTATCGCGACCATCATCATCATCATCATCATCATCATCATCGTCCTCGTCGTCTCCTTCTCCTTCTTCTTCTCCGTCTCTTATAGTTTCTTCCACTATTCCTCCACCTTCATCCGATCTTGTCGGACTTTATGCGTGTAACGTACGTGGAACAAAGTGCGTGCGAACAGGTGTATTATGTCCATCTTATATTCGTGTATATCTACCAAGAAGAAAGAGAGTCAGTTCGGATAAACTCTCCCAAGAACGCATCGTTCATTCTTCACATTACTATATACCGTACTGTGTACTACGGAAATTTGTTCCCACAGTATTGTTATCGTCGTCGTTATTAGCGTCTTTGGTATGTAGTGCGTGTACGCACGTTCCTTCTCATACACATATAGCAGCCACGTTTTTACAGTTTGGAATTTCGAAGCTAATTATTCTAATTAATCTTAACCCAATTAGCGACGGGCTATGTATAAATATGGGCACGTATATGTCGACGATTTTTATTTACCGTATACCGAAGTACGAAATGAGGAAGGAATGAGGAAAGAATCACCCTCGAAAAACCTTCTGTGTGTGCCGTACAGGTATACGAATGCGGAATACCTTGTGTATAAAAGTTGAAGCCGTTACAAGTGCACGAGATTTCGTATATCAATCATGCGACGAAAACGAAGCACATGTATACGTATACATATAATAAGAAGAGGAAGAAGATGGCGGTCCTCCTGAGCCGAAGTATACGTACGGCAAAGTATTATAATGACCGGCAAACGCGACGACGCTAACCATGAGAGAGAGAAAAAAACGACTCCGCTTCTGCAGTCCTGTAATTTAATCTTTCGGAGAGAAAACAGATAAAGCAAAGCTCTAGTGCTGCGGCATGCGGTGTGCGGTGTTTTACGTAACGTGTGGAGAGCATCCCTTTTTTTTTTTTTTTTTTTTTTTTGGGGGGGTGGAAAATGCACCCTCGAAAATGCTCTTACCATGCAGCAGCACCGCCAACACCGTCGTTGTAACGTTCCTACCGTTCTCATCGCCTACCTAAATACGATTTTGTGTTTAGCCCTAAAAGTGACCGCTCGACGAGCTGCGGGACGGTCCAGTCCACTTTTCCGCAAATCCCATGCACTAGTGAAAAATCACGTACACATGCGTACGTATGTCTCTCTGTAGAAAATTACTCGATTATCGACTCACAGTCAATGAAAATATATCAGGTATGTAATTAAATGTTTCACAACGTCCGCACCAATACTATTTACGGTTTAAGGTTCTTCGGCCCTTCTAATATCACTTATACTATACACACGCGTTATGCGCACAGGTATACGGACACACTGTACGTACGTAACGTGTAAACCTCGCCCGTGACGGACTGTACCGTGCAAGAAAAAAGGAACTGAAGAAAGGAAAAGGAAAAAGAGAAGTTGACGGCACAAGGAAAAAAGGAAAAGAAGGAGAGACTCCGGTCCGTTCGTCCGTCCGTCCGTCCCGCACCCGTCTTTCTAGGCTCGGATGGTGCAGCCGGTGCAACACCAAAGGCCACTGACCGCCCTCGGCAAGGTTCTTCTCTCCCGCGGCTCTACGTTAGAGATCATTCTTCCTTATAAGCTGAAAGTATAAAATTCGAGGCTTCGCGCGTGTGTGGTGGGACTGCGCGAGGACGTCAGGTAAAAGACGTGAAGGTGTACAACTGAGAGATATGCGCCCAATATTTCTGGACGATAAGTTCACACCCGTGATAGATATTGTATCGACGACGTTGTCCTGGAACGAAGGCGACATTGCTCCTGCTTCTGCTTCTGCCGATGGCGAACGGACGAATAGAAAAATCGAGATCGGAAGGATCTGGGAATAGGATAAGAAAACGAACTGAAATCAACATGTGGAATTCGTTGGAGAATCAATTGTCGATCAACGAAGACAAAGTTGTATGGTTGGTAACTTGAGCAAGGATCTGTTATAATTTTTCTCTCATTCATTTATATTTATCTTCTTAGCGAGATGTTAAGGTATCTTAATTCTTTCAGATCACTTGTTCCGTTTCTGCAACCTTACACAGGACGATGCGATTCAACGGCTCAACTTCTACATTTGTAGTCATCATTTTTTTTTTTTTGTTTTTTTTTCTCATCGCACACCGCTTGGGGGATTAGTTTTCGATTACCATCGCAGGTCCTATAATAGGATCGAAGCGAGCCTAAATTTCCTGACCTCCATATTGACAAATATTGCTTCTCGTGCACAACGAACTTCCGATACGTTATTATAACACCTATACGCTTATGTTACACGAGGTAATTATTTGACCTCTGTAATCGAAGGTGAAACGCCCGGTGTATTTGATTTTCCTTCTCCCTTTATTTCATCTCATTAGTATCCACCTGTATTGCGTCCATAGTATACGTAATGGCGGAATGCAATATGGTGGCACTGAAGATTTGAAAAAGTTTTCAACACTCGACGATCCCTCAGGAGAGCGCGCGGCGAGGGTGTCTGGAATTGACAAAAAACTGAGAAGAATAACGAAACAGAAAGATTAAGCTGACGGAGAAGAAGATCTCCTGGATTTGAAGAGAGGGAAAAGTTTCCATTCCTTGAACGATTTATTGTAACGTATACACGTCAAAATTCAGTAAATCTCACTCGAAAGAAAAGAAAAACCAAATGTATATTCTAAAGGGATCAACCGTTTAAATGTTGAGGATCCAAAAGGACCTGCGGGACGAGGATCGTTCGTGGTCGATCCCTTACAGGACACTTTGCAGATGTTTGCTGTAGTATATATAAAGAAAAAAGATGCTGTTTTGACGGTTACAAGGAGCAGTTATTTCTTATTCCGATGTTTCTCGATATTCTTATACTAAAACCCTTTTGGCAACGTTCAATTCCACAAGGGTATAAGAAATCCTTCGACTAGGTAATCGGAAACAGTTATCTCCTTTCCTTTTTTTTGTTTTCCTTTTAAATACGAATAACGTACATGTACGTCCTCACGTGAGTCAGTTCTGATTGCGGGTGCAGTAGGAGGGAAAGAAAATGGTGGACACGTTTCCAAATATTCTCTCTCTTTTTCTCTCCTCTCTTTTCTGCCTTTTTTTTTTTCTTCCTCATCACGACGTCCTTTATTTTATATTGTCTTCCTGCCAAACGCAGCAGCAGTAGCAGCAATAGTTATACCAACTATACCAATGGTACAGCCTTCGGTACGTGACTCGGTCTCGTTTACCCGATCGACGAACGATCGAATGGACAATTTTATATACACACACTACAGTAATATACACACTATATAACTACTCTTTGTAAATTAGAAGTACTCGCGTTTGATCATTTTCTGTTTTTTTTTTTTTTTTTCATCTCTGTGGAGCCAGCTTACGAAGTCATGTTACGCACGGTCATCGCCAACCCCCGCGCTCGATTCCTCGAGGGGCTTCTTACTTTACCGGGATACATGTATACGCGGGTGGGGCGTTATTTTTCACCTACACACTTCCGATTTCATATACCCAAATGTACATGCGTATAGCTACTCTCACATCTATTCCGTGTCATGTAATACATAACCCGAGATCATGCATACTATGTAAGTGTGAGTATATAAATGACAAACGTCGTTCATTTGCATATTGTCTCGCTCAGCATGGTCTGACAGCTGTTCCAGTTTACACCCTTTATATTCGTTATTATTATTATCATTATTATTATTATTATTATTATCGTCATCGTATTATTGTAGGTGCATCGGGAACGGCGTGACCACGAGGTCCGTTGTGCACATGCAGCAGAGAATGCACGCGGTTTTTGCATTTATATATCAAACACAATACCTGTATGTAGTACATACGCGTCATACGCGGGGATTAAGGAACTCATTCGCTCATATATGCAAATAATAACGCGTGCGTCGGCTCAATTAATTTTGGATTCATTGTGCGTACCTTACGTCGTTCACCGCTATTGAATTTTATTTTTTCTGCCTTTCTTTCTGATTTCTTTTTTGAATGCCCCCGAAATTTACGGCGTAACACCCCGTCCGCGCTATTTCGCGGTATTTCAATCGATCAAATTTTTTCCTAATTTTTCATAAGTGCAGCGATACGCGAACGATCATTTTCCCTTTTTTTCTTCTAGTTTTCAAAAATCAACCGGATACAAAGCGCGACGAGATTTGAATACGAAACGGTTGGAGAGTTGCCATCAGCTTTAAATTGGCGACACTCTAGCATCGACGGAGATTTTCAAGTCCGAGGAACTATATAATTCTACAGGGTGTCCGATTCGTCGCATTTTATTCAATAACGCCAGTTATTTCGAGATTATTTTCAAACCGAAAGATCACAGTGAATTTAAAATGGAAAATTGTACTCGAAACGATTTGCGATTGTCGAGTTAATTTTTCTTCTCAATTTTTTAGGTCCCGCGTGTTCAAAAATTGATCGCTCCGTACGTGAACGTATATCGAGTTTGTGGCGCGGTCTTCTCAAACTGGTAGTTGAACCGTGTATAGGAAAATTTTCTATCGAATGGAGTAATAATAGGGGAGGGAAGAATTTTACCTGATATATATATATATGTAGTTCTGCAAAACGGAAGTACATAGATGAACAGGACGGAAGGAACTAAAATAGTAGAGATATAGAATCCTCGGAGAACGGAAAGGGAAGGAGAAAATTCCCTGCAAAACGTTGCGCATTGCGTCTTGCGGAACGCAGCCTCTGTAAACCAGCGAGTTTATAGGACGAGAATGTGGTATATCTATAGACAGAAGAACTGCATTTTGCAGGTGGTCAACCTTGGCGTCTCTCTGACCCTTGAAGTTCAGCCTGTTTACTTTATTGCGTAAATAAAATAACCCTGGAAAACGGAAATATGCGTGCCGCCGATCGCGTTCAATCGGCGAAGAACATTGGCACCTGATCACCGCTGAAAATAAAAACCGCCAAATTGATTTTTGCGAAAAACTCCGATCGCGATTCTTTCGATTGATTTATATCCGTATATCAAAGTCGCAGCGTAATCCTCGTCTCTGCTGCACTGCGGCTTGATCACCGAATGATTTCAATCACTTATAGTGCGTTTTTTGGTTCCTTTGAGTGCTCGGTCTGATCAACTTTTTTTCATTCGTTCGCCTCGGTCGCTACTTTGCGTCCGAGTTGTCGATAAATTACGTTTCGATCGCCCACGTATCGCACGCACGTGCATGCGGGTCATATCCTTAAATTTCTTAATTCCTTTTTCTTTTTTTTCTAAAATTCCTAGGAATTCCAAACGCTCCGTACCATTCATTTTGTATTATCGGTGTCGTCATTAATTATTCAAGAGGTTATCGAACGTCGTTCAATGATCGTTATACCTATACAGGTATTATAATTATGTAAATGTCAAGGGCCAAGGACCGGAGGAGCAGCTTATATCCCTGAAAATTGAAAAACAATTATGCGAAGCACCGAATTTTCAAAGCACCTTAAATTCAAAATGATTCAGTTTCGAATTCCTTCCGTACTTCTGTATTCTTTTCTCGCAGTCTTTTCAATTTTCCCCATGTACAAACTTTCCGAGTACGTAGGTACCTCGCACACCCTTACGTCGGAATCTCAATTTTTTTGCGGGTTTCTTCGCACCGGTCCTCAGCCCCACTATTTATATCCGGATTCCAATTATTTTTTGCTAACCCAGCGCGTAAACATATCGATCGGATAACGTTTAATCGCTCGTCGGTTCGCGACGTTCCGTCGAGACGGGGGGGGGGGGGGGGGGGGGGGGGATTGAATTATCGAGTGACGTTGGAGCCGAATTTTGTCAAGCACCGCGTACATACTTCCGTTAAATGACAAATAGCTTAGGATTAATACCTCGGAATCTACCTAATTTCAAACCCATATGTTCCCATGTAAATGTTAGGGAAACGCGACGGCAAAAACCCTTGAAGAATCCCACTCGGCGTCCGACTGCACCCTTGTTTTGAAACAGGAATGATCCTCGATTCCTTCCCCCGAAGATATTTAAGCACACCAAACGCGCACACGTACGTTCGCGTCTGATACCTTGGACTGTACACATGTTCGTTTTTTAATTTCCAAACTCTAACCGCACACCCCTCTTACCGTATCAAGGGTAGGAAATTCCTTCCCCCGTTTTGTGTAACGGAAACTCGTTTCAACCGCTGCTCGCGCACACTTGCGTAGGTACGTACGTACGTACGTGCCCAGATAGCTCGTGTACAAAGTCACAGCTGTGGTGTTTGAAAATATAAGGGTAGCCGGCCGGAACTGGATGAATTTTTTCCACTTTTCCCCCAACTGCACATCCGTCCTCCGATCATGTGCGTATGCGTTTATCGCGTCACGAAATTAAATACCGAACTTTTTTTTTTTTTCCTTCGTCATTCGAATTCCGCTTGGAGAGAAAAAAAATCATCGATTCGATCTGGGTGTCGCACACGCGTTACGGAGGTGTATAAATTGCCTATTCATTGCTGTGTAATATGTACGTGATCCCGTCCCCATTTTCAGGATAAAGGGAAGGGAGTGAGTGCAACGTGCGGTTCAAAATCTGCAGTCGAACACGTGCAGCGGGAGAAGCGGAGCACATGCCCCATATAGAACCACTTATTAACCCCTTTTGCTCGACTCTTTGAGTGGATCTGTGGGATGATCTGGAATTAGACGAGCGGTGCCGCGATTTTTTCTCTTCTCTCGTTTTCGCTTCTTCGTCTTTTCTTCCGTTCGTTTTTCCCGTTCCTTCGAGTCGTTCGTTATTTTTCACTCTCGATCCACCTACCGCAACGAATGGATGATGAAAACCGACCGCGTACTTATTCGCGAATCAGCGAAGCGTGGATGTTACACGGTTTTTTTATTTTTTTATTTTTTTTTATTTACCACGCAACTTGGCGCGTACTCGCTATGTACTATATGTATACGTGCCATGTAAACCGACTGCAGCATCGTCCTCGCTCGACCATCGCACAATTTTACTTACTTACTCTTTCGAAATACGCGCGATTTAATTAGAAAGTGGAAACTGTAACGAATCGACGTTAGAAGTTAATTAAGATCCGTGCAGTTAATTTCGTACAGTCATCGTCTACGTAAACAAAAGGCCGATTGATTTATTTAGTTTTCTGTTGACGATATTTTCACTTTTCGGCGTGGATTTTTTTTTAACGCTCGTCCGAATCGCGACAAAAAATTTATTCAAAATGTAACCTATATGTATTAGGCAAAGGACGCGATACACCTACGCCCACTTCCTCGATAAATTATTCATGATCGCTTACCTTATGGCGTAATCGTATATTATTTGTTAACGATGAACTTACGCATGAATCTAATTAATATTGGCGATCATTAATTCAATCGAAAGTGAAAGAGAAACCTGGGGGTGGATCACCGGGCCATTTGTTAATTGAGAAAATTTCACATTGTCCGACAAATTTACCGTCGGCTCTTGATTACACCGTAGATGAATAGAAAGTAAAAATTCAAATTCGCAGCGTTCGGTGTCAAGGAGAGATAGAAAGAAGAAAAGGAAAATGAGTAGGGAAGGGAAGTAAAAAGTAGAAGAGTAATATTTAATACTCAAACAAGGTCTTTTGAAAAATAGAAACACTCTCCGGATGTTAAAGTCAACTATAGTGCAACGTTTTCATTTTACTTTTTCTTTGAAAAAAAATTGTGTTTTTTTTTTTCTCCATTTTCCTACCCATTTTATCCGCGACGTATTCAAAGGCTGAAGATTACGTATACCGTTTGAATATGCACTTCTACATACCTACCCACTGTGTCTGTACTCGATGTACCGCAAGCGTATCACGTATAACGTATACCCATACGCGTGTGTTGACTAAAGCTGGTAAGGGTGCACAAGGTCCATTAATATTTTAGTGTGCAAACTATGACTTCCTCGTCGCTCTTTATCACTGGACGAGACCTACGGTACCGCTACTCGTTCGTATGTATGTGAAAATTATGTATCTTTGGGCCATTCTCTTCGATCTTTTGACCGCGGAGATAATCATTCCCATTGTAGTTTCGGTGTACAGGTATACGCCTTGATTTCATGATCGCCAAAGAAAAAAAAAAAGCAACGAAAAACGAAGAGAAATATTCGGTAGAAATGAATATATGCGGTGTACTACCTTGTCGGATTTTAATTTGCCGGAACAAATTATCCACCTCCCCTCGCGCTTTATATTCAAAATAATTTTTTATACGCATACATTTCACATGTTCACGTTATATCTATTTCATCTAGGTATATGGGTATGTTATGTATATGATGTACACAAATAGGCGTAATTATACATAAACGGATGTGAGGCTTGAGCGATGATCAAATAAACAAACCGCTCTCAAACTGTTAACAACTCCGCTCTTACGCCCCACGGATCAGAGGAGGAGTTCGGATTTTTAATCTTCGTTTTTTATACTTCATTTTTTACCCCGTCTATTTTTACTCTTTATAACGTGTTTATTTGACAAAAGAAAAAATTCATTTCGCTCCAGATGAAGGGAGATATTCCCACCCTTCCGCACGCGTCACGTAGAGACTTTTTTCTATATTTTTTCGTTTACAAACTTTTGAAATATGGACGAAACATTTGGCGGAAGCGTGTACACATCTTATTAATTTTCGACTCGATTTCGTGGAATACCAAAGGGGGTGATAAGAATGAGTAATTTTAACTCGCTCACGTAAGTTTTAATTCGTGTAACTCTTTGTTTGCCACCCCGTGAAAAGGGACCACTTTCGAACAGAGGTACGTACGTAGGTAGGTCCTCTCGCCAGAAGTACCACTGGACCATAAAGGAATAAGTATAAGATGAAAAGAATGCGGACCACCGGAATTTAAAGGCCGCATACCAACTGAATGACTCCACAAATCTACGTGCATCTTACACGTTCTCGCGTTTTATAATCTTACCTAGTCCCCACTTTCAAACCTTGGCTAGATCCGCGATTTGTTCTAGGAAATATCATCGTCACTGTATTATTGGTAACAGGTTGACGATGAGATCAGTGCTGCAAATTTTTCATATATCTTTTTCTCGTATCGTCGACTAATTATTGCAGTGAATTATACACTTTTTCGTCCTTTATTTTTTTCAGAGTCACTTCAAGAGCCGAGATTCTTCACTCAGCCGTCGAGGGATGGGAATATTTTGAGCGAGGGCCGCATGAAGATATTGCAATGTCAAGCGAGAGGTTCGTACGCCGCGTATATCTTATTTATTTGAAATGGTTTTTTCTTTCTTTGCTGTCACGTATTTTATACTCTCATGAAATATCATGTGACGGACAGACAACTCATCCGGTGGCCAAATGAAGCCTTGTAGATGCCAAGAGTCGACGGTAACTTGATCACGTGACCCTTGTAATAATAGCATTAAATCGAACCAAGGGTGCATAATTTTACCTACATACTATATGGATTGAAGTGAACTAAATGCTTTATTTATTGTTCAAAGAATTTTATATTTGTACGTGAAATATCGTTCAGTTTGTGTACCGACAGATCAGGTGTTATACGGTCTGTTGTGATACAGCTATTGTTGGATACGTGTAAACTCTACTTCGCTAAAATGAGTCACGTTTTAAGCCCTACCAAATTTACGACTCTTTGTTCTGATAAAATTAGATGTTTCCATTTCGTTCCGTTTAGGATATCCACAACCGAAGTATCGATGGTACAAAGATGGGGCTCCTCTGAACAGCGAACTCAGTACGGAACACTATTATCGAATTTCAAATATCCGGAGAGAAGATGCCGGGGTGTATCATTGCGTCGCTACCAACGATGTCGGTTCAATCTTCAGCGAGAGGATAGCATTTTCCGTTGCATGTACGTATGATAATTAGAATGACCTCTCGACAATTTTCGGCCAATTCGTCGCTTCGAGATTACTTTGAATGTCCTACATTATTTTTTTCCAGATATGGAGGTATTCGAAGACTTGGAGGAACGCGCAGTCTTCGTTGAATCTGGTGACGCGGTGGTATTGGAATTACCGGAAATTGCGAGTCATCCAACTCCAGAAGTAAGTTGGCAAACATCGGATGGGCCACTGCAATTTAACATCAAATATGCAAATACCGCGCATCAGCACACACTTCTCATCCTCTCAGCCTCCGAAGAGGATCAAGGATATTACAGGTATAATATTCATTGAATAGTTACCGGTAATTCCAGGCGGAGTGATCGAAATATTCATTGATTAATGAATCCTCTTTTTGTTTCAAATCAGGGCACGTGCTATGAACACGCATGTTGGAAAGGAAGAGAACAGCCCTTTTTTTAAATTACAAGTTACGGGAGATCCGAATAGAGAAATAGCACCCAACATCATCATCAAACCTCAGGATATGCAGATCGTTAAAGACCAGCCCGTTACCTATCTCTATTGCATAGCCAACGCTAGGTAGTTACATGGGTTTTATGAATCAAGAAGATAGAGTTCAAATATTTCTGCGCGATTCAAATATAAAAATCCTGCGACTCGTTCGTTTTTCAGGCCTTTGCACGAGCTGGAGATTCTGTGGTTCAAGGATGGCATACCCATCGAGAACGCTGGAATATCCTATAATTTTTATGACGTTTGGAATAGAACGCTTGGTTTGACATCTGCGAATTTAACTCATACCGGACAATACACTTGTCATGTAACATTGCGAACAGGTGGTTATCCAACTGTGACTGCTAGCGCGAATATCTCGGTATACGGTAAGTCCAGGCCATTATCAATTCACCAAAATTCAATTTTTTGGTCAAACGATCATGGGATAATTTCATTGATGCAGAAAAACCCACCTTCATCACCGAATTGAAACGAGAGATACTCGGAGAGTATGGGTCGATGGTCTCTATACCTTGTGATGCCGTCGGAATTCCCACCCCGAAAATTAGCTGGTTTCGAAACGCGGAGCCTGTAGACAAACTGTTGGGAACAAGGTGAACATTACTCCATCCAAAATCAAAGACCGCTAATAATAGCTTGAAAATAATTAGGACATATTTTACCTCAGGTACGATATGGAAGAGGATGGTTCACTTGTTATTAGAAAACTCTCGATGGAAGATTCAGGCATGTTTCAATGCCTGGCCACTAACAAAGCTGGGGAAGCATCTGTTTACACTTGGTTGAAGGCCAAAAGTAAGTAATATTTTTTGGCTGGATTGTTTAGCCTTAAGTTTTGTGAGGGGTTGTTTTTCCTTTTGGTGATTCGCTTGCGAGAATCATAAATCATTAGGTAAAGTTTATGTGTAATAATATTTTTTAATGATATGTTTTCGTCGGGCAGCGGGATCAGGGACAGGAAGAATTGGCCAGAGAGTCGCCCGCTGGGCTGCTGGCTATAATGTAGTCAGAGTTCGACAGTCTGATCGTCACTTTAAGTTCTCTCAATATCCAGACAGTAAGAAGTTTGGCCATTTATTGGCAAAAGAATGAAAAAACTGCTCCGTAGTTTGATTAGGCCTACAATACTACTTTTTAGAATAGTCGTAGGCACGTGCTTAAGTTTGCAAATATTTCATAGTTCACTTTTTTTTACCGCTTATTTTATTTAATTTTTGATTTATATAGTGTGGTTTTTATTTAGATATAGTTACAGTGGATGGGTTTTGATATTTATTAATTTATTTCTTTAATTTTTTGTTCGTTTTTTCATTTATTCGGCACAGGTTTATCAATAGTTGAATGCTAGTTGTGTTATGATTGAACAGATGGAATATAAGAGTGAGATTCAAGAGCCAAAGTATTGGAACAGCGTGATCGTGTTACTAATTATTTTTCATTTATAAAGATCCTTTTTTGTCTCTATTTCTACGTGGCACTGCACCTTGACATTTTGTACACCATTACTTTCCTTGCAAGAAAAGTCATCGAATATTCTAGTTGGATATAGATCACATTTTTTAACAGATTAGATATGAAAGTTGATTTTACTTGCAAACTGTATCTTTTGCGTCGTGTTTTCGTTTTCATTAGTAACACGAGCATCTTCTCGAATACCAAATTTTAGTCATGTCTTTGTAAATAGTCGATGTACATTAGAACTACAGTAACTTATACTGTAGGATTGGTGTACAATCCTACACTATGTTTTTCTTCCTTTTCCTAGTATCTTACCTCCCTCCTCTACTCTCTTTCTGACCTTCTCCCAGCATGCTTTTACTAATTTCTTTTGAAGAAGCGCAAATATTAACAGAAAAATAAATCTGTTTTAGCATCAATACCAGTTATGGAATCTTCACCTCAAAATATAACTGTACTCGATGGTAAAGACGCAACATTCAGCTGCAGGGCTATCGCCGCTCCAATTCCGAATGTTACTTGGATTTTCAATGGTAATACCTCTGTAAATTATATCTTAATATTAGCTCATTTCTAATAACTGTATTGAAATCGGATTTTTCATCTATTTTACAGATGGGGATACCGTCGAAGTTGCTGGCAGAGTGCAATTATTAGACAACGGCGATTTATTGGTTGCAGCAGTTAAACCCAATGATGCTGGAAAATATACATGTATTAGGGCGAACGAAGCTGGGTCTGTCAATGCATCAGCTTTTCTCACCGTTCTTGGTAAGTGCTCCTGTGATCAGCTGTCACCGTACGATGCTTATGTGTTCGTCCTATCTGGTTTCTAGTTCGGACACAAATTATCCAGCCTCCGGTGGATACCGCGGTGCTACTTGGTCACACGGCTGAATTACAATGCAAGGTTTCAAGCGACCCTACAGTGCATTATCACATTGCCTGGTTTCATAATAAACAGTAAGTCGACCAAAGTCATCACTAACTTACAAATTATCTATGAATGAAAATTTTTAATCCATCCTCTACTTTCGATGATTAGAGTTATAAATACTCGAGCAAGTCAGAGAGTGAAAATGCGCGATGACGGAGCCTTGGAGTTGGCTGCAGTGCGGCCATCCGATGTCGGAGAATATACTTGTTCCATAGTTTCACCTGGAGGTAATGAAACGAGAACTGCACGTCTCAGTGTCATCGAGTTGCCATTTGCACCCATAAATGTGAAGGCGGTAAGAGTCGAAGAGATATCACCACGAACAATTAATGTGAGTTGGGTACCCGGATTCGATGGCAACAGTCCAACTAACAAATTTATCATACAGAGACGTGAGGTACCTGAATTAGGTAAGATCCTCTTGGAGATTATACCATTGATTGGTGAAATATCTCGAATAGTTTTCTCATTTTTCATTGATTCATTTGAATTTAAGGTCCAATACCAGACCCTATTTTGAATTGGGTTACTGAGCACAGTAATGTATCAGCGGATAGTCGCTGGGTGCTACTAGATAGTCTAAAAGCTGCAGCTGCATATCAATTCCGAGTCAGTGCCGTCAATAGTGTCGGTGAAGGAACTCCTTCTGAACCAAGCAATGTTGTTGCGCTTCCACAAGAACGTAAGGGCTTCTAGCAATTTTTTTCATCACGCATATTTCATACCTTGGTCAAACTATTACACGATCATTACTGTGTGTCTCTCCTTAGCTCCTTCGAGTCCACCTTTGGGATTTGTGGGCTCAGCAAGATCATCTTCAGAAATAATAACTCAGTGGCAACCGCCGTTAGAGGAGCATCGTAATGGGCACATTTTGGGATATATTTTACGCTACAGATTGTACGGCTACAACGATAGTCCATGGACACGCCAGAATATCACGAATGAAGCGCAGAGAAATTACTTGATCACAGATTTGATAACCTGGAAAGATTACAGCGTTCAAATTGCGGCATATAACGACAAGGGGGTTGGAATGTACACCGATACAGTAAAGATTAAAACCAAGGAAGGCGGTGAGTTGCAAGTAGATCAAAGTTTTCTCAGTCGATTGGAAAACATGAATAATCCATTCCCAACATTTTTCTTCTGCAGTCCCCGAAGCCCCGCCGACAAATCTCAAAGCTAAAGCAATAAATTCTACATCAATAAAAGTATGGTGGAAACCTCCGAATCCACAAAAAATTAATGGCATCAATCAAGGGTATAAATTACAAGCTTGGATTAATGGTAATTTCACCGAAGAGAACGAATACAAATCGACAACAGTTCCGCCGAGTTTGTTTGATCCCCTAGCAGAGCAGACAGCTATCATAACAGGGTTGAAGAAATACACCAAATATAACATCACAGTTTTATGCTTCACTGATCCAGGAGATGGTGAACGAAGTGCACCTGTCGAAATCCGCACAAGTGAAGATGGTGAGTGATCTACCTATTAATTCGTACCTAGGTACGAAGCTGTTTCCGGTAATTCATGCTCTATAAATTCTCAGTTCCTGGTGCTGTTGAAAATCTTCAATTTGACGAAATCAGTGATCGAGCGGTAACAGTAAAATGGAATCCACCGAGCGAAGCAAATGGAATTCTAACTGGTTATCAGCTCAGATATATGATCAAAGATTCGCCAGAGTCATTGAGGGTTGAAAACTTTACTGCCGATGTGCAGTCGACGAAAATTGAGCATTTACAGGTAAGGAAATGTTGACTGAATTAATCGAACTTGAAATAAGATAGCATAGATATATTGAAGATAGGTATCCTGCACTAATCATACGCTCATTCTCAGGCAACAACGCATTACAAATTTGAAGTAGTAGCTTGGACGTCCAAAGGTGCAGGCAAGCCTAAAGTTGCGACCATTCAATCGGGTGTTGAGCCAGTACTGCCTGAACCCCCTACCAAACTGGCTCTCTCCAATATCGACGCTTTCTCCGTTGTTCTTCAATTCACACCAGGATTCGATGGAAATTCCTCGATCACCAAGTGGATAGTGCAGGTAAAAATTATCACAATGAAATCTGCGAAAATTCCTATCACAAGCATAACAATTATTTTGAAAAATTAACAGGCGCAAACGTCCCGAAACACGACGTGGTATACAACGTATGAAGTTTCCGATCCTGACGCAAGTACCATAACTGTTGAAGGTTTAACTCCATTTATGCAATACAAATTGAGGCTGATAGCTAATAACGTTGTTGGAATATCTGAACCTTCCGAACCTACGAAGGAATTCCAAACGATTCAGGCTCCTCCCTCCCATCCACCTCGAAATGTAACCGTTAGAGCTATGAGTGCCACTGATTTACGCGTTCGATGGATCGTAAGTAGCTTTATTATTTTATGTTCAATGTATTTAAGTTCCTAGTATCATTGAGGCTCATAATTCCTTTGAATTTTAGCCACTGCAACAAGTAGAATGGTATGGAAATCCTAGGGGGTACAATATCACGTACAAAGAATTGAGGACAAACAAGTCAAAGAGCATCTCGATCGAAGATCACACGGCAAACTCTTATGTCTTAGAAGGCATGGAAGAATTTGCTCTTTACGAGATCGTCATGAAGGCTTATAACGATGTTGGATCTTCATCGCCAAGTCCAGAAGCGATTGAAAGAACACGTGAATCAGGTGAGCTTTTATCTGGGCAGAGATTATTCCACCATCCCTAATTCTTGGACCACAGTCTTCAATCCGTGTGTTTTGAATCGTAGTTCCCTCGCTCGGCCCGGTAAATGTTGAAGCAAATGCAACTTCCTCAACAACTATAGTGGTGAAATGGGGTGATGTTCCCATCGACCATCAAAATGGACAGATCGATGGCTTCAAAGTATACTATGGTGCCAATAATCGATCACCATTCCAATACAAAAGTATTCCGAGTAATTCCACATTCACGACTACATTGACAGAGCTCCGAAAGTTCGTCCAATATCACATACAAGTCTTAGCTTACACTAGACTTGGCGACGGTGCTTTGAGTGTGCCACCGATTAGAGTTCAAACGTTTGAAGACGGTAAGAGAAAAATTCTTTTTAAACATGCACTCGAATCAAACGGAATTCAGATTTGATTGATGTATCTATTTATTGGTATGCCTAGCACCTGGGGCTCCATCGAATGTATCTTTTCCGGATGTCAGCTTTTCAACGGCCCGCATAATCTGGGATACGCCAGAAGATCCTAATGGTGAAATTTTGGCATATAAAGTCATGTTCCATCTAAACAGCAGCCAAGATCATCAATTTTCTAAGGAGTTTCCAGCAGCTGATCGAACATTCCGGTAACATTCAGGAAATTTATCGATTTACTGATCACGATTGGTAGATTTTCTCACACCCATGTATCGTTGCAGAGCGACTGGACTACAACCTGAACAATATTACATGTTCTCCGTGACTGCTCAGACAAGATTTGGATGGGGAAAAACTGCATATGCGCTGGTGCTTACAACAAACAATAGAGAGAGACCTCAGCCGCCATCTGCGCCTCAAGTTAGCAGGTCACAAGTGCAAAGTCGACAGATCACATTCAGTTGGACTCCAGGGAGAGACGGATTTGCCCCCTTGAGGTATGCTAGATTCATCTCTACCTGTCCGCCCGGCAGATTACTGGAAGCAATCAACTTATGAGAACCCATTAAAATTTGTACAGATATTACACAGTGCAAAAAGCTGAAAATTCTGGAGCTTATCAGATCATACCCGAACGGGTAGACCCTTCAGTAAATTCCTACACTGCAAACAATCTCAAGCCATTCACAAACTACCAGTTTCGCATACAGGCTACAAATGATATCGGCCCTTCCACTTGGAGTACGGAATCTATTCAGGTTCAAACGCTCCCTGCTGGTATGTATGCGGTTGGGACTTAATTTTATGTCCTTATTTTGCACATACTGAAACTGCTTGATATTTTATCATAGCGCCATCCAGAGCTGTAGTTGGGCTGAAAGTTGTACCTATAACAACGTCCAGTGTAGAAGTTCACTGGGAGCCTATCGAAGAGATATACTGGAGCGGAGATCACGGGACGGGTGGTTATCGGGTTGTTTATCAGCCTGTTTCTGATTTTCCAACGGCTCTTGAAGCCACTCCCAAAAAAGAAATATTAGGAATCGAACACGATATGATAGTTTTGAGCGATTTGATGGAAGACAAAAATTATGAAATAGTCGTAGTGCCATTCAATTCGGAAGGTGAAGGTCCACCAAGTCCGCCTGTCACCGTTTACGTCGGTGAGGCTGTTCCTACGGGAGAACCGTTGCAGCTTGAAGCTAAGGCTGTATCCTCAGTTGAAGTACATCTGAGTTGGAAACCACCCCAGCTCAGTATGCAAAATGGGGATCTTCTAGGGTACAAGGTAAAGCCTTGTCTTGACATAGTAAATTATTACTTTATCAATTAAATTCCAATTGATCATTGTTGCAGATATTTTACCTAGTCACGGACTCCCCCCAGGAATTGGACAAGCCTCAGGAAGAAGAAATCGAAGTTGTACCTGCTTCATATTTGACACATGGCCTAGTATTTCTCGACAAATATACCGAATATCGTATACAAGTATTAGCTTTCAATCCTGCAGGTGATGGACCTCGAGCACCACCGATCACAGTCAGAACAAAAGAGGTACAGATTATCCAATCATGAAATCGCTCACAAAAGTTCAAACTGAATTACGAACGCATGTTATTCTTCGTAGGATATACCAGGGCCTCCGCACAATTTACAATTTATTGATATAACTATGACGAGTATGCGAGTCACGTGGGATCCGCCTAAGATGCGTAACGGAGAAATTGTTGGATATATCGTGGCTTATGAAACTGCAGAGCAAAACGATCGTGAGTATCTCAAGGATATTCTTGAAAATTTTTTCTCAACAAATTATAGATGATGGCAAAATCGTGGCGTTTTCAGGTTTTAGCAAACAAGTGAAGCAAAAAGTAACGGAAACGAGTTTACTCGTTCAGCCTTTAGAAGAGGAAGTAACTTATACGTTTACAGTTAGAGCCCAAACCATAGATTTTGGGCCAGCAATATTCGGCAACATAACAACCGGACCACAGCAAGGCTCGCCTACGGCTCCAAGTGAACTTACAATTTCGAAGACTGTCACCAGTGTAGATTTACAGTGGGTCAATGAAGCATCTGGTAAAGGGCCTATATTGGGATATTACATTGAAACTCGACGCAAAGGTAAGTTATACTTGATTGAGAATTTTTCAAAATTTAATTTCATCAAAAAACGTATTCGTTTTTTCTTACTTATTTCTTTTGGATAAATTTATGGAGGAAAGATCATTAAAGAAAACAAAATCAATTATCTTCATTTCTACCTATATATTGTATTCATTCTATTTCATAATAATATCGTATACCATTGTTGTTTCATATCACATAACAGCTATGGAAGATTGGCAGCATTGTAAGTGACAATTGTATAGATTTGCTGATGGCCAATTAATTGCAATAGACGTTGCATATCCTAGGCTGCAGTCAAGTATACTTAAAGGCAGACACATATTTTTTACTTTGATTTTTTTTTAAATCTGACAGCGGGCTGTCGATGGACTTTTATGAGGTTGATTTTAAATTCTATTTCTGGACCTTCGAATCATATACTTGACTGCATCGGCATTTTCTAGCACGTGAAATGTTTTTTAACCCCATCCGAAATACTTACATGGTGTGAAATTAGTTGTGTCTTCTAATAATACAATAATCTTATGAAAAAAAAGGAGTAGCTCATAAATTAACCGTTTGAATTTTGTCAAGTGTTTTACGTATTATTTAACCAGTGTTATTTATCAATTTTGTATAATTTTAAACAGAAATCGGGTCAACAGGAAACAAAAACCTTTGAAACTACCCGCAAAGATTGTGTGGAATCAAAATAGATTTGAGTAGTGTTACATTCTGAGAAAAAAATAATGTGTTTTGCTTCTATCAGACCTTAGCGTACTCAATCATCGAAGAGGCATCAATCCCACAGCGTAGTCTTATAAACCCTGCTGTATATAGAGAATCATTTGATCATTGTATAAAACTTAGATTTATAATCTTGAGACACCGTCATCCCATGCTTAAAAAAAAAAAACTTGCGGTGCCTCTGTAGCAAAACGTGCATAAGCTAAGCGAACTGTGATAGAAATTAACTCAAATTCGTCGATAGCAAATCGAGCGTGTTATCGTTTTAATGTGGTATATATTTTAGACACTAGGTTTTTTCAGTGTTTAGTTGCATTGACGATAACGTGTGATTAATTCATCAGTCGTAATGGCTAGAAATATTACTCTCATATGATCAATGCTTGCAAGGTTTGTTAAAAATAATCCTTCGTTTCAGATGATGCTCGCTGGCAGACAATCGTAAGGACGAGCAATGGTCCTCTTACAGAACACACCGTATCTTATCAAAATCTGCTTCCGTCAACTTCGTATTTATTTAGAGTTATATCGTATAACCGGTACGGCATCAGCTATCCAGCCTATTCCAAAGATGCGGTAATTTTCTTATATTAGCCTTCTACAGAGCAGATATAGAATAGCATAATAACATGGATATCATGTCTGTATAGGTTTTAACTCCGTCAAAGTTGTACCTGGAATATGGCTACCTGCAGCATAGACCCTTCTACCGGCAAACTTGGTTCATGGTCGCCCTTGCGGCATGCTCAGTTATTATCATAATTATGGTAATTGCCATATTATGTGTAAAAAGCAAGAGTTACAAATACAAACGTAAGTCAGCTTCATCTGATTTGCTACATTCTTCGATGAAACTTCAATTTTTGCTAACAAACGAATAATTCACAGAAGAAGCCCAGAAAACTCTTGAGGAATCGATGGCAATGGATATCGACGATCGACAGGAATCAGATTTGGAATTATACAGATCGCGTCATCCTGGTGGAGGAACGATGAATGTTGCTAGTAATTGTGGTACACTAGGCAAAAGAGGGACATTGGCTAGGAAATCAACGCATCATCCTCCGCCTCCGACGATGCTTGGAAAATCTCCACCTAGACCTTCTCCGGCATCTGTAGCATATCATAGCGACGAAGAGAGCCTGAAGGGCTATGATGAAAATCCTGATGACAGTAGTGTCACAGAAAAACCTTCTGAAATTAGTTCCACTGATTCACAGGTACGATAACTTGATCAGGTGATTTTTGTTTGTTGTATCGGTAATTTGATATTATTGAGAATTTGTCGTTGATGTACGTTTCAGGGTTCTGAAAGTGAAAATGAGAGCGTGCAATCAGATCCGCACTCGTTTGTGAACCATTACGCGAATGTCAATGATTCACTGAGGCAGTCTTGGAAACGGCAAAAGCCCGTTAGAAATTATTCTTCGTATACAGACTCTGAACCAGAAGGAAGCGCTGTGGTCAGTTTGAACGGAGGACAAATCATCATGAATAATATGGCGAGGTCGAGGGCTCCCTTACCTGGTTTTTCGTCATTCGTATGATCCGTGATTTCACTCCAAAGATCCAACGACTTAAAGACTTCAACCAAAATCCTAAATAGTGTACGTGAACGTGGACAAAATGACAATAACGCAGATTACTTTTGATGGTCACGGCTTTCGACGGTTAATAGTGTTGTGTTGTATGAATGGTGAGTAAAAGACTGTGACAGACACTGGATAAAAAGACGTTTTTCAAATTGATAATCTTAAGTTTTAGGTCATCTTGATATTGTGATATACTGTTACATATAATTATTTATAATTCTAGGCATTCTCAATTCATATGCGATGAGCTCAAGTCCATCTTCAGCAATTAGTAGCTAGCCAATCGAATTTTTTAGGTAATTGCCTCCTTGTCGAACAAACGCATAACTTTTTTAAGTTCTCATTCATTCATATACATATTGTAGATAGTTACGTGAAAATATTTGACGAGACAAGATTTGCCTATAGAAACCAGGCAAGTCTTACAATGAGAAATGAAAAACGGAGAAGATTCTGTTTCATTGATACTTACTACTTCATTTACAGATTCCAAAATAGCTCTTTATTTAAAATAAACAGCATACACAATTTTTTTTTTTTTTTTGCGTTATCACAGCTCTTGCCTGGTTGCACAATGCAATTTATTCACACGTTACAAAATCTGTGAATAAGCATGCGTTCATTTTGAATACCGGTAAGAGTTGAAAATACCAGTCGGAAATCGTCTCTTAACAAAATTTTACTTTTCGTTTCACTGCCGAATGTTTCTATACGAATACAAACATTTTTTTATTTTGATTAATATGTTGTGAATAAAATAGGAAGCCCGTCTTTAGTCAAATGAAATTGAATTAGTGCAGTTTTCCTTGTACATATAATTTTTCAACCAATGAACTGGATAGAATTTCTCTATTATTAATTTCGCGATCGTTATAGGAACTAGGGCTAGATATATGGGACAAGGTGTACCGGACTAAAGAGCTGGAAATCATAGCAAAAGCAAAGAAAAATCATCTCGGAATTTGATTACTCAATTAAAAACTGTTTCTACGAATCATAAATAATTCCATAATTCATTAAGCTTACTAAGTGGTTGTATATAGAACGGTTTTTTAATGCATTTTGTAAGGTTATTTTCCTATTACATTCTTTAGGACCAATTCAAGGGTAATAGAAAAAGGCTGATCTTTCTACTTATATCGTAACGTCTACATACTATATCGACTTATAATGATCCTTCAAGGAGCCCAGAGCATAAGTAACTGTACTTTTAAAACATAAAAATTTAATCAGGACAAAATCTACTCACCTAGGAAGAATGAAAAGGAGAAAAAACGCAAGGTTATCACAAAATTTGCAAACATTAGTAATACCCTGTTACCAATTATGCTCTAGACTTCCAAATCAATGGAGTAGATTTTACTACGTCTTATAGCAATGAATTAAAATCACCGTCCGGTGTTGTAACAAAGAGCTATAAATATATTATACTAATTAATAAGAATAGAAGGAACACAGAAGTGTCTCTTTAACACTGCCAACAAATTTTTAGTTCAAATTTTTTTAATATTTATATTACTTTACTTTTGTAATTATTATTAAAATAATATAAATTATAACTGATTATAATAAATCAATCAAATTATAATGCGTTTATAATGAAAATTCAGTTTCAGGTACATGTTATCCTTTTAATAAAGATTTATCAATTTCTACAACAAAACTTTATGTTGGCCAAGAATGGAATTACAGCAGATGCTGAATCAAACAAGTTAAATCATTCTGTGTGTACGTATGACCACTTGAACTCTGTTACCCTATGTCATAAGATAAGATTGGCAATTAGCGTCACGGTCAGCATTTTTATATCGGGAGATATAAATTTTAATGTTTTGACCGATCAAGTAAGCATACAAACATTTGAGCCGATGTAAACAAATTTCTGGGTGAGATTGTCATAATGAAAACACAGATATTTATGATAAAAGAAAATCTTGTAGCTTTATTAACATAACAATGATGACATAATGACATCGTTCACTCAGTTATAAAATTAGATATGCCCAAAAGTATCGTCACATCTTTTAAACCAGCTGTTTAAGTTTGCAGGTAATTTTCCAGAACCTAGTCGTTTGATAGCAGACCATGCAGCAACATCTGCTATGCTCGGTTCAATGCTCCCAAGCAACCATTCACCATTTCCTAGTTTCCTACCAAGAACGGAGAATGAAGATTGCACATCCTTGTGAGACTCTTGAAAAGATAGTCCGTGGCACAGGTCTAGCACAGCATCAATTTTTGTCGATTCGACAGGAGATATGTGTTCGTAATTATGACTTGCAATGGACCTGCTCAGGTACCGCAAGAGATTTACTTCACCTAATAATGGATTCCCATGGACTCCAGATATCACCACCTCCAAATCTGACACTTTGAAATAGGTAAAAATTTTATCAAAACGAAAATTACGATGGATTAGACGAAAAGAAAATCAATTACCATTCTTCCATATCAATGTCAAATCTATTCTGTTGTTGGTACTGTTAAAATTCTTTGGTTCTGAAGGAAACTGAGGAGTCTGAGTAGATAGGCTGGAGTGAATGTGGGAAGAAATATTGATGTCTGTATCTTTCCAGAGCTTTTGTAGAGCTAATATTGAAAATGGAGGCCTACAAGGATTTGCATTCACAACAAAGTCTATGTCAACCCTTTCCTGCAACACAGGTAACAAATTATGCACTCATCTATACACCAATATTTCCAATTCTGCCAAATTAGCAATGGTTAGGCAGAGTAGAAAAAAATACCTGTATGATTTGAGCAGACGTAGAGAAACATTTGCTTTGGTTTGAATTATTTAAAATAGCGCACAAGTTGGATACTTGTTTTTTGAGTTCAGCTAGTTGCACTAGAATTTTCTCTTGTCTAATCTCCAGATCCACAATTTCTGGCAACGGGCTCTGTAACGATCATATTTTATGTTATCAACAAGTCAATATTTGAAAGTAGTGCAGCTAAGAGTTGCTTGAAATATTAATGGCAAGAAAAATCAATTCAATTTTTTCGTTTAATTACTGATTGACTGAAAAAATCTACATGGTGGTGTTTTAGAATTGGATTATTGTTGGGATGTCATAAGCAGATTTGAGATCAGCAATAACTACAGAGGTAAATTTTGTTTTAGTTACAACGGTATTTTCGTTCCTTGACATGCATGTATATTGCTAAAAAACTCATCATGCGGATTAAGTTTCAAGTTTCTTTGGTTATACAATAGTACGTAGTTTTTGTTTTTTCTTATGCTGGTCAGTTCAATTGAAATTTCCTTGCTGAAGGCTGCTGTCACATAACTTGAAGGGCTGATAGTGATGCATGCCAGACATATTATTGTGCATAAGAATCGTTTCTCGTTATTAAACGTTATGCAAAATACCACTGTTATTCTAAAAAAAATTGGGGGGGTAGAGAGACATTGATCAAGCTCACACAACCGCTTTCTCAGTTGATCGTGATTAGTGCTTGTGGAAATTTTGGGAGGAGTCAAGACTGACAAAGGGCCAAAGGAATTAATCTTTCTCGGAAACAATCTCAACTAATAACGTGAGTAGATCCCAAATGACATTGCGCAAGCTTGAGGTTATAATTAAGTGAATAATGGAAATGATTAAAACCTTTAAAAACTTGATAACCTGTTCGGTAATATCCGACACTATCTTGCTCTCTTGGCTTGCGTGTTTGCTGAGCTGCTGCTGCTGTATTTCTTGAATATTTTTCATCTTGTACATAGTTTTAGGTATGCATATCTCCCCCGGCATTGAAACTATCGGTTTTAACGCGTACATTGTCATCGCACCGCTCATATTCTTCGCCGCGAGTCTGTCGTATGTTTAAAATCAAATTTTATACCCGGATATTTGTCTCGGTGTCGTATCGTTTCGTATTTTTCGCTTTTCCTAAGCGGCCATTTTATTTGCCGACGACGAGGAACAATTTTTTGGCAGAGTGACAGGATGATGACAGCGGATAGTAGGCGCAGACGGTAGAGCTTTGCTCTGAAGCTTCCGCCGGTCACCACGCGCCCCCTTCCGCTGTGAAATTGTCTCTTCTAGATGGCGCAGCCCCGCATGTTTCAAACGAGTACTAAAGAATGAAAAAAGAAAAATGACGCCATGGTTTTTTTTTACTTCAACCAGACGTTACATTCACGCGGTACGAGTTGGTAATTAAATCGAGGCATTTTTATTGTCGGTGGTTTTTGATAAAAATCCGAATCGTTTCCCCTTGAATTACAATGCTACAAGGGACTTATTTTAATGTGTAGGGGAGATTTTTTGACTCTAGTACCGTGTTTTATCCAGTGATCTCGAGGTACGATGGAAATATGGCGCTTTTTCCGAAACACCTTACGCCACCTACTGTTGATGTGTCAGGAATTCCTGTAGTTACAAACGATGTGATTGGGCGGTTGGTTCATTTCACGTGAATGTATAAAATAAATATTTAAAGGAAAGGTGGGATAAATGATTGCATTATTGAGTCCGTCAATGGAAATAATATTTAAATAATATATTTGTGATAATCGTGTGATTTTAATAATTGGTTGAGGGTGAATAACGAACAGATGCTCGGCGGGGTTGACATGGCGGCGTTTCGATGAGCCAATTGGAGGTCCGCTCTCTTAACAAGTCGGATATTGTAATTTCCCCTTACATTCGCGTCAGTGAATTATTTTGTGCTCCGTTTTGCCGTTATTGATAATAAATCGGGTTTTTATTGTTGGACTAGGCTAATTGTTAGCCGAGGTGGACTCGCGGGAGGCTCGAACGATATCGTTTTTTAACGTTTATAATGAGATATTGGTGTTTGATCACGTGACTATAGCCGAAAAATGGCGCAAAGATCAGAGTACAAACATGGGATCCATTTCGTTGCAACGGTGTCATTTGTATTTGTTTACAAGCGCGCGTTTTCATAAACCACGTGTTAAGTAGGTGACGTTAGTTAATTGACTGACGGTATCAAACAAACGATGACGGGACGAGGCACGAAAAGGCGGGGGCGTCCCCCCAAGTCCGTCGTAATGGAAAGGCCAAAAAAATTCCAATACCACCTTATGAAGAAACCTAAATACCTGCAAAATAAAGGCTCTGAAACACCCAACTCTCAGCCTAGTACACCAACTGCGTCAAGAGCCTCTTCGCCTGTTGAGAGTGAGGAGAGCAGGCGAAGTACCCGTAGCAGAAAGTCTCGGAGTCTACGAGAGAAACATGCCAGAAAAGGTGGTCACTCCGGTGCAAGTTCGTACCAGCGTCGTGGGTACAATCCTAATGTTGACTACCACGACTCTGAGTACCACTACGGTTCTGACTTTGGAGATGAATCCAGTGAAAAAAGTGATGTCGACGAAGAACCCATTCCTAGCGATGTCGAATCTTCTGAAAGTCTTGAAGAACCTGACCCATCAAGCGATAGTGACTTCTCTCTTTCCAGCTATAGTACCGCTAGCGGAACACCCCGAAAAACTTTGCTTAGTCAGCAATCGCAACGTGCCCCTAGCCCTGAACCTCTGTGGCTCCAAAATCGCGAGCTACCACCTCTTATTCTCCCTAAATCCTCGGACGATTTACTCGTGCCTCGAGAACTCGTTATGCCATCTCTTTCGATATATGAGGTATTGAGGCACTTCAGAACTCTGGTTCGTCTGTCTTCATTTAGATTTGAAGATTTTTGTGCTGCACTTGTATGCGAAGACCAAACAAATCTGTTGGCTGAAATTCACATTATGCTCGTAAAAGCCCTCCTCAGAGAAGAAGATTCTCAACAGACTCATTTTGGTCCTCTAGATCAGAAGGATTCTGTTAATGTTAGCTTGTATTTTGTTGACCAAATGACTTGGCCAGAGGTTTTGCGATCCTATGTTGAAAGTGACAAGTGCTTCGATGAAAATATTCTTAACACACTATCTTCCTGTGAATATCCGTTTACTTCAGTTGAAAATAGGATCAAAGTACTACAGTTTTTAACCGATCAATTTCTCATTAGTAATCCTGTTCGAGAGGATTTGTTGCATGAAGGTATTATTCCATAGTTACATGGCCACACATAGGATAATTAAATTGCAAAGTTTTATAACTAATCTGAATTAACATTGAATTTTTTCTTCAATTCAGGAACCGTACACTATGACGATCATTGTCGTGTATGTCACCGACTGGGTGATCTATTGTGCTGTGAAACGTGCCCAGCAGTCTTTCACTTGGAATGCGTCGAGCCACCATTGGTGGATGTTCCTACAGAAGATTGGCAATGCAGCATCTGCAAGGCCCACAAAATTACCGGAGTAGTAGATTGTATACCAGATGTTGAGAAAAATGGTCTGTTATGCAGACAAGAACATTTAGGATTTGATCGACATGGCCGGAAATATTGGTTTCTTGGTCGTAGAGTCTTTGTGTAAGTTACATTTTCATATCACCCAACATTAATTTCTATTCAGGCTCGTTGAAGTTTTTGTATGCAGATTTTCCATTCTGCTTCATAATTTAGAATTAACTCATTAATTCAGAAGTACAACTTAGTATTAGTTTTCGTAAGCATTATTGAACAGAGTACGAAAAAATTTGATGGATTATGCTATGTCCCAATTGGTTTATTATCTCTTTTTTTTATTAGTACTTTAGAATCATCGAGGTTATTGATGTTGAACAATTTCTACATTTGATATGTCATTGGTATTTTAGGGAGAGCGAAGATGGCGAAGTTTGGTATTACAGCACACCGTTACAGTTTGAAGAGCTTATGTCTTGTCTCGACCAAAATGAAATGGAAGTGGCTTTATATCGTGAACTATCTGACTATAAAGAGGAGATCATTCGTCAAATGGAGCTAACTGAGAAAATAACCAACCAGTGTAAAGGGAATAAAAAATCCTACTTGGAGGTAGAAAATGGTAAGTATACAGACTTGAAATGAAATTATGCTGTAAAAACATTAGTACAGTATGGACATAACGAATCCTTCTTTTTATAGCTAATATACAGAAGATACAAAAGGAGAAACAAGAGAAGGCCAACAGAGAAGAAGAAGAACGGAAAGAAAAAGAACGGCAAGACGCTGAGGAAATGGTTCGCAGAATGCATGAGGGAACTGATTCCTTAGAAGAACAATTAGCAGCCATCTCTGGTCAGACTGCGGATCGAGGAGCAGCATCAACCGGTGAAACTACAAGTGCAGGGGGTGGTGGTGATGGAATGGATGTAAACCGACAAAACATTCCTGAAAATGCAACCAATACTGTCGAAGTTGGTGGTGGTGATACGGCAGAGTCTACATCAACAACCGCGGTGACGACAAGCGAGTCCACGACTAAAATTAGTAAGACAGGCTCATCTCTGTCTACCTCGGATGACGTTGAGGAAGAAGTCGTGGAGGGAGAAGAAGATCCTTCAAAGCTTGGAAAAGATGGTAAGTACAAGGGGGATAGTGAGTTATCGATGAGTCTAAAAAAAGAATTGTCTAATCACGCAGGCAAAAAACATACAATTGTAACAAGATCAAAGACAGGATCTTTACAACCGCGCACCTTTAATATGGATGATTTGAAGAGAAGGAGTACAACGACTCTCTCAAAAGAAGAACAGGAAAAACTAGACAAAACCTTGAAAGACGAAGGAGATGGAACTCGAATAACTCGGCAGAAAGCACATCAGATTGCATCCGGGACTCATTTGTTCAAATTAGGAATGGATAATGGATTCAAATCGTACGTTAATCAGTACAGCACAAACCCCATAGCGTTGAACAAACCTCAACGTAATGAAGAACGTGACAAGAAGAGGCACCTCTCCCACAAATTTTCTCTTACCCAGGCTTCAGAATTCAAATGGGTTGGGAGTTTGACGGGAACTCGTGCTCTCCTGGTCAGCACCTTACGACAAACTATTCTACAACTAGAAGGGAGCATCCAAGCTCCATTCATGCACACCAACTGGCCTTTGCTCCGAAAACCGTGGACAACTGCCGTCGGAGCCTGCGTTAATCCAAGAGATTTTGCCAGAGCTCTCATCGTACTACAAGCCTGCATAAAATCTGTGGTATTTGCAAGTGTATGGCACGATCAGTTAGGCCATGTGAAACTACAGAGAGTGACTGCACTTGAGAGGGAAGAAAAAAAAAGGCAAGATAAAAAAGATAAGAAGGAAAAAGAAGATGAAGAAGAACGAAATCGGCTGACTTACAACTTTGTAAAGTATACTTTGGGTCTGAAACATCAAGTGTGGAAACAAAAAGGTGAGGAGTATCGTGTCCATGGTCAATGGGGATGGCTCTGGCTCTCTGGCGGACGCCGGTTCAGATCTCCTAATGGAAGTAAAGCAGGGTTACGCATGGGACCTCAAAAGATTATGGTGCAAATCAGGGATCAGGGTGGGATCAAAATTTTAGCGCTTGATCCGCCTACATACGAATTTCTGATAAAAGAGTATTGCGAACCAAAGGAATCGAAACAAATCAAGACCGAACTTGAAGAAACTTTGGAAGTGAAAAAGGAAATCAAAGAAGAAGAACCAGCTTCAGTTGTCAAGCAGGAAGATGAATCTGCCGAAGCCAAAACCGAAGAGAAGATAAACGTTAAAGAAGACACGGACACAAAAAGTGAACTAAAATCGGAGCCGGAAAATAAACCACATATACCTTGTGAGTACCTAATTCTTAGATAGTTTACTTCCAGTGACAATTTCCATTATTTTTTGGATGTAGGTCATTTTCCTTGTAATCAATTCTGCCTTACGTGAATCATTGACTTCTGACGAATGGTATCATGTATTTTCTGTATGACAGTTCTAGCTGGGATGAAAATAGAAAAAGTATTTTTGCCCATAAAAAAATTTGAAGAAATCGATGTTACTAAGGCATTGACAACCCCTGGTCGTCTACATTACCCAAAAATCGCTAAGAAGACTAGAATCGACGATTTCTTATCCAGGAGAACCCACCTCAAACTTTTGGAAGAGAGGAGATTATCCAAAACAGTAAGTAGCAAATTAATCTTCATTCTTTTGGTTACGTTGGAACCTGGAGTATAAGTATCTCCAAATCTTAGGAGAAGTCAAAGGAACAAACAGGACAAGCTGCTGGTCTGAAGAATATTGAAGGGGATGCTGAGGTAGATATAGAAAATAACGAAGAGAGTGACACCGATGCTGGTGATGGATCCTTGCAGAGTATCCTGTCTGGAAAGACACCCACTAAAGGGGTTTCTGCGTCGGCAAGAGATATGTTGACAGTAATTGGTAAACGAATTCAACAAGTCAGAACACAGTATGCAAATATATTGCGACTCTCCAAAAATGGCAGCTGTTATTCCCGCTACTGTAACATGACTGTACCTCCTGGAAAAGCAACCTCGGCAGCTCAAAGTCTCACCTCAACGTGTTACTCTCCGATTTGTCTGCAAAAGGCTAGGATAAAAAGGGATCTTATTACGCTTGTGAGGAAAGCAAATACGCTGAGCAACAATCAATCGGTGCCGACTCTAGCCCCAATCACTGCTGCAGCGGCTACTCAACAGACCAAGCCAAGTTTGAAACAAGAAGCACCCGATGAAGCCAAAGATGCTATCAGAAGGGACTTGGAATCGGCTGTTGCTATGGCTACGCATTGCGCTGAAGAAGTTCAAGCCACCAACGTAGTTGTTCAGAAAACCTCAGATCCAGTGACCAATGAAGATGGACCTACTCAACCATCAAAAAGAATTAAACTAGAGGCACCAACTCCAGAAGAAAACATAGACGTACGTACAGTAACGATATTCAATAAACATGAATAAATTTCTTTAACGAAGTACCACTGTCTGTATCATAATGTTGGCCTGCAGGTTGGGGACAATACTGACGCGGCAGATAAGAGCGCTGTAACAATAAAAACAACCAGTAGCGTAGTGACAACTACGACGGTAACCACTTCACAGCAAACAATTAAGACAGTTGATGGTGTGGTACAAAGTTTGCAGGAAATTTCATCGTCTCAGAACTCTGTATCCGTAACATCGGAAACGAAAACTTGGTGAGATATTGAAATAGGATTGTTCTTATATGTTGCACGGTTGAAAGACCAAATGAACTTTGTTTAACCTTTCATAATTCGTTTCTAGCAACGTTAATAAAACAGGATTGAAAACAGTATTCGTGAATCGACGCGGTAGAACGGTACAAAGAAGTTCAACTACAGCAAAAGAGTTGAACGCGGATGGCACAGAAAGAATATATTCTGCCACTTCGTCAGAGGGAAAAGTTTATTTGAAAAAAGTTACTACCTCACTAGCGGAGAGACGGAAGAAACGTACTCCCGTTAAGTATCCATTGTGTTCAACCTTTTCTACACGAACCAAGCATCGCAGCATTCTAGTCCTGCCCCAACATGAACTTCGTAAACTTGCCAGACTGGGGGGTCGCACTCCTGTTTATGGTTTTCATCACATAGCTAAGGTATTTTTTACATGCAGATTCACTCTTCCCCATTTACAAAGGAATTAAATTAATGGCGTCTCTCTATTTCAGGCTAATATGTCGGTATGGCCATACCCTTGCCCTAGACCACTCTTCAAAACCTGCTGGCTTTATCGCACTGTTGGTCTTAAATCTTTAGCATCAGCTGCTTTACAGCTACGCATTTTATGGGCTTGTTTACGGTGGGATGACATGTCTGCTAAACCACTATCAACAGATGGCAAGCACCAAGTTACAACTGATACAGAAATTATGTCTCTGGAGATATTAAAGCATCGACATGTTGGCCAATTCATGGATAGAGCCCAATATTTGCGAAGAAAAGTTGTGATACCTTTGGAGCTTCCCAAGCAAGTCAGAGGTTTGTGACATAGAAATCAGAGCTCATGAAATATTTAACTTTATTATCTATCAGCACTTTCAATTTTTCCTCACATTTCTTAGAAGTCACATCAATACGCAGTGGCTTGAGAAAAAGAAAACGTCCTGAATCACCCCAAAGTACGGAACCGCAAGTCAGCGAAGAATGGGTGGATGAAGACAAATTGGATCTATGGGAAATCAAGCAGTATGGAGACAAGTAAGTACCGCTGTCAACGTAATAGGAATTGAAGACTTCTCTTTAATATATCTGTTGATTGAATCTGAAGTATGTTTCCTGCAGTTATTTTTATTTTTTTTTTTTATTTTTTTTTTTTCTTGGAGAGGGGACTGAATGAATGCTAACATCCTAATTGCTTAACTAATTGATTTGGCTATTGATTCTATTGTGATGTCCTCCTATCCTTGCCTAACACCATCAAATACTAACCCTCCGCTTGGTGTGTGTCTGTCCTTCAGGTTAGAGAAGGCTAATGCCCAGATTATTACTAGGAGTAGATCAGGAGTTCCGCAATCTGTTGTTGTCGGAGGGAATAGAAGTTCTATCACAGGAAGTGTGGATCAGCTTGTCAGTGGCAAGGCTACCCCTGAAGAAATTAAGGAAAAAATGGAGCAGCAATTACGTTTGCAAAGGGCTGCTCATCAGCAAAAACGAGCTCTGGAAACTCTCAAGAGTCCTGTGAATGCGGGAACTGGTACCCAACTTGTTAAAGTTACATCAAATTCAAATCCAGGTAAAAATCTCCAGCTTTTGAAAAAAGAAATAATTCACACAAGAATTTGATAACGAAAACTTTTTCCTTATATCTTTAATACAGATGGCACGCTCAAGATTGTTTCAAAAGTGGCAATATCTGGTAGTCCCAATACAAGTGGGAAGTCCCAGTTAACTTCTCTGCTGACTACGCCGAGTCAGAACAAAACGTTCCTTGGTACCAGGCGTATCTATATGACAAAATGTAAGTTTGATGTTTGTACTGAGAGTAAAATTACTCAGTTTAAACCGGAAGGTTTTTGTGGATTTACTTCATATAATCATGTACTGGATTTGACAGCATCTGACGGAACAACACGAGTGGTGTCTGGACCTACAAGCATTCTCCCTAAAAATACTACGACCTCTCAAATAACCCATTCGCAGCCACAACAGCAACAGTCTCTCATCAAAGTCACAAGTCAAACAGCTGGTCAAGTTAATCATACCACCCAAGGAGGTACGTCTACATTCGTATTTACATCTTTTATTTGTAGCTCAATTGATTCTTACGATTGCTATCACACCTTTTTTAGCATCTAACACTCCAGTCCAGCACGTGCAACAGAGAGTTCAGATTCTTAGAGGGCCAGATGGGAAACTGCAGGTCCGCGGATTAATGCCTGGTCAACAGCTGGTACAAATGCCGGATGGCAAACTTCATGTTCTAAATACAGGTCAAGCTATAGCTGCAACTCCTGCGCAATCCCCGGCAACCACAACCTCTTCTACTACAACACCTCAGGTTTGTCACAAACATTGTTTCAATACAATTGTCAATAAAAGGCAGAAGGTAGATTTTTAAATTTTAAAAGATTTTAAAATTCTAGATTGTTTTGTTTTTCTTTTTTCCAGTATTTTGACTATTTCTTACGTATTCTGATCTCAGGAACACGAATTCGTCGATTAAATTAAGCGACTAAAACCAATCGAGGTATCTAAATTTTTTCATTTTTAGGGCAACAAATTCGCGATAACACGATCAATTTTATATATTCATCAATTTAGCTTTTAGATTCGTGTTCCTGAGGTCAAAATACGTAAGAAAAGTGCCATACGAACAATTTTGGAAAATAAAAATTTTTGGCCAAAATTTGAAAAAATCGTAAGGGGTACCCCTTGGAAAAATCTCAAATTTTGGCCAAAAATTTTTATTTTTTAAAATTGATCGTATGGCACTTTTCTTACGTATTTTGACCTCAGGAACACGAATCCGTTGGTCAAATTGAGCTGCGAATTTTTCTCATCGAGATACCCCAATTTTTCTGCTCCAAAAAGCGAAAAAATCGCGATAACTCGATTAATTTTATAGAGGGATCAATTTAACTTTCGAATTCGGATTCCTGGGGTCAAAATACATAAGAATAGCATATAAAATAGAATATTTTTTTTTGACCCAAAATCGACAAAATTTCAAGGGGTACCCCTTTGGATTTTTTCGATTTTTGGGCGAAAAATCAAGTATTTTTAAAATTGGTTGTAGAGCACTTTTCTTACGTATTTTGACTCCAGAAACACGAATCCGTTGGTTAAATTGAGCTACGAATTTTTCCCATCGAGATATCTCAATTTTTCTGCTCCAAAAAGTAAAAAATTGGCGATAACTCGATTAATTTTACAGGTGGATCAATTTGACTTCCAGATTCGTGTTTCTGGGATAAAAATATAAGGAATAGCATAAAAACCTGTGAAAAAAAAAATGTTGATTTTGGACACTAAATTGGAAGAATAAAAGGCCAAATCTGAGTAGTCCTGCGATCCTTGGAGCTATGAATTAAATATTCTTTGAATTTTTAGAATGACTGTTTTCCAATGTATTTTGACCTCAACAATGCTAGTGTATGTAAAACTCATATTGAACTATTTTTATTTTTCAGACTGGCGTAAAAACTGTAACTAATATCAGTCCTGCTAAAACACCTACACCAACAACTGTATCGACCAAAAGCACTCCTTCTAAAACTCCGAGTAGCCAAACCCAACAACCAGCAACTCAATCACAGGTAAATACTGTGTAATATCAACAATTGATTACGATTTGTGGATTCGACATTCAACAAGCATCTGGAATTTCCTTCATATGTTTATTATGCGTGGCCGGAACTCAGGTTGCCATGGATCAGTTGAAAAAAATAGCAGTCATATTTTTTATGGAAATAATATTCTAACCCCATAAGCTGTCAATTACTCTCATGAGCCTAGTGTGTACACGAACTACTTGACTTTGTATTGCTGAGGTTTTATTAGAAGTTTAAATTAGCGTAAAAAATATTAAAGATGAAAGTGGCGGATGATTTTTGAATTGATATCACTTGAACTGGAATTATTCTTAATAAAAATCTATTATGTTTTTAAAACAAACGATGGTATGGACTCCGAACAATTGAATTAAACCTTTTATTCCTGGTTTTATATACTATACTAGCAAGTACTATCAGTAAATTCATGTATATATTTAGAATCTGGGTGATATAATTTTATCTCATTTCCATTGCAGGTTATGACACCAAGTGGACAACTGATCAACACTAATCAGATTGTAGTAAATAATGCAGCCCTTGCTCAGCAATTAGCATCAGGCAAAGCTCAGTTAGCAACCATCGGAGGACAACAAGTTGTTATCCGTAGTACGCCAACCGGTAATCAGATCGTTCATTTAAATTCAACTAGTGGCAGTGTTGTTGTAAAAAATACCGCTTCATCGACTAAAGTTTCGAAAGGTTGGATATAATTCTTTTGCCTTTTGGTCATGTTTGAATAAAAAAGATGAAACATAAAAGCATATCAATTTTACTTTAGGTGTAGTACTGCAACAAAATCAGCCAGCAACGCCGGCAACGCAGGCTGCAGAACCCAGTGGAACGAATACTGCCACTAATGCTCAAACTGTGACTTCCCCTACTACTCCAACTACTTCCAATCCAACCCCAACGGCTCCAGCTCCTGGCAGTGTAGAAGCCTCGCTGTTAGCTGGCCAGCCACCTGGCACTGTCATCAAATGCGTTACAGCACAGGTTATTCAAACAACACAGGGGCCGAGAATCGTTCTCCAAGGACTGCAAGGTGCTGATTTTACCCCACAGCAACTTGCAATGGTTCAACAACAAGTTAAACAACAATTGCTAAAAGGTCAGTTTCACCTTATTACATTTTTCTTATTACATGCAGGCCAAAATATGCGATACTTACACTCTTTTAAATTGTAGCGCAAGCCACAACTGGAAAACAAGGTGTGCTAGGGCCTACAAAAATATACTTAGCCGTTCAACCAGCCCCAAGCACGCAGGCTGCTATCGCATCACGTACACCAGCCACTTCTGGCCAAACGCAACCTGCTCAGCAACCTTTGGCATCACCTCCACATGCTGCTGTTCCTTCAACAACTAGTATGTATTTTTTTCTTAAGTTAATGATCGATTCAAACTGAACGTTGTGACACAAAGTTGAATTTGAAAATCTTTTGGGATTCCGCAGCACCTCAAACTGAATCAGCTGCAACTCCAGCTCCATCGCAAACTGGGGCACCTGGATCTCCTGTAAAGCCTAAAGTTGTCGTACAGCAAGTGGGGCGCCCTACTACAGGAGGAGATGCAGAACCACAGCGTGCAACAGTTGCCAATGGACAGCAACCGTCGCAACCCTCACAAGAACCCAACCAGACTGCTGCTAATAAGTTTGTGCTCACTCCGGATTATATACAGCAAAGTAAGTACTTCAACTTGAGAACATCGTTGTGCTCGCTTTTTCAACTTTGCCAAATGAGATCGTGAACGAAACTAGCGTCTATTTTCTGTCGGACCGGTAATGATGACCAAATTGATATTAGTATTCGAATAAAGATTCGCAAAAGGGGGGGAAAACCTGTCAGTCGAGTTCTTTTCACATTGGAGAAGAAGACATTGATGAGGGGATTTCTTTCAGCTATAAAAAATGCACTAAAGCAGGAAAATCTTAATCCTGAAATAGAAGAGAAACTGCTGCAGCTCCAACGCTATCAGGAGAAGCAAATGAAAGGCGGTGTTGAGACTGCCGTAACCTGCAATCCAACCCCAGGCACCCCGACCATCGCTACTCCAAGAGCTCCCTCACGCAAAAGGCCTGCACCCCCCAACATTCCACCTGCCGCTTCACCGACTACACCACTTCCATCAACGAATGAGAAGGACAACGAATGGAGTGAGACACCCAAGAAGAAACCAGCTCCACGACAAGAACCCAGAGAAATAGCAAAGTAAGATTATTCAAAGAAAGTTACATTTTTTCACCATGGCTTAAGTGCAATGTGAAATAAAAATTTGATTCTTCTCTCTTTTACAGAGCACCGAAAACTAATGAAGTTGTAGAAAGTACTACTGAAAGCGCAACTCCAAAAAACCGCGTAGGAAAAATCAGAGATTCTCAAGAGCAGAGGAGAAAACAACAAGTCCATTCTCGTATGCAAGTGTTGCTATTCAGGCACAAGGAGCTTCTAAAAAAAGACATTTTGAAAAAGCGAGCCCTGCTGGAAAAAGAACTCCAGATCGACATTCAGGTAATGCAAAAAATATAAAAGCCCTCTCGCAAGGTCTATAGGGCCGACTCTGATTCAATATTAATCCGTAAAAATAAAAATTGCATTCCAGAAGGATCTCTCGGCTGAATTAGCTACAAGAACAAAGGCAGAGAGGCATAAACAAGACGAAGTTAAAGTGGGAAGTGCAAAGCGCAAATCAAATGCGCAGGCACCACAACACGTTGTGAGTCCACCAAATCGTGGAGGCAGGCCGAAAAAACATAGGTCCCAAGGGAATAGTGCAACACCACCAAGTGCTTCGACTGCGGCTGCTGCTGGACGTATAAAGAAAGAAAAGCTGTACTGTCTATGCAGAACACCTTACGACGAAACTAAGTGAGTGGCAGCGTTTATTCGGAGGGAGAAGCGTTCTGTAGTTGAATTTCCATTTGTGGGAAAACCTTGTAGTTGCATGAATGAGGAATCGGATTTTCTTTAACGTTAATAAAAAGAGAAACGGGTATCAAATCTTTTGGGCAAGTTATGGTTAAGATTTTGGGTGCAAAGTTAGTATTTCATTGTTGGCTTTGGCTGTAGGTTTTATGTGGGTTGTGATCTCTGCAACAATTGGTTCCATGGAGACTGCGTGGGTATTACGGAAGAAATGAGCAAATCCCTCTCTGAGTTTGTATGTACTGAGTGCCGGCATGCGAGAGACACACAGGAATTGTATTGTCTTTGCAAGCAGCCTTACGACGAATCTCAGTGAGTATTTTACGACGCATTTTTAACATTAGCTTTCGAAGAGAATCGATAATCTTTAAAAAAATCATAACACCATTCAGTCAATCGTGGAACCATTCTAAAAATCAATCACTAATACGTATTAAAATTCAAACGCATCGGTGGTAACCTCCTTCCTCCTCTTAATTTAAGGTTTTATATCTGCTGCGACAAATGCCAGGACTGGTTCCATGGTCGTTGTGTAGGAATTCTGCAATCCGAAGCTGATAATATCGACGAATACGTGTGCCCAAACTGCCAACGCAACTCGTCGGTTAACTTCGCAAACATGAAAAATCTTAATGGCAAGGATCTTGACCTTTTAAAGAAGCTGATCAAACAAATTCAGGTATCGAATAAATCTCGAGTCACTTTTTGTCCTAGACAATTAGAAAATTGCTAAATATTTGTCGTTATAATTGCAGGCACACAAGAGTGCTTGGCCTTTCATGGAGCCTGTAGACCCTAATGAGGCGCCAGATTACTACAAGGTCATAAAAGAACCTATGGGTGAGTAGTCAAAACGATCTAACGTGATCCGAGTTCATTCGTTGATTGTATTAGAAAGTCTGAAAATAATTTTTACAATAACTTCAAATGACGATTATTATTGCAGATTTGCAAACCATAGAGTTGAGGATAAACGACAGGTCGTACAAAAAACTCAGTGAGTTTATAGGCGATATGACAAAAATATTCGACAACTGTCGGTACTATAATCCAAAGGAGTCGCCATTCTTCAAATGTGCTGAGTCATTGGAAACGTACTTTGTGCACAAAATTAAGAGTCTAAGGGAAAAATTTTCTGAGGGTAAATAAAATTCAATCAAAACTCATGAGTGACAAGAACGAGAAAGTGGAAGTGTGAAAAAAAAAATGGCAAATATTATTACCAGTGCAGTGTAATTCGATTGACCTGTGCAAGTAAGAAAAAAATAATTGAAAAGAAAAAAAAATACTAACAATAAAAACAACAGAGTAACATAAACTCAAAGTAAGCATAAGTTACATTTAGTACATACAAAATTCACTATTTATTAGAGCTATGCGAAAAATCACTTTCTTTGAACTATAACCGTATGTACGTCACGTATCTCTAAAGTACTCGTGACATTGGATCATGATTGAAGAACTGAAATTTTACTGTTTTTATTACCTGAAATTTTGAAAGTAACAGCCGTTACTGTAGTATAATTTTAATAAGGGATATGTAAATTCGGTGCTAAAAGAATTTAGAAACTATATAATCATATTATTGGAAATAATTTCTATCATAATGTCGAATGATTAAGAAACTTCTTACTGCATTGGGTAAGAAATTTTTTTTTTTTTGCTTCATTTATCCATTCTTTTCTTTCCTCCTTGATTTATCAACGCAGGTGATTGTTTCGCAGAGTTCTATTATAATTTATACATAAAAATACATTTACAGTACATTGATTCAGTCATGTATCGTTTAATGTGCACGTTAAACAATAATCACGAGTATAATTAAAATGATATGAAATAAATAAAATTAAACGAAAAAAAAAAAATAATAATTATAGTATACCAATCACTGCCGTAGAGCAGTTTGATTGAAAAGCAGCGACTTTATAGTAATCATATTGTTAAATGAAACGATTTGTCAGACGCCGTTCCGTGAATAGAAAAAAGATAAGAACGTAATATCCCACAGGAATAATGCAGCATGTGTGAAAATATAAATACCTATTTACCTAGTGTGAATCCGCCCAACTATACGTTTCATTACGTCAGACAAAATGTTGCATGTAACATGATAGGTGTAAGACTATTAGGACGCGCATAATGAATTGTACAAATTTGTTTATCGTGCTCACAAGTAATTATTATTACTTACGTTGTTTTAATCACATAAATTTTCTATAAAAATAACAATAATAATAATAATGAATTGTTTATAAACGAACATATGATGTTAGGTCATAAGGGTGAAAAGCAGAGAATTTCAACTGCGCTTGTAAATAAAAGTAGGCAGTGTCTAGAGATACAATTGAAGAACATTGGTAAGAAAATGATAATCAGTTGCGTAAAAACGAAAGAAAAGGATAGAAAGAGAAAATGATGAAAAGTAAAGTGATTAAAATTAAACATTTAAAAGGAAAAGTTAGTTTTCAAGTAAATTGTTTATGTTTTAGATATTAAAGTATTATTAAAGAAAGAAAAAACAAACATCTGATGCTAATAATTAACATATTAGTTGCGTTCATTTGTACAATCCTTAAGCTACTATTGCGGAAATATCGCTTCAACAAAAAATGTAACTACAATTCACAGATTAAAAATCGCGTAGGCTAACAATTTTTTGTTTCCAAACATAGAATATGATTTGCAGTTGCGTTCATTTTTAGTATATCGGCATCAAATCCACGGCAAGGAGATTTATACATTTTGTATCTATCTGCACTCTGTGAGAGTCCAAGTCTTGGTATAGCAAGAAATTCAAATGATCGCAATTATCGTTAAAGGATCAAATATCATCGCTCTTGAATTGACTTCGTAGTTCGATCGCATCAAGTTTATCATATCAAAAGATTTTTTCTACCATATTTTATCGTTTCACAAATACCGATCTGAATACATCCTGATACCATAGATATACTGATACCTAAAACACAACACATTTGTAGGGTAGCGTTGCTCCCTGTAAACTTACAAGACCTGGCACTGATCTGTTTTTTTTCTTTTTTTTTTACCTAGGCTTTTCAATTGTTATAGTTAAATTTGTCTTAAAATAAGCTTAATTAATTTTCTTGTTTATATGCTATGGCGATGGTGACTGATTAAAATTCTGCAAATATATCGTTCACAATTTCTATTGTATTCTATTGGGTATATCGTTCGATGATATTCATACCCGGTGTATTGAACACTTAGCTTGTTAAATCGAGTTATATCAATTGTTGTAAGAAATATCAAAAAGTTTTATTTTCAAAACTATCAAAACTTAAGTAGTTGAAATTACAGCGATCTATTGCTAAGATTCGGAGTGTCAATGAGCATATAGATTAAGGTTTATATCGAGGAAAAAAAGTTAAGAAAAAACGCAAAACGACAAATTTTCAAACTTCACTGGCAAGCACATTCTGACAGCCCCTTTTGCTTTACCGGTTCTCTACTATTAATCATGTAAGGTATTTTAATCCTTTCACGAAAAAGCAACAAAGTGTGATTATCTAATTATATTCATCTGAAACCTAATACTAAATAGTTTATAATAAATATATTTGTACTAATTTTAATCATATACTTTGTTGTTTTTATTGCACTACAATATAAATTAGTAAAAAATATATCTGACGTATTACAATTTTATCTTTTTTTTTAATTTGCCAGCTGACTGTAGGAAATAATAATGTTCTCGGAACAAACAACTCTGCAAAATTGTATGGTGGATTTTCTGTCATCGGGTACAACAGAAAAAATCGTGGAATAAAAAAGAAGTGTTACTACTAATTAAAAACAGCTTGCTCGACTTTGCAGGAAAGGTAAACGTCAGGTAAATAAAGATTCTGATAGGTATGTATACCATTATATTAGTACAATATTTAAGCAGTTACTACTATGTGTGATAAAATTAATTAAATATATCCATTATTGCAGTATGTGGATATGAAGTTGGATGTCGCATACCACATAACGATTCTACCAATTTTGCCACAATATTCATTTCTCTGCAGCTTAGACAGATACGATTTCAAAAAATAGCGCCTCGGTCAGGAGGTCAACATCCGGTGATCATTATATCAGTTCAGCGATCCAACTACCGATGGCTCTGTCTGAAAAAAGTTTGAAAAAAAATAATTGAATCACGACCGTTCAACTTCTCATGGTTCTGAAATCGCTACATCGTTGTTCTGAAGCTGTGCACACGCATGAAATATCCGGTAATTGTTTTTCATTAATTCACATGTAACTTTAAACTGTTACGAACTTCACTTTAAAATTACAAGTTTACAATGTCCTTGAGTATCCGCGCGTTCACCCTTCCCGCAGTTGGCTGGCGCTTGGATAATGAAACGCGTATCGATCTTCGGACTCGTACTATCTGGATCCGGTGGTACGGTCGATTTCTCGTTTGGATCTTTTGGTTGCCCATTTTCATCCCCATTCAACGTCTCGCGGTTTATGAGTTCGTTGCTATTGTTTGAGGCGCTAATTATTGATAGTAATTTATTGTACTCTTCCGCAGGCTCCATTCTGACTGGAACGAAGTCGGCGTCATCATTCTTCGGAAACAAGAAGTCTTGTGCTTGAGCCTGCTGCCGTTCAATCCGCTCTCCGGGATCAATTTGCGGTATCGGTCTTGCTTCGTAATTTTGAAAAGCGGAAGGAATTTCGGCTTCCTCTATCTCGGCAGAGGATGCTTCAGGTAAATACTTCAATGGTTGGTAAAAAAAGGCGGCAGCGTCTGCCCTTGAATTTTCATCCAGGGGATCGAAATTCATTGGAAAATTATCAGAGAGATGTCGGTACGGTATACTCTTCCCGACCACCGCATTATAATTGAACAGTAACACTTGGAGGATAACGAGGAACATGATTTTTCTTAAGATTTGAAAACTTTGCTTAGTGATTGAAGAACCGGTTTCTACTGCACGTGAACGAGCGGTTAGCCTCGCTTAATTAATGCCAACTGCCTCAGAAGTGATCCTATTTTATTCAAAATGAGACGATTTTATCTCAACTGAGATCTGGTGGTTTACAAAGCCGCAGATTAATGCTTTGTAAAATTAAATCTTTATTCGCCATAAACAGCTTCCGTGGAAACTAATTACCGTACCACGATATATGGGTATGTATGTTTGTTTCAAACTTTCAAAGAACTACTCGAGATATCGTACCCTTTTCTTGATTAACTGAGTCCCCCTCTTTGATTTCCGGCGAGATAAATCGCGTAAAGTGCTAAACTAGGTGAATAACTCGGCAAAAGTTTCGTGAAAAAATCTTGACGCAATTGCTTCTGAGAATCCATTCAATTTTTAAATCACTCCTGGGGATTATCACGCGATACCTCGGACGCCCGAAGGTCCACCGTTTAGAAATACGTGATTGAATTCACGCAGAAGCCGATTTCGAAGTAACGTACTTTTTTACTCTTATCAATATTAATTCTACCGATTACGAACCCCTCCTCCTTGTCCTCCAGAGCAGTGCCATCACCTAATCGCGCTGGGAGGGGAGCAATAATTTGCGATTGTAAGCCGAGCCGGCCCAGTCCGGCATTTTTCCCTTATTATCCACCGACTTATCCTGATGATGAATTTTTTCGTTTTCCCGCTGCGCCGAGGCGAATACCAAGGACGTGGGTGGCACCTGCGGATCGTCAAAGTGTCCAAACTTCCAAGAGATGCGACGTTTCTTAGCCGGAGGTTCCGTACTCGTAACTGTGGCGGGATTAGCGGCATAATTATTTTGGCCGTGGCCCGAGGATATCAGGGTATTGCGCCCATGGAAACCATATGAATGATGGTGAATCGATCCAGATGAACCCGTGAAATCGTCTGATGATCCATGGGAAGATTCATGGAAAGATCCATGGGAGCTGATGTGCGATCCCCCATGACTACTGCCACCGTGAAAGCCTCCTCCATGGCTACTGTGGCTACCACCGTGCCCGCCGTGCCCGCCGTGCCCACCGTGCCCACCTCGTTATTGAATTTGAATTTATCGATTATTTTGGCTAAACATTATATCGATTGGTTTTCAAGTTGAAATCATACCTTTAGCACTGGTTAATTCCGCCGAAATCAAGACGCAAAACAGACTTAGCAACCCCAAGCGAAATATACGCATGGTACGACGACGCGAAAACTCCGGCATTCTTACTAGTAACGATACTTGTAACTCAATGCGGCACGGTTATGATTTATTTACCGAGAATCGCCAAGAGAAAACTGATAAAAATTACTCTCGCCACGTTACGACCCGGAGTCTTAATCGGCGACCGCAAGCAAGGTCGAAAATAGGGGCACGATTATTCTTGCTATCATTTCACCTAATTAATATTGTAACCAGAAATTCTACATTTCATGCGTGTGTGCAGCGTTTGTTACACTTGAACGGATATCGCAGAACTAATTAGTTTGTATATTTAAATTTTCAACATTGTCATCCATTTTTGTGCAGTTTGTACCAAAGGATATTCCAGTCGGACTCACCCAAGGACTAATTGAGAGCTATTAGAAAAGAAGCATCAGTCTGCATACACCAGAAGAATCTCTTCTCTGCCCCGGTGGACAGGCTTTGATGGGAGCGTCGATGATGTTCATCGTTTTTGTTGAAAATTTGAATAGAGGTGGTTTTCCTGTTGGTGAATCACCGGGATCCTGACCCTCGTTGGGTTCCTCGCCCTCAGGAACAACTGATTCCTCATCTTCCGCTGTGCCTTTGGTGGTTTCTTCGACTTCTGCAATCTGTTGCCCAACTTCAACTTCTGCAGCCTGTTGCCCACCTTCAACTTCCGCAGCCTGTTGCCCATCTTCAACGGTGAGTTGATCAGCTTCATCCTGACAGTTTGCGGGTGCAAGAAGTAAAATGAGGAAAGATGCGAGGAGCACCGCGAGAAAATTAATCTCTAATATCTTCATATCTTTCTCCAACAGATCTGAACGGTTTCCTAATTCTCGTCTAAACTGTATCTATGCTTTTCAGGATCGAGACTAACAACTCCAAAGCTTCTCCTGGACGTTTTATAGAAATTCCACGTGATGGAGCAAATGGTGTCCCCCCAGCCTCACTCATACTCTGGTATGTATGTACGTACATTATAGGTATATTATTGGATAATCTTGAGGCAATACGTTGGCGATCGCGCTTGTTCTTGAGGAACTTTGTTTGACGGAGTGGAGAGATCGGAAACTTGGTACATAGCGACGTTTCGTTTGTTTAACAAAGGCGTGATAATATAAGACGATTTACAACAAGCAGATGCTGCGGGTAAATAAACGGCCACGGTCGCCACTCTCATGGACGAAGGTTTTTTTGTTAACATTTAGCAAATTTGCTGAAATTTACACCTTCTATGGCCTCTGTAGCCATTCGTTGCGATTAATTACCCAGTTTTCGGAATTGTATAATTATTATAATGACATGAGGACTGAACGAGGATCGGGTCGATAGAATAAACTTGTCACCTAGGCAAGCTTCTGCAATTTATTCAACGGATAATTGTTTTATTTTGTGTAAATTTATAATGTCGATGAAAAAAAAGATAATCAGTAGTCTTATATTCTATATTCATGATCGATTCTAAAGCCGCAATTATTATTTTCAATTTCTGCAGTAGCTTATAATCTTATCGTGCGATAATCAATGAAGGTGGGACGCTGCATTCTTATCGTAATGAAAGGTGTTACTCATTTTTTTTGACCATCACAAGATGTGACTAATGCCGGTGGCGTCGTTATTTTATTACCAATAAAAATTGTGAGAAATGCGATTACAGAAGCGTTCGGGATTCCTCAAGAGTTCATTACAGGATCTATTGATCAGGTTTCACACCTCGCTCCTGACGTCTCATGAATATGTAAAATACTTAAAATTAAAAGCTGCAACTGTTTTACGCATAAAATATAAATGTATAATAGTATAAAAAAATATCATTAGCAGCTTACACTACTTCGCGCCGACTAAATGACGTTGACGTTTGAAATTTCACAATTTAACATTCGAAAATTTTCAACAACGAAAAGGATATAAAAATCACTCGTAAACGCCTCTCCGTCTTCCGCTCTCGTCCATTTTGGTGCTGCCTAGGCCGTTTGTTTTCTTTTTATAAGCCGGCGAGGGTCTATCAAAAGTTTGTATGATGTGTCGTTTACTTCGACTCTTCGCTTCTACTTCAGTTACATTTTGGTTTTCACTGATTCGACTTTCCTCGTCTGTTGTGGCTGTCTCTGCAGTATCCTTGGACTTGTTCTTTGAGGTCATTTCTCTTGTTTTGATGCGTACAGCTTATTATCACCCGACTTTTTTCCTCCAGAAATTTTTACCAACCGACCGACTGACTGACTTGGAGTGTTCATTGGGGACCAGAGAGACGTTTACTTATAGGTATATAAAACGCCGATACGTCACCATATATTAATTATTATACAAGCTACACAAACCGTAAGACACACCTACCCACGTACTGATACGAACGTAGTGGTAAGAAAAAATTTTATGAGTTTACATTTATCGGTAAACAATCTTTTGTAGCGGCCGTGCAGGGCTTATTCGAAGAAGATCGTGATATCGGAGGCGCGAAAGATAAAAGCTAGGCATTTCATTTGGATTTTACACGCCACTCGATATACCGTCATGTGTGCTGAATATGGCGCGTAGGAAGTTCAGCTATTAATAAATAATAAAGCGCGACGCACTGTAATTTCTATTTTCTCACGGTACATCTGGAACTGATTACCTAGCCTTGAACTTTGATTTCTCTGATTACTTCAGGATTCGGCGGAGCTTCCCGTTGGCGTCACGCCGGAAATCACTCGAAGAGGATTCTCGCAGTGGTGCCGATATGATGTTCCTCTTCCCTCTGGACTTTGCTTCACCCCCAGCGCCATCCCCTGCAGCATCGATTTCGTCCTGCAAGGTGGCAGGCTTCGTCCCAGCCGTTGCAGTTGCCTCTCCAGGTCCACCTTGCCCCGGCGAAGTCTTTCCTTCCGCATCTTTCGACTCTCCGGCTCCCATCTTGTCCGCAGACTGCACCGATCACGACGAGGTATATCGACTCGACTACTATTGTATTTATAGTCGGTTAGTAATTCTGCAGTTTTAGCTTTTCGTTTTCTTTCTACCTCACTGCTTTACAATTCCCGCACGTGCGGAGACTACGTATCCCAATTTCCTACGTCACCCCGATGAACGATCCTGCAGCACGTATCGAAGGTTCGACTCTCACGAGAGCAGTGATTAGGATGCTTATTTACTCTCTGTAGTTAAATGGTTAAATGGACGACTAATTGGAGATACGATACATCTCCTCTTCGAAGAGTGTGCGTATTTGCGATCGACCATCTCCGATTGGTTCACCTTTGGTTTTGGAATGCGGCAGAACCAGTATACCGACTTCAGTTTGTAATCTATGATAGCTACATATTTGGTTCTTTGATATTTCCATCGGCGCCCACCTCTTCGAATTATCAGCATGCTAATCTGTCGCTTAGGTTCGACTAGTTTTTAGATAAGTGACATAATAAGGCCGTTAACGGTTCATCTTTTTCATTATGCGCAGACGAACGTTATCCAGATAATCATAACTTAAAAACAAGACTTTATTTATCTTAAGGAGATTGGTTTTTTAAACGTAAGTAAATTATGTTCGTTGTTTCTTTCCTTCTATTTATTCTTTATTAATTTTCTGCTTTTCAAACTTTGCGTACTTCTAGAACTAAAAGATAAATTTGCACCGGGTAAACTGTTTAAAACATTCCTTATAAATAACATATTGGAATTTCGGAAATCCCGATTAACTTCATGCTATATTTATTCTACACATTATGTAAACACAAATGACGCACCGTACCATTGAATTCTATGCCTACGCGTAATTCGTTGTCACGATTTCTAACTTTGCGCGGCTAATTTACACGTTCATCAAATTTCCAGTGAATGGTCGCAGACGCAATTCCATCGAGAATTGGGAAGAGGATCGGGATGAATCGCTAGTAGAGCTCGGAAGAGAAAAGTCAGCTTCTTTCAATTCTGATTGTCGATCGGTTTTTTGTACAGGAATATCGGACGACATCTTCCATTGGCATCTACTCGACGGCCATGTCCGCAAGGAAACCGAAAGAAGCTGCTCATCGGAAATAAGGACCACGATCTTATGGGCGCGCGACTCTCCGACTTCGTTGCTTCGGCGCCTGTGAATGCAAGTTTTTTATTATTCGCTACGGAGGATTCGGTATGAAATTGATTTGTACTCATTTTTTTTTTTTTTCAATCTTTTCAAACGTCATACCGTGTTCGATAAACTGTTCGACGTCGGTGTCGATGTAATCTTTGGTGGCGATAAATCCGGATTGGTAGGGGTGATACAGGGCTGGTTCCTCAAGAATCGCTTTCCCGGTACTCCCAAGACATATTGAAGCCGCAACGACCACAAAAATTGTTGCAGATCGCATCTCAAGCCACGACGCGGTTCCAACGATGCTCCAGCCACGCTAGAATTACTTCGAATGTCCAGGCGGATGACTGCGGGATTCCCTTGTCGTTGGATGCGCGAAGAAACGGATGAAGGTACTTATGTGTATTAAGCACAGCTTTGCTTTCGTATGACACGACGAGGAGATTCTGAACGTCTGCATTCAAATTTCTCCGTATATATTGTGTGGCAATGACGTATGTAGTAGCAGCTGGCCGTATATAGCGTAGTGTAAACGTTCGATTGTGAGAGAATTTCTTAAGGATTTGATCTATCGTTATGGGACTCCCTAAAGTAATTACCGCAAAAACGGTCTACAGGATGTTAACAGATAAACTTATGACGTCAAGACGAAATATAAGAGTAAAAAGCGACGCTCACTTCGACTCTCGGTTACCCAGAAAATTACCGTCAACCCAAACGAATACCCAAATGTTTACCTAAATATAAAGTTAAATAAATCACGAATGCCAAATTTGGACCAGAGCCGTTTCGCAATGGTATTGATACAACTTTCGCGCGAGTATGTAGGTCAGATTCAGATTATTGTTGACATCGCCTTATGTATTCTGAATATTTATATTGTTAGTTCCCGGCAATGACTAACCACGATCATCTCAAGATCAGGTTGTTGTTACATTTCTCTTTATATTCCCCCCCCCCCCCCCCCCCCCCCCCCTTCTTTCACCGACCAGCGTTACTTTATCACTGCACAACGTGAGTAGGAATAAAAATTAAGATTAATTATGGTAACGATGATGTCAGTTGAATCGAGAGCGAATCTGTCTGGTATTCCTAGACATGCCTGGATACATATTACCAGAATGAAGGAAACTCCAGGATTTTTATGCAGACGAGAGAGGAAGATGAACATAGAGTTCACAACAATGGAATCTGTGGAAACAATTCTACGCCGATCGCGTTACTTTTATTTAATTTATTTTTTCAGATTGACTTTAACATTCAGAAACAAGCAAAATTGATCATTCGCTAACCTATTGAACCCCGTTTGATTTCAGATAAAATTATTACAAGTGCCTAATCGAAGTCGACGCGTTTATTATGCGTTCCGAAGATTTTCAAAATGTTGTGAGATACCAACGATGATCGGCTGAAAGAAAATTAAAATAGGCTGACAGATGGGGATACAACATTCTAAGAGGTATGACACGTTAATATTTTCAAATATTTTTCATTCTTTATATTTCCATTGAAGCGGTTTACATAGAACAAATATCTCCGACGGGATTGAAAATAATATAACATATCATATAAATATAAAAAGTAAAAAATTGGAGACACATTAAATAAATTAACTCGGTCCACGATGGATTTCGCTACTCAAACTTCGAAGGGCGATGCTTAATGTCTGCCTGGCGTTTACCTGTATACCCGTAGCTGGGATTGAGGATATTTCCCTGAGGCATATTGGTCCTAGATTTGAAGGATTGCATCATACGTTGATCGTGCACCGATTTTTGCTGAGGTTGATGCTGCTGAATTCCGGGGACATTTTGCACGACCTGTTGATGTCCTTGTTCATTGAATTCAACTTGCTTCTGAGTTCCTTGATCTTGCGTTACTTGTGCCATGTTCTTATCTTTGATCTGTTGGTGGTCCATAGCCAGCTCCTTTGCTTCCCCTTGCGATCCTTGATTTTGTGAGGTAAGCTGACTCGACTGAGATTGCTGAGCGTTTTCCCCCGCCTGTGGTCCTGTCTGCATTCCCTTTGTTGAAATGTTTGGAATCTGGCCTGGATTCACCATCGGTGCCGTAATCCCCTGGGAATTCTCCGCCGCTCGACCCTGTCCACTGACAAGTGCGAAGCCATCCTTATTACTTTGAAGTTGTTGATAATTGATGCCCTCAGGTGCGTAGGATTCGTACTGGGCGTTTTTCACGTAAGAACTGTCTTGTCCGCCGTAAGGCTGGAGATGAAAGAGAATAGCGATAAATTTATTAAATTCTTATTTCGCATTTCTTTTAGATTTTCAATTCTAAAGATCTTGTTATTCGCTCACCGTGTACAACGCTTGTTTTCCCGAGATAGCCGGCTGATAAATGAACTGCGACGGTTCCGTTCCTCCAGTACCAGAGATTAGGGTCCTGAAGTTAGGATAATTACTCTGACTGTTGGTAGCCGCTGCATAGGCTGCAGGTGACAACGGAATCACCGTTGGATTGCACTGGATGAGTAGTGGCTTGTCGAACTGGTTTTGTCCTGGATTGTGGGGTGTTGGTGGTTGTGGCATAATTCCCGTTGGACGGTTCTGTTGATCCAGCTGTTGATTATATTGAGGCAACTGATTTGGTTGTTGATTATGTTGAGACGGCTGATTGGCTTGTTGATTAAATTGAGGGGACTGATTCGATAGTGGATTAATTTGAGGCTGATTCGATTGTGGATTATTTTGATTTGGCCGCGTTCCCTGTCTCGTGTATATCAGATCCAGGGGGTTTTGGTATAATCCGTTGCTACTTAACTGCTGTAATCCCGAGAATGAACGCATTTCATCCTCAATGTTTTTATACCCATCGTAATCCATAGCTGATTTCGGCCTAGTCCCGTATCCACCTGACGGAATGGTTGACCATGGACTCGGGATTGGATTAGAGCCGTGATTGGAATTGCAATTGGGATCTTTGACGAATATAATTTGCGTTTGGGGAACGGGCTGCGGATACCACGGCGGTAACGTCGGAGGCTGTGGGGGATAATATGGAGGAAATATTTGCGGTTGAGAAATGATTCCTATGGGTTCGTAGATCGGCTGTGGAGGAGGAGGTTCAGGATGAGGATGAGGATTAGGAGTATCAGGAGGTGGTAAAATAATCGTTGGAAGATGTGGAGGAATCGGCTGCTGGATATCGCTTTTCGCAGGATCGCAGGCTACGATGGTTGGCTCGTCGTCTCCAGATTTGATTTCCACGCAAAATGTTGTTGTTGGTGATTTTTTGTCACGCAGTAAATCTTCACCGACGTCTTCGGAGATCTTGGCGAGATCATCAGCTTCCGCTATAGAGCGCAATTTCTTCGCATCTTCCTTCTTTTCAATCGCTGCGGAATACACGACGGCGACGAGGCCGAGGCACAGCAATATTCCAACACTCGGTAACTTCATCGCTGATCAATTCCTATTCACGGTGAATTTTTATCCAACGGAACCGACGACGACTCAGTCAACTCTGATACAATTCCTTAGAATTCAAGTAGCTTATATATCGTTTATGCATAAAATGGGAATCATGTGGAAGTTATCGGATACCACCAACTCGGTAATCGCTGACTCTGAAAAACGCCAACGCCTTTGCAGGTGGATGGAAACTGTTGCAATGTCGAACCTGCGAAATATTTCTGTTTATAGCGAATTCCTGAAGCCTTTCGTAAGACCGCGAATTGCAGGCGAGGACTCTTTACGCTGTAGAATCAAAAAGCAATTCAGCAAGATTTAATTCAATCCACTCTACATTTGATTTAATTTATCGTTGCGATGAGAGACAATTTTTCTTCTACCTCTAGAGATGACTTCCGGAGGCTATAAACATTCAAGGGATAGTGGATGGATAATCTCGATCTTCTTGCTTAATCGTACGATTTTTCTTCCTATTTCAAAATTGTCATAATCGTCAGACATTGAAAATTCTTCAACGTCACAGCGCGAACGTCACAATATAGAATCTTATCGCCCGTAACGACGTCGTTTGCTGACGATCAGCATTTTTTATTACTGCTCCATATTCCCTGCATCGTGTAAAGATATTTACAAAAATTCTTTTGTGAATTTTTTACGTAGAAATATTCCATATCGTGATAAAATAATATTTTTTTTTTCCATTGACGAAGTGAATATAGGAAATGGAATTTCAAAAATAAATGATATATTCAACGTAGCAATACAATCTCATTGCAAATCTTCTATTTACAGATCACGTATACAAAATTACTATGCTATCCCTATATGGACTTATTCTGATGAATTTTTTTCTTCAGTATTTACACTACACGATCGTCGTCATCGGGGCTTCGGACGTCGTTACGTGGATTAGAGTCTCTGAGGATGTTGAAGATCTGTTGACGTCATCTGTCGTAGCGATATTTGAGTCCTCTTCGACTCTCACCGTCTCGGTGGTATCCTTCGTAGTCGTCAGGCCGATCGTTCGAACTTCCGTCAAATCGTTCGTTTCGGGCTTTGAATTATCCCCGAAATCATTTTCATTCAGTTCGTCCTCTGTACCGATTTTCGACAAAACTATATCCCCTTCCCGGACGATACTTTCGTCGCCTAATTCTAGACTGGGTGATTGCAGTTGTTCATCGCGCATCGAAAGTTTGTCCATGCGCTCCAGCATCTTCGGGATATTCATCCGATCACGGATAGAGCCATACGAATTCGGACCACGTCTTACCTCTGCCGCAGGTCTGCGAACTACGTTCGCAGGTTCTAAAGCTTCGCGATCGAAGGGTAAAACCGACCTTCTGACCTCCTGCATTTCCGGCAGTTTTTCAATTCTGGATCTACGCTTCTCTGCGACGGTCTTTATGGCGGTCCTCACAATTTCCTCAACTTCTTTCTCGGTGAACATCCGGCTGGGATACCCTTCAACTTTTTTCATGGAAATCGGAAATGTTGTAAATTCCTCACCTGACACGATGTCCTCGTTGTAGTCGTCACTGTGCAAGTCTGTAGTATCCGTACCGTCGAAAGGACGAACAACGTACATAAGTGTCTCTGAAGGATCTACCGCCTGCAGATCCCCGGTAGAGATCAACTCGTCCATTGGTTCGGCACTCAATCCATCGTCGATCGTTTCCGCATCGCCAATTTCGGATGATAATTTAAATTGGGACGGTTCTCCACTGCGCGCGTAACGTCGTTGATAGCCATAAATTTCCCCAGAGGAATCTCGGCCGTTGTACGATTCTGGAAAATATTGCGGCTGAAATCGTCGATCGATGCTGCAGGAAGGGCAAAATGACGGATCTTCTCCTGGATAATATTGAGCGTTATCTCGAAAACGATGACCCGGATGACCGTGTAGATGATGGTGATGATTGTAATTGCCGTAAGGATGTCTGTGAGAATGATGACGATGATCTTGGCAATTGCGACATCCTTGATTGTAAGAACGTTGTTGGCCGTAGATCGTCTCGGTAGTAATTTGGGGTGCTGGAGCTGCTTCCAGAGCTACAGCGAGACCGATGACGTAGAAAATCAGAGCGTTTATCGACATGATCGCTTTTCACTTTTAACAGGCGAACGAGATTCGCCTGACAATTTATACCGGGCAAATCGATGCCAGCTCATCATTTGTGAAATAGTTATATAAAATTATTTATGTTATATTTTTTGAAAACAATGTTTATTTATCAATTCGAGTAATGGGTCATGAATTGTTGCGTAGCTTTGTGAATTCGCCGCGTTGTTTATAAGTGAATAATTTATTGATCTGAATTGCTAAACCAGGCTGGTATATTTTTTGAATTTCAGGCAAGCCGCTGGCGACGAGATCATATCTCAAAAATCCCTGTTGGCTGTAAAAGAGAGCATAACTTTCCTGAAACAACGTGAGTCCGTTTTCGAGCAATTCATCTTCGGCATAAGAATTGAAATCTCTTATATTTTTAACGCAGATGCTCGCGAAGAGGGTTTATTTCGACGAGGCGGGCGGCGAGCGTTGCGGCGTCAAATACTCTCGGCATTGACTAAGGGGGAAATTCCGCTGTTGAAAAATATCGGGGATGCTGCGCTCGAGTGTGCGGCAGCCCTGCAACTTTTTTTAATAAGATTAAAATTGCCAGTCATGCCGCAACATGTGCAGCAATTAATACTCGGTAATAATGATCACAATTCATGGCATGACACACGCGTCATCATATACACACATATAATAAGTGTACGAATTGCTATTTATTCGCTGGATCAGCGACGTAATCCTTTTTACTTTGCTGAATAATCGAAGGATTGCAAAACTGTTCAGCAATAAATTGCTCGTACGAATTTAATTTAATCATCGAAATTTTTTTCAGCTGACAATCCCGGCGTCTCTCCTCTGATCGTTGCTCGCGATGCCTTGGGATTAATTCGTCAAGATGTGAACGGACGTCACGGCGAACTTTTGAGCCATCTTCTCGGATTATTGAGACACTTGACATTGGCTGCCCCGCCTTCGGAATGCTCGGAATTGCAGGGATCGCCGCTTCCAGTCGCATTATTGCCGGTTTTTTTTACACTGGCGGTAATTCATCCGGCTCACTCCCTCTCTCGCTTTGTCTCTCTCTCTCTTATCTTAAGTTTTGGAATCAGTCGATATCTTGGATGAATTTCAGCCGGCAGATTTGATAAAATGGCGTCAGATAGCTGTTCGTTTTAGCGAATTGATAACCGAGGCTCCTGCTCATCTTCAGCTCACCGAAAGCGATACTTCCTACCCGACGAGAGATCCTTCTATATCATCAGATGTAAGAAACAGTTCTTTGTCCTCGTTTTTATGAGAGAAATTTTCAACATTTATTAATTACTAGGAATCCGAGCATTCGGATACCTCACCTCGTCAGCAGATTCTTGGATTTCGAGATCTGTCGCCTATTTATTCCGTGATTGGGATTGCGAACGATGAGCGCGACGCCGGTAAGCTACATTGCGATCAATGAAGTATAAATGAGCGACATGAGCGTTTGTTCGAAATTTTATTTCCAGGTCAACTTGGAGAGGTTGCACGAGTTTTAGCTGCTCCATTGCATCAAACACCTGTTGGTAGACTTCATCCGGCAATGTTACAATCGCAATCGGTGCGATTGTAATTTTCTCTAACAATCTATTGGATCTATTGGATTTGAATGGTATTCGTAATGTAAGTATAATTGAAATACTTTATAATTTTTTCACATATCAATGTATACATAACATAAAGAGATATGTTTCATAAATAATTATAAATGTGCGTAACAATTATCGAGCCTCTTTTAGGCTATTGGAATATTTAAATATTGTCGATCAGGATTCATTATTCAGCATTTCGTGCGCATGGTATTTCATTTGAACGAAAAGTGAACGATAAATAACATTGCGCATACTCGTACACTTATAGCTGTATAATATTACAAATAGGCGCCTGTATTATAGGTACACATACATACATATATAAAATATGATAATCATTTGTGTATACCTATAGGTATGTGCGGGTGTTTTAGAATAATTGTCACGATCGCGGATGTCGCAACATGACTGTTCAAACCAGATTCGAAAGTTCTAAATCGTGCGTAAATTACTAAACAACTAACGGTATAATTAAACACACTTAGAATTATATTGCATATGTATGATGATCATGACAACGACAATGATATTGATAATGGTGATAATACTGCGTGCTGATCTCGATTTGGTATTATTTTTTTTTTCTCAGTTTTTACTAAACGCTCTATGCAGCCCCTGATATATTTGTCATTCGAGAAACCTTTGATTATCGCCAAAATCTGATCTAAATTCGATTGATTCTTAAGATACTTTGAATATATAACAACGATATGCGATTGTTAATATTTATAAATTCGTTAGAAAAATAATTATGTACATTTTATGAATTCACTATACATATTATGTTATACCAATATGGGTATTACTATAATGTATTCTGGGTCATTGTAGCGTAGAATTCCATCAATTATTCAATCTTTCATGGTGCGTGTCTGCATATATATAATAGTTACACATAATATTTTTATTTGTAGGCATGCGTGACCCTAGCCCAATAAGGGGCAACTTGGAAATCTGGGTGCCGATCATAGCAACAGCAACATTAAAGCTTAGCGCGGGGATATTGCAGGGGATTCTTAGAGGCCTCCAGAAGTTCATGCCACCATTGTGCCCTCTGCATTCCTCCTTGGTTACATTTGAATGAAGCCTCAAGATGTTCGTATACCTTTCCGTCAGCATTGCCAAGAACCGAATTCAAAACAAAATCAGGCGGTGCCAGTGCATCTGCAATTCCTATTGCTTCTGGTTTCAACTGTTCGCACAGAACCAGGATGGCTTCTCTCAACAGATCTGCCATTCTCGGCCCCTCGCAGTAACCACCTGTAACGTAAGGGTATTTAAATTTTTTATAGATGATGTTCTCAGTTAATGGTATAGGAATTGAAATTGAATAGATGTATACCTTGGTAAAGCGTAGCCAAATGCTTCTCCAGACACGACAGTGAATACAATAAAAGTAGCTTCTCTAAAACGATTTCCAAGCTTCGATTCTCAGGTGTAGAAGGAACCAAACGTCGGATTCTTATCATGCAATACTTTTGCACTATCATCTATAAAGACATAATTAAACATGTTAGATTGACTCTAAATTTTACATCTATTTATAGCAACAATATATTTTCGCAGGTGTTACCTCTCCATAGACTCTGGAAAGAATTGCTGCCCGGTAAACCTGTGCCTTGTTACGTGCAGAAAAATTATCTAGTCCACTCTGAACTCCTTCGTTGATCCGCTGCTGTGTTTGGATGGCCAGCCAGCACAACAGCCACTCGTTAGTTTCTTTAACGACTGATGCCAAAAAAAGGTTTCTCATTTTTCAAATCAAAATCCAATGTAACAAAATAATTATCACAGAGTCCAGGGCAGTGGTCAACTCTGGGTTTAAGATCTACATACATTTGTTTGACATGACGTCAGCAACGTTTCTCCCCTGGAATTTCCTCTTCAATATCAGTGGTCCGCTTGCCAGGAAATCGACCGATCCCAGTGGGCTCGACAATGGACCACCACCTTGCACCTCTGCCCATTGACGTAAAATCCAGTTGCTCGTTTGCTGCGGCAGAACATTATTGTCACCTTCGTAGGTGACTGTGGGCTCGTGATTGACACCAAGCTCACCCAAATTTGAAGCTGAAAAAATCCATCAACAACGAAGATCAACGTCAAGCTGGGTGTAATTACGATCAAGAGGTGTAACTCATACCTTTGAGGTAGCCATGACCACCACAGGCTTCTCGGCACTCTTTTATTGCATCTCGACAAGTCCAGGTAATTAAAGGCTTTATTGCTGAGACGATAGAGTGAATTTCCGATACAATTTGACTCTATGAATACAAAAAATTAAACCGTTGAACGAAACGAAACACTTTTAGTTAAGGTATTTCTTTTTTTCATTTATACTCACAAGATCGGGTATGTTTTCCCCTTCCATAGATTTTTGGACATTTTCTAGATAAACTTGACTGAACTCTGACATGAAACATCTGAGAACTATTGCTGCCGCGAGGTGAGGGAAAAGTCGCCATCGCTGAAAGAGATAGTACACGTATGTAAGTATAACTGGTCATACGAGTATTAGCAAACTAGGGTGCTGTAAGATCGGTAAACCGATACTCCCGTTTCCGTGAGCGGTAATGCAATATCATCACGTCACACAAATAAAAGTATAGAGGCACAGAGATGGATGAAACTTACGTGAAGTTCGTACTCAATCAAAGGAGTTTCTTCTCCAGTTGCCACAGAATTGGAACTTCCGAACTGTTTCCTAACACCGGCGTATCTCACCGCTATGACAATCGCAGCTCCGAGCGTATTTGTACTTTCCTGACAGATGCCTATTCGTCCCGCAGATAAATTTTCAAGGGCCGCTCCTGTGAGCAGATAAATTATTGGAGACCGTGTTTGTTGTTGTACGAGAAGTTTTTTTTTTCGCCTTTAATTACCGATGATCTTCTGCGGGTCTGAAAATGAGCTTTCGTATTCACCCTCCGGAGTAACGTCCCCTGTTCTGTTCAATAAGCTTTCTCGCGGTATTCGGTAATTGTTGAACATGAGGAAACTGGAAGAAAAATCTCATTCAGTCGTAATTTTTGAAGAATCCATCTGCGGATAGGGCAAAGAATTTTCAGTTATCTTTACACACCCGTTATCAATTCCGTTTAGTCCCATTTTTTCTCCCATATCACCGACTATGATACCAGGGTACGGTCGATAAGTTTTTGGATCTCTAATCGGTACGATAAACGCGTGCAATCCATGGCATTCGTTGAGTGTGACCAATTGAGCAAAGACAATCGCGACAAGACAAGTTTTACCTGTATAAAATGAAAGGAGATAATTGAAGACACGCAAATTTTCGAAATAGCGTCATTTTATGCGACGAACCTAAATTCCCTATCCAGCATTTAGCAGCCTGAAAGTCTGGCGTGTGAAGTACAAATTGTTGTGTTTCTGGATCATAAGTCGCAGTCGTCCTCATCATTTTTGTATTGCTACCATGCGCTACCTCAGTTAATGCATAGCATCCTAGCATCTAAAACAAATTTTGCTGTTGTAGCGAGCATCGACTGTGGCAATAAATCTATTTTCACCTGCTTGTTCCAGACCGCATGGAACATGGAAACATGACGTTCCGTCCCCAGACTCAATATGGTATTTCCGAACAGGTAAACTCCGATGGCTATTTTTACCGATAAAGACGGGCTGACTATTGCGGTAGCTTCGTTCAACACCATCAAATAACCTGTCTAGATATAAACCAGATATTTAGTCCACAGAAAGAGATTCTCATCAATCGAACTTCGCAGCATTACGACGATTCATACCTTGGCTTTATATCTCATTTGACTAACGTTCGGTGGCAATAAATTTGCATGATTGAGCCGAACCGATTGCTTGGCGACTCTTCTTTTCTGCTCATCCACACTTGGCGTTTCTCGGAGAGGGTGAAATTCTGGGTCCGCCTCCATCGCCTCCCATACTCTCATCTACAAGGTTTGTCGGTGAAGTCTATTAATGGTATCGCTATTCGCAGATAAGATAAACATCCGCTCCAAATGTCATTTCATACATAACGAATTAATTTATACCTTTATTTTAAGGACATCTGGATCTTCTATAATGATTCTAAGTCGTTTCCAACAGAATGACGCGGACTCCCGGTATTTCGCCAATGCACCGGTACGCGGAACGTCCCCGACCCAGTCCAGGTCGTTGTTGAGCACATCGCTCGTCCTCGCCGTAGCCGTCGAAGGCATTTCAAATGGGGTTTTCTCGTATTCGGACTACCTGCGCCCGAAACGGTGAGATCAAAATGAATCCTTGAATCCTTTTTCTAATCGGACTTAGCCCGTCACTTATAACGACATTAATGAATAAGTGATTTGCGATGTTGAGTAAAAAGCAGACCTCGATCCTTGAACTATTCGACAGAAGACTGATTTCCAATCATTAATGATGTTATTAATGAGTGAATAATGAGATCTACTTTGCTACTTTGCATTGCAAAGTAGATCTCGATCCTTGGACCATCCGATATAGAATATTAATTTCAAAACGCATAATCGCGAACGATTGAAATTGATTTTCGTATGCAGTATAGGGATACCTATACATGCGGGATAAAAATGGATCGCCGAGTAGGTACGTACTGGATACCAGGTTTCCTATTAAGTGCGTAGGACTGCTGCATAGACAGAAGGATATTCTTTCTTTTTACATCGTTTAATTTATTGTTTAGTGTTTTCTTTTTCGTTTTATGCAGCGTGAAATGTTTCCCGTTACCACAACCGGACATGGGGCAAAGAGATAACATACGGAGCGATGCAAGAACACTATTATTGGATTATACAGCGGATATATTACATTACGGATAACAACTGTGCATAATGAAGAATATTTATTGCACATAACAGAAGGGAATGTTAGTTTGACAGGAAAGTTCCGTAGATATCAAAATGTCATATCGTCGTATGATACTGTGAGACATTTTGATACTTTAGAAGTAACTATTAACATTAGTAAAAATCAAATACACCCACGATGGTCTCCGCTATTATAGCTACGCATAATCGGCGGATTCATACTTGATAGTGGGGAAAACATTCAGCCTTCAAACGCGTTATCTTTCTTATTTTCGTAACGTATACGTATACCATACGATGGTGTAGACACAACTCTAATTATTGCGCGCGTGTGATCTTTTTTTAAACATGCGGTAATACTCCAGATAAGAAATAATTCGCGCCCTTAATTTACACACGTGCAAAAAAAAAATATGCGGGCAGATGCGAAAAGCTATGACTAAACAGCTGATTACTCAATCGATTCCTTGTAGATTGAGATATTATACGTGTAGCAAAGTAATTGAGCGAACTGTTGTAATTGATTGGTGAAAAATCAAGTAATGACGACGACAGTTTTTCTTGACATAAACAAGGTTAACGAGGGAGTGAGATTATCGGTTCTATCAAATTGAATTATATCAATGTCTTGCAAAAAACAACATGGGATAAGGTGCAACTCAACGAGTGCATTTTTTTCCGCATGGATATTACGTATAGCAAATTCGACTGACCTTGGTGTGCATAGTTTTTTTGAAATCGTTAAATAATTAGAAATTATTTATGGAAATCTATCCTCGTGTGTCAATTTTCATGTCTGTCAGTGTACGTATCGGTTATTAACGCTTCAGACCTCGAGCGCGTTTGGAAAATCAATTTGAAATTATGGTGATTATGATATCATGTGTAAGCAACGGGATAGCATGATAATGTGGTATTATAGTTATAAATGATATAATTTGGCGAACTACCCTGGAGAATGTAATAATTATTCGACAATGCAAGCTATCTGATGCTACACGTGCGTTCGCTATTGAATTTTTTGCAACCACTTTTCATTGTTGCTCACGCCCATCGATCACACGTGTCGGTTGGCATATTGTGACGAGGATTGGAGTTCAAGAGCGTATCGATAGTAGTAACACCCACGATATCTGTGAGGCAATAAAGAATAATCATTTGAAAGATACGTCAACGTGGTGGCGCGATGCTGATCAACTTCAAAATTCCAGGAACGATAAAAATTCACTGATTCGGGCGATGTCAATCGTTATTTTCCCGAAATAAAGCGAAAGCTGAGGGTGTGCGTTATTTATACACAGGAACGATGGATAGCCTCATCGACGGTTTTATGAATTACAAAAATATACATACGCTATTCGAACTCGTACGATACGTCTCTCGGGTGGTCAGGGCTCACGTAATTGAGTCTAATTGAAAAATTATTTCGAGAAAGAACTGGCGGCATAACAGCACTCCTCGTCGAACCGCACCGACCGATCACGTACGACTAACGTTTTTCACACAACTCTCAATTCAAGTGAACAAAACCTACACAACGACGACTACGCGAGAGGACGCACGAGACCTCGACGATCGTACGACGCTTACACCACCATATTCATCGTCGATCTTCCCATTTTTCCCCGTATCCCCGTCCAACGACGCCTAGACGCTTCATTATTTCGGTTGCACGACGCGTTGGACCCTGACATGAAATGAGTTCAACATATTCTATTGTTGAGGGTCTCAATTCGGGTGTCACGACATTCGTGGCCTATTCGCACGACCTCATGTCAATTTAGAAGTATTTAAATACGTGTACACGTACGCTGGATTAGACATATTCTGTTTTAAATTCTCAATCAATTTACCTCACTTCCAGGGGTGAATAAAATATGCCGGACCTGACGAATTCTAGCAGGCGACTAAAATTTCCCACAGCTGACGGCGTGGTGCGAATACCCCAAAGCCGGCCGGCTCGGCACCGCCCACCGAAATCCATTTCGTCGGTTGTTATGAAATACACCATACCATGCTCCCCGTTGCTATTTGCCATTCGCCCTCGGACGGCTGGACGATTTGATCACGCGTTTTGACGGAAGTTGGATTTTTCTGGATACTGGTGAAATCTGACATAAGACGATTCAGTGGTGAATGACAATCAGCTGTAATGTTATGTTGTCATTACTTAATTCGATTCATCGTTATCACACGTCTGTTCTACCTAACCTAAAATAATGGTTCGCTTTAAAAACAGGTATACCTAAAGATAGATCTCACATATTGACTTCAGGGCTTCATGACATGCGTGATTTTATAAGATCATCCATTTTTTATTCTCAGATATGTCACCATCCAGGTAAACGATATCGACGAGCCAGATAAGCCCTTGGCTATAAAATCGATTGGGCTTCATAATGCAATACAGCGAAAGGTTTTGCAGTTACATGGAGATTTTGGAGTATCGGCTATAAAATCTGGTTTCAACGGTATAACAATTGGTTCCTAAAAAAACGTTGATTCATTATCATCAAGACTTGTGAAATGTTTATTTTCTTTTATTAGCTAATTATTTCAATATGCACACGAGAATTGCTCTGATAAAATCCAGACATGGACCGCATAGATTTGTCGTCGACGCCATCAGAGCTGTAAAGATAATCGATGGGCGACGGGTCAATCTTGATATTCTGTACATCGGTGCTACGTTGAAACATTGTTTCAATTGTATCCAAGTAATTATTGCCAAATGATTCAGTCCAAAGCTATTTATTCTACTATTAGGTACAATAATCAACTTATAACGAGTGATTACATTCTAGAAATATCAACGTCATCAATTAGAGAAAGTCTGGTACACCCTTCGAAGCGACACTGAAAGAAAGAATATGGAAAATGCGCTAACAACGATGAGTGAAGCCATGAAAAATTTCAAATAAACATTGTATGTCCTTCAGCCATTTATTCTCAATTCATACATTTTATTCCCAAGTAATTTTTGAAAATGTTCTGCTCCATTTAGAGCAGTTCACACCGCGTCATACCGCAGGGGTTGCATCGGGGCGGTGCATGATGCATTCGCCTGCTGCTGATGGTAAAAAAGGGGATTAAAGTTGAGAGGGCAACCGAGAGATGTCGTTTCATTTCTGAATCGGGCGTCGTTGGCTCGTGCGGCGGTTGTCCGTGCGCATCCTGGAGTCTGGACACGGTCGTGGTTTATCGGGCTTCGTCGGTCGGTGCAGCGGAGCAGCGGGGCGGCACAACGACAACGGACTCAAGGAATAATCTTAATAATCGTAGCTGCCCGGAGGATGAGCACGAGCATAAACGTGAGCATAGAAATGATTAAAGTTGTATCCAAGCAAGTGATTATTTCCGTAGTTTCGTGTATCTGTGATACGTGATGTGCCTGCTTTTCAAATTGTTGATAAATTTCTAATGGATAACCGGTGACTGTTAAACGCGACAATTGACAACAGCTAACAATCCCCCTGGATTTGTGATGATATACACGATCCTGACGATACAAGGTAAACGAGACTTTTGGGAGAGATGCCAAGTTCATCGATTTAACTGTTATCACATTGAGAGGGGTGGCAACTACGGATACGGAAACTTTTACAAATTTTACCACCCCGAACGACGAATAACCCATCAATATTTTACTCCCCCATTGATCGCAAAAATTTCTCCGATGCACCACACAGGCGATTCGTTTTCATCCCCTGGACCTTTTCCGTTTATTTCTTTCGACGAATCGCCCCGATTTTCAAATTGACCCGAAATTTGTGAAAACTGCATGGTAAAACGAGGCATGGCTTTGTCCTTCCGATGCCAGGATACGGGCCTATAAAGTAGTCGGGGTTGAATTGCGAGCTTACTTTACATCAGCAAATGTCCACCTACGACAAATTAAGCATTAAATATGGCCGACAGGGGTTTCATTTAATATTCATTCAGCGTTTCACAAAACGATTCGCATCCCTGCAGCTGTTTTCAATTATGACAAAGACTTTCGATAAGACAAATTTAATATTCCGACGTTGTTTCGTTTTCAATGTCCAGCGTCCATCGCCAGGTACTTTGCCGATGATTTTCTCGACAATTTATACGCGTATGCATCTTGTTAAATGAAATTTCAATTGCGATCTTGCGGCAACTCAATATCACGATTCCGTAGGTCGTGTTATTCGATATTTATTGTTCAACTCCAGCAATATACTCCCTGTGAAGTATCTCGAGTACTCGGGCGCATGATCGCGGCTTTGTGAAATCTCCAAGCAATCTAAATACCGTACAACTGTACGACCACGTGCGCTTTTCTTTTTCATCCTTAGCTCTCGTTTCGGATCGTACAAGCGTAAACAATCGTCCGGCGCAATGCTAAGATTTTCCCAGAACTTGCCCGTCGTACGGAATCACAAGTAACTTTAGGGCGGAAGCGTTGCGGTTCGAACGTCGCAAGTTGTTTATCAATTTATTCCGCTTCCGGTATACGAGATAACGAACAACGCAGGCTAAGAAGACTGGTTAAAAGGCGTCGAGAGAAACCGTTATACTTGATAATTTCCGAACCCTCCGGTACGCAACGATCGACGTAATTACATCTCTTCGTCGATGATGAAATTGAAACGAAAACGGGCTACCGGGCGCATCCAGAGTCTAGCGCTGCATAAAATTCGTTTCGCAAACCGTACACCACGCGAGATAAATTCGTGGTTGACATTTTGACCGGTAAATGCCCTCGACAGAATGCTTATAGCTTTCACCCTCCTCTCTCCTTCTCTCTCTCTCTCTCTCTCTCATTTTGTTGCCGCCTGACGCAGCTTCGCGAATAAATGGGTCTTGACGCTACAGGGATGCACCCGAGTTATATTTGTCGCGAACTCGCGATCGCTACGATTTCATCTTATTTTCTCTACGACGATCAACGGGACTCCCGCTGAGCCGTAAAAATTCTCCAAAAGTTTTTTTTTTCTACTTTCGCAAACCCACGGGTACAGTATCTCTGGGTTTCCGCGGACCGGGACCGCGGGATCGCGTGTATTTTATTATCGAGTAACGAACGATCCTTCGACGTGTGGTTTTCCGCGTATCTTATATCTTACGCCGTACGACGGTTACACAACGTGTGTAACGCGGGGATCAAGGATCGATTTCGTGTTTGCTTTCTCCCGGGCGAATTGCCAACGCAAACCCAGCTGTGATGATGCAAGTAATGCACACGATATCGCGCGCGTGAAACGCGCTTGAATCCGTTTAACCGACTACGGAGGATCATCTGCATGTCTCGAGAAATGGTGGTATTAATTATCACCATTTTAAGCTCCTTCGCTGGTTCGTTCCAGATCTGAAAATAACTTTCTCGATCCACTATGGATATAACCAGCTGCTGCCGCCGCCGCCGCCGCTATGGCACCTCCAGATGCGATCACCCATAGCGATTTTATCACACGTAACGTATAGCGGGTCCGGTACATCACCAATGTGCGAACGGTTGTGGGAATGGAAAAAAAGAAACGTGGCCACAGATCGTTAAAAGAGGCATTTTAGGGTAAAATTCATTTTAATACTGTTGGTTGGTGTCCACGGATTTCTATACGTATACATATAGAATCAGACTTTGTACGTACATCCATTGAAATGATAATTAGAAGTATAGTGTAATAAATTACAATTGTAGATATACACGTTTAATTTGTGTAGGAAATGTGGCGCGGATTTCTTCTCTCCTTATTTGGCTCCTAGTCGTTATTGTCAGAGTTTCATTTCGCACGGCGAAACTCGCTGAATTTGACATTCGAAGGTCGTACCAAATATGGGATTACCAGCGCGTGTTTGGTCTAGGCTGCCCGATGCGGTAATTCTTTATTTTTCCAACGATCGTTCGATCGAATCACCCGAGCGTCGAATGAGACGGTTCTTTCCCGTACAGCTCATAACATAATCACGCCCGTTTACGATAAATACATTTTCTAGATACATTTTCCGTCTTCCCTACGCTATGAATTAAATTACAATTGATCTATATCGGCTATTTTCTATAGGCGCAGAAAATTAATCCTATCCAATTTCCGTCAAAGCGAATCGGACGAGCCGGATTTGAAGGATTTCATAACCGAGTGTGGATTTCTGAACCAGTTGTTTATCAAATTATTATTAACGGTGGTGAGCGTCGGGACATCGTCGGCGGATATTTTCGTTAAAATGATCGTCTTGTCGCGTCTCAACCGCCCCGACGATTCTTCCTTCCTCTTCTCCTTCGCCGCAGCCCGTCGCTCGTTGACGTCGTTCTCTCTGTTTTCCAGCCCCGCGTCTCCGCCCCCGACGTCCGAATGAGAAATCCGGTCGCAGCAGCGGGATTTTTCCGATCCAAGAGCGCTCTTCTCTTGCCTGATCTTCTTCTCCTTGAGGGTGACCCTCCCCCCGTCGCCTTCGTAGCTCACGGATTCGCTCCGAGATCCTGGACCGAGATAGATTCTTCCGCCGTCGCCCTTGTACTCGATTTTACCGTCGTTCAAGTTCACTTTCACCGAACAACCGTCCCCAACGACCCGGATCAATCCGCAATTCTTAGCGATCGTCAGGTGGCATCCGTCCCCGGATACCTTCAATTCGAGGCCGTTGAAATCCATATCGATCTTCAGACCATCGCCCTTAAGTTCCTTTACCTTCGAAGAATGCATGCCCGACTTTATGTTTACCATTTTATATACGGACCGAAGATTTCCAGACGTCTCCTGGGTTTGTTTGTTTTATTTTATTTTATTTTTTTTTCTTCTTCTATACGTTCACTGATTTTTATTAATCGCTCGACGATCCCCCGCGAAACTTTTTATTCCCTCGTTTATTTGTTGTTTCAATGAATTTCGCGGACGCTCTCACGCGGCTCGTGTGCGCGCAGTGCTACGACACGATTACAAATAACATGAAAAGTATGCGGCACGTTTGCCTATATCTACGAGAGGCACGTCGCTCGGTAGGTCGATTAATGTGGGAGGTCGTCCCCGAGCATCTTCCAATCGCGGCAACAAAATGAGGTCGGTTATTCCCCTACAGACTTCAGTTTCGTGTTGTCGCGTTGAAAGTTCGCGGTAAAGGACGGACAGTGGAGGACGGCGGATATTATATCGGCGTACACTCGTCATTGCAGCAGCGGCTTAGCTCCAACGGTTACCGCCTCGCTTACATTCATAACGCACACTCCCAACGGTCTCGTGTACGTGCACCGAACGCACACGCTCTTACAGGGAAGTCCCTACACATCGGAGTGGACGTTCGCTAATTCACGTTCAATGTCACAACGAACTTGAGGCGGCTGTAATTATGCCGTAATCGTCGTTCCGCGCGTTTCCCTCTTCTTTTCTTTTTTTCCCCCCTCGGTTCGGACCGCGATATCGGCGGAGCCGACGACGACTACCTGGGGGCATCGGGTCGGGGGTAACGACTTCCGGTGTTTTGATTGCCTTCGCAATTACTTTCGCATACGTTGTACACGTGCGGCACCGTCGGGTCCGGTCGATTGGCAATTTGTTTGACTTGTTTTCGATGTATCGCTCCCTCTGTTATTAGGTGGGCCTGAATTTTAATATTCCACCTTTTTACTTTTAATTATTGGCGTCGCGATTCGATTCGATTAGATTAGATTGCGTCTATGGCAACGAATCGAACGGTCCTCGCGTTCTTCGTTACGTACGGGAAAGAAATCATGCGTTCGAAGATACAACGCGAATCTTTCGACGATCTTACTATCTGCGACAATTGTACGCACTTCACCGATTCCACCGTTACAGTGAGGATTATTGCAGATGATAATTTCATATCTAATATCGTCATTCGCGATCAACGACGATTATTTCCGCACCGCAACACCGAGCGTAACGTATCTTCTTCACGTATTTTCAGAATGATAAAAATTGTCTGATAACTGGAATACACCCGAGAGCGAATACCGTTGGAAAATCGACGAACTCGAGATGGAAGTATTGAACGAAAGCGACACCCTCGCCGCGCCGTTCCCGCAAAACGTCGCCAGGCAGGACTCGGGTGTGCCCGAGGAGGACCTGGTCTCTCCGACGGACGAGAAATCGTCGGGCGACGACGACCCCAACGGCACGATGAACAGCGATTGCAACGTGACGGTGATACACATAGCCCCGGAGAGCGGCGAGTCCGGGGCGAAGGAATTCCCAGGGGACGGCAAGGACAGCAAAGACGGGAGCGACAGCGGCGTCGAGGGCTGCGCCGCGGAACCGCCCAGGGTCCGAAGCAGGAACAGCGTCGATTACGCGAGCAGTTGCGGCGGTCTGGACGAGGCTTCCTGCGACTCCAGTCTGGTCAGCTGTTGCTCCGTCTACGAGGACCCGTGCGCCGTGCTGCCCGACGACCTGAGGCTCAACGCCGGAGAGGGCACCAGCGAGGGCGGCAGCGAGAGTTCGTCGGTCGCCGGAAGTATATCCGCCCGGGCCACCAGAACTAACAACAAACGAGCGATGATCGGCACCACGGTGAACAAGAAAAAGGTCGGCGGTACCGTAGAAGCCCAGAAACCATCGCGCGGCAAAGTAACGGCGTCGAGCAACGCTCCGTCCGCCACGCCGAGGCTGAAGAGCAGAGCCGCAACACCGAGGACTCTACCGTCCAAGGCGCCGCCGGGCTCCAGGGACAGGGGACGCTCCAGGGAGAAACCGTCCTCCCTCAGGGAGGGCACGGCGAGGGAAGCGACACCGACGAACGGCGGCGGTCGCTCCGCTGCCGCGACGAGACAGGGCGCGACGCCAGCACCACCCAGAACCCGGACCAGGCCCATACCGGACTCCCTGCCCTCGGCGTTGACCACGGAAATCAACAAGGACTTGGCGCAGAGAGGGAGAGGAACGAGCGCCACGAGATCGCGAGGGGGATCCACGACGAAGGGACGGACTCCGGGATCCACTCCCTCCGACGAGACCAGGAAGCTACTCAGTACCCCCCGCCAAAGTTACAGTGCCTCCTGTGCGGAGTCGAAAAATGTCCGTAAAGATAAAACCGCTGCTAATTTAGATAACAAAACGGTAGACGCGTACGCCACTTTGCCGAGGAGAAATCGAAGCAAATTCACAGTTCCTAAGTCAAACGATAAGACGACTAGAAGCCGGTCGGGCAGTAGGGACGCCAGTCTGAATAGAATAACTAGTAAAAAATTGGTTCCCTCGAGGGATGCGACGCAGCACAAAAGTTTGCCTCCACATCCGAGGACCAAGGCCGTGGAAAAGACGCGGATCTATCACGAAACGAGCGTGCAGACCGCGTTGACGGGGCTGGATGTGGAGAAGGTCTTCGCCGGAATCGTGTCCGCCATGCCGGATCCCAAGGGAACCGACAGGCTTGACGGGAGTTGCCAGACCGAGGGTTCCTGGGAGGACGTCAAATCGCTTCGTGACGAGGTGAAACGACTCGCGGAGGAGTCGACGTCTTCGAAAGCGGAAAATGCCCAACTGAAATCGCAGCTCGCCGAATTGAAGCGGACTCTGGACGAGGAAAAAGCGGATCATGCCTTCGCTCGACAGGAATTGGACAGAAACGCCCAGAGGGTTCTGGCGATGCTGGGCACCCCCCAATCCGAGCACGCAGGTACGTTCTACGGCGGTATTCCCGTTGTTTTGAATTATTACTTGATAATCGGACAAAAATTTTGTTTGCATTTTCAGAAGGCGACAGTTTTCTCGAACTAGAATCCCACATACAATCGTCGGGGCAGGTTGTCGCTAATCAACAACTTGAAATAGAGGACTTACAATCTCTTTGTCGTATGCTGAACAGGGTATGTATAGTAACTGTAAACTTCACCGACGCGTTGTAATGAGAAAGAAAGTTTAACGAATCCAATGTTAAAAAAAACAAATCAAGGATTTGGAAAAGAGTATGGCCGCCCAAAAAACTCTGCTGCAACAACAGCAGGAATTGGAAGCAGAATCGATGGAGATGCAGGATTTTCTCCAAGAAGAGAAAGCGACGCTGTCAGAAGCTCTCAAGGAAGCGGAAGCGGAGGTTGGCAACTTCATTCCGATCTTATTATACAGCACTGGGATATTCGATATCTTTGCGTTGATACTAATCAAATGTTTTCAGGCAAAGAGGAAAGATGAAATTCTAAGGCAAACCAAATCTGAGCTGAGCAGGCAAATGGAGGAGTGCAAACACTTGGTACGCATCAGCGAACAACGAAGGTAAGTCACCGAATGCCATGGACATATTTTGCGCATCGCTCGTTCGTTGTATCTAATTCGTTATTCAACGTTGAACAGACAAGAAAACCTCTCGATGAATTTGAAAATGAATGCCGTCGAGAGACGGAGCAGAGATTTGCTGTTGACTCAGGGAGCCGCAGTTTCTGGGGCAGCCGTTGCTCTGTCCGGATTAGGGACGCGATTGGAAGGATTGGTGGATCAGCTCGTAACTTCTTACAACATCTCAGAGAAGGACCTCGAGGTACGAAGCGAATACAAACAATCGAGTATTAGATGATACAAAAATTATTTGAAGTGCCAACGTCAATTAGCGGGACTCTGTACTGCCTATCTCGGAATATCATTCTCCTTTCAAGGTATTCAAAAGCCAAGCAGGAGGATAATTTAGCCAGCTAACGTTTCGAATGTTTTTTATTTTTCAATGCACTCGTGATCACCAAATGTGCCGTTGGGTGAGTTATTGCGAGCAATGATTTACGTATTTTCAGCTAACTTAAACAGACATCGCAACGATGTACATTGGTAACGAGCTGTAACTTCGTCTAATTACCGTACACTTAGAAAATAATTTACACGACACACGCTAATTCGGAATCCGCAAACGCTTTACTCAAACAATTTACCAAACTCTCTGCTTGGCTTTCAATATCGCAAACGGCTGCTGGAGTTATTTGCATTACTCACTTTGAGGTAAGACACCGCATCATAAGGTGCTATTTGCATCGACACGCGAAGCGCTATTTTTATCCATACAACAAATCTCATATATACATTAATTATACCATAGTTGAAGTTTTAGTGGATATACCCCATGCAATTAATAAATCGGGCAAAATAATTCGTTATCGCAAAGTACGTTATCTCATCCACCGAGTATTTAAAATATATTTCGTCTTTTAGGATGTGATATATCACAACGAGGCGTACAGTCGTAGCAACAGCAGCGTCGAATCGAGTCCCGTTAGCTCTAGGCAAAGTTTGAAGGAATTCACTCCTAGTCCAAAGAGAGGATTTTTCGTCTCGGCGGTTATAGGAGCCATCAGAAATGCGGCGACGCATCCGTTCGTGGGCAAACCGGTGGATAAAAAATCGACGATTCTCGACCCCCTAAAGCAGCTGCATAAAGGTAATTCAATCTCGAGTACACACACATCAAAGCTACCTTGGGGATTTGGCGATATAGAAAAAGTTTCTCCGACAGATCTGAGTCTGGATTCGTCTTCCGATTTGCTGGACTTTGAAACTGAACCCTGCCTCATGATGGAGAGCGTTTTGGAGGACGTTCCTCTGCCCGATACCTACTCCCACAATATGGTTTCGAGCAGCGACTCGCTTCGTAGAGCGCTTGGAAATACGGAAAACGGAAATGAGGAGCATTCGAGGAATTGCGGAACACACGGTCGATTCACCGACGAATCTACCAGCCTTTCGAATCTCACCCAGGCAATCCTGCATCGCCGTAAGGTAGGATGACAAAATTCATCGATATTCATTTCTCCCCTTTTCGAAAACAATAATTTTTTACTCTTCTGAAATTATAGGTAGAGGATGAAGAGGATGACGAGTGCGAATCTCTGAGCGAATCGGAGGCCGGTATGTCCGAAAATCCAGGACAACTTGCGGATTATTGTCCAGCTGTGTCTCTCGTCGATCAAGTTATCGACGTCGACAACCTCGTCACAAAGCTTTTGAAAGTCCTTCGAATTATACAACTAGACAACGATACTTGCATCCAGGAATTACGAGACGAAAAGTAATAAATTCTCCACATTCTCTGCAGTGGGGAATCTTAGTTCGAACTTCGGCAAATATGCGTTCGTTTTTTCAGGTCCGAGCTTGAGTGCAAGGTGGATATCAGCCTCGCGGAACTCGAGGAGGTACGAAAATTGGCGGGATTGCTGCGTGCATCCGAAGATTCCATGACGAACGTGTCTGGCGGGGAGAAAACTCTGATCAACGAAAGTGGTCAGGATTATACAACGTCGCAGGTAATTGGCGTGAGCGGATGCAGTCCGCGTTACGATGTACAGCACGCTGTTTCACGATTTTCAGATTCGAGCCGGTGAAAAACGATGCGGAGATTCCGACTCCGAACATGACAGAAACGATCCAACAACGACGGTAAAAATGGGTTTGGATTCGCACGTTGCTCGCCGTTTATTAATTTGAGTATAAATTGATTTTCAACGATATAACGTGTACGACTAAAAAATTTTCAGCAACGCGCGATTGTAGTCAATGGCGTTGATAACGATAATAATTATGAGGTCGCATCAATAGCCGCTTGATATCGTTTCGTTGTTAGGTAATCGACACGAAAGCCTAAGCGATGGGTTAATTTATAATATACCCGTAAATAGTGCGCATAATCAGATTTATTTCTGTAACGATTGGGCTTTGTAAAAATGGCCAGCGTTTGCTTCATAGACTTCATGATACTTAAGTGAGATTATATTATAGGTAGATGACAGTGCATGTAAATATATATTTTGTTGTCGGAGAAATGTGAAAGTGGCTAGATAAAATTGTAATTAAAATTTATTCTAAACCGATATGAAATGTGATTCTACGGTGAATATTTTCTTATTGGTGAAAACGATCGGTGGATCGATTGATTAATTTCTTGGTCGCGCATACTTATAAATATATTATCATAAAATTCAAAAATTCGCAAACTAAGAATAATTATTATTAAAGTACCACGACGATTGACTACCGATACCATATACATTTTGTATTCGGGGCTTGATCAATTGTCGGGTTACTCATCGTACTGAAAATTGCACGGTCCGATTATCACTTACTACGAATAATCTACACGCAATTCCCTCTCGACGAAACAAACCTGCCATTTTGAGTACGGGTGTATGCATCGACATTATATCAACTGATGAGTTTATTCATACCCAAAGAAGTTTCTGTGGCAACGGTAAACAAAAATTTTTATAAGAGTGGCTGTGTTGAATTGATACTGAATGAAGAGAGATAAAAAAAAAAAAAAAAAAAAAATTGTTGTTAACGCAACGCAAGAGAACAGTGCCGACTGTACACTACTAACGTGTGCTGATAAAATTAAATTAAACTATTGAACAATAATAATTGACAAGATTGTTGGAGAATACTATGAGAGATTTATAATATTCTAGTCTGATCGACGTAATCCTGTAATTCTATGTCGTATTCTGGTAGTATCGATAGATTTTTTTCAATCCGAAATAGACAGGGTAACACGTTATACATAATGATTTAAATTTTGTCGCGTTACCGGAGGGCACCCGAAAGGGTATACGCACATAAGTTCTACCGAATACGCGAGCATCCGTAATTATTTTTTTTTCCATCCGCCAAGACGGATCTTTTTTTTTCTCGTGGTAAGAAAGCCGGAAGTTTTCGAGGACCGATCCGCGAGTACTGCGGGACAGGAGCGGTTTAATGCAAACGAACAATCATCTAGAAATCACGTGATCATGTTATGAAAGATATTCAAAATAAATTGACAAAAAAAAAAAATACGTTGAAATCTCATGCAATATATACTGAAATTTTTGGTTTGTTTCGCAGCCGCATTAAATTACAGTTATCGTGAAAAAGAACTGGCGCGATTGTGTAATTGACGAGGGTGAACATTGAGCATCGAGAGAATTGAAAAAATAAAAATATATATATATATAGATGATAAATTCAATTAATTAGCCATAGGAAAGACGAAGTATTCCACCCACTAAATACTACGAATGAAAATTATCGAACAATTACTGTATTATAGCGAAATAAAATATTATACTGTATTATCGTTTGTGTCGATCGAGTATATAGCGGTTTAAGCATTTTTTATACAATATATTATATACATATACCTACGTATAAAAGCACGTGTCAGCCGAAAAGCGACTGCACGATTCCAAGTTCCGGTGAATATATTACGTGATAATTGTAATTTAATGTTTATTTTTCCTCTATAATTCTACGCTGTTCGTAAGAAATGAATGTCGAAACGACCCCCGAGCGCATGGAGGATCGCATGCGGAATTGAAAAATTTATGTTCATCGTTATTTGACGATTTAATTTGACACCATTTTATTATATTGTCATCGTTATCGTGGACATGAACATTTATAATACGATTACAGTGGGGTATGTTTATTATTATAAATATAATTTCAGAACTCCCGACGGTGGATTTTCTTGATCAACGCAATTTTTCCCCTCCTTTTGGTACGACGCTCCGTAGAAGTGGTCCGAACAAACTGCTCAGCCATAATTTGTGACTGGAAACCGATGTGAAAGAATTAAAAACAGACAACGGAATAGAAAAGTTATTACAGAATTTCTTTTCTTATGGAACTAACATTGCAACGTTTTATGTCAACATGTATAACAAACCTGTGTCTCGATTTTTGTTTTGCCGGTTTCTGCGTTTCTTCGGTAGACCATGGTTTGTTTGGTGCATCTACAGCAGGTGGAGTGAGAATACCTGGTTTCGAAGATTCGCCATCTCCCTCATTACCAAAATTACCGATGAACGACGAAGGATCGAGATCTCCAGCTAGAAGAAGAGCTTCGGCCGGTGCGACGACGAGTAAGACACCGTCTACGTGGATGCGGAAATTTTTCGTTCCGTTTTGCCTCTGATCGTAATGATCGCCGGTATTCGTTGGCGTGGGTTTCGGAGAATGAACGAGCGGACCATCGATTCCTTCGGGTTTTTCTTCTGCGGAAGAAATGTCTGCAGGCATCGCGCGCGACAACTGCACCAGTAGTAGAATGAACGCCGATTTGAAAATCGTCGTGTTTATCATCGTGCTGGCTGTTGTGAAATTTTTATTCCAGATCAATCTGTCCTTACGCATCAGCAAAATTACGACAAACTGTATAAAAAAAAAGGTGAATTTAATCTTGCAGAGGGCGATTTTATGACACGTCCTGGCCGCTCGGAGGATCGACGTGGTTTGGTGGAGCGAAGAAACCAGCTCGACCAGCCCCAGGATCCCCACCAGCGTGTATCCGCTGGGAACGGACAAAGCTTAAGTTATACCCACCTTCTGCCCAGAAACAAGAAGTGGAACCAGCTCCGTAACTTTACGATAGATACCAAAGCTTTTATTGACAAGTTCAAGAACCGCCTGAGTTCATTCTGTAAACAATTTTTTTTTCAAGGAATGCCACCAACCTCGTCCCCTCGAGTTCAGATTAAATGGTAGTCAGTAATTCAGTTACACACGCGTTCGTGAAACAAGGTGAAAAAATTTGCAATGGTACCGTTACAGACGCGTTATAATAGCGTCGCGGATCCGAATTATGTTTACAATTATTTTTACTTGTTTTTTTTTTTTTTTTTCCAGGAGTCGATCGAAACAGATTCAATTAAAATCCATCGGATCCGCTTCAACGTTCATATCCGTACAAGACGCATACCGAAAACTGACAAGATTTATATCACATCTTTTACTCGAACGTTGCTGCACAGGCAATAAAATGAAGACTATTTGCGAAAGGGCAACGTCCTGACATGGCCCCGCGGAGTTCATTTCCCCGGTCTTCTCCTGTCTTCTTTCTATACTTCGCTCCGGTATACATAAGTATGTATAGATTTTACCTAGGTGTACATAAACTAGGTATAGCGGTAATTCAACGACTTTATATACCGATGCTATGTATGTACCGAATTAAGATGGATACATATAGCTGGCTGAGGTTTTTTTCATCCAGCTACATGATACGAATTCTAGGTAAATTTCGGTCCCCATGCTAATTGGGATGCGGAGATGAAGTGGAGGATTGATTAACTGCAGGTAACAAGATATGAAGAATATAAGAAATATATATATTTATATCAACAACATTCGTGAATCATAAATTACATATGATACTCATAATTATCCGAAAGGAACATACATTATAGGCATTATGTAAACTTGATGAGCGATTTACTGTTTTTGTTCTTTTTTTGTTTTTTTTCTTTTTAGAATTTTATCTTCGGGTTACAATTTATACGTGTATAATTTTACTCCGTAGAAATTGGTTGGCAGATGCCGTAACTGTTTCGGCGTCTGTACGGACCACAATCTTCGATGCCGGTTCCCAGGAGAGTGTAGTGATGGTGGTTTCCAAGCAGTCCAACTTCGTTATGGTCGTTGGGCAGATTTTGTCTTTCTTCGCCGGGGGCCGAATCGGTGCCCTGAAGATCCTCGAGTCCCTGAAGCGCGAGTTCCTTCTTCAACGAGCCTCCCAATTGCGGATCATCCGGTGACACGTCTCCTATATCGTTCCATAAATTTCTAGCTTTTGGTTTACCCGTCCCTTCGACGCGAACAACTTCGTCGGATTCCTTATTAGAATCTAATTTTTCCGCCGACGCTGGTGCGGCTGCCGCTGATATTTCTGTCCTCTGTTCCGCAGGTTTCTGGGGCTTCCCGACCGCAGCTTCGTTATCGTTCGTCTCCGAAGAGTCCTCGGTATCTTTGACGCGTTGAGAACCCTCCTGAGAATCGACGACTACCAGCAGATCTTTCTTCGAAGCATGTTTCCCCGGAAGTAAATCTTCGCCGGTTTGAACCAAGGTCAAATATGCGGCGATCTCGTCGGCCACAGCCGAGGAAACCGTAGGTCGTTTCGACGGGGTCGCTATCACCACCATGATATTCTCCAATTTAGCCGAAAAATTTAAATCCCCGTCTTGCCTCTGGTCGTAGGTCGTCGGGGCTCCGGATACGCAGATCAGAATTGTACCCAACAAAAATATTGCGGCAATGTCACGAGTCATGGTTCTATTTGTTTCTCTTCTTGGTTTTTTTTTTGGTTTTTTTTTTCTCTCTTCTTTCTTACTTCAATGAATGTTATCTCCGCGCACGCTGCGAACGAACGAGTGAATCTCTTCGAATCCTCTGTATACCGTGAGTCGCAGTTTCGAGTGTATACTATTTACCTGATGCGTAACGAATCTTATTGTTTATATTTATACAATTATATTATACGTTGGGAGTCGATCGTCAGCCTAACACGGCCGAGTCTGGTCAAAGACTGGAGAGCTAGGGCTACGTCGAGTCAATTCCTCCTGTGCTTCAGCTGAAACGAAGAAGACCGTGGCAACGGGGTGCTATAGCTGCGAAGATCGAAGACCAGATGAGGAGTGGACGGAACTCCGGAGGAGAGGGTACGCAATCCTCCTCCGATTTACATACGTATGTGTGTTCGCCAAATGCCTCCGCATATTCACATACACGGATATCATTTATTATATTTTATTAATACGTGTCGCAGCTGCCGCTATGCCGATGTCCCCCCGGTGTTGCGTTATGTGGTGTGTACTGTACACGTACCGTAACTGGTTCAACGTTGTGTTGGTCATGTTTCGAGTGCAATTCAGTCGACGATTATTATTGACCATACCCTGTACCATATTTAATCACGCGTTGCGTCTAGCCCGCGATTCCCCGTGGCGAAAAATTGACGCGTTAAATTGTCCTCTTTTTTTTTTTTTTCGTTCATCTCTTCAGCGGGTCAAGTTGTTCCAAACTGTACAATATTCGAATAATTATTCCTACACCCGTCGGTTAATTTCGCGGAACCCGACGTTTAAACAACCTTTACGGTTCGAGTGATCCGTACGTGAATAGTTTGGACGCTTTTTTTTATTCATCATTTTTTTCATTCTCTTTTCATTTCCGTTGAGAAATGTAAGGAGCGATTATCCGTCTGTAGTGGGATATGAATAAAAATTATAACGGGAACGCGCAAGTATATCGTCGTTGAAATTTTTTGTTCTAAAGGGAAAAAAAGATAGGCGGTAAAAAAATTAACTCGAAAATATACCATCGCGACTACGTCAGCTTGGGAATCCGTACGATAAAAGTGCAATTGATGTCTAGGTCACGTGGATGTAACTCGTAAGATATTATATACCGTATGCAAATATGAGACTATGTAATATTCATATACTCGAATAATGTTGTAAGTGGATTGGGATTGTGCAACATTACAAGCAGTTCGAGATACGCGTTGTTTCTGGGTATAGGTATAATTTTAATCTTAAAATTATGCGTAACATATAGTGTAGGAATTATAATGATTTTGTTTACAGAGTTATTCTTCGTTAGTAGCGAACGTCCATAAATGAATCCCAACAACGACGTTAATATTCATCATTGGTCGGAATCATGGACGGTAAATGAAGGTCCCTGCGTCTATGTAATTTCGGTGCCAGTCTGATCCCGAATCTGAAAATAGACGAAGAAAATATACCGAAACGCAGGTATTAATAATTCACCTAATTTCGTCGTTGGATGAAAAAAAAAAAAAATAAAATTCTATGCTTTTATTATTTCTACTCACGGCAGTAGCGAAGAGGCGACTCTGCGGCGAATGTGAAGACGGCATCGTCCCTTCTGGTCCCGGGTCTGACCCGGACTGCATCTTTTCTGACCTTTTTGGCTCTGATCCGTCGACGCTTCGCCGTTTCCCGATTCCACGGTTGCATCGGCGGAAGATTCGGGCGCGGATGCGGATGCGGAATCACCTTGGGCCGGAGAACTGGATTTCAATACAGAATCGGGGATCTGTGCCGCAGGTGTCGACTCCTTGTCGGCCACGATCTTCTCCTTATTTATTCCGGATGAAATTTTCTTCTCAGACGTTGGATGAGCAAGTTCGAGCAGAGGTACCAACTCGTGATCCGACGTCGCAGCCGACGCCTTTGTCGCTACCGCGGACGACGACTCGGGATCTTTTACCGATTCGTCTGACGATAATGCGGACGCAGTTTCAGCGGGTTGGTCAGAATCCTCGTCCTTATCCTTATCCGCAGGCTTTGATTCTATCGCGACTTCTGTTGGTTTTTCGACGGGCTTTGGAGATTCCGAGGCGTGAGGTCCCTCTTCGCTCGGAGTTTCCGGAATTTTCGACGCGGTCGCTTCGGTCACCGTGGCAGAGGGTGCGATCGTTGGCCAGGTGTGCCAAGGTTTGATGGAAGTCGCCAGGGTACTAGGACTAATCGTCGTTGGGCTCGGAGTTATCGTTGGTTTTACCGTGAAATCGGTGTAATCGTAGGCGTAGTCGTAATCCTAAAACAGAAAGTGTGGTAAGTAAGCCAAGTTCAAATGTCTCGCCTGTTCTTATATTTGATTGAAAATATGTTCAATTGAATTATCACTGTGACTCGAAGATACGATAGATATTGTGCAATATATACCCCTGAATAATCCCCCAGGAGACCAGAGTCCAGTAGAGCGACGATTTGAATATCCTTGAGGTGAAGCTGGAAGTTGAGTCCGCCAGTTTGTTGCTGATCGTAGGTCGTAGCCGGTGCCGAGTGGACTCGAAGCCCGGTGTCGGCGAGGAGGAAGACCAGGACGATCAAAGGATCAACAACGACTCGCATCGTGATTCGCGTGCGATGTATATATATTTTTATCGGTATTTTATCAGATCATCAACGTCCGGTTTCGACTCTGCCGCTGCAGCCGTAGACCGGAGAGATTATCGGACGGATTTCGGGAGGTAATGCGGAGAGACTTTAGCCGCTGCGAAGTGGCTGGGATTCGGCGATATCGAAAAAATTGGAGGAATTTGAGAAACCTGGCGCCTCCAAATAAGACAGAACGATAACTGTGAAGAAGCATCGCTCCGATGTTACCAAGAAACCGGTATACACCTACCTCCCGTCAAGGGAACCTGCAGGTGGGCATTAGGGGGCAACCCAACGAACGATCGCGATCGGCTACGCGGGGCCAACGGCCCCCAAGCTCTTCGACAATCAAGGAGAATCGGTAGCGGGAAGAAGGGGTACGGGGAAATTGGGAACGGGAATCGGCAGGGTCGAGGTGAACGGATACATGTACGGTATACAGGGACATAGGATACATATTGGCGCTGTCAATTTCGCCCTCCTGGAACCCTCTTGAGAGGTGAATGAAATCGGATAGCTTAGAGCGATCTTTAGTCGTCCCAAAGTGATTTCAAGTCCGTAACTTGAGATCGAACGATTGAAATTCTATTTCAGTTAGGCGTTATTACGCGGTGTGAATTATTTATACGAGAACATACGGTTCTTCGGATTCTACGATTACATTATTGGGAGTATGACCTAATCAGTCTTCCAGGAACTTGAGAATTTCATTTCTGGATTAATTCGACTTGAAAAATATGATCTATTATCATGCATGGCGGTATAATTATCGCGCTAAAAATCGCAAGATGAATAATTCATTCATTATTCATTGATCGTTTGCGCGCATATACATATGTATGCTGCACAATTGTTGTAGCCCCTACACATTATCAAATATAATTGTTCGAAGGTGTGGTTTCAACAAATTTGACAATAATTATGTACATGAGTTCATCGGTGTGTGTGAACGAATAATAACGTACGGCGTATAAATGAAGACTGATTCTCAATGATCTCTGACGTCCTTGTCAAAACGAATATTAGCGCGTTTCTTCACGAACAACCGGTATGCGATTGGAAATGTCGGTAACCTGAATCACTTTTCGACTCCTCACCTTGTCCTCACCATGTTATTAGCTCCCCAAGGATGGCGCCACCACTTTCTTCATGAAACTCGACGCGGTGTTATGAGCAACAGCAGTCGCGGAATGACGTTTTATCACAAGTTGTGAGTTTGTAAATATTCGTAACAGTCGGATAACGAGTAGTGAACAATAAAGTATCTTTTGGCTAGTGATTTCTTTGAACAAGTGAGAATGGTGTCCAAGTCTCCAATAACTTCATTGCCAGCTGAAGTCATCGAGTACCTGCTCGAAGATGATCAAGTTGAAATGACAGATATCATAAACCTGGCCTTGACGTGCAGGCAGTTATACATGCTTATTACAGGAAGCAACAAACTGTGGAGAGAAAAGTTTTTTCAAAGGTATTGATTTGAACCCTCAAATACGTGTCATCACCGTCATTAACGTTTTCTTCTCACCCCAGTTTCACATCGTTACGCTCCAACTGTTGTAATAATAACAATCATCACCATGTTTTTATTAATCATGCTTTTAATTTTTACCGAACATTGTCATGTACAAATAATCGCTCACCCCCACTACTCGTAATCATTTTCACGATAGCAACTGCATTTCATTCTGTGGCTTCGTGAGTTTAATTATCTTAATCAATTTTGCCAGGTGGCCGTACCTGAAGGAACTTTATGAAGCTAATGAAAAAACTAAAACAGTGGTGACAAATTGGTTGGATGAAGTTAAGAAATCGCTGATGTATAGAAAGAAATTACGACATCAACTGTCACTAATGTCAGCCAAATATTATGAGAGACAAGAGCTTTCCAACTCAGATTTAAAGGAGTTTGATCCGCCAGCAACCTGTTCACTAGCCTGCCATTTCCAAATCGATGAGCTTATAACTCTTATCCATTCTCCAGCCAAGTGAGCTATGTTTTTATAAAGATGTTGCTAAATCTGCAGATGATATACATTGGCACTTTCTATCACAATCCTATATTCTAGAGAAAGTAATTTGACTCACCAGTACTACGCCTACAAGGTCGTGAGATACCTAAGACAGAATTACCTAAAAGAAGAGTGGCGTGCATACGTTAATTTGCCTCCAGTGGAACAGATATTGGAGCAAGGGGCTGTTTTTGTAGCACAGTGGAGCCAACCGGAATTGCGAATTCCATACTCATACGTGTCTTCTATGCTGGATAATATCGCGGATCAAATCAAAGAATATCTAAGAGATCAAAACCCCTCTCACCCGATATGTTCCACAAGCAAGGAACAATTTGAGCTATGGAAACGAACAAATATCGATGATAATCAATGGGGTAGTACTGAAACCAGACAAGTTATAGCGGCACTTTGTGAAGTTATGTTTAGACGCCTTGGTTTTCATGGAAACAGTGAAATGTTCTATTCCTCGGAAAATTCTTTTATTAATCGGGTGAGAAACATCACTTGAGCTTTGAATTTTTCTTGATATACAACTATCTAGCTCTGAGTCATTCCAAACAAGATAATTATTTCCTGGTATACTGAACATCATGATTCATGTGTTATCATTTTTAGGTACTGGAAAGTAGACATGGTATTCCCATTACATTGGCCATAGTCTTTGAGAGCGTGGCCCGAAGATTAGGTGTTCGTTGTGAACCAGTCAGTTTTCCTGCCCATTTCTTATTACGTTGGAAGGAGAAATAGTAATCATTTTTTGCTTGTAATTCCTGTAATTTTTCTATTTCTTGATCCATCGATTAAGTACCATCTCATTTGTAGTAATACCCCAGAATCCGAGGATGATGAGAGTTTCTACATTGATGTGTTTAATGGAGGACAATTGCTCACCAAGAGTAGTTGTCCAAGAGTTGGCGGGGTCTCACGATGTCCCATTCAGCGATATAACGTTCATAATAGTGCAACAGCCATAGAGGTAAGTCCCTGATATTGATGGAAGCGTAATTATATACTGCAGACTCAGAACAATGGTAGAAAAATGGATGGTTTTTCATGTGCCTAGGTTATTGAACGTATGGCAAGTAATTTGGAAGTTGCAGGGAGACAACGCACCCAGCTTAACGGCAGGGCAGCCCGTCTTCGATCGGCGTTAGAATTATTACATCTTGTCCAACCATATGATACAACCACCATATCACACCTTACACGTTTTTACATGCTTCACCGAATGGATCTAAGTGGAATAGTAAGCACACTCAATGCGATAGATCAGGTAAGTGAAAATCATATGAAACTCGAGTGTTCCAAAAAATTGAATATGATATTTTTTAATTATTATTATTATTATTTTACAGGATCTAAAGATCGAGTCGAGAGGACAAGCTCGTTACATACTAACTATGATTGGGGATTTTGAACGGTACATTAAAGTTGTACCAGAGGTAATGAATTCAACTCAGATGATGCTTAGAATTAGATGTTCTACAATGATGTGTCCCAATTGTTCTGCTACAGGAAGAAACGCCACCGAAAAAAAGAGTGCCAGAATTGAAGTATGCTATTGGAATGATTATGAGGCATCGAACTTCTGACTACATGTGTGTGATAACTGGATGGGATCCACATTGCGCAGCCCCTACAGAGTGGATGACTGAAATGGGTGTTGGTGAGCTTTCTGGTGGATCTAACCAGCCTTTTTACGACGTCTTTGCAGAGGACGGATCCTTACGTTATACTGCTCAAGGTAAGTGGGGTTTTGAGAACAAGAAATAATTTGCGAATAAGCCGAACCAAAGACTGAAGATTGTTTTTTTTTTTATTCATAGAAAATTTAACACCTGCTAGTCCCGCGGAGTTAGTGCATCATTACGAGATGGGGCGATATTTTTGTAAGTTTAATGGTACACATTATGTACCTAATGCCGAAAAATCCAGAGAATATCCAGAGGATGAAGAGGTACGCGAGCGTCTATTATCATCCCATGTTTGACGAGTGAGTTTTATTATTCTCAGGCTGTCGCCAAAAAAGGTGATCCAGTTTTGTTACCTGATTATTTCTTCTCACTTCTACAGACTTGCAGGCAAAATTTGTCTGCAAGATCGCATTATTTATCTGAATTGCCGAATTTTTTCTTTGGCAGCTAGCTTCAATACAATATAAATGTTCTTAGAGTGTATAGCTTATTTTTGCCTATCAAGTATTCAGGGTAGTTTAAAATAAAAATGTATTGTGATCCACCTTCAAGTCGCAATGAACTTACGGTGCATAACAAATTTTTACATATAATGGAGAGGAGAAAGAGTGAAGTATTGGTAGATGGAATCGTAGAGTTTTTTGTTTTGGTTTCTTAAAAAATTTTAGTATAATTACCAACATTTGTGTATACATTCATTTATCTAGAATCATGTGATATCGCGCGCTCGCCGCGAGCATTGTTGAACATGATAATTAATCATTTGTCAAGCCATTATCATATTTAAAAATCGATTTTCACGATCAATAAAACTAGCTTACCTAGCATCGCCGTGATCTTCGGTCATCGATTCGTCTCAACACTGTGAATTAACGAGGCTCAACACGTTTGTAGTTTTCTAATCTAACTTATGCTCACTCCACTGCACGAGATGGATAATATAAACGCGATACAATAACCACATTTCGAAGAATCATAAATCGCGAACAAAAAAAAACCGAACTGCTAAAACTATGTATTAGATCTGCCATTACAAATGTCGCGAATGTTAGAGATTCCGAACGAGATTCCGAAGTCGACTTATAGTGTTGCATGCAACACAATCATCGAATAGTTTTGTCAAGTATTATACGTCTAGTATGTGAATAAATACAATTAATAGTACTCCGAATTATTTATTGGTTTCTATTAAATAATACCATTCGCAATTGCGACTTCCCAACTTTCTTCATGAATATTCATACAACCAACTAAACTTATGAAATTATAATGATACAAATTACGATTAGCTCCAAATATATTATTAAAAATACAATAATTATCACAAGTGTTCGGATGCATCGTAAAATTGACTATGAAGATTCGTGTGTTACAATGTCAATTACCTAAGTCACTAAATAATTTCACAACCAATTATATGAAATAAATTATTCTTATTTTCACAGACATTATGAAGAATTCAGAAATAGTGCCGGCAAGAGCATTCGTTAGAATATCTATTATATAAATTATATGTATACTTATATCCTCGTGAATTCGAATCAAAGACTCACTCGTTAGCAATGACTAATACCTTGCATTATAAAATTGGATAAATCGTAAAACTTCTTTCCGCCAAGCTACAAAAGTATCGTTCAGTTTTATAATGAAGTTTCATTTATTTGCAACAACCGGTGTTCAGCTCTTCAATTACTCGTGGGAGTTTTGTTTGATATATTGTGATTCGGATCTGAACCAGCTTCTGTGTTTTTTTTTTGACCTGGAACAAAGATAGTGATCAACAAATCCGTCAACTACTAATGGGAGTTTGATGATTGAGTCAAAACTTGTATGAGAGTATACCATGTTGATGCTGATAGAGGGATGGAGACCAACTATAATTACTACAGCTGGAAATAGAGTCGGAGAGTAAATTATTGGTAGCTGTAGACGATGAGGAGGGTCCTTCATAAGTAACTGACAACGGTGGCGGTGGTACAGTATTGTTGGTACATTTACTGTTCCGGCATTCGCCAGCTAAATTCTTCCTGTGAGTAAAGTAATCAATGAGATTTTTAATTAACAGCCAGTAACTATGACATTGAGCCATTCGTTAGGTATTTTTACTGAAAGTACCTTAGCTTAGCAAGACAGACGGCAGTATCTTTTTGCGAAAGTGGAGACAACTGAATTGTTTCTAATAATTTTTCAAATTCTGATACTTTAGTTTTATGTTGGTCAATAGCATTTGCACCAGCTGGTGATGGTGAGGATTGCCGTCGAGATGAAAGATGTTTGGATAAAATTTTGTTACTAGCCAGAGCCACTAAAAAACACATATTAGCTGCATTTTAAATTCATTCAATTTTCTTGTGCAACAAAAGAATGCCTGGTAACTCACAATGAGGAACTATCAAGTCTGAGGGTTTAAAAGCCTCGATATTTGTTCCCCTGTTTCCCAAGGAAGGGACTGCCACGTCCTTTTCACAATCCACAGAATTGGAGCGTGTTGTGGGCTCGGATCTGGTTTGACTCCCAGAAGCTACAGCCCTATTAATATCTTGATACGAAGTGCTGTCACCTTGAGTTGCTTCCATTCTACGATGGCAAATTGGTTGAGAATGACATGGATGAGAAACAGGTGACGAATGCTGCCTATCAGGATAGTCTTGGTTAGAGCCTAGGACATCTAACTCGGAACGCTTGTGTTTTTGATTGGTAGCTGATTGAGAGGAATTTCCCGTTGCACCATTTATCGGACTTGATCCAAAATGTCGTAATGGTGACACAGAGTTTATCAGCTCAGAATTTTCATCCGGATGGCGCTTCAGCACCAACGACGGAGACCACAATGATGGATCACTCCATGCAGAATTCCTATCTTGCATTTCGAACAAGTGGAGGAGCATTATCTCATCCTCCAGGCCATCGCTTCTCCGTAATCTTTTGATCAATCATCACACAAAATTATAATCGATTTATAAAAGTATGGCATTTTGAGAAAAGACTGAATCTTCAAAAGTTTACCTTGAAGCATTGCCAGAATTTTCCAATGTCTCTTGGGAACTTCCTCTTGGTTTTCTGGGTCGCCATGCAACTAACGACTCTGCCGCCTCAACATCATTCTCTCCTGAAACCAAGTAAAGTAATTTTTCACTCCAATCAATTTAAAAACAGTTATAATCTGGATACCAAAGGACAACTTCGTATGGTTATTCTGTGGCTTTAATTTAACCATAAAATTATCGGGATATACACGGTGCTATTGCCGGATCAAAAGTACAATATTTCGTTTAGTCATCTTGAATTTTCGAGTAATCAAATTTTTCATGAATGGCATAAGTTTCTCTCTGTCTCTCTCTTTTCGTCACAGATTTTTAGGAAAATGTATAGGCTTGCTGGAAACAATATCTTCTTTAATACACTCTCCTTCTTGCTTTTCATTAGTGGGCTTCTCATTTTCGGCGTTCTTATCTACTAGTTTGCATTCATTTTTGTGCCACCTGTATGACTGCCCATCCGTGATAGATGATCCTCTGTTTGAGCTACCACCTAGTCGGGCAATCGAAGGATTAAAGTAAGGTATGAAAAATTTTAATCTTTCATCTGTCCGGTTTCCAGTTACTTTACCGAATGAGATTTTCATTGTATTGATACTGTGTTCATACACGCCTACAGACATTCTCCAACAATAAGATAATGAAATATGGGTGTGAAAACTTTCACACTAACTCACCTGACATAGTTTCATCGTCAACATCATTCTCGTCGTTAGAATTGTCATCCAATATTCCCAAATTAGTATCGTTGTGATCACAGTCGTCCAAGTAAATGTCATGTTCGCTCAGTTCCTGTGACAATCATAAAACAATGAAAAAAATTTATTCGTGCCATTGAGCTCGACTGATGAGGAAGATTACGATTTACATGCGGATAAAGGATGTTATAACGTCGGATTGGCGGAATTGCTGTTGCCTAAGGCGACAGTTCGAATCTGGGATTGCCGGTAAACATGATGAATTATTCTTACACCACTCTCACTGCTGCTGCTGCTGGATGAAATTGCGGAGGGTTGCTGATTCAGCATGGTAGGAGAGGAATGGGACGGGGCTGGTGAATGGCTCACCAGAACCTGACAATCTCCAGACGATCCATCTACTCTGCTATGACCTGCACTTGGACTTGCCCCTGCGGCGGCATTCAAGCTGCTAGCTCTTGGCTGTTTGATGCTTGTTTTCGAGGAAACTGAAGTTATGGTGGATGCCGAGCCAAGTGGACGGATACCCGAAAGATCACCCAGATCGCAAAGCGGTAACAGTTGCGCGGTATTGTTTGCGACTGTTCCATTTCTATTCGCATTCCCAACTCCGATTCCACTGGGTAACAAATTCTGTATGGATCTGAAGAAAAAAAATTTGTTTACAGGGATCTTGGGCTGTTGCCTTAAAAAATCGAAGTACAACAATTAAAAACCTTGTTGGAGTGATGTTAACTGGGGGGTACGGATCAAGCATTCGCAGCTGAACACAGTTTGGGCTTAGAAGGGGGTCTCCAGCGCCAAGGGGTTGGTGTTGAGCTGAGGGTGACCCCATAGTTCCTGCTGATGGGCCACACACTGCTGCACCGCTACCAGCCCTTGTAGCTGTTACTGCATTCCGTGAGATTTCTATAGCCAGTCTCTGGAGGAAATGAAATGTGGAACTTGATGAATCATTTGTAACTTAAGTGGCGGTGAATTTTTGTTCCATATTTTCAATTCCGACAGTCGGTATTACCTCTTTCAGTTCATTTATTTGTGTTGCATATTGATTTTGAACGGTGACCAATTGACTAATGTACCATTGTTGATCTCTGCATCTTTGGAAAAATGTTGGTGGCCGTACTTGAAACCTGATTTGAAAATGTCAAGATTAAGGCTGAATTATTCAGTGAACATACGATTATAGGAAGTCTGATGGCTATCTGTGAGTTGAAATTTTATTCACCTTAATATCAAAGTATCTAGCTCAGTGTTTAAGTATCCCTCTGTGGCAAGTAGGTCGAGTCGGAAAAATCTGTTATAACCCCAACATTCTCCAATTTCAAAATCAGATGCAAATTCTCGAACAATGTTTTTGCTCGTGTCCCTCGAGCCCTGATGGATCATTTCAACTCTATATTCGTACCTGCAAGAGGACAGGGGCGAAAAATTGGCATGGCATACTAACATTGTGCGTATCACAATTATGCAAGATGAACGAATTCTTTACTTCGATGTCTCAGGTAATCCAGCACTGAGTTCTAGAAAAACAGATAGGTAGTTTCCTCGCACTACTCCGTTTCCGTCTGGGTAGACCTTAAGTCTCCAGCATAATCCATTCACATGCAATGGCGCAGAATATACCGGATCAGCTTTAAGTTGTAATTGAGTGAACTGCTGCATCGCAAACGTTGCACTGTCATATCCTGGGACTATTTCGCTGCAGAGTCAAAGATGAAGTTTGTTCTTGATTTGATATAACAAGTAAGATATTTTACTTTCAAGATAATGAAAAAATTATTCAATTTTTTTGAATATACCTATGAAAATCAGCAGGCACAGGAGCAGTGACAAAACTTGCCATTGGCTTCTTTCGCACTTGGTGTATCATGCGAGAAAGTTCGGCACTTTTAACGATAAGCTCGGAACGAGTACACGCATGTAGCTGGTGTTCGACCTCCTGCAATAGGGCTTCTAGCTGCTCAGTTTCTTGGGTAAGAGAATTTTTTTGCCCCATCAGAGTCAAGAGCTTGGCCTTTAATTGAGAATCCAAACGAGCTATCATTAGCTCCACAGCATTTCTGATCTCCCGTACTCTTTCATCTTTTGCCGCTCTCACAGACTCAACATTTCTTTCCTGAACAAGTAAAACTTGTTGAAAACCACGGGAAAATATGAGTTTTGTAAACTTTCTGAAATTGAATAGCTCTGACTAGAACCTACAACTTCTTGAACAAGGCTAATTAGCTCCATGAGCCGTCGTTTTAGCTGACCAACTTCATCTTTAATTTGCGTGACATGCTGTTCATAAACTTCTTCTAAAGGTTTGAACATGTGCCCGGAATGAGTTCCACCCCATAGAGCACATTGATGACAGATGCAGCGTCGGCATGTCCAACAAAAGACTGATAATTTTTCATGATGAGTTGTGCACCTGTTGATCACCAAGTCTATCAGAAGTTTGTTCAGCAATGAATTATGTCAAATTGATGTTTGAAAGTAGACAAAAAACAGAAGCACAGACAGAAGTTTTGGTAGTAAATTGCACTTAAAATAGTAGAAATGTGGTGGTCAGTTTGAAATAACAAAAATACCTGTCCCTAGGTGAATCCTCACTTCGTGAGTTTGATATGCCAACGGCTTGGAGTGTGTCCAGTTGCTGAGTGACTTCTTCAACCCAACGACAATTAACAAGTTCATGGAGATGGAGAGAGGCCCGACAATGAGGACATTGGGAACGTTGTTCAGTCAACCAACGTCTGATACAGACGTAGCAACACAATTTACTACAGTGTGGACAAAGGTGAGCATCTCTTAGTTTCTCCATACAAATGAAGCATCTAAAAACTTCCGCCAGTGTCTGAAATTTGGTGAAATTCATACATTTCCTTAATTAGTTTAGATGATTACGGAGTGAGGACAATCCCTCGAATGTTTCATTACTGAGAAGGGTTTGAATTATTCTCAAATGGGTGTCTTACGCTTACAGAACCTGGTAGTTGCGAACAAAGTTGTTCCATGTTCACTTGTCATATGTAATGACAACAGAGGAGAATTCCCGAGGCAATTTTGAACAAGGTAAAACTATTCTGCCAATTAATGAGTGAAGAATTTTTAATTTGTCAGTTATATGTCAAGGCTCTCTTTTTGTTTTCAACAATTGACAATGACCAGAAAGCAATTCGACTTGAAATATTTAGAGACATTCGCATACGCTGATACATATACTAACCTCGACGCTATGATCATCAGCATTTTTTCCAGCCACCAAAGAATCTCTGCTAGCCATTTTTATTCTTAATTTTTGAATTAATTACAAATGGATGAATTATTGTTACGGAGCAATACACCGATTATAAACAGAACCGCCATCTACAGCTATATAGGATATTGGGGTGATTGACATTCCAACCGTGAAATATTTTTTAACCACAATATACGAATTTCATTATTATTATCAAAATGATAATATATCATATTATAATAGACTAAGAAATTTTACATCAACTGTAATTAGCAGCAAAGATCTGATACATTGTCGTCATAGGGACAACGTTACTATTCAAAGTTTGACAGTGTAAAAAATCAACAAAACGCTTTTTGCTAATTCAGAATAACGTAAACCGTAGAATACAAATTTTCAACGACGTGTCCATGGAATAAATGGAATGTTAGAAATTCTCAACAAGGGAGAAATGAGCAAACGAACAACCGATCGCTGATTGATGGAGCAGCATTCGCAGCAAAACCAGATGTGACAGAGAAAATGACAAAAGTGTGATAAAACTATGATTTTCCATCCTGGCGATGAAAGAGAGAGTGAGAAAGTAATCGAGGTGACAGAGATGTGTAGATTATGACTTCTAAATAACTTCTGGTTTTGCAGCACATGGCAGCAGTTCTTCTTGACAGTCTCTAGTTAGCGTTGTAAAGTAGCGTTATCTGGCAGAATATTGGAGTACCAAGATTGGTTCTCCTCGTTCTGCTGTTTATCTAACCTCAGAAACTAGATTGACGTGTGAACGAAACCACGTGTAGCTTAAAAACTTTAAATTCATTCATCAATTCCGATGGATATAGTATCGCAGGTGCTTGAAAAAGCCACTAATCAAGACCGGCTGAAAAGTACAGAAGTTCAAAAACACCTGGACGTCGAAATCGATGAAGGATCTCTCCTCGTCGTTGATTACAATTCATTGGATCAACAACAAGTCAAGTATGATTATAGTCTTTCAAGATATTTTACTAAAAATTGAACCATTCAGATTAAATCTCCATTCTTCAGAAACAACCATGAGGATTACATCCGTCAGTTGACAAGGGACAATGTTCAGCTATTAATTAACAAGGTATGGGTACTTCCAACAAAACGAATCGAGGAAGCCATCGTAGCTACACTTCCAACACCAAAATTTGTACTACCAAGAGCTCAGAGGATCCCTAAGCCAAAACCCCTAACAAAATGGCAGCAGTTTGCAAAGGAGAAAGGAATTAAGAGCAACAAAAACCGAAAGCCTAAGCTCAACTGGGATGAACAACTGCAGGTAAGTTCTTAATTCAGTTAGCTTAATATTACTCATATTTTGAGTCGTCAAATTATTTCACTACCCTGTTTGATTTCTCATCTCTTGTCAGAAATGGATTCCCAACTATGGCTACAAACGGACTGAGGCTGAAAAGGAAAAGAATTGGCTGGTGGAGGTGAGCGACCACGCAGATCCGACAATTGATCACTTAGCAGCCAAGCGGTCTGAAAAAGTTGAGAAGCAGGGGAAAAACGAATTGCAGAGATTGCGTAATTTAGCAAGAGCAAAGAATATCAAAGTTCCCAGATGTGGAATACCGAACTCAGATTATTATTACGATACACGTCAAATAGCTACTGCAGTAACCGTTGCAAGATCATCAACTGCTTCTGTAGGAAAATTTCAAAGCAGGTACAGAAATTTACATCAGACCCAGAGCACGGTAAAACAATATCGAATATCCTATCGTTTTATTATAATTTCATACTCCTTGAATCAGACTCCCAAAGGAAAAAGATGCTCGAAATGTCAAGGACATGGTACCAGGATCCAAGAAAAATAAGCAACCGAGTTTCAAGCCTGGAGAAGAAACAAAAAGAAACCTTGCATTTGTTGAAAAAATTCTGTCGAAAAGACCAGCTAGCGTTTTGGCATCGCCAAATGTAACCACAGAGTAAGTTCGTGATTATAATTGGATCCAAATAATTCCTGCAAAAATTGTTCCTAAGCCACGATTGAAAGTAATAATTATTCACTTCTACAGAGTTCAGAGCCGAGAGAGTGAAGGTGAATCAAGGCAAAGGAAAAAGACCAAACTAGGTAAAAAGGGATTTAAAAAGCCGAAGAGCGGAAAAGGAAAAAGAGATCCTCACACGAAGGTAGGTGGCAGAAAACGTCGTGGAAGAAACTAAAATCTATGAATTCATAACTTGTAACTTCGCAATGAATAACATTTATTATCTGTCAATGAATATTCGCTCCCAGTTTTTTCTTAGCCCAATAACGCAAAAGTTGAAAAATCGATTTCCCGACTTGAACCATTGACCTCGAATAGGTACGTATGCCGAGTGGACATTGAAGTGGAAAGGCTATATTCTCAGGAGTCTCGATAACGAGCTTAAAATAAGCTCTTGTAAAGTATAAAAGATTTTCCCTACTCTGCAAGTTGCGCTTCAAAATCATCGAACGTACGAACTAAGAACGAACTCCCACCGAAGCGAGATATCAGACGGTTGAAAGCTTGAATAAACGCTGCATGGGCAGTTTAATCTGTTCTTTTGCTTTTTTTCAAGTTGGTCTCGTAAAATTTCCATACGTTAACAAAATCGGAATATCTGAGATAGATGCCTCTTACGATTAATTCTAGCGTAATAAAAGTAGCGGAATATCAGTTCCCAACAGCATCGTAATTTCGTTTTGCTAATCGAACAGTAATCAAAGGATTCGTTAAATGTACTCATACGGTTCGTGATACTTATTAATCAAGAAAAAGAAGCTGCGTAGATAAAATTTTAGGTGCGCGAGATATGAGTCGCGTCAAGAGTGCCTCTATAACAACAGCAGGAGCAGGCGCATTTTCCGTGAGGATCATGCGTATGATGGAGGGTGTGAAGGAGTACAAGCATCGTCGAAGGGTGTTTTAAAGCCGGTATCATAGGATATTGTTTTTTTTTTTGTTGATAAAAGTTCGGAATTAAAATCATTAAAAGTAAAACGCATCGGCAGTTTCAGTTGATAATTATGCCGCGGTATCCAAAACCATCCCCCGATATTGGGAGGCGATGCATCATTTCAACAACATCATATAAATAAAACCTTTGCGTGCCGATAGAAAGGTATTGCTACAAAAAGAAAAAAATTACATGACTCGTAAAAATAAGCTTCGATTCGCGAAAATATGTGGCAGGGTTAACGATAATTTTGATATTCCGTTGATATTTTATAAATCTGCACGACGCGTCCTTACATTAATCGCGTACAATGTCAAACGCGGTGTTATATAAATACGAAATGTGGGTGTAGCCGAATGAATTCTTAACGAAATAATAAAAATAAAAGGAAGAGAGAAAAAAGGAAATAATATAAATAAATAAATCCAATAGACTGGAAAATGCGCGTCGTTCTTAACATCGCACACAGAGACAACCGATAGAAGAAAAGAACATGTGTATAAACATGTGATCGGTAAGTGTGAGTTAATCTAACATGTAATAGAACGAAAAAAAAAAAAAAATTAAATTCCTCTATCTTCGATACCGAAAAAGAAGATACTTTCATCATCAAAAATGAGTGCAGATTCGATTTCAGAGTGTATAATATCGTTGGTATTGAGCTTGGCTTATACATCAGCTTCTGATCATCAATGATTTCGGCGCAATACCTCCTCTAATTATTCGGTCATTAAATTTATTTATCTTTAACTCACAAAAAGTAGCTGGTTTATTAGGTGTAGAGATAGATCGCGAGTATAACGTTGCCAAATATCGACTAGCGTATAGCGACTTGCCTCTAGTTCGTATTCGTCATTACGAACGAAATTTTCCATCAGGTTCGAAAGGATAGCCTCGTAAAAATTCAATTCAGCAATAAATTTTGGAAATGAAATTTATTCAGTTCAAAAATAGAGAACAGTTACAGTGATGGCGTTAGAATTAAATTGCACACTATAATCAGCTGTGCCTCAGACGAATTGATACCTACATATCTCTGGGTATAGAAAAAGAGTATACCAAATTCAATTATAAAAGTAGTCGTAGGTGCTGGTTGTTGAAAGGTGGGGTTGAAGTACCTGCGGTCTTGCAGGGTAGGCTGCAAATACACACATATGTATAGTGCAATGAGACATCCGGTAGCACATCTTTATGATAATATACAGGTATATGTGTGCATATTTCCCCCTCTTTGCCGTTTTCTAATAGCGGTTGAAAGCTTTAGCCAGTGGCAACCTACTGGTTCCACAGCTATAGCTGATAAAGTGATGCGAGGTGGGAACAGAAGGGAGTTGGGGAGTAGTCGGCGTCAACTCAGAAGAATCCTACCCTTACAGTGTGTCCGCGAATGCCATCGCAGTACGGTGTAGCTGCGAAAAAGATCAAAATTCAATATGGATAATGAATAATAAATAATAAATAACGGATAATAAATGATAAATAATGAATTAATGAATCGAAACATATAAAATTAGATTACTAACGCACATTAATTTAATTGTATGTAATAATAACTACCTGTACCTAATTGTAAATTAAATATGGCGGAATACATTTTATCGTACGGTATAAATGAGTGACGCGTGCAGATATGAGTAATATTATCCTCGGTTGATCGATTTATTAATCTTATATTATGAAGACGTAAGACATTTATTCACAATATTATATTGTCTATTACTGTGGTGTAACGTCTACGATTATAGCTGCAGTGCGTCGAAAAACGAAAGAGCATAGAGACGGAAAAGAAGATCAAGTGCATGTTTTCATAATTAGGATGATATAAAACGAAAAACCATGAATAATAATTATGATAATAGGTGTGACAATATGAAGCACGTCATAACCGCAGGAGGTCGAAAATGGGGGTGGTAGTAGATGCAATATTGTTGTTTTTCTTATTACTGTTATAATTTCGATTATTAATTTCCTAATTTTATTCTTTTCAATTGCATTGTGCAGCGCGTCGAAAATGATAACGAATCGGAAGTGTGATATATTATTGTGACAATTATAGCAACGATTACATTGGACGTAGAGTATACGAATAAACAGCGATTATACCTATAGTTTTGAATATTAATTACTGTTGCATATTTTTAATTAGCTGCGGGTCCAACAAATTGCAAATTCAGAAAGCTTAGAGGAAAAATCGGAATCAAAATATCTCCACCTGTTGTTTTGATGAAAATTTTCGTACCAGGGCAAAAAAGAACGTTCTTTTAACTAGTCGCGAAATAAAAATGGAGAACGTCGATTGAAATTAGTGGTGTATGAATCAAAACGAATACATTGAAATTGAAATTCTGGCAACTCAAAAATTCACATAAGCATAACGCGGTCGTAGGTATACATGTGGTAGGTTCGATAAATTGCGATCGATCTTCTCTGCTGTTACTGCTCTTGTAGAAGGATCCCGAATATGTATAGTTAATAAATGCGACGATGTTTTGCAGGGCCACCAGTCAGCCTTAATTGAATATAAATAACCATTGCGATGGCAGATCCTATATACGATAAGAATCATTTCATATATTTCATGTATATTTTCACTCGAAGGTATGGGGGTGTAGGCCTTTAGAACGTACCTTATTTTTACCAAAATTAGTTAGAGCCATGGAATTCAGATTGAAAATAAAAAGTAAAGGCGGTCCGTAATTTGGTGAACGCGCGAGTAGCCAACGGCATGGCGGTTTTCCGCAAAGTGAAGACCCTGTAGGAAAAAGATTTGCGGATGAGTCGGAATGATGAAATAATTAAAATACAATGAAACGTACAAGAAAGAACCGTACCATTAGGATAGCCACGTACAATACCTCCTCGACCACCTCTGGATCCACGTCGCTTTCCCTCTTGCACGCACGTTCGCCCGCTCAATACAAACGACCCTCGACCGTGCAACCGCCAATCACCGACCTAGTCACCCACAAATCACAGTCCTCGTGCCTATGGCTTGCATAGCATGTGAACGATCACCATCGTCAATATCACCTGAAAATAGAGAAGGAAGTTCGTAAGGAGGAGACGAAAAAGAATAAAGATTTTCTAGGAAGATACACCTACATACAGCAAAAATTCTACCATAGATGTAAATTAGATATCGCAATCACCCTTTGTGTCATATATTTATACGTATACACAATACCACCCGCAATTTATTTATACGGTACCGCAATGGCTGCACGACCAAATGAATTTTTGAATACTTATTTCAACTATATCTATAGACATGTTTCCAGATCGTAGATAATTGATGTACTATGTGCGTTGTTGTGACAGCTGCAGGATATATTTTATGAATATGATCGGTATTTACCCGCAATCAGAATCAGGTCATCCGGGAGTAATTTTATGACGCGCCTGTGTGCGTGTGCGAAGGGTACGAATTATCAGCTGCAGCATACTCGTACTTGTAATCGTTCAATCCAATTAAGCTTCGTAACTCGGATTTAACTGAGGGGAGGTGGAAAGAAAAAAAAAAATTAAGTTATTACAGAGTATCCAATACATCCATATGCGGTCACGTATAATAAATTATAATTGAAAATTCACACACGGATGAGTGAATTTTTGATTTTGCATCATTACTTTTGAATAATAGTTATCTTAGTTTCGTGGCGACACCGGGTACGTATAAACAGATTATTAACTACCTCTTTTCATCATACTTCCATGTTCTCTGATTATAAAATACGTAGATACGAGGGAGAATCTCATCGAATGATTCGGCAAATCACTTAAATATCTCTCGGCCTGATACTACTGAATTTCCAAATGAAATCACACTTATTTCCACCTACGTATAGAACGTGTATGATTTTAGTTTTGCTCCAAATGTTTTTGTTTTTTTCTCATAATCTAATTTACAGAATGCTTTGCACCGTCGATCCCGTGGAAGCTGTATCTGAAAGAACTTCAACAGGAATTGAGATGGATCGTTGCAAGGGAGTTGGTGTAAGAATTTTACCTTGGTCCAACGACGATAACGAACCCCTTCAGTTCGCAATAGTTAGCTTCAGCTGCAGCTAATCGTAACTTGAATTTCCTCCGGACCGCGGTGTAAAAATTAAATGCCGATGGTGCCGAGTTCACTATCTCCGGTGTCCAGCCGCGGTGATCATTCCTGCGGAAGGATTTAAGACCGATCCCTTCAGATTCTCCCAGATCCCAAGCATTCTAACGAGGCAATGTACGCCGCAGCTGGTGGTGCGAGCATCGCAAGTAGAAGAAAGCAGAAAAAGCTTTTACTGCACAAAAGAGGCGGCGGATGTGGTGGGACCGGAGGTCGTGCAGGTGCCGGAACTCTTGCCGGAGCAGGGGTTTCGGTGACGACGATCGAACCACAGGGTAATACGAATCCTTATTCGAGGCAGCAGAATTTCTACCAGCATCATCAGCAGCAGGGAAGGACAAGGAGCGCGCCATTCCCTAGACCCAGTCGAGTTTCCAGACCCCCACCTCTGGTAATCGGAGGGTTGCAACAGCAGCAGCAGCTACAACATCAAAACTGTCCACCTCATCATTGTCATCGTAATCATCACAATCGGCATAACCCGCAGCAGCCGCAGCAGCAACTGATACCAGTCTCTCCGATCACCTTTCCTATCTCGCCACCACCCCTCTCCATATCCCTAGAATCTTCAAATTCTTTGACTAATTATTCCGTATCAAAGGCCAACCACTTTCCATTCCCTCCACCCCCAGATCTAAGAATTTCATCTACTACAGATTTACAGGTGGGTCATTCAATTTCTACTATGCTCGTATCGTATATCTCAATTTATATTTATTAATATTTATCGGTAGTTCGTTATTTTGCTATGCCTAATCAATCGTTGCTATTGTTATTAATGTCGTCATCGTCATCCTCAACGTCGTCGTCATCGTCATCATTATTATTAGAGTATGGCACCGTGCACCTTTTAATTATACCTCTTTAATTATTTAATTGCTATCATTAACTCGTTTGAGATGAAAGAAAAAAAAAAAAAATGCTATAACTGGCTGTCTGGTGGCTTTTCATTGACCATCAATTGTTATGCCTGTGCATTGCATATTACAAACGATAAAAATATTGTGAATTAAATGTTTACACCAGGGAGGTATCTTTGATGTATATCATAGATAATTAGGGATTTAATTTATTCGTGTATAATGTTTATGGATGTTCGCAAGATCCGTGTTAACTGTCTTTAAATATGTACAATTGTTTTTCTTTTACTTTCAAGTCATGCTCGTTATTCGTTTACCGATTATTGTATTTTCAAATCATTATCTGTGTGTAGAAAGTCAACATATGACGATAAATGTTAATTGTTATCTTGTTTATTCGTTATATTTTTCGTTTATGAGAACGTTTTTGATGTATCATAGGTATAATGTGTTTGAATATAATTATCATGTCGTGTGATTAATCGTGGATTAAAAATCCGCAAAAAAATCCCGTAATCAAAATCTATCGTCACAGATTTCATCAATCTATCGTATGAAATTGATCGATTTATCATGTACATAGAATGATATTTTATCCTGAAACTATGATCTACAGTCGTCGACTATTTGACCGTGAATCGTGGTTGAACTTTTGATAAAAATCGAAAAACAGACTGTTGGGGGTGAAAAAGTTGTGAAAAAAAAAAACTGTAAAGTAATGATTCAAGGAGGTCGTAAAATAATTTTTCTAGTATATCCTCCTCCGACTAAAAGGAAAATGGAAATGCGTCGATCGTGGAATATCGAATGATTATTTTGGTCGGCGTATGCACAAAGAGACAGTTACATATTGAAATCATTACCATTCGACAGACGGTGATAAATATAGAGAATATATAATAAAAAGAAGTCCATTCAATAAATATAAGTGCGAATGAATGAGCGGAATGCAGGCTGCTCTATTAATTAGAAGGGAGAAGCAACGGCTAAGGGGGGGCAAGGGTGGTGGTGTAAACTTTAGAGAACTACCTTCGAACTTGGCAACCCGTCTAATTCCACCACTTCCCCGCTACCCCCCAAGGTCCTACATTTACGGGGTGAGTACCTCATGTGATAGCTCTGTTATGAATCACGTATACAGGTGCTACCCGTAATTAATTATCCAACCATACCATGTACGTACCACTTATTCATTCTATCGCATTATCATACTATACACAAACTCGTCGCAGGGATCTGCTTATTGAAGAATTCTTAAACGTCTTCTAATTTTTACCTGTTTCTCAACCTCGCCCGACTGTTCGGAGTAATGATTGGTTGTAATATGTGAAGCTTATTTGAATTCGTTCGATATAGACTTGTCTTATCGTACGTAGCATTTAGTTGTTAAATTTTTCATAGATTTCAAGGGTGAGTAAGAACTTTGAGAGCATTGATAAACGCAATCATCTACAGTTCTTTTTTGGTCTCCCTATTTCCATCAATCGCCAAAAATAAGCAATATTTGCTACCTTCAAAACTCCGATGTTCGCATTTCAGTGTAGCGGCCAGAGTCAGGCACAGGGTAAAGCAGCTTGGCAAGGATGTAGCAGGCCCTCACCTCTCCCCTTGACACCGGTTTCGCCACTTGGTTCTCGAACAGGTGAAGGTCTAAACTACAAGACAAAACAGTGCGAAGCTCATCGACGATGGATGAAAAGAAACAGGGTGAATGACACTTTTATATGGATATGTTCTCATGGAACAGAAGACAGAATGATCGTGTAATTTCTCACGTACATTAATCCTCCAGATACGAGATGCGAGTTACTGTTACGGGAGCAGTGGCGAGGAGGAAGAAGATGGTCATGACTTCGGCAGGGGTGGTAGAAGAAGAGGCGAAGTAAGCGCAGCGGTGAATACAGTTTTATACGCAGGTCTGGGTACAACTGCGTTGGGCCTAGTGATATCTTTCGTAGGTACAGGGGAGAAGGGATTTCAGAGTTCCGAGTTGAGACTCGTAGGCCCTTCTTTACTTTGCGCAGGTCTATTGTGTTGTCTCCTCAGGGTTCTTCTCTGTCTGTGCCTCTGTCACTGCGGTAAATGTAGATGGCATTCTCCTGGTTCAGATAAAATGGCAAAATCCAAAGACCAGAATCATATTCCGCCTTCTGCTCCACCTCTTCTCACAGCTTCCCTCCTTCCGCCGCAAACTCATTCCCAATCGAATTTGCAGCACCCACTAGCTGAAGTCAGCGCAGCAAATAAGGGACAAGAGCTACTTCTATCTGCAGCGCAGCTTTCCGAATGATTGTAAACTATTTTCGGGCCCAAAATAGAACCCTAAATTCTAGCTCTCCTTAAGATGTCTCTGATGAAAGTTTTTCTACGATATTCAATATTAGTGTTTTAGATGATCCGTAGAAAAGAATAAACGTCAGTCGTATGAGTCGTAACTTTGAGTGATGAAACAACAAACGCAGAGAGAGCAAAAATGTAGAATTACGACAGACAATATTTGGATCACAATTAATTTGCTTCTTGAATGATGATTCGCCGTACCACTCTTGTTGTGGCATTGACCGTTGCAAACGAAATTATTATTAGCCTATGTTATAATTATCATCGTTGTCCGCGTCGTCATTATTGTCATCATCATCATCATCATCATCGTTATGTTCATCTTCATTGCCATCAAGCTACTGTTATGATGAGATATGACGACTGACACTAAGATCGGTATGTTAGGATCAGGCAGGTTATTGAGTCTGGAAATCTAAATAGCTTCAATTTGTTATCATTTATAAAAGTTTAAGAGTGTTTTACACCATGGACTTGTTTTTACGATTATCATTATCATTATCATTATAATGAATATATACATTGATTATCACTAACTTTAAGATATTTGGGAGGTTTAAAATGACCCAACATATTATACGTATACATCAGCTTCAAGGACGCAATATAATTATTAGCGTGCCCCGCCCCTTGGAACTTTTAATAAAAAAATCCACAGTATGGAAACAAATAAAAAAAGAAAACGAAAATGACGTACTGTGTTGCGTACTTGTTGATAGATATAAAAAAGAAAAGTGGACCGGTGTGCTTGAAGAGAGAAAGATAATGAAAAAATGAAAGATTGAAAAATTGAATAAAATCAAATAGAATATTATAATGCCTAGATATGATAGCGTAGGAATTCGATCTATTTAGAAAATCAAGAATCAAAAGCATCTTTCTTTCTTAATTCCCACGCTTGATACAAGTTCATGGTAATAAAGCGTTATTAATTGCATAAGGAGTAGAGTATGTAGATCGATCGATTGATTGATCCACTATGGAACTAATTACTTAATTGACTGGTTGAAGTGTGACATATCTTTTAACGACAGAATAACTGATATAAAATAAATTAATCTTTCAAAAAAAGGGAAAAGCAATCAGACAGGCCTTTGGACTTGTGTTTCAACGCCGCTCATCTCATTGACTTGGTGTTAACAAAGCTCCAAAAGATTGTTCGAAATTCAATTATTCACAGTTCAGGAAAGTTGGAACTGCATCTGATCCGGAGGTGTGTAACTGTATATCACAGGAGCGTCAGAAGTAGCAGCGTTCTCAGTTGTAGTAGCAATTGTGAAAAGCTGGTCTTCGTACATCGCACCTTGTTGATCCCCAGATTTTCCATTGCCTGCAACAACCCCGGCAGCTCCTCCTGGGTTGTCACCCTTGGTGGCTTCTCTATATTTCTGCAGATATACCTTAAGAGGCTCCACATAATTGTCGAAGCCTAATGTGGTCATGGCAAAGAGTATATCTTCCCCGTTTATAGTTTTTCGTTTTTCCATATGGCATCTGTCACTGGCCTCCGATGTAATGAATGATATAAACTCGGATACACATTCCTGGACGCATTCCCTAGCATCTTTAGCTATTTTACCTGCTTCTGGTATCGCACGTTTCATTATCTTGGCAACATTTGCAATAGGTAAAAAACGATCTTGCTCACGCAGTGGACAACCTCCACCTCGCCCTTGAAGGGGATCACCGCCACCATGGTTCGAATCATCGGTATTTTCAGGATCATCTGTTACAAGTGAATTCGATATACATTTGAAAATTTACATTACTAAATAAATACAATATATAAATGAAATGATATGAGGAAAAGTCTCTGAAGAGTACTAATTTAGGTTCAGAATTCAACAAACCTTCTAAATCATCTGACTGCACACCAATGTAAGAAGCACCCACGCCGCTGCCGCTTAGGTATCCTGAGGTTCCCAAGGGACCCCCGTCATCCCCACTTTCTCCACTGTTTTCCATGCTTGACGATATCTTTAAGCTATCAACATCGTATACAGACTCACTGTGCGGAAAATTGAAAAATGTAGCTACTAGTTTGGACTATGGTGGTAGCAAAGGCAAAAATATAGTCGGTACACCTCTCTATGGAGGAATAATATAGAGGAATCAAAGGGGAGATGCGTCGTAGATTCAACAGATCGTGACTATCCTGAGATAATTTCGGAATTGAAACAAGACTTACGGCGGTATTTCTTCGTTTGTTGATGATCAGTAAAAGATATAAGTATCCAGGATGTAACCTCGCGTTGCCAATATGAACGACTATAAATGAAATACACAAGTACGTACGTCTAGAAAACACTCGTACGTAACAAATATGCTGCAAGTAAGCAGAATAATACAATGTGATGCAATTGATCACGACTGTTCGATAATTGCCGAGCAATTTTCAAAATGGGATACGCACTGACGTTTGTGCGTGGTTGATTTGTACCCATGTATACCACTGATACATACGCTACCCTATATGGACTGCCGTGTACATACGTACGTACACGTATACATAGCTACGTTGCGTTTCTCCATGTATAATCTAATGGGATTTGATCAAATTAAGATCACCAGAACACCTGGCAGGTACCCTTCATGCTAAGAAATTGTTTATTACATACCACGCAAAGTGAAATACATAGAAGTGCAATTTTCTCCTGATTATTTCCCATTTATTTTCGATTTTTGAATTAGCTGATCAACCATCCTATCTTCCCCGCCGAAGAAGTGACAGGCAGCGCCGAGTAGGTTAACATCAACCAGCGGAACTTGCGTGAACTAAAATTCCAAGTTTCTTGCCCCTTGACTCACCGAGACCCGCCTTACAGCGGAGGAGTCGCGTGTAATGCGGGTGCATCTATCATCAGGCGCTTTGGACGCCCACTCTGGCCCACTTGCGCGTGATGCGATGATTAAATAATTGAGGTTCAATATATCCCTATGAATTGATTAAAAAATCGGAAAAAAATCTGGAAATAATTTACACCTGCATATCATTGCAGACGATTGAGGAGGTCTATGAATTGATTGAAAATCAAGTAAAACATTGATAAAGATTCAGGAAAAATGAGGGGACAGAAAAAATAATGATGACAAGGCAGCGATTCTTTATATTTCAATCTAGGAAGCAAGAGTCTGACTACGAATTTGAACGACGACTGCAAACTACAAAGATATTACAATTTCTTTGCTTTTCAAAGTAAAAAATTCACCATTCTTTGAAAAATTCGGTTTTTAAATTGGAAATTGACCCACTTCGTGCACCAACAATTTGAGTAGGGTCAATACTTTTCCGGGTTCGCTCGAAGAAGGGTCAAAACTTCTGCGGTTTTCACCCGGGAACAGGGTCAATGCCTTTCCGGGTTCGCTCGAAGAAGGGTCAAAACTTCTGCGGTTTTCACCCGGGAACAGGGTCAATACTTTTCCGGCTTTGCTCGAAGAAGGGTCAAAACTTTCGCGTTTTTCTAGGCGTTAGTTCACCAAAATTCCGCCACATGGCGCTAGCTGTACTCGCGGTGGGCGGAGCTTAGAGAAGATGGCGGCGCCCACAGAAATGCGCGAAAAATTTAAATAATTAATTAAAAATCGGAAAAAATTAGAAAAAATAAAAAAAAATCAGGAATCAATCTGGGATTGTGTCACTTCAGCTGCACATCATAGAACGCTTCCAGGACCAGCGAAAGGTAGAGATGATTGACGAATTAATTAAGAAAACGAGAAAACAAGGAAAAATTAGGGAAAAATTCTGGAATGGGTGCACTTTGATGATTTCTCTCGTTCACCTTGACGTGTGTGGCTTCACGCGCAAATGACATTCGCCGGTAACCCCCCAGATCAGAGAAAATTGAGAGGATTCATGTGGTTTATGATCTCTATCGCGTGACATTCGGTGACATGCACAAAGTGCAGCGTGCTCTACTCTCCTCCTCAAATCTTGAAACATTTCCCAAATGGTCGTACAGAACACAAGGAGTGCATGTTCGGTTCGCCCCGAGCCCAACAGGTGAGCTTAGAAAAGATTCACTGGTCAGCTGAGAGATGAGGATCTGGTTTTTCTTCTTGCCGATGTCATTCTCTTCACTCCGATGCTGTTTTCAGGTTACCTGCATCTCGGAGGCCTCCGTACAGCTCTGTGCAACATCGTGCAACTATTCATTGGCTCGAGGAAACCGAGGAAATTTTATCCGACCCTTAGAAGACACGTATCAAACAGGACTCGTACCAGATGCTGCCTGTAAATTCCAAGGGGATCTTCTTTGGGCTGGGATCATTCCGGACAAAGACCCGACAAGCTATAGTTGAGTTTGATCAGATTTCCTCACCTCTCTCTCATTTTTATTTTCAGGAGAGCATTGGACAGTCCCTGAAGGCAACGCTGGCCCTGCACCCGCATAGAAAATACAAGACTATCCTCGATGCATTGCCATCAATAGTCTATACAATATCCTGTAGTTCAGTGATTAATACATCCAATTACTAAGTCTTCCAAGTGGATAATTATGTAGAAATGAATGATAATGTGTACGTCTCGTATCTTAGAGAATAAGGAATGAATAACTGAATGTTAATTGAAATGAAACTATCGTCCATACTCTTGTGACGCATTAATCATTAGTATATAAAAATGAATTTATATTGTCCATTGCAAAGTCTCAATATGTATTCTTGACGATTAATTTATTAATAAAAGCTCATTGTAACCAATACGTCGATTGTTCAGTTATCAATGATTACATCCCTGTATCCCTGTATGCATCATTGAATGATATCCATTGTTGGTGATATATTCATGCGTAAATCATATCATACATCCTCACATGCGTGCATGCATATCCGATCACACTGAATCTCATCCGGAAGTTATAATGTAGAGCTCTAGAATGTAGGTCCTGGGAATTAGAATTTAGGCCGAAAACAAAATTTTGTATCAGGAGAACAGAAATCCTGAGGAGGTATTCCGAGACCGGGTGCCTGATCATGTGTATGCATTCAATCCTGTGTATAGAATCTCTTTCAAAAATTTTTTTTTTTTTTTTTGGTATCAGGAGAACAGAAAAACCGAGGAGGTATTCCAAATCCGAAAATAAAAATTTTCGCCGAAAACAAAATTTTGTATCAGGAGAACAGAAATCCTGAGGAGGTATTCCGAGACCGGGTGCCTGATCATGTCTATGCATTCAATCCTGTGTATAGAATCTCTTTCAAAATTTTTTTTTTTTTTTGGTATCAGGAGAACAGAAAAACCGAGGAGGTATTCCAAATCCGAAAATAAAAATTTTCGCCGAAAATAAAATTTTGTATCAGGAGAACAGAAATCCTGAGGAGGTATTCCGAGACCGGGTGCCTGATCATGTGTATGCATTCAATCCTGTGTATAAAATCTCTTTCAAAAATTTTTTTTTTTTTTTTTGGTATCAGGAGAACAGAAAAACCGAGGAGGTATCCCAAATCCGAAAATAAAAATTTTCGCCGAAAACAAAATTTTGTATCAGGAGAACAGAAATCCTGAGGAGGTATTCCGAGACCGGGTGCCTGATCATGTCTATGCATTCAATCCTGTGTATAGAATCTCTTTCAAAAATTTTTTTTTTTTTTTGGTATCAGGAGAACAGAAAAACCGAGGAGGTATCCCAAATCCGAAAATAAAAATTTTCGCCGAAAACAAAATTTTGTATCAGGAGAACAGAAATCCTGAGGAGGTATTCCGAGACCGGGTGCCTGATCATGTCTATGCATTCAATCCTGTGTATAGAATCTCTTTCAAAATTTTTTTTTTTTTTTTTGGTATCAGGAGAACAGAAAAACCGAGGAGGTATTCCAAATCCGAAAATAAAAATTTTCGCCGAAAATAAAATTTTGTATCAGGAGAACAGAAATCCTGAGGAGGTATTCCTAGACATTATGTTGTATCATACTTTTCCACTTGCTTGCTCACTTTCCGTTATTCCCGGACTCTACATGTTAATGAATGATGGTTTCAGGGGTTTAAGGATGTAAATAATACGAAACCTTTTTTCGTTTGAAGATAGCTTCTCATTTATTCATGAGTTATGCAGGTGGAATACATTCAGCTTACATACATTATTTAAATAATTATCAAAAACTTTAGAATATCATTGACAAGATGAATAATGTTCGTTTCTATATTACAATATTGCCCCAGTAATTCGAATGAATGCAACTTATGAATACATTGCATAAGGACTTATTCGTATACATCAATTATTCGACGCTATGCATATGTATGATAATTATTTTGCAAGTTGTAAACTAGCAGGTGTAAGCACACTTCCTGTTGCAGGTAATAAGGTGCTCGTCAGAAAGTGCTGATACCAACTAGATAGCGCACAGAAATCGGTTTACCATCCTTCACTCAGGATTTTGCAAATCGAATGTGCAAGTTGAAGGGGAGGTGGCAATTTTTCCTTCAGTACAACCTCATTGCCGCAGTCTCCTTTTCTAGTCCACGATCGTTGGATTAGAGCATCCTTGTATTCGAAATAAAAAACTGAAACCAAAATAGAGATCATGCTTATATTGTTCATAAAAGAGACTGATATTATCCAACAACACCTTGCCTACATCCCTCTCGTTTTGCTGTGGCGCCGACACTCAAAGTCAAATCGCCAGCCAAACGTCTTTCTCCTACCTTGAATCTGACACCCTAAGATTCTCCTCGCCTCAATTCATCCTCCAGATCTTCTTTGCTCAGGTGTCTACACTTGTCGTACTCTGGTGTTTGCCTGAGCCTCAACGATTTTTGTCCTAAGAGCCCTAGTCTATTATCTAAACAAAAACAGAAGGCAGCCGAGCCATTTTGGAGGAAAACTTCTTGAAGCTGCTCACTACAAAGGATAGAAGTATCAGAAATTGTAACAGGTGGGTTCATACTAACGAAAGAGATATTAATCAAATTATGCTGACAATCAGCAGTACGAATGATTTATAAAGTATCTAATATTTGCCTACACACAATTTGTTCGTCCTAGATATACAGGAAATGATAATACATGTAGTGAGTATCAGTACGTCCAGATCAGATAATGACAATGTTCTATACTCATGGTATCTACTGGATATTTATTTTTTCGGATGTACATGACTTCAGCAACTTCAACCAGTCAATACTTGCAAAGAATGGGTGATCTTTGATCTCTGTAATGGTCAATCGCTCCTCCGGCTTGTACCGCAACACCTGAGATGTCAAACCAAGAAACCACATAAATTCTGGGCAATTGTGGTAAAATATTTTATAGTAAAACAACTTCATATTTATTTTACCTACTTATGGACTTTAAAATTATACTCACGCTGGATATCAGAGATTTTGCGTGTAAAGATAAATCGTCAGGCATATTGAGAATGGAGTGAGAGTTAAACAACCTGGGATGCTCGGACTGGAATTTCTAAAAATGAAATGTCAACATCACCTGTCATTCATTATGATGGTGTATAAGGATTGACTGAACTCACGATTCCAGTGAACAGTTCGTAGAGTAATACTCCGTAGCTCCACACATCAGCTGCGGTAGATGGAGGGGTTGTTGGAAGAAACATGCAGAGTTCAGGGGCTGTGTAAGGCTTCTGCACTTGTGAAAAATCAAAAGGACGACCAGGGACTTTGTAGGTCACAGCGAGGTGTCCTCCATTTCCAAGCAATATATCATCAGGCCTCAAATTTCCTACTATTACGTTATGTTGATGAAGAAAATCGAGTGTTAGGAGCAGTTCAGCAGCCCAGAATCTGATCGTTCCTTCAGGTAGCTTCCATAGCTCATCTTCCATCTCAATACCACTGTCTTCATTCGAGAATAAATTAGATCTGTCCTGATTTAATATTACACTGGTTTCTTCAGAGTACCGCCTTGGTTTTGAAAAACTATTTATATTGTTGAAACTGTTCCACGAGTCAGCATTCATCTCATTGTTTTGAGAAAAATTGACTGGTAATGAATGGGAATTCAATATAAGTCTTGTAGATTCTGAGTGAAGAGTCTTGGTTTGTCCAGTTTTTTGGAGCAATTGTTTTTCAGAACTCATCGAATGTTGAGTTAATTTTTCCATTCTTTCCTGTTGGTCAATTTTTTTGTTTGAAGATGGAATGCTTTGGTAACTATCTAAATCATTTTCTACAGTGTCTTCAGAGAAGTTTTGGGTATGCTGCTGCTCATGTCGTATCTCAAGTCTTTTGTCTATTACACGATGATCCGTCTGCATCATGCTATCAGATTCGTCCAGTCTACCGGCTATTGAATTACTTTGTTTGAGAGTAGCATCAACAGATCTGAGCAGTTCTCGAGCTTTAACAAGTAGATGTGTGGTAAGGAGAGTTCTAGAGCGTTCAGAGCTGCCCCCCGATTCATTCTGCAATGTTTTCAGTGACTCCATAGGCCCGATAGTTGGCTTCATCACCAGGTCGAAATTCCCGCTGGCGTTACTAGTCGTTGACTTCAAGTCACACGCGGCCTCCGATACTACAGGCGGTTCTAATCTTTCTTTGTCTAAATTTCTTCTAAAATTAGACTTAATTATTGCGTCATACCTTGCTGTTTTCATAAAGCTTTCATCATACCAATTGGGAAACGCATTCCGTCTTTTATAGTAAGACTTTATATACTCCCAAAGCTTTCCACCGCTGTCAAATGAAAAATCAAACTTAGGATGATCACAAATCCTGGAATCATACGGCAATCGGATACTCAGGGATGGAGGATCTTACCTCGCATACTGTAAGACTAGAAATATCATGGAGTCTGTTTCTATGCAGTCATATAGTCGGACCATGTATGGAATTTTATCCCGAAAGATGTATGCACTTCCTGCCACACTCCCTGCTGGCTTCTGGATGGTCTAAATGATGAATCATTCATTAGGATTGGAAAAAATTCGGGAGTCGCTTCTACCTCACCTTTATAACTCTATTGCAGTTCCGAGATGTGTCTCTGACAAGCATGACAGATCCCACAATCCGCAAGACTTTGTAATTTTGTAATTCATCTCGGGATTTACTAAGCGGGGATACATTGCAATTCAAATATTGGTGGTAAAGTTTCTCAGCCCTTTCTAAATATTTCAATATCTTTTCTTTGATATTAGTCTTCCGACTGTAATTTGTGTCTGATTGGACCCCATTCAAGAGAATTGATATTCCAAGTTTGTACTGCGTAAATGCTTCTCTGTATTCGGTCAAGGCTTCGTGGTGAAAAGCAGCGCTCATGTGAGCAGCAGCCAGCAAAATATAATTGCTGGAGTCTTTCTGCCCACTGGGCGAGTCAGAATTATTATGTACCAGACACTCAGTGGTTTGATTTTGCGAGACTTCCTCATTCATCTGTGTCCCTTTTCGACTGCTGATCACGTTCTTTTGCTCCAATAATTCCTCATAACTGTATTCGGATCTTTTTGCATCTCCATCAATTTCTGCATGAGTTTTTACACCCATAATGCGACAAGTATCTATCGATGATTCACCTTCTGCAGGTATGTTGACTTCAGTATTATTTACGATAACATCTTTGCTATTTTCTAGCTCACTTTCAACAAGCCCATTATTGGAGCTTGATTTCTTGCTCCAGATAACTGGCTCAGCGTTTTGGGCAACGTGTACACTTGTTGAGAGATAATTAGTCCCACTAACAGTAGAGTCGAAATTCTGGTCATCCTCTGAAGTATCCGAGCTAACTGAGAGGGTCCGGCAATTGGTCGGATAATTGTGAGGATATCCTGGTTCAAAAAATTTGACAAAAGCATTACTTGTAAAAAGTTGGGTGTACTTGGCGATGAACTCCATTAATTTTATTGCACATTGTCGCCTCTCTTCAATAACTTCAGCCTCAAAACGGCCGAAAAACTTAGGTTTTACCAATTGCGGAAATGGCTCCTTTATTTTCAAACTCTCATGTTGTATACTCATCTCGCGATGGAGATTCCTGAAGTCGTTATAACGCTTCCAAATCGATACACGTGAAACTGCATCTGGAGCTGCTTTTGGATATACCTGCAAAAATACTTAATTAGCTACTGAACTGTAATGAGAGGTTCTTAGCACTACTCGGAGATGTAATGTATCTTAGAATATGAGCAGAGAAAAACCAACTCAATCCGACAGCCTAGACAAGCAAAATGAGAAATTTCAGCAAATGAGTTTAATTTTTTGTACCTACTAGATAACTATTAACGACTTCTCTAGGAGTCTATACTTAAAATAGGCAGCAGGATGTGGAAAGTCGAATTTTACACAATACCGGTTACATGAAATCAACGAGCAAAGGGACACAGGGATAAGTCCTGAAATCATTCGACCATATAATGAACGACATCAAAATTGATTGTTAAAAACAGATAATCATACCACTGATGTTAGTTTGTAGATTGTAAATCCTTTTTTGTGACGCGAGGTCTCGCTAATAAAGAACCTCTGAACCCATTTGTCTTTAGATGTTGCCATCTCTATTGCAAGGTCCAACTATTCATCAGTTCATGTTTAGTCAACCAAAATGTCGTGGTTTTTATTCTGTGATACGGCACTCAGGGATCCTCTAGTGAACGGCACTGATTTGACAGCAAACCTTAAATGAATTCGGAACTTCAATTTCCCGAGGTTAATCGGGTCAAATTGGGCCAAAACGTTGTCTGCATGGGCATATGAATGGTACGAGGTCGGGTTACTTTTCCCAGTGGACGGCGCATGGGATAGGGTCCAACTTCGGAATGCTAGTAGCACTGTTGTTGCTCCATGTTTTTATATTACGTGATCATGGAATAGTCACACGAACGGCGGTCGAACGTATTTACCTGGGTTAAACACAACGAATTGTCATTAAAATGGTAATGTACACAAAAATCAGCCGAGTTATCTCAACGATATTGGAACGACAGCACGTGACGGCACCGTTAGCACGCCAAATGTCATTCTGGGAGAAGGATCGCCGAGGAGGTTACCCCTCGACTTCAACCGAAAAACGATCGGAGTTCTGGCACATCCGCAATGGCCTAAGTTTACTAGGAGACGAGCTCAGACTATTCAAACGGGAAGTCATCGAACGGTTTGAAAACGATCCAGTGCTCTTATATCGAGAGAACGAGATTGATGTGGTCTGGCGTTTTGACGGGGATGAAAAGTCACTTTCCAACTGGATAGTAACTGCTGACAGTGACAATGGAGAGGGATATTCGAATTGTCGGTAAATAAGATATTCGCTTGTCACTTACTTATCTAATATGGCTTTTATTACACTTATTTGGTATTTCAATTCCAAGCCTGGAGTTAACGAAGTCTGGCCGAGGGTTGTTCTCTGGTCATCTGGACACACGTCTGCCAAAGACCGGGGATATCAAAAGAGCAGGATACTGTAACATAAAAACAGTGCGTGCTCGTAAATCCTTTAAGCGAGAAGCAAACTATGACTGGAATCCCTATAATCATCTTGTAATGCGAGTGAGAGGGGACGGGCGGTCCTATCTCTTAAATATTTCAACAGCTGGTTACTTTGACCTGATGTGGCACGATGTGTATCACTATGTGCTCTATACCAGGGGTGGGCCTTATTGGCAGTATGTTAAAATCCCTTTCTCCAAATTCTTCTTTGCCAGCAAGGGAAGGGTTCAGGACAAGCAGGAGCCCATACCTCTGGACAGTATTGTGAACTTCGGAATCACTGCTGGTGATAAGGTGACAGGTCCATTCCACTTGGAAATTGATTATATTGGAGTGATATATGACCCAAACCATAAGGAGGAGTTTGCATATGAAATGTACAGAACTGACAAAAACATTGCCGCCCATTGAAGTCCTCCATATATAACAATCGATTGTATCAAGCCATAGTCTTCAGGGTGGAATGTAATAATTCGACTATGAGAAATACTAGATTTGAGATTGTATCCACAGCGTAGGTTCACAAATATTCGAGTAAAATTAATCCTAATTATAAAAAAACAAATTTTACACGTATACAGATGTCTTGAATCAAAGTTGAATTCTCAATCCTACATAATGATGAAAAGTATGGTTTGTAGGTACGTGGATAAAAAGATGGCATTTGAGTCACTTTGATTACAAGTTTTTCATCATCCAAATGATTCAAACTATTCTATAAAGTCCACTTACAATTATACAATAGGTTCACGGGGGCGAGGAGGGTGGACTAATCCTTGGTTTACGAAGAAACTTATAAGTATCTTTTGACACAAGATAACTGAGACCACCGGCAAGAGTTGTAACTGCAGTCAAGTAGCACAGGCCCTGCAGAAGAGGATGATCGACATAATGAAATACAGGGGCAGCCAAAGTAGTACCCACTAGGCATAGCTGTACCCCTGTATTTAGTTTACTAGCAAATGTTGGCGCCAATTGAACAGAAGCATAAGTAGGGTCAAAGTATTTCACCAGTGTCCTCTGAAAGTGGAATAAAGAGACAAGGATGGTCACATTTGCAGCAGTGGTATCGATGTCGTTTAAAACAGGGAAGATGGCGTATGCCTTGCTTACAGGATTTGGCAGAGAACGATATCTGATGTAGGAAGCCCCAATAACTAGAGCAACATCGCGGACAATAACGAGGCATGTGAGCTGGATAGGAATTAGTTCTACCCATGTAAGTGTAAGAAAGAGCGTTCCCACCAACATCTTGTCAGCCACAGGGTCAAGCAGACTTCCCAACTTGGAAGCTTGAGAGGACCATGTGCGTGCGATCCATCCATCGGCCAGATCTGTGATTCCGGCAAGGGCTAGGAGACATAACGCGACCTGCGATATGGATAACCACCCCTTGCATATAATAGTATTTCATATTTGATTGGAGTTATTCTTGATATAACAGGCCAGTGATGTATAATAAGGAAATTGTAAATAGAGAAATAGATGGATGAGCGATCAGAAAAGCGTAATGATAATGCAATCTACCTGGTAATCCTGTGAAACGATCAGATATCCCAAATATGGTGACGTTATTATACGACTAATGCAGAGAAAATTTGGCACAGTCCATATGTTCTCTTTCTCTATAACCTCCTCCACACGTTCCTTGGTCTGACGAATGTCACGTATCAATCGTTGTTGTAGAACTTTCACAACAGGAGTTTGAGAGGATTTTTTTTTTGCAGATGCCTGATTTTCATTGTGGCTATTGGCGTCTACATGTAGGATCCGTCGTCCCCAAAGCCTGACTGTGCCTTTAAAGAGACATTTTTCTTTGATCGCTAAACAGTACCTGCTTCTTAGCAGTACAGACTGAATCATTCTTCCAGGGTCAATCACCTTTGTGGTTCGTGCGAAAGATTCTTATATTACCGCTTCATCATCCTATATTACAAAAAGTTATGAAATGGTTTTAAGGATTATTTCCACCTGTTGGCTCATGTTAATATAATACCGGTTTTTTTCAAACGAACACCAATGCGATCACTCAAGCAGGCAACCGTCCAAAGTTACTATAATGACACCCCTGAAGGAAGAGTGTACAATGCGTACTGATCGTATGTATGTCATAGGATCAGTCTGCTGAAATGGAAACGCTAAAAAAATAACCCACAAATTTAATTCGGTCAGGTTATGTCAGATGTGATCAGCTGCAGACTGGGTCCGATAAAGCAAGGTCCTTACGACTGATATATTCAAATATTAACGTTCGTATATGTATGTATAGTATATACAAACTGACTTCATTACTCGGTCAAAAAACTCAGGTCCCTGGATTCTTCTGAAGATGATTTGAATAATAGTTCGACCCTGAAGACTAGAGACTGGAACATAATTCTTGCAATATCCAAGGATAACATTCATGTAGTTGAACTATTTCTATTTACAATTTTAATAGAGGATCTGGGAATATCCTACTACGCCCCTGACGTTGAAAGAGAGAATATATCTTCTTACTATTTCCTTCTTTGTTGACCGTGTCGTCAGTCGCGTCAGGAACTACGTCGGCGTGGCAGCCACCGGAGCGATGTGGGAGCTGGTGAAAATACTGCGGTCGCGGAAGTGACGCTGTGACCTATGTCAAAAAGAACATATCGATGGTGGTAAATGGCTGCCAACTCATCGTGTCGTGATGTTAAAATATCTTCGTGCTGTCTGTGTGTTGAGAAATTACAAATCTGACGAATAAGCTCATCACGTTACCATTGAGGGTGAAATTAGTCGACGCCAATAATCATGGCGGCGAAGACTTTGCTCCTCGTTGCTTTCTTATCACTACTAATAAACGTTAGAGCCATTAGGTGGTATTTGGAACCAAACTCCGAAAAGTGTTTGAAAGAAGAGGTTCAAGCAAACGTACTTGTCTCCGGCGAATACGATGTCTCAGTGGCTCATGGGCAGTCCGTTAATTATGTTGTAAGTATCGACCCTCGTTGATAATCTTAAATTCTAACTGAGAGCCCTAGAATATACAGTTAGATTATAGGTTATGTAGTTCAATCTTAACTCTTCAAGACCTCAATATGTTTGGTGCTATTTCAAATTTATACCATCTGTATTATTTGGTGTTATTTGTTTTTTATAGGTACGAGATTCGAAGGGTCACATTCTGTCAAAGAACGAGGATCTCTCCCACGGAAAGTTTTCTTTCGTTACCGAAAATCATGATACTTTCCAAATATGCTTCACATCTATCGTTCCGCCCCGTAAGAATTATTTGAGTAATATTTAATCAAATCTATCCAGATTTTACATACTTTATTTGAATTCAAATTCTCACAGATATGCGAGGAACAAAGCAGGAGATCTCGTTAAATCTTAAACGTGGAATCGAAGCCAAAAGCTATGAAGGAGTAAGTCAATAATCGCAAAAAGTTATAATATTGAACCTATTGTAAATCTTCACTTACTCTAGATCACTTGGTCCGGTAATGCCTACATGCATTTTTGTGGTCAGGATTTCTTTTTGTACATTTACTGGGTTTTTGAGCGAGATATAAGCCTTATGATTATTCATTTTTCTATAGATTGGTGAAGCTGCCCAGCTGAAGCCAATGGAGGTAGAGTTGAAACGTCTCGAGGATTTGTCCGAAGCTATAGTTCAGGACTTTTCAAGAATGCGCAAGAGCGAAGAAGAGATGAGAGATACAAACGGTACCAGAGCTGAGCTATTTTTATTGTTCTTTTACCATTGGATATGGTCAAATCATTGTTACTAAAAATTTTAACGAATGGGGTTTCTGTATTGTTTCAGAATCAACCAATAGCAGAGTTCTGTATTTCAGCATATTTTCAATGTGTTGTCTTTTAGGCCTGGCCACATGGCAGGTGTTATACTTGAGGAGATTTTTCAAGGCCAAAAAACTCATCGAATAAGCAGAATCATCCAGATATTTATAAATACTGTAGGGACGCACCGTTGGAGATCTCAAATGATTGAAAAAAGTGTCTCGTGATCCTATATATTTATCAGAGAAATGTTGGAAGGTGAAAACGGAGATGATTAATGATTGAAAAAGAAATCATCGACACTGCAAAGGAGTCTGATATCACGCTGACTGTATTCCCCCACTTCTTTCGCTATAATATTTTAAGTGTAATGAAAACGTGTCTGTTGCCCACAAAGAAGAGAAGAAGACCGCGTTAAAGTAGCACTTAACCATCCTTCATTATACTGACTAACAAAACTTTTTGTATCTCAAAAGGAACCTGGAAGGGTAATTAAATGATAAAGGTTTGATGAATAATCCCGTGCAACTAATTATTGGTGGTGGAAAAACTCATGTTCTAGCATCGTACGTTGACATAATAATCAGTCCTTTTATCCATCCAAGTACACAATATCAGTGGAGCACTGTAATCATTTGTTTAAATTATCCACCACATACTTCGGTCAACGAATTGCTTTGAAATCAGTGCTTGAAATTTGTCTCTTTAATTACGTGGTTGCTGCAGACGACGCTACTTGAGAATGGTATCTGCGCAGACAGAGATTAGAGTGCCCTCTAATCTCTGGTGCTGATCCATGGAGTCGGTGGATAGTGGCAATAGTATTTCCGAAGTCACAGCAGATCACGTACAGATCGGTGGAATAAAACAGATAATCTATTGAAAGACAAACACGTAGAATAGCATTAAAAGTATTTTACTTTGGAACGAAATGTCGGAAGATCATCCTAGCGTCATTGTAGGGAGAAATCGAGACTGTTTGGCATGTAGGTTAATTAGTGGAGGTGGATTGATCGGCGCTGGAGCTTATGTCGCTCATCATTCGAAGAAATTTAGTAGAAATACCGGAAAAACTATCATGTATTCCATAGCGGTTGGTACGTATTGAATAATCATGAATTTTTATGCCTAAATTCTGTAACTTCCATTCTTATACAGCTTTGGCCGGGCTAGGCGCTGCGAGAATCTTCTCTATCGCTCCTTTCAACAAGAACTTTGGTCATAGAGTCAACGGTCATAGTTAAATCATCGGTACGTAATTTTATAAAACCAAATCCCTTAAAACGTGTAAAAATTATTTTTTTTTTGATTCAATTGATTATTTATCCAAAATTAAAATAAAAAGTATTTACTGGGAAATATGAAATCGGCCAATTACGAGGGCTGTTAGTGTTGGCGCCACCGATGTTTCGTCGAAATACTTAGCGAGTTTCCATTCTCAAAATTTGATTTCATTGCAGGGTGTTACTTGAGAAATATTGGTTAACACGTAATGACAGACAAATTTTTCATCATTTAAAAATTTGTGAATCATTCAATGGTTCTTTGGCACCTACTGTCGCCAATATAGGGTGACAGGCTCCCGAATAGTGTCGCAATACCGTAGTATTCTTAGTGGGCGGAGGACGTTTTGAAGTGCGACGTGAATAAGAAAGATAATAGTTGATGGACGTTTTAAAAGCGCGAAAGAGTATTATACTTGTTATTGCAACAATAGAATATCACGGTAATGGAATTTCCACATCTCGGTGAGCATTGCTCGGAGCAATCTTGCAATAGATTGCAATTTCTACCTTTAAAATGCGACGCATGCGATGCAATATTCTGTACAGATCACATATCGTACACTGGCCATAACTGTCCAAGTGCCTATAAAAAGGATGTTCAAGTACCAGTTTGCCCCATGTGCAATGCACCAGTGCCTTTTAAGCGATCGGATCCCCCTGATATAGCGGTCAGTTTGCACATAGATAACGACTGTCAAGCAGATAAAGCTAAAAATCGCCGAAAAGTGTTCGCCAATAAGTGCTCGTCTAAGGGCTGCAAGGTCAAAGAAATTGTTGCCGTGCAATGCGGTGAATGTAGTAACAATTTTTGCCTGAAACACAGACATCCATGTGATCACGCGTGCGTCGGTAAAGAGGAAGCAATGCGGCAAAGAAGGCTTGAAGCTCTCAACAAGCGTAGTGGGAATAGACACAACAATGCACAAGATAACCACGACACTGGCTCAAGCTTGTTGAGAAATTTCCAAGGGACAATCTGCGAGGATGAAGCATTGGCGAGAGCCCTGCAAGCTTCTCTTCAGGACGAGGAAGGATCCAGGAGTAGGGAGTTCCATAATCAAGAGGAACAGACTATCGAAAGTAGAGCCAGGTGCAGACTTTCATAATCTTCAGGAATTGCTGACAGGATTTTTGCATCACCCTATGAAAATAACGTCAATTTTCTGTGCTTTCAATCTTTGCTATGCACTATCGGTTTCTACTTAATAAAGATCATCTATATTTTTTTTATCCATATTTTGTCGTTGCTATAGCTATGACCTTTTATTTGTAACACGATTGGTCGTGTATTTCTTACCAATCCACGTTATTCTCTGTAAAATGCACAGAAAGATGTGTTCAACTGTTGACTATTCATCTTCATTGTCGATCGATCTACAGGATTTAAAACTGCAGACTAAATGAACATATCCTTATTTTTGGGACGTCAGTGTAGGTTAGTAGGGTGAATTCTTGGAACTGGTTCCTGTAGAATTAGTTAGTTACGTCAGAAGTTAAAAAATCTGCTGAGAGAACGACCGTTGTTAAAAGTTTTTTCGATAAACACTTACTATACATGCAACTGCAACACATTCCTAATGTATTTTCCACATCAATTTTCCATCAAGATAACAATAACAAATCAAATAAAGAAAACTTTATTAATGCCTATAATTTTCAATATAGTTTTACTCTTGTTACTCGCACAATAAATATTATCCATACATTCGCTATCATGGGATTTATTTTCACTTACTTTTTTATTATTGGTGATTTTCAATCATCACGAATTTTCCACTTGAACAGAAGTTGGTAAACTTAAAAATAAAAGCTACCAGTGAATAATTCAAATACGAGTATTTATATTATTGGTAATTTGTTTTAGAACAATGTCTAGTAATCAACAGCCTTGAGATAGGGAAAATTTGATGAGAATGAACAAATATTTTGATATTTGTTTACTTTCCTACTTGGCCAAGTTTTGTATCAGTCTTAGGATTAGCAGTGATATTTTGTATAGAAACGATAGCCTCGTTAATCCTAGTTTGCAGATTTCTGAGGTCCTGAATGTAGAGAAGCCGCAATATTTTGGCAGCGTTTTCAAGAGCGGAATCCCCCAAGGTGAAACCAAGCCCTGTTTCTAAAATTGGAAATTCTTTACCTTTAACAACGACTGAACTTGGATGCAACAATGCGTCAGCGTTCAACCTCCTGGTCACTACCTTGCTACAGGCTTCTAGAGTAACAAGGTGATTCGAGTGACAAGGAACCCTCAATATTTTTGCTAATGTTTCCACTCCATTCCTGAACTCAGCAGTGTAAACTATCATAAGAAAAAAAATATGTATATATAAAAATATTTTATACGTTATCCATACTATATTGCCTACTGGTCTGCTGAAACCGTATTCTTTTGCATCTCGTTTAAATTTTTTGCATCAACTATTGCGCAAATGGAGTATTTGTAACTTCACGCAATACTTGATAAAACTGTACGGTTTCAGTGAATCTCCAGTATACCTATATTAATTAGAGATATTCTAGGTTTTTAGGTACTTTTGCGATACTTACAGTTCAAGTTATCTAATGGATTCGAAGACTTGACACTCGGCCCTGCCTGTTTATTCATTTCCTTTAAACTTACTCCTGTAATTGGTTGGTACTTTTTATCTGTAAATTCGGAGATCAAATTCAAATTCTGAAATTGAAGTATCTGCCGAGCAAGTGATAGCTGAAGGATTTGAGGTTTCAATACTTACAGTTGTCTTGAAATTCTAGTTTAACTGCATATCCAACAAGCCACTCTAATCGATCGATGGGTTCTGTGGTTATGGGGCAGGCGACATCATAACAGTATTTCGTAAAAGTCTCTGACCAGTTGTTAGAGTTCATATTTCTTAGCTCGCCTCGTTCTTCGATTTGATAATGACGAATTTTTTGTTCTTCCAGCCATACCACCAATTTGCGGAAGTGTTTCGGATCTGAAACAAAAGTTGCTTGAATTATTATAATTTCAAATAGGTGTATGTCGAATTACCGTTCGCGTTTACTTTATCCCAGTCCATATATTCCAGCGCTTTGAGCTTTTTTTTAAACATTTTGACACACAAACTGTACGATGACTTTTTATGGTATGGAAATTGGAGAAATCAATTGAACCATGGACGTGTTTCCAAGAGCAAGCAGGAGCAAGGATATTGTCATGCCGTGACTAATTTGAATTCATCTCCGCTCACGTCGAGCTCGTTACTCCATCAGCGCCTCGAGTGACGGAAAGCAACGGTTTTGAACTTTGAAAATTCAGCAAATCAGAGCAACGGCATCGGGCGGGCTCTGGGCAGTAGTCAGTTGTCGGTTTTGTGGTAACGTGTTGTTGTGAGGGTAGTGGTAGTGAAAAATAGAGTCCAACATAAAATTAAGAAAAGAAGCACCGCTTCGTTTATAAGCTGGATAAAAGAATAAGTACAAAATATGGTGCGGAGAAGAAAGACCAGCGATGAAAGCACCAACCTAATACCCGTCAGACAGACTCGACAAAGTAAGTGTGTGTTACCCTTTGACCATTCATTATCCGATTGAATTCGTGTAGCACGGAAAGATGAAAGATGTAACAACGCCGTAACTGCGTAAGTTTCACAGTGGTTTTGGCGTTGATCGTTTTAGTAGTACGTAATTACTGGATGGTACAAGAACAATACACCTAAAAATCAGTACCGATGTGGTTACTCCCCCTCAGCCACACTGACTTTCCTTAGAATTCTTCTCTTACTCTGGATCACAACAAACTTTCATTCTCCATTTGAATTTTAAGGACGCAATGCTGAGGATGGATCATTAGTTGAAGTAGAAACTCCAGAAATTTCACACATACTTCCATCGGCTGGACGCGGAAGACGAAATGGCCGAAAAAGTAATGTTTTTCATCTATTGTATTTATAGATATAAATTATCTTCGTCTCTCACAGATTTTCATTTATCTTGTTGCAGGAGAATATTCTTCGCCCAGCAAGGACCTGTCAGTACCGACAAGTAAGATATTTGTAGCAGTGTATATAGTCTCTTTTGTGATAGTTTGTAACCTTGTTCGAAATGGGCATATAGAAAATAACTAATCACATATTTTTTTTAGGAAGCCAAAGTTCATTTACACGTAAAAGCTCGAGTGATTCTGACACTGAAAATAAATTGGAACCTCGTCATATGGATACGAGTTACCTAACGAGATTGAGAGCAAAGCGAGTTGCATCAGACTCCTCACTCTCAGCTGTTGCAAATGCTGATGCAGTGGCTATGATTGAAACTAAACGTTATACAAAGCCAAAGAGAGTATTAGCAGCCACGTCGAACAATACTACTCTAGAAAATACTCCTGCATTCAAAACACCTGCCAAAGTAACTCGTTCGCAAGCAAAGATTGTCTCTGCCAAGGTAAACCCTATGACAGATGATTATGAAATCTCATCAGCTACAACGGTTGAATCCACAGAGAAAATTGAATCTGTTGACAAGAAACCTGCGAGAGATTCCAAGAATATCAGAAGCTTGGCTCTCAAGAGGATCATCGGCACCCCAACAACAGTTTTGCGTCAACGACGTACGGATTTTGTCTCACAAATAAGCCCTGATACCGTGACACCAGAAAGTAGCCCAATGCTGATCAACCTGACACCTCACAGGTCGACAAAAACCCCAAAAAAATCACCCAAAAACATCGGCTCTCCAAAAACGCACTCGCAGTCTCCTTTGAGGTTGTCCAAGACCCCGAGAAAATTAACTGTAAACGACGAGTCACCGACAATCTCAGATAAATCCAATACCTCCGTGAAACAGAGTCCACTAAAAGAGATATCGGAAACGCATAGTGACCCGTTTGTACTTTTAAAAGATTTTAAAAAAGAGGGAATCAACGATAGTAACGACATTCATAAGCTATCGCTGCAAGAAATTAGTTGCACACCTCAGCCTGTGATAGCTGGAAAAAAGAGGGCAAAGAGATCCCCAAAGACATCACCGCCAAAATCAAGTAAGAAAGTATTCAAAAAGTCGCCAGTTCGCAGATCGCGACGTTTTTCTCAAGACTCTACCGAGCAAGAAACTCTGTCTCCAGGCTCTCAAAAAAGTCCCAGAAATTCAGCTGGCAAAAGACGTACAATCTCAGGCTCCAAAATTCGCAAGTCACCAACAAAGACTCCGATCTCCACTAGCAAAAAATCCATAGGTCCAAAGCTGGAAACGCGAATTTTCACCCCAGCAAAAACTATTCTAAATGGTGATGGCACTGGAAAAGTGGGAACCCCGATGAGTCCTAAGCGATCCAGAACATTGGTGGAAAAACGTTCACCAATTACATCTTCTGGAACTCCTTTGCGACCAATTGCTACACCAAAGATTGACTCGGCAGTGAAATCTGGGAGGGTGCCGATTCCCATGTGCACTGTGTCTGTGAATAACATGACGATGCTTTTGGAAATCGATCCAATTTCCCCCTCTGCTATTACTCCCCGAAACAAAGTCAGGAGGTCCTTGAATCTGACACCAGACTTCAGAACGCTCTCTTCCAATTCGACTAGCAGCCCATTACCAACATCAAGAACTGGCTCAACAAAAAAAGGCCAATCATTACTTTTAAGTTTGGGAAAGTTAGGGACAGAACAAAGACCGATAAATGATGAGTCACTTGAGCTAATCGACGGTAACGAATTTATGAATTCTAGTGCCGATGTAATGGAGAACAGCGGGTCTGTGAAGGATAGAACATACGACCTCATCGAAAACACCGAGACAGAGGTGAATAAGAATGTTGAGAAAAACGTGGACCAGAAAGTGGATCATGACACTTACGAGTTGCTGGAGCCAAAGACGCCAATTCTTCAAAGAACCACACGAAAACGGTCCCTCGCAAATGTTGAACCAGACAGTTGTACTCCAGAAGCAAAAAAGAGATGCCGCGTAAGGTTTCTTAGTCCAACCCCAGAAACACGTGGAAAAGGATCTCCTGTGGTTTCAAGTAGGAGACTACCGACTGTGAAGACCCCGGCTAAGCAACAACAAACGGCCACTAGAGTGTTGAGAGGCAGCATAGGCAAGACCACACCTAGAAGATCCAGGTCGTTGACAAAAATTGATGAAAAACCCCCTGTGCTAAGAAGTGGTGTGAAAAAAAGATCAATATCTGCATCAGACTTTCCTAAGAAGAGGTCTAATCTCAGTCAAAAGAACCAAATTTCTGTTAATCGACTTAGCCAACCAAGACAGTCTGTTCACTCCGAGGTAAAAGCAGGTAAGACTTGGAATATAGCGGTGAATTTAAATATTGAAAAAATACTGTAGCAATGTACTGTTCAATGTATTTCTAGAAACGAAGACGCCCTTGGTCAGGAAAGCTCCAAACTTTGCACAAATACATCAAAGAAGATTTGCACAGATGGAGTCTCTTGTCGATGCCAAGAAAAGAGTTGCTAAAAGGCACATCGACCTCAGTACATTGCCTTGGACAATGCCGTCACATTGTTAGTATTGTTGAATTCAGTCGATTATCAATGAAATTTATTGTTTATTCTCTAATACTTCTTCCACAATGACATTCTTCCACAGCTGTTGTACCTGAACCTTTGGCGTCGTCGTCGTCTAAGACTCTGACACCATCCCAAACTACAAATGGTACTTTCAATCGATTCGGCTTCAAACTAAGAAAAGCTGAAGCTCTGAAAGTTATTACAAAAAACCTGCCTGCAGTTACCAGGTCAGAACAACGAATGCATGTACCAATGCTCCGCTTATTCTCATTTATAAATTGGTTCTTATTAATTTTTCAGAAAGAAGAACAACGAGACCAACAGGAACTTGTTGCAGGGAGTCAGAACGAACCGTAGGTTTGAGTTGCTGATGAAGGCACGCAACATACAGTAGCGTACGAAAAAAAAACAAAAGCTTTCAAAAATAATTTTCAAGTAAATCTTTACCATATTCATTTCTTCAACCTATACTTATTGCACGGTATAATATAGTCTGTACAGTTTTCATGTATTTGTTTACTTTTCATCGTCAGCATTGTAGCGCCGTCAGCAGTTGATCATTAAACTTACATACCCTGCTGTCGCACGGAACCCACATATTTCATGTCATGTAGAGAATAGTTCGACTAATTTGAACTACTTGTGTTATTCACGACGCGCTCGTGCTATACAGTTAACTTTGTATTTTTCTGCTCATTGTTGCGTTTGAAATATTGCGGTTTGATCGACGTCGTTTCGGTTCTCTTTTCTATTTACACTAAGGTGGCTACAGTGCTCAGATCGCACGTGCGCATTATTGATTAGAGTCGGGGAACGCAAACACGGTATTTTCTCTACAGCGCGCCTTTCGTCGTACGTACAAGTGTATCCAACTGTATTTATACCGGTTCTACCGGAAGTTATCCTCTACTGAAATTGGCTGAATTGGTCCATAATTGATAAAGAAAATAAAAAGAAGTTATTTTGTGAAAACTATTATTGATTATATTCTCCTGTGAAGTATATTGATGAAATCGCGGGAAACATGTTCTATGTGATTGGTTTAGGCCTGGGTGACGCAAAAGATGTAACTGTCAAAGGTTTAGAAATAATACGGAAGTGTGACCGTGTTTATTTGGAAGCGTACACCTCGATTCTGACAGTGGGACAAGATGTTCTGGTTTGAAGAATTTCTATTTATTAAATAATGTCGGCTGCTATTTTATACCCTTCTAGCTAATCACCTGAAACAAACATAACCCTGTGATTAATTGTTGCAACATTTAGCTTAGCGTTCATTTCTATAGATGGCAGTGCTCTTTTACGACTAACGATCTACATTCGAATTGAAATTTGAAAAATTGTGCTTTCAGAAAGAATAACAAACTCTAGATATTCTATTTTCATTATAAACCACTGTAGTGATAAACCGATCAATAAAGTGATAAACATTTTAATCCAATTCTTATACTTTACGTAGGAAAAATTCTACGGACGACCTATAATCGTAGCGGACAGAGAATTGGTTGAAAGTGGTGCGGAAAATATTCTAGCAGAATCCGAAACCCAGGATGTGGCCTTTTTGGTAGTTGGTGATCCTTTTGGTGCAACTACTCACACGGATTTGGTCCTCAGAGCAAGAGAAAAGGGGATCAAGGTACAAGTAATCCATAATGCATCGATATTAAATGCTGTTGGATCCTGTGGGCTGCAATTATATTCTTACGGAGAAATTGTCTCCATTCCTTACTGGACCGAAAATTGGGAGCCAGATAGTTTTTATGATAAAATAGCAGCAAATAGAGAGAGAGGACTGCATACTCTATGCCTATTAGATATCAAAGTTAAGGAACCAACTCTGGAAAGCATTTTGAAAAGGAAAAAAGAATACATGCCACCTAAATTCATGAGCACTTCAGAAGCTGCTGATCAGTTGCTGAAAATCATTGATAAAAAGTTCGAAGCTGGTCAAAAAGATTTTGGTAATTAACTTTAGTAGTAAAGATTTTTGATCGATAACCTCAAGCAAATAAATTTAGATCAGATATAATTTATATTTTCAGCATTCACCGCGGATAGTTTGGCTGTAGGGTTGGCACGTGTTGGTGCGGATGATCAAAGAATCATTGCTTGTTCATTGCGGGAAATGACCAAAACTGATTTGGGGCCACCGTTGCACTGCTTGGTGATACCAAGTCGATCACTACATCCATTAGAGACAGACTATCTTCTACAGTATGCAACTGACAAAGAAAAGTTCCAAGAAATGACTAAGCAAAAGGGACACGGCCAGTGATAAACAAGTGCGTGAGATAAATTCATCTGATTGTTCTGAAAATGGAACAATTTCACCACGGATTGGAAAAAAGAAAAAGAAAAAGGATCAATAAACCTAATTCAAGAAAATATATTGATGTAATTTTTGACGGATGGAGTTAGACTGGACGAGTAGTGACGGTGTAGGAATATTCCTCGCCGGAATCGAAGTCCGTGGTATGAATTGTTTAGCATACTAATTAAGGGATTATTTCCTTCGCCCAAAATACCCGAGGAGAGTTATGGATTCGGGGGGTGAGGTGCGTTCTGCGTCATCGATCGACCTCCTAGGGCAATACGGCGCATACCTCATTCCTCCAACCGATCCATACGGGAAAGTCGTTCTTTTCAAATTATAAGCTATACGTAAATAAGCGAGCTACAGATATATCAGGTTCACGTAAGGTATGCCGAAATTTTTCACCCATATTGGACCGAAGACCTCTCATTTATCCGAAACTTTTTCAGCTTGCATAATAGCGAATTTTGATCATTCGGATTCATCGCCGATCGGGCTGGAATTTACAAAAAAAAAAAAACCTTCATTACGCGAACTATGTATTTCAGTGTACTATAAAGAAATTTCGTACCAATGCTCGCTGATTAAGCAACCGGCTGTGGGGCTCAACTCGGCTAGCCGGGAGTCTAATCGATGGAAAACGATCGATCTGTGTCGTCCCCCCTGCCAGCACAGGTTGAGGACGCAGGTGAAAATAGAGTGGGTGGTAAAATTTGTAGGGACCGCTGCTGGTTTCGCGGTCGTCAGACCGACGAATATCTAAACGTTGCACAGGTCAAAGTGCGTCTCTCAGGCAGCGTCTGCAGGAAATCTCAGGGTATCCCGTTAATATCGTTCATCTGTCACTCACCTACAGGTACAGTTTTCACCAACTCGGCATAAGTCTAAAAATAGATATGATTTATATTCATTGAAGTGAAGTCCGATCGGCGATGTAATTATGAGTTAACAGATATTTTCTTTTATTCGCTCAACTCGAAGCATACCCAGTTTTCGTATACATTTTTCATTTCCAATTCGAATATTGAGTTCGATACATCCATAGTTGAAAGTTTGGTGAAATTCTTTACTCATTATCTCATGAGTAACATCGCCATGAACGATTTACGGACGTCTATAAATGAAAAAAAAATTTAAGAAGGCTTTTTTTTTGTTTGAAACAGAAATTCTAGAAGCTATGACAAAGTCACTAGTCCTGTTGGACGATAAGGAATCCTTTCAATTACCGTTCCTGTAAATTTTTCCCTTTAGTATGCAAGGAATGGCGAGGCGGGATCTTCAGGCTCCTTCGGGAGACCTCGTCATAGCTCCTAGAGTTCCTCATGGACTCGCAGCAGCTGTTGAGGGCTTGACGAGAGAAGTTATTCGGCATCGTCCTGAGGACATTTACGTTTTCGCTGCCCAGCATTTCGAGGAACTTCTCAAGCTACGCGACGAGTTTGGAGCTGTTACGAATCTCCCCGGAAAAAGTTCAAACACAGCTGCCCTGCGCGAAATGAACCAGTCCTTGAAAAAGAGAGATTGTTCATCGAATCCATTTCCGTTTAATAAAGATAAAAATTCACCCACAGAACGAGGTAGCGGATGGTCAATGAATGAGACTGCGAAAGTCCTTGAGAGGCATCGGAGTATTTTCGGCGATAAAGGGCGGAAAGTCAGCCCTGAGGAAATCAGGGCGCTAGCTAGTGAAAAGGAAAATAAATCTGAAACGTACACGGGACAACGAAGAAGAGGGTCTAATGAAAGATTTGTTCAGAGAAAGCTATCGAGGGAATTCGAAGATGAGAAACTCAGGGATAAAAATATTTCAAGGAGTGATTCTAACGGGAACCTTAAAATTATATCGCAGATACCGAAATTACCGGGTAATAACGGTGGAGCCGGACTTCTTGCGAAGGATATTAAATCGGAACTGAGGAAGAATAGAAATAGTAGCCGGAATGTACGAGGGTATAAGCAAAAGGCTGAAAAAAGAACGGACAGGTTTGACGGTGGTGCGAAAAAAGCCAGCTTAGCTAGAAAATCTGAATTTGCAACAGATAACTCAATCGAATGTGAGCAAAAATTACAAAAAATGAACGAAACTGATAATCAAAAATATGAGACTGATAACAAGAAATCTTCAAGGTTTGTTTCAAATGATTTTTCATTGTATCAAACTTATATCCAAGTTAACTGACAATGCCATTTGAATTTCAAGGTCATTCGCAAAGATTCCAAGGACGCTCAGCATGGACAGGGTCCGGAAATTCGTAGTTGAAAAATTCCGTGCTTCTGAAAGCTGGGAGGAGCTCAGATCGACGGATTACGTTGGTCGCGTTCAGGAGGTGATAGACGGTGCGGCCCCTTCGATCCTGAAAAGAGTACAAGAGCTGAATCCTTCGGCAAGGGTTAAGCCAGGGCGTCGTTTAGCCGAACGTGGTGGGGGCTACGAATCCATTGATGATTCAACGAGCACTTCTACAAGATCCGACAAATCTAATCAGACGGATGATGTCAGGAGTAAAAGTGCCATGTCGGTTTCCAGGAGGTCAAGAAGACCGCGGATCAGAAGACCGGAATCTAGATCGAAAATATCCACGACGGAAAGTAGAGGCGCCGATTCACTTGAAGGAATTGAAACATTAGCATCTGAGATGGAGCAAGTTATTGCGGAATCTAAAAACTCCCATGGGATTATTCAAGGTCCGGCTACCAGCGTCGCGGTGATCGACAGCGTAGGAATAATAACTACAATTGATAAAACAATCAATGGTTTCAAAGGGGAATTATTATCCGATCCCGAAGACGTGACGGATCCCGTTAGAAAGAGCAGTTCCGGTTCTTCCAGCATTTCTTTACCCGCTGTTAGACCACCATCTTCGAAGAATAATTCTAGGAGCGTTTCAAGAACTGAGTGCGATGATCTCGTACTGCCTCCAATACCTCCGGAGGCTCCACGGTCTGCCAAATTAAAGGAGGAAATTATATTGCCGAGTCTTTTACAAGTTATCGTAGGGGGTAGCGGGAAATCTGATTTTGCGGAACTCGATCCTCCCGATGCCCCTGATGGGGAGATATTCAAAGACAGTTTGAACGTTACACCGGAAGTTGGCGGCACCCCGAGACCCGATTCTCTTGAACCTGGAGAGAATATCGCAGAACGCAGGGCCAAATTCAACGAACTTGAAGGGCAAACTGATCCCGAAAAAGTCGTAGAGACAAAAGAGAGACAACATAAAATCGAAGAGAAGCTTATGAACATTGAGGACCACGAGAAAAAAATAGCTGCGATATTGCTGGCTGACGTTGAGGGGATCATAGATGACGATGTTGACGGCGAGACCATCGCGCCTGTGGTCTCGGTGAAGGAGAAGCTAATGGAAATTCAAGAGGCACAGGTAAGGCTGAGAAATGTTCTTGATCGTGACACAGGAAAACAAGAATTGGCGATTCCGGAGGAATCGGCTGACCCTGGAATTAAAGAAACGTTAATCGAGACTCACAATCAGGCAAGTGAGGAAAAAATCGAAAGAATATTGCAAGTTGAAGATCAGAAGGTTGAAGAGGATCGCGAACCCGATACTATGATCAAAGAGAAGCTGATGGAGGTTGAGGAGACTGCGAAGAGAATCGAAAGGATTCTTAATATGGAACCACAAGAGATCAAAGCGGGTGAACCTGAATCTGCAAGCGGGGAGAAATTTTTCGAAATAGAAGAACCCCAAAAGGGGATGGAACAAAAGTTTGAAACGGATACCCAGGAAATCGAGAAATTAGTCCATGAAAACCATGATATGGATTCTTTTCCGAAGACGCCATTAATTCCCGAAATCCCGTGCGAATACGTTACAACCCCGCAGAAAGAATTGAGTGAAAATCCGGTCGAGGAACGCGAACTAAATCTCAGCGCTCAAAGTATTGGAAAATCGCCGGAAAATATCGAGACAGATGAGGAACAAAAGGAAGACAATGAAGATCGATTGAGCGTGGGACGAATCACTTTGGCGACACCGGATTCCTTAGGGACATCCTATGTTCTTACCGAGGGATCGCCCTATGAAATTCCAGAGTCAGTTACAACGGTGATATTCCCCGAAAGGCAGCTAGAATCGGTCTCTTCAGATGTAGATGAAATCGTTCTCAAAAACGAGCCTATAGATGATCGGGATTCTCCTTCTGAGTACGATAATAACGTAGATGTTTCCTTGGAAAATATTCTAGATAATTTCAGTGAAACAGTGCAGAAGGAGCCAGTTTCGACATCAATTGTTGACGTGGACTTGATTCGTAGGTTGAAAACCCCCGAGGATTCCAGCATCCCTAAAAAGGATCTTGGATTAATTACCGAGGAGGAGGGCGATAGGGAGATCGTCGAAACTGAAAAAGGGGTCCGGAACGTCGATGCAGAGCACGCTCAGGAAGATGCTACGACTCAGCCGAAAATAACAAAGACCGAGGACGTCGAAGAGATTCCAAATGCCGAGGAAATCGAACGGGAAGAAACCGATACGCTACCGTTGGCCGAAGTGAACGCAACTGATTCCGGCGTAACCGATTCGACCGATGAAGTGAAGGAAACTACGATATCGGACGACTGCGTAAATACCGGAGCTGAATCATCGGGCCAGAGTTCTCAATCCGAAAGCGCTGAAATTTTGTTAGGCGTGAGAAATTCCGAGTCTTCTAACGAAGTGAAGGAGACCACGATCAGCGATCAGCCGTTGGACGAAGGTGGAAAAAACCTCTACGGTTTGGGTCAGCAATGTCACGGAATCGCACCGAATGTTCCAGAGTTAAATTTGGACTCTCTTCAAGATATCACCGTATCCTCTTTCCAGTTGTCCGACGATGCAACCGCTGATGAAGAGGACAAGGCCCATGCCGTGAGCGAAAATGAAATTCCGGAACACGACTCAAACGAAGAAGACCAGGAGTTTTCACACCCGAAGAAAGTTGACGAAGACGGTATCCTAAATAATCGAGCCCTCGTCGAGGAAGTACCGGACTCCAACGAAGACCCTCATCCAATTGGAATTGATAATGAAAATTTGGAACTTACGTCTGAAAAGATACCAGATGAACAGACGTCTTTAAAATCCATCGATTCTCAAATGGATACTGTGAGTCTGAACGACTTTAAGGCATTAGAGGCGAATTTTGCAGCTGAATTCTCTGAGGAGGTGATCCCTGCGGATATTGCAGATAAAAAAGAGGAGGAATCAGAAGGAATTCGAGAGACAATTGACCAGAAACTGAATAACGCTATTGAATTCGCAGCACAAATTACGTCGAACGAGGCTCCAGATTTATCGATCCCCGAGAAAGAAGAAAAACTTCCGGAAGACTCTGCGAAGACTGATATCGTCGCGAATGATCCCATTGACAACGAAGGGTCTGGTGATAAAATGGAGTATCATATTTACGTGCCGGAATTGATAACAGCCAGCGAAGATTTTAGCACAACTACCGAAAGCAGCACTTTCAACTCTGCAGCGACAAAAATTCAAGCTGGTAGGCGGAATATTTTTAATTGTCAAAAAATAGGTATCACAACAGAAGGATTGATCAATATTTATTCTTATTCTTTTTTTCGGGGGGGTTTAGGTGTTAGAGGATTTTTAACCCGCAGGCGTCTTCAGAGTGCTCAGAGACGAAGTTCCACCCTCGATAGCGTTCCCTCGATACAAGACAGTCTCGCAGTAAGTGAGCATAAAATGCGACAAATTTTTAACCATCGAACCATGGAATGACTTGACTCTCTTGACTCTCACTGGTGAAATTGAACCAGTTTCAGGATGTTCCGTAGCTGAACAATAATCAAAAAATACAATCAAGTTGATGAAATGAGATGAGAAAAAAATGCTTCATCGAAGCGTCTGTACAGGTATAAATTCATAATAGTCCGGAATTTGTTAATAGCGGATGCCAAAGAACGTCCGCAACCTCGACCTCCCGTCATCCGTGTGTTCGTGACTTGGGTGTGCCAAATTAATTGTCTATTTCCGCTATCGGGACGCTATCGTTGCTAACAAACTGTTGAAAAGTTGAGAAATGTGACATTGTACGTAAATACATAATACATTTAGTACCGGCATAAACCGGACATCGGTATGTGGTCTTGTAATAATCTGCTAATACTAATTAACACAAGGTTACGCTCGAGTATTACAATGATAAAGATGTTGGTAAACGGGAGTAAACAAAAGTTTTGTTATTTTTCGCATCTTTCTGAAACGGTTGATCAGCATTTATTATCGTTTCCCATAACGAAGAATACTAGTTTATTTATTTATTTGCTCGTGTCTCTATTATGCTCGGTTTCAAAGTCGAGTGAGTATTATTTTCGTAGACACAATTATAGTTGTAGCGATTTTAAATGTTGACGCAACGCATTTACGCCGCCAGAATACTCGAGCAGCGGGGTGAAGGGTTCGGCTTCGGTGACGTCACCGCGATATATTATTCGCGCGTGCTATTTTCAACCGAAAGGCATGACGTTCGCGGTACCAAAAGAAATACATTTTTCAATTCAAGTATATTACATCCTCCCTTCTGACTTCTATTTTGGTCTTTCCTTCGGCGCACCGTATTTACTTCGATACCTTCTTATAAAAAAACAAAAAAATTCAAATACTTTTCATAATTCTTATCGGCCTAACTGCAGCAAAGGGGGTCTTCTCTCAACATATTTTCACACCCCTATTGAAACGTAATCTTTGGTCGAATACGTGATCCACAAATGATAGTCGGTGATCGGTTATATGTATGTATACACGTGTATCATGTACGTAGTATAGCAACGCGCAGTTTAGATCAGCAGGGACTATTAATAGCACCTGCTTCCTCCATTCACAATTCTAAACGCTATATAAATTTATTACATCGGCATCTGTTCGGTAGAGTAAGCCCACAGGCGTTATATTGAACATTTTATACCCGTGGGAGGAGGTCACCGCAAAGAGAAAAAAAAGATGAAAGAAATACTCAACTCGTATTTTTCAACAAACTGGTTCAACTCTTTCGTGAAAATACAGATATATATATATCTATGAAACTTTTTACGTACTTGCAACTTGTTTATGTATATTATACGCACACAGATCTGTTCTCTCATTTTCGCAGGCGAACGAAGTTCGATAAGTTTGCATATCTGTAGATGTTGACTAGATAGCGAAAAATCTTTGGCACGAGCTTTCAAGTCCATCCTAACATTGATGGATATCAGCCGAGACTTGAAAACGTAACACAGGCATCATACGTTATACCTACACTCTAGACTGTACATTTCTTGACGTACTTTCGTGGGTTACATTTCAAGCTGAAAATACAATCGACGATACCTAATCGACGAACTAATGTCTGTCTTTTCTTAGATTTTTTTTTCGCCTAGTTTATTTCGCTATATTGGAAACATAATAATCACACAATCAAAGTGCGCGGTTGTTATCAATGATACCTTCTACCTTGACACGAAAAACTATTTCGGTTTCGTACCTCCCAACAATTTCAACTGAATTCAACAGATTCAAAACCAATACGATCGTAAGATGTAACAAGGTATATCGTTCAAGTTGTGACAGAAGTTCGTATGCGCTGTTTTTCTCAATCTCAATCTCAATATGATTAAATTGAACCAGCTGCAGCAGCGAGAACTCGTATACACACGTATATTGTAGCTGTAATATTATTTGTTATTGTTGTTCACGATTCTCATCTCATGTAGTACTCTCAATTATTTGTGGAGTCGGTCAGCCTTTATTACTCGATACTCGTTGACCTTACTCATTGTGAGTGTCACGCCCCAGATATGCGATAACATATTTTCCCAGAAGTTAACGTAGCATGGTTCGATTTACGGTACAATTCCGCAGTTTTTTTCGCCAATTTTAATTTCCGCATAATACGTATGCCGAATTTTTTTTAACAGACCGACGCCACTCATCTAGAACCGATCGAGGAAGTCGGTTTCACTCAGGCTGCGACCACGATTCAAAGCGGATACCGGGGCTACAAAGCACGGCAGAGATTGAGACGGGAAGATGCTGTTCAGAAAACGACTCTTTCGGTCGAAAATGTGTTCGGAGGTAACGGCCTTCGACACACCGGTGAGTTTCACGATTGTCTACCGCTTCCGATAGCGTCGAACGGTGATGAAAAAAATTCCATCGGCGACGTTATCTCGGATTCCGAGGGTCACGAGGATGGAGAAATCGGTTCGGATGGTCAGAGAAGTCGCGAAACCACGGAGCCTCGTCATCGGGACGAGGAAAACCGCGTTGAAGAAAACATGGGAACAATCGCCGATCGCCCATCGGACCCAAAAGAGATGAACTTGGTAGCTGTCGTTACTTCTGGAAACGAATCGACCCTGCAAACTCAATATTTGAATTTCATCACCAGCGTAGAGGAAGTACCGAGGGAAATGGAATCCTCTATGGTATCCGATAAGGTCCTCGACGACGAGGATTATACCTACATGAAAAGCAACGTTGGGATAGAAAATCTCCCCGTTGATATTTCGGGGGAAAACAGCAGCGTTAGCCTCAGGGAACCTCTGGCGATCCCCGGAACATTTGATACCGATGTTTTTATAGAAGAATTGTCGAAGACGGAGGAGAGGGAAGTCGACGGTGAACCGACCGAAGACGTGACCGGGGATGAAATTAAAACCGATACTATGGGAAATTCTCTCGATTTACCCGGGCTGTCGTTGGACGGAAAAGACGAGGCTGCGGAAGATGTTCCTCGGGTCGTTTTCGAAGAACAAGTTAATCCGGAAGTTGGAGTTGCTTTAGAATCTACCGACTCGCTACCCCAGGACGCTAATTCTCTGGGAACGATGTCCTTGTCCATTAACGTTGACGATATGTTGGGACTAGGGGGAGGTGAAAGCGATCTTCCGTCGAAAATCAAACCAATCCTAGAGGTGACCGTGACCCCGAGGGACCTGTTGAAACTCACGAACAGGTCGGAGGGCAGTCAGGCCAGTCGAGATAGGATAGAATCGCCGGTTACTATGATGCAAATTGTGCCTAAAAGTATCGAAGAGAAAAGTGACAGATCCGAAGAAGCTGCGGGAGACGAAGAACGAAAAAAATCGATCGAAAATCCCGAAGATTCCGATGAAAATTTGACGAAGGATCCGATTAATACAACGGATGCAGATTCCAAGATCTAACTCTTATTGGAAACAAAGTAAAGATTGAAAATTACAGCGTATCGAGAGCGAAGCGAAACGGGATCCGATCGTGTCATTGAGTCGAGTAGCACGAATTTTAGACAGTTGTTTACACTTTATCGTCGAATCGACTATTTCCGTTCTCACAGTTTGTCCGTCCGTCCCTCAATCTTTTCGTCTATTTATCCGGTAAATATCTCGGTGGTTCGCACGTCAGACGGATTCTCGAAGAAACTAACGATCTGAGTTTGCCAAAATTCCAGATTTTAACGGAGACATAGGCTGGCATTCTCCTCAAGGAGTGTTTCAAGTCATTAGTAGCGGTCCACTATTTTTGGCTTACAGGAATTTACATGCCTCTAGATCATCGTACATCTATAATGCCAGCCGGAAAATATTTTAAACCTACAGCCTAGCTGTACTGTTTATTTTTGTACAAGTAACTCATCGGTTAAACGAGATTATTATTCAACCGATGATCCAGAGCCGGGATATAATCCTTTCCCCGTTGCTCGTCCCGTCATTCTACCTCTACTGCAATCGATCAAAAGTCAAACCGATTGAAATTGCACCGAAGAAGAGGAACGGAAAGAAAAAACTCCGTGTGACGTGACGCTATGCATCGTACGACGAATTACGAATGATGACCTTGGACCATATATTTTGAGTTCGACCACAGACCCGCAAGTTTCCAAATTTTTCTTTCAGTAAATAGGTCTTTTGAAGACATAAATTCTATAGGTTCGTATTTCTGGCTCACCCCAATGTATGAGTATATCGACTATACGAAAATAAAAATGGATCGGTTATTTCCTATCTCGTTGTCAGCGCAATCTCGACAATTATTTAGTCCTATGAAAATCTGCTCCTGGACAAACTTTGATTCTATTCAATTCTATTCACGTGACAACTTGCCGACAGGGAGACCTCTGCAGATACCAACGATGACGAAGACGATGACGAAGACGACGACGATGACGATGTCCCAAGACAAAATCGAAGATCAAGTCTCCCACTCAGGCGTTGAAATCTCTCACCTGAGCACAATTATGTTCGGATCGCAGATGTGGAACGAAACGATACATATTCATCGTTGTGGTCAGTAGCTATAATTAATCCGATGATGATTAGTTCTGCTCTGTTAATGTGTATGAATACACAAAGTAACATGCGTTAAGATAATGACGACAAGCAATTCAATGAAAATACCGTTTATGCTTTTAGGTGAAAGAAGATCGATGTGCGCATGTGATAACCCACGGAGCATTTTATAGGGATCGATGCCCACTTTCGAAAAATCACGATTTCTCGAAGAGTTTTCCCTCTGTACGGTATTCCTCGTATATCTCGTGATGGATGACAATTATCTCATAAAATCGATACAATCGCGGTTTAGTTTTATCTACTTCTTTCGTGTCTCTCTTTCTTTTGCACAATGAATTCGTAAACATATTATTGTCTATAGGGCGTTACATGCGATGCGTATGTTAATTATTAATTATTCTCTTGTACAACACTCGTCCAAGTATGGAAGTTTCAAGTTTGGCACAAACGCAAGCGCGCACAGGGACCGGGGGATTCATTGCTTGGTAAACCACGTACGCGGTAACTAAACTCGGAACAACGTTGATCTCTGGCTTTCAGTCGTCGCGACGTTGTGCGGCTCAACGGTTCGTTACGAGCTAAATCACAGACACTGTTCGCGAAAATCGATCGATTCTCAAGAAATTCAATCCGATCGTTTCTTTGTTGTTCGTTCATTTCGCTTGCAAGAATTGCTCAAATTGTGCAGCGAGTTGTATTGAAAAAAGATAAGAAGCTCGACGTTTTCTTCATTTCAAAAGTGCGCCATTAGAAGACACATCCGTTGGCAAAGTGGATATAACGATAATTAATTATTGTTTGAATAACAAAAGGAAGTTCTTTTTACTGCGTACAATTTGATGACTTGCGTTTTAAAATACCAAAGATAAAAACGATCCAAGAGTACGTTTGTTAATGTCGTTGATCGAGACTGCTGATAACAGAGACTGCAATAAGAAAGAGGATTTGGAATCAGACGTTATGAGGGCTAATGCAGCGGCGACCAAAATCCAAGCGGGTTTTCGTGGGTACCGAGTGAGAAAGCAGCTCAAAGAATCTGGAATTGAAAATGATGGTTCTCCCGCGACGTCGGAATCGGAAACATCGTTCAGTCCACCACCGTTGAAACGACAAGATACCTCGACGAGGATAAAAACACTCGAAGACAAATCAGCGACCAAGATTCAGGCTGGCGTTAGAGGATTTCTTGTACGAAAAAGACAACAAGTTGCCGCCGCAGCAGCTACTAGAATTCAAGCCGGATTCAGAGGGTTCCGGACAAGGAAACAACTAAAAAAAACTGACCAGTGATTATTAATTATTTATTCTTGTAAGATTAGAATTGAAATTAGTATTAGAGTTAAAATTTATCATTGTTTTTCTCATATCAATGCACATTCTATTAGACTAAATATGATATCGATATTCTATACCTATTATTATGTAGTTGATAAGAATGTTAGTCGTTAGAAACGCGAACCGAGTAACAAAACAGAACGAGTATGCGTTTATCAATTTCTAAGTTCTTTTTTTCCTGTGGGAACGATAAAAATTGTCACAAGAAAAACAACATCGATGAGATTAAATCGACGATCTGAAATCAAAACGTAGTTGTAAGTAGAATTTAACAACCGGTTCTTCTATTTATCCGTACACATGGTACACGACATGCATACGTATACATACACGATAACTGTTGCTATACTTGTAGTGCGAACGATCGACCGTGGAATCGTACAATTCTGATTGACGGTTGTGCAGCGGAGTTTATTTGTCACTCGAATACGCTTACTCATACTATTCTGTTTCATCTACTGTATTCTGTAATTTGTAATTATTCTTTTTTTCGCATTCTTTTACTCGCCTTTTATTTTCGGTTCTTGACGAACCGTGCTTCAGTCCCCAAGGTGTAATGTGTGATATTGAAAGGATAAAAGGGACAAAAAAAGCAGGAGGATACTATGCGTTGAATAGTTATTCAGCTGCATGCTAACGACGGAATCCAGAAGAAGTTTAATTCACGTTACGGAATGCGTGATGAAAAAGTGGGAGTAGGCGGTAGCATTGACATAGTTTTTAGTGCACTGCGCGTTGATATTATTATAGGTATACGTATGCTGTTATTTCTATACGTCAGAGAGACGAAATATCGCCATGAATGAAGACGCCAATCCGATTATATCCGGTCTAATTGTAAAACATGAGAATAAAATTTAGGTTTTCAGCTTCGTTAAACGCGTCAATAAACTAAAGATCAAAGACGAATCTCTGTTTCGCATTATTGCTGTAATTATTGTATTTTATCAGCTAATATCGCCGTACATTTAGAATCAAAGATCTACTCAAAGAACATTTTTTTATTATTACACACCTTGCGGCTCGCTGTCAATAAATTGAAAGAAAATAAATAATATTCCTGATAAGGATGATTATCGGTTGGAGGATTGACGAACATCCTTAGATATATTAATCAAGAAATACATTTGCCTTGAATTCCATAATGTAATGTGATGAGTGTGAAAAAAAATATTTCATTTATTGTTATACAAACTTATTGTAGACTGCTAAAATGATTATAACTAACGAATACAAACATGAACTGCACGGTACATCGTGACCTATGGAACAAATTAACTTTCTACAAAAATCCTTGCTATTTGATGATGCCTGTGTCTATTTCGAGTCGGCGTTAAAAATATTCATCGAAAAGTGAAAAGAACTGATCTTCAACCAAGGAAAGTAAAAGTTTTTGTCGATAATTAAATAATAATTACGTTTATAAAACTGCAAAAACAACAACATTATAGCTTTTGAGTTTTTTTGACTTCGGGTATAGAAATTGTGATTAATTTTGTTATTTTTAGGATCCCCAGGTATTTTGAACTCAGGAATCGAATGCTGCTAACTCAATTATTTTTCTGTCGAATTGATAGACTAATCGCAAAGTTTCTACTTTGAAAAGCAAAGGAATCAACCCCTCTAGCATTGAGTGACATTCTGAGTCGCGGATTACGAATTTGAAGTCGGATTTTCAGAATCTCAAATGGTGGATCTAAATGGTGGATTCGAATTTGTACGATTTGAAAATGAGATCGATAAGCTTGAATCAATCAATGATAATCTATCTCTTTCTCTCTCTTAGAATTATCCAGAACAAACGACGAGGACGTGGAGAGATCCTTGTTCCACTTTTTTTTGTTCTTTCTTTATTTTGTACTCTCTTTATGTTCAATTTTTCCTCTAGCCCTTACTGACGCTGAATTATGTGCAACCCGCGATTCATCCGGTGAGCAATAATTTAAATTTTTTTAAAATCACGCGCTCGGAAAAATGAGCATCGGAGGAAATTCTTCGCGCTGGCAAAGAAGAAAGTTGAGCGTCGTTAAAAAAAGAAAAAGACGAGCATCGGTGAAATAGTTAGCAAGATTTCCGCATGACAACGTTCACGTCGGTAATTTAAAATTTTTCGTTGATGTTGATGTTTTGTTGAATTTTCTCTTCGATTCGCCAAATGAATTCGATGGTACTCAGCTTATCGTTCCTCGTAAGGCTTTACTGAGAAGAGGATCCACAAGTTCGCTGGTAGAAAATGAACAGCTCACAATCATAGCCCTAAGAATAATGCCATTTCAGATTTCTATCACTATTTCGAATATATTTATGAATATTATTTTAGTGTAGACATGTATCCTGCTCCCCTCCCGAAAAATCCGTCAGGTTGCCAATTATTCGAGACACCAAGTGAGAAGGAAGAACGAAACAATTAATTATTGTACGAGGATTCAATCATTCGCCATGAATATCTGCGGAAAGCGATCTACAAGAACATCACGTAAGTTTTTTCTATAAATTGAAACAAATAACTTCACTAATTGTATACCTTTCTGGGTATATGTGTATTGTTTTAAACTTCAAATATAAAATTTTTGAACTAGCCTGAAATTTGAGATGATCAGAATCCATCGGTCTTATTTGTATTTTTTATTTATTCCATATCATCATGTTCGTATCATATAGGCATATTAGCTGGTTTCAAATTTTTCACTGGCTAATGACCAATATATCAAACGATTCACAAACCATAAATAATAAGGTGGTATATCATATTACTAGTTAAAGGCCTTGAATCATATATATATAGATAATTAGGTAGGTACCTTCGTACATACATATGTATAAGAATTGATTTAAAAGTTCGACTTGGTCGTATACGAGCAAGTCGACGTCTTTGCGTTCTCGAGTTACATATCTATCAGGGAAATACTAGGGCCGAAAATATCTGTCAATACGTATAATGATGATGATGATGATAATTATAATAACAATAATAATGACAATGATAGTAATAATAATAATAATAATAATAGTAGTAGTAGTACTAATAATTAGATTTAATTAAGCTAGAAAATAGAGGGTAGTGCTCATCTTATACACCTGATCGTCACACATGATACCGAGGTCGAATGTCTTAAAACTTAACGGAGTTGACTGCTTCGTATTCCTTCTTTTCTTTCCAGAATATTGATTGTTAGAAACTTGTTGATCGCGATGACAGAGAAACTAACAATCATGGGGGACAAGTTTCATATAATATTTTATCGAGTTAGCTTGGATTTGAGAATAATCAAACAATTGGTCAACTAGAAAAGATTATTTATTTATTCCTCGATTTCTTATTTTTTATTTCAACTCCAAATATATGTACGGAGCTGAAAATTCACGACGATGCCGTTGTGACTGTTTTTTTATCGTTGAGTTTATTTTGGTTTTAGTTTCGTTTCTTTGTAATTGTTTTGTTTCTCGGAATAATTTTCAAGAGCGTTTTAGGAGGCACTCGCTATCATTGCATGGCTTGATTTATGTTCTCATATCGGTTGATAACCCACCAAAGAGAGCCACACTGCCAAGCTGACGCCGTGCTAAAATCAAACAAAAAAGTTTCCAATCTATGTCCCATTGCAATATTTCAATTTCCACGTAAATGAATAACAATTGACCATTTTGTGCTATGGATTGGAGGAAATGTGAACTTTTCTATCTAGTATACTAAAATAGTCTGACGACGGTGCTAGTATTCCTATTCAATTTGATTTCCGACTCAGATACAGGATCGTTCACGTCGAGTTTTGTTTATTGTAGAAAACAATACTTAGTACATGTAGATAGCATAGTTTCTTCCATTGTTTTTTTTTTTCATTCTGTGTTTTCAAGTTAAGTAATACGCATGTTACAATTAATTGGTGATATCGTCAACCTATAAATTCTTGCTAAGACGATAATAATTATATCCGATTTGTAGCCCATCTTGTTAGGTACTTTTCATATATAGATATGATACAGTTGTTTGCACTGACGTCGATTAATCCAGACCTGTACAAAAGAATAATAGAGAAAATCACACCGCGGTAAGTAGCCACTGATGATATCTCCCACCAACGAGTAATCGGCTGTATTTTTTTTATCACGAACACCGACATCATGATACAATATGAAAGGAAATTGAACACAAAACGCTGGCTACCCACTTCGCGCCATTGAACATTCATCAAAATTTTGATATTTGTTTAAACCAACAGATTGAGAAGAAATCTGTGGTCTAGGACCCCACCAGATTTGATTTGTAAGATGAATTTAAACTCACAGTAATTAGCGGTGAGAAAACACGTTTAAATGTTTCAGCAGCACCCAGACTTTGATGTCTCGATCGGACGTCCCTGATCGATTTTAACTTTGTTGGCAGAATCACTCGCTGCGCTTGACGGAGGACCTACTCTGGTCTTAATTTCAGCAGCCATGGTAATGAAAGCCTGCTCCACATTCATCGCATTCTTGGCCGATGTTTCTAGGAACGGGATTTGTAGCTGCTCGGCATACTCCTGTCATCGAATCATAATTTCATAAGATTTATCAAGTCAAGGTAATACCATTCTTTTTTTTTGTGATATGTTAATAATCGCTTCAACCGTACGGTTAAAGCTTTGAACACTGTCGGAACCAGGTGACATTTCTGGTATGCTTACCTTGGCCGTTGTGTAGTCGACAACTTTTTTAGTGTGTAAATCGCACTTGTTACCCACAAGTAGTTTATTGACATTGTCCGAAGCGTAGCGATCTATCTCTTCTAACCACTGTTTAACATTGTTGAAAGACTCTTGGTCCGTACAGTCGTAAACCACAATTATACCATGAGCCCCACGATAGTAAGAAGAAGTAATCGTTCTGAATCTCTCCTGGCCCGCCGTATCCCATATTTGCAATTTGATTGTTTTTCCATCAAGATCGATTGTTCTGATTTTGAAATCAACACCGATCGTACTTATGTAACTCTCGGTGTACGTATCATCTGCAAATCGAAGCAACAAGCACGATTTTCCAACACCAGAATCGCCGATCAGGAGAAGTTTGAACAAATAATCGCTGAAATGAAGGAAAAACAAAAATCAATTAAATCAGCTGTGATTGTACATTGACCACGGGAAAGTTGTACAATCTTAGAAAAACACCTGCTAATCGAAAGTAATACCTATCTGGGAATAGCGCACACATTCTAATTGATTCCTGTTTTAAATTAATGACGCATCATTTTTTTTAATCCAATGATGCGTTCTAGATGACGGATGATTACAACAAAGAAAAATCGAAATTGAAAGAACCGCAACTTGGCATGAGGTACGCGCATGACGATGGTGTGTAGGGACCCATTAGAGGGCAGGGGGAGGGAGTTTGAGAGAAAACAACTCTACCCAACAGTAGGCGCGACATAAGCTGGGCACACGCTAGAATTGTTGCCTGGCCGCGTAAAATCACCCTACGAAAGGATAAAGAGCATAAATGAAACGAGAGAGAGGAAGACTTGACGAATGGATAGATACAGGGAGAGGGAGCGAAACGGATGGATGGAAACAACGGGCGTAGAGTAGGGGTGGAGGGGAGTGAAGGGAGGTATCTGTCAGTGGGCAAGATTTAACGCGTGATTCAGATTTCGTGGCACATATGCATGATAATGTTGAAGGTACACAAAGAGCTCAACTGTGTATAGAATTGCATTATTTTGCAAAAGCAATTACACAAATTAAGGATAGTTCGTCCAAACAAGACTTCGTTGTTAGACTTGGTTTGGCAGATATATTTACGGTGGAGGCGGGGTAGGGTTCGAAAGTGGCACGTCATCTTGAGTGCTGGATTTCTTATACCTTGACACGACCGCGATGGAACGGGACGAGATGGGACGGGACGATGGTACGGTCAGGTATACACAAGATATACATATAATACAGCTGCGCAGAAATATAATTTGGGCATAGGTAGGTACTTACTACTCGGGATTCATTGTGGACATACTATTTGAACTAAACGCTTTTATCACTGCACTAATGGCTCGGAAACCTCGCCTGGGATATCGGGGCTTACTGGCACGACAGAACGAGTCTTTTTAAACCGACAGACACGATATACGAAGGAGTTGAATTGAAACAATGGCGGTCACGGCACCTCCTACTAAAACGTACGAGCGAGATCTACCATTGACGTAATGCCAAAGTGGCAGACGTGCTACCTTCACTTCCTCGATCTCCGGCTATTACCCGATACTACTACAGTCACGGAGCGGGCGCGGCTGCGCGCTGTATAAAATCAGAGATTAGGGGGTAAAACAAATATTGTGGCAAACGAAACTTTTCGGACGTCAGAATCGTTGGCAGCATTGCGATGTCAACCGTGAAATTATTATATGAAAATTATACGACGTTTAGGTCGACACCATCAAGCAACAACAGCTGTTAACCAGGCGCTCAACCAACGTTGTCATTGGAATCTACGCCACCATTTACTCTCTGGATATAATGTCCCACGATAAAATAAAAACAATTCTTCCACCCCGCATGGATATTCGCCCCAACAAGTAGGCTTGTCAATTTGCCACAGTTTATATTTTTTCTAATTTACTGCTTATGCTAAATTTAATGTTGCAATGTAATGTCGTTCAGTTCGTATCGACCCTGGCTCCCAAATCCAACGCACCTTTTCAATTTGGCTGGGGACTTGGTAAATGACTTACCTAAACCAGTTTGCTGGGAGTGGGATGTTCACGACGTGGCGAAATGGTTGAGAAAAGAAGTTGGCCTCCCGGAATATAAAGTACCTCTGGCAGTTGATAGCTATGATTATATTCACTAAAATCTTATCGTATTCAGAATTGTTTCATCAAAAATTTCATCAATGGACGCCGTTTGCTACGCGTCGATGCCTCCGTCTGTCCAATGATAGGAATCCAGGATCTAAGTCACACAAAGGTATCCAATTTGTTGAGATTGTTTCCATTCTGACAGAGTTGCAATTAGTGGAAAAAGAGGTCTTGGTAATAGCAATAGGAGGTTTCCTTTCAGCGAATCACATCGTCCATTCGAAAACTCTTTAACGTGGAGTTGGAGGATCCTGAAAGGAGCATAAGCCTGCCTCCTCGTTACCCTCTCACCCATTTTCTGCTATTTAGAGTACCGACTGGACCGATCAGAGAGAATACAACACGTGTTGAGCTATTCAGAAAAATGGGGATACTTAACGCCGAAGAACCATGCCCCTTTGGGCACTGGGAAATGATAGTACCAACTCAGCCAGACTTTCCTGCGAACAAATTCGGCCTGACTAAAAGAAAAACTGTTTATATTCGCGATGAACATCCCAGGCAGCCCAGAGGACACTCGTATCTGAAGGAGTCAAAACTCAAGAAAAACTACTTTTTGAGAATTGATCTGAAGTAGCATGATATTTGTGCTCTTTAAATAATTTTCAAGTTTTCGATAAAGATTCATAAACCCCATGGTCTTGTACTTCATCCTAGTACTCGGTATGAATTGTGAAAACATGGATGGTATGATGGATGTAAAGTAGCGAAGTAAATGAGTTAATAGCTTGATCGGACGTTGAAGTCTCCGAGGATTTCATACGTTGGGTTGCCTGTAATCAGGCGCAGAGTTTCATTTGATTCAAATTAAGGAGGAATTATTTAGTTTGATTTAATTGCTTACATGGGCATTCATTCAAATCGTGTCTAATTCTACGTACAATTAAACATACTCATTTCATTTTAATATCAAAGAAAAAGAGAAGAACTCGCCAAAACGCTGTACAATCCGCGCGATTCAATTGCTCCTTTAGAAAAATAAACACGTAACCATCATTGTTGCAGTTGAAGAAGAACTTAAGAATTGAAACGATGGCTCGATTTACGATCCGATGAGTCATCTGGACGGTTCACAATCGCAAGACGCATTAGAATGGTGTATGTAAGTATTTTACAACGTAGATCTCATATTTGGTTATCATATGGTCGGCAGGTGATCAAAATTCTGTTGGTGCTGTTTCGATGAACTTTTTGGACGGTTGTCGCTCTGATTATTGTGCGCATTCTGACCGGGCCCTTTTGGAAGCTGGGGTAAAACCATTTGGCTGTAGTTAGCGTTCTGCAAGACAATTATCAGCGATAAAAATATATTCAAACAAAATGATCCCGTGAGATTTTAAAATGAAACCCACTCGGCTTCTGTCGCGATACTTCCTCAGCTTCGCAAACTCCTCGAGTTCGCCGTCGGGCATTTTGAAATAGAAGTTATCGAAATACGGGTGCTCCAGAAGCTGATCGCAGCTCCATCGTTTGTCCGGATCTTTGTCCAAGCATTTCGTCAAAAAGTCAATCTTGACAACAAGACCAAGAGTCATTTATTTTCACCTATTTATCGTTTATTCATCCCTGATTATCGTCAGGAGAACATGCTCCCCAATTCTCACCTGCAAGGAAATACTCGGTCTCTCGGGCAGGGCGTCGATCAGGGGAGTGATCGTCTCGGGAGCGGGCAGTCTAACGCCCGCGAAAAATTCGTTCTGTTGAAAAATTGTTATATGTCTCGGGAGTAGATCCCCCAGGGTTTTTCGTATCAAATACAATTGATCGACGTCCGATTTACCGGGCCACAACGCCTGTCCTCTGACAAGCTCTGCGAACACGCATCCTATCGCCCATACATCCACCGGTGTTCCGTACTGCGTGTCACCCACCTGGGTAAAATAATTGAAAAAAAATTAGACTCATCGTCAATTATCTCTTTTTTGTCCAACAGATCAACTTGCCAGTAACTCCGGAGCCCGATACCACCTCGTGGCTACGTACTCCGTGTAGTTTTCACCGGGGCTGAGCATCCTGGCGAATCCGAAATCGCACAACTTAACAACTCCGTCGCCCGTGATCAGGATATTTTCGGGTTTAACGTCCCGATGGACGCATCCCAATCGATGACAGTAAGCTACTCCTTGGAGAATCTGCCAGGTCAATTGCCTGGTCGTTGTCTCGGGGCAACCCTTCGGGAACCTCTCCATTTCGTTTAAGAGCGTGTGTTCGCAGTATTCGAAAACCAGGTGGAGTTTTCGCTTTCTTCTGAACACCTCGAGAAGATTCACCAGATTCGGATGTTTCAAATTCTGGACGAGAACTCAAGATACGTGTTAGAACAACGTGCGTGTGAATGTTCTCTGCAGGCATTGACTTTCATTTAAAATTCATTTTTAGCTTTTAAATAGTTTGCACACGGTAGGTATAGCTTAACACCGCATACGGGGGAGCTTTGATTAATGTTGGAGTACGATAAAACCGTAGCCCGCACAGGAAACTTCCCCACAACACGCCAGGATATCGAACCAGCTCCGTTATTGACCACTGGTCAGCGGCGTTGGCTCACGTGCGGGATAGCGACAATTACGGCTCGTGTGCGTATACCTGTATGCTATACCTACCTGCGTTGCTCCTACAATTGAACACACTTGACTGACATTGAATAAAAAATTTGCAAATTTTTCAGCTAACCTTGAGAAGACGTATTTCCCGGAGTGCGATTTTTCTGATCAAGGGATCGTCCTCGGTCTGTTGAAATTTCTTTACCGCCACCAATTTTCCCGTCTGCCGATCTCTGCACTGGAAAACGACACCGTAACTCCCCTCACCCAGTCTGCCAAGACGCTCGTAACGCTCCATGGCTTTGCTTGGCGCCCGAGACCTGAAGGAATAATGAATAATGCTAGTTCAATCGATGCCAATTGATATTGGAAAACATTGACGAGGTAATCGCGACAGCTGGTCGGTTTATTATTATTTCTCTCCGATCGTTATTGTCCAACAATCGTAAGCACCCACTTCTTGTACTTGGCGAGACAGGGTAGCGAGAATTGTTGAGCGAATAGCATTCTTGCGCGCTCTTAAGCGAAGGCCGCAACAGAAACTGAAGCGATAAGGGTATGCCGGCGTTGACCGATGGTCACTCTTCTCTAATCCTGACCATTACGATTGCACCGTACGAACGAAAAGCGCTTGCGCCACCCCTGGAACTTTTTAAATTTCGTCGATCTACACACAACCGAAATTTAATTTTCGGTGCCAATTTATAATGTCCCGGTTTATTTCCTATGATCTAACGTGGAAACGTGCGCGTGCGCTATGTCCTATCATTGTTGCTGAATACGGGAAATTTTCAGAGCTTTTTTCGCTTTCGAATTTCAAGAAGGTGGACCACTTCAATTTTTCCATCGAAATAATTATAACAGCGAAAAAGCCCACGAACAAATCGCTGCAAGTGGTTGTATCTATGATTATTGATAATCAAATCTATTTATACGTACAGAAATCCGAATATCGCGTTCATTCGATAGCCACCCTATTCCCCCGCAGAATTTGACCACGCGATACTACTGCAGTTTGAAATAGAAATGAATTAGCCCCGCTGAGTTTGGATACGGAGGAGCAGGTTGGCTGGCGCTTTATTAACCGTCTGGTTAGCTTCCTTACAATAAAATTATACCATACTATACGTGTACGGTATACCTACACACCACATTCCGCATAGTAAGTAACCATCTACGACCACTTGATTATCCGAAATCAATAATACTTCGATATACCTATCGCGTGTAGGTATACGTGATACGTTTCTGAATTGTTTGTATTTGTATACGGGTATACACACATTGTTATGGGGGTAAATGTCAGACCCTAACTGTACAATAATTGACCAGCCTGTGTAGGAATCAACCGGGTATACCGTCCGCACATTTATACCTCGTGTACACTGATGTACATACGTACAAATTCATGTATAATGCGAATGCCGGGCGCTTCTCGAGTTTCGTGAGAACACGATCAATTAAATTCGACGTCGGAATCACCTGGTTATTATCTACGAACGACCTTGAACTTTATCTTGCAATATGCCAGGGTTGGGTAGAATCAATTTGCACGTGTAACACCTATCGAAGGAGTGACTTCCTCGGAGGAGGTGATCTTCGAATTGGTCAAGTTTGTTTTCTTGCTTACCTCCTCGGCAGCAGAGGCAGCGTACTACCAAAGAGCCAAAGCCTTCTATCTTGAAGCCATTTCTCCATACGACAGCCTCTTTTTGGACGATTAATTCCGCGGAATCGAAGCGGCATACCGCGTCGCAACGTCGATACGGTATCCCTTGCAGATCTTTGATAGAAACATTGTTAGTCAGTTGCTTCGAACACTGCACCGATGCGAAATAATTACTCGGGATTATTCAAAACGTGTTATACGATCGTATTTCGCTTAGATCCCGACTCAATAATTGCACCGATCTCGGCATCGCTATTTCGGAGGCGACTCGTTGCAACTTTAAACTTTACATATCATCGCGAACCGATATCGCTACGCTTGAAGGGAACGGACATCGTCGTGACCCAGCTGGATCTACGTCACGATCGATCGATTCAAACTGAAACGGTGAAAAAATTTTTGGCGACACCTACTAATCCTTCATTTTATATCGTATTCGTGGACTGCCACGGTCTCTCGTATCAACGATAACCCACGGTCGACTGATAATACCGCTGCCCTTCCAGAACTTATTTTACCTGAAACGCAGAATCTGAACCTCCGGCGCAATCGCAAAGCTAGGATGATTCGAATACTCGGCTTTGAAGAAAAAATAATTTTCTGTCCTCGCGAGGCTTGACAGTTTCCATTCGTCCTCCTTATTATTTGACAATTATCAGGGTCGGTAGAATCTCCACACTCGTATAATTTTCACGATTCGTCGATACACGCATAACAGTACACATTGTTTGAGATTGAAAGACAGATATTGTAACTTATAATAACACGCGATGCATTGTTAGACGCCTAATTATCGAAAATATGTTTTCGCACCGCAGACGCACGATACTCAATACACACATTTACATTTACTGTTCATCTATCTAGGTTTTCTATAGCTATGTACACCATATTTTCAACAGTCTACGTTACTATTGGCGAAAAAAATTTTCGGTTCTCACTCGCAATAATCGTGCAGTGTGCTATTACATTCGTGCCGCAGATATAATAGTATACGATACACAACGATTGGATTTACAACGGCAGCTTATGTCATTTATATTCGCGAGTCATTGTTTAAAGTTCGTTAAAATAATACACAAGGAATAATCGTTCGCTCAAACACTTTTCGCGTTTCTCTGCATGTCTAGCTGAGAATTATTCTTGGCCTTCTTCTTTCTTCCCTGGGCTTCACCGCGAACGGTAAACGTGACAAAGTATTTTTTGCTACGATCCAGCCTTTCCGCAGGTAGCGCTATCACTTGCTTATCTTCGCCGTGTGTCAACTCGACCTACGATAAAACGTAAATTTTATCAGTTTCGATCGTTCCTTGTAAATTCGATTGATGTACGAACTAGGGTGGGTTCGAAAGAAGTTTATTTTTTTATTTTCTTAGCATGGGGGCTGAATTTGTACCTCATAAGAAAAATAAAATTTTTCAAATGTGGAAAGAATTGTTTAGCGAATAATTAATGATTACTCGATCGATCGCATGAGTAGATGATTTTGGCTTTCAAATTTGGACTCTTGAGCTGATTATATGTGAGATTATTCTTGAAGAACCGAAAAAAAAATTCGATTTTTGAGCAAAAACTAAATCATTGTTTTAATTGGGTTTAATATGCTTTTCTTACGTATTTTGATCTCAGGAATCCGAATCTGAAAGAAAAATTGATCTATCTCTAAAATTGGCCGAGTTATCGCCAATTTTCATCTTTTTGGGGTCAAAAAAAAAAAATTGATTTTATAGTCTATCCTAATGTAATTTGAGCTCAGGAATCCGAATCAGGAAGAAAAATTGCTCTATCTTCAAAAATGACCGAGTTATTCCCATTTTTTCGCATTTTTTGGTACAAATTTGAAGATATCTCGAAAGGAAAAAATCGTAGCTCAATTTGGACAACGGATTCGTGTTCCTGAGGTCAAAATACGTAAGAAAAGTGCCATACGATCGATTTTGAAAAATAAAAATTTTTGGCCAAAATTTGAGATTTTTCCAAGGGGTACCCCTTACGATTTTTTCAAATTTTGGCCAAAAATTTTTATTTTTAAAAATTGATCGTATGGCACTTTTCTTACGTATTTTGACCTCAGGAACACGAATCCGTTGTCCAAATTGAGCTACGATTTTTTCCCTTCGAGATATCTCCATTTTTATGCTAAAAAATGCGAAAAAATGGGGATAACTCGGTCATTTTTGCAGATAGATCAATTTTTCTTCCGGATTCGGATTCCTGAGCTCAAATTACATTAAGATAGACCAAAAAATCAATTTTTTATTTTTGACCCCAAAAAGCTGAAAATTGGCGATAACTCGGTCAATTTTAGAGATAGGTTAATTTTTCTTCCAGATTCGAATTCCTGAGGTCAAAATACGCCAGAAAAGCATATTAAACCCAATTAAAAGAATGATTTATTTTTTGCTCAAAAATCGAATGATTTTTCCGCTTCTTCAAGAGTAATTTCACGTATAATCAGCTTAGGAATCCAAATCTGAAAGTTAAAATCATCTACTTATGCAATCGATCGACTAATCATCAATTATTCGCTGTTGGGAGCAGAAAAATTATAAGACATAGCGATTGGTTTTACAGTCGTAGACCCACTTTGACTCGTCGCAATCCATGCATGAGTCGAAATATTCGAATTCTCCAATTCACCAGCAAACCCGAGCTTTGCTGGACTCAGCGTACCCAGCAGCGTAGCGCTTTGTTGTGAGACGTCACCTTCAGGGCTGAGCAGAGGTGACGCCCCACAACAAACCGCGCGCCCGTGGCTACCTGACTCCAGATAAGCTCGAGCTCCCTCGTAGAAATATTCGAATTTCTCGGTCTACTAGGGAGCCCGAGTTTATCTGGAGTCAGGTAGCCACGAGCGCGCGGTTTGTTGTGGGGCGTCACCTCTGCTCAGCCCCGAAGGTGACGTCTCACAACAAAGCGCCACGTTGCTGGCTACGCTGACTCCAGCAAAGCTCGGGTTTGCTGGTGAATTGAAGAATTCGAATATTTCGACCCATGCATGGATTGCGAGGAATCAATTCCAGCAATAAAATTTTTTTTTTGGTCATAAATCATAGGAAACATTTAAAAATTGTCGATTGTGATTGTTTTTTACTCAACTTCAATTTTAAGTCAAAAAGAGAGAGCATGTCATTTTTTGATCTTATACTTGAATTACAAAAATGATGGAAAAAAATTTTTGAACAGTGAACGAGTAAAAAACAATCACAATCGACGCTTTTTAGATATTTTCTATGATTTTTGACCAAAAAAAAAACTTTTCTTGTTGGAAGTACCCCACTTGATTAATTATTTATTCAAAAAACGATTGGGCTACCTCAAAATATCAAGTAAAAAATTGTTTCCACATTTGAAAAATTTTCTTTTTTCATAAGGTACAAATTCTGCCCCCATGCTAAGAAAATAAAAAAAGAAAAATGTTTTTCAACCCACCCTAGTACAAACGCAAACGGTTTACCGTCATTCGTCCTCTCCCTTTGCCCTCAATATTAGGCAGGAAAGTTCCCGCTCGTTCCCGATCAACTCCAACTGAAATTAGGGGAATCTGAGATAAAGATTGACTCAGGTTCTTATTCACATTCCTAGATTCGCCTATAATTCGAAACTACGTATACGTAGGTAAATTTTTGAACATCAATTACTAATTACAGCTGTCGCTCTCGTTTTTGTTCCCAGCGATTTTGATCACGTACGATATGTGTAGACCGGAAGCGAGGTGTACGCACTGGTTGCGTGGTGACATCGGTGCGTTTTTTGGGTACACTGTTTCGCACCCGTACACCAATCGGGAGTCGCGGGACGACGTTGGAGACGCCTCAGTTGCTCGTAGAGAAAGGACTCGAAGTGTCTGCGTGGAATAAAATAGTCGAATTGGACAGGTAGGATACCCGGCTGGAGTAAATCAGATTCTTTTAATACCTGAAAGTCAACGGCTGATCGTACTTGGCGACCCCCAAAGTCGGTCCCGTCGTTCCTGCCTTGTGAAACGCCTCCACCTGAAATCCCCGTAATCCGTATTCAAAGAGTTACTGCGGCGGAGTGTAACAGTTACCACAATTCGGCAGACATCTGACCTGTCGTTTGACGAGGACTTGTTCGTTGGCCCGGCCGTGCCTTATTTGCAGTCTCTTGAGTTCCATTAGCTGGAAGAATATTTTCCTCTCCAGGTGATATCGTCTCAGACTGACTTGAACGTCCCTTGTCACAGTTTCCATTTGGAGAGCCTGCTGCTTCTCCGTGTTCGGATAGCGTCTCGACGTCCTCTTGGGTATTTTCGATATCCTCGGACTGGGCTCGATTCCGCTGTCGCGACCCCCGCTGTCCCTTCGATTTCGATCACGCGTTCTCCGCTCCGTCGATTTTTCCGCCTCTCTCTCGGGGCTGGGGTCCCCTCGGAGGACCCGGGGATGGGGTCTCGAGACGACCTGGAAAAAAATTGGTACGATTTCTCCCGTTTCCGAGTGAAACAAAATATAAAGGAGAGTCGCTCACTTGGAAAAGCGAGTCGATCCCCGAATTTCTGGATCGTCCAACGGTCGTCAGCGTAATCTCGTCGTCGCTGGTGCTCGGCAGCACCCTCATCACCCCGACGCTGTTGTCTTCGGGGTCGGTTTCGATGTCCGGATAATCGCCTATGGCGTCCCTGATTTCGTTGACGATGGCTTCGTCCTCTTCGTCCTCCCGCCACTCCGGGCTCTCGATAACAGCGACAATCGCCGTACGGGGTGGCGACGATTCCGCGTTACTGTCCGGTTCGTTCGCCTCGCGGTGCTCGCTCGGAAATTTCGAAAAACCGGCCGAGCCTCGACCACCTTCGCGACGCCGCGCGGTCGAGGCTCGCGATTCGGACCCACCGCGAGAATCCTGGGAACTGGAACGAGAACGACGAAAAGAGGAGCTGCCCCGACTCGCGGAGTTCGTCGCGATACCGGAATTATCCTCGGGGTTATCCGTTCCGAGTTCTCGCGATTCTTTGAAATCGGACTCGAGCTCGGATTTCGATGTTCCGGTAACGCCGGCCGACGACTCCTTCCCCGCGTCAAGGCGTCCCCTCGACGAACCCCGACGATCCTCGGTTTCGGGGTGCCGATCGACCTCGGCATAACTTTCTCCTTGAACACATCGATAATCAATTAACAGGACGCTTCGTGAAAGTGGATCACCGGTGAAATAAATATTCCGATACCGCTAGATACCTGCGAACGGTTTCCCGGTTGTTTCCCGAATTTCTTCGTCCACGTTCTCGTGGTCCGGCTCCGATGATTTGCCGGAAGACGTTTTACCGGAATCGGCTCTCTTCCCGCCACGTTTTACCCCTTTCTTCTTTACACCTCTGCTTCCGGACGTTTGCTTCAATTTTTCCGACGACGATTTTCCCTCCAACGCGTCCGACGCGGACTCACCGTCGACGAGAGTTTTGCCGGCGGATTCTCCACCGCTCCTCGGGTCCTTGTTTGTCTCAGCTCTTCGTTTGTCAATTTTAGCTGAGTTTTCGCTTGCAGGACTCGCGTTTCCGGCATCTGTTGACGAAATTTCCGACGGCGCTGCGACGTCCGTTTCGTCCCGCTGACCTTCGGGGTCGTTCTCGTGTCCCTGCTCCTCGCCGGGAGTGACGGAGGAATTCCGTGACGACGCGTAGTCCTCTTCGTTTGGAGGTCGATCGTTCGTCGTCGATTTACCCTCCGTTTCGTCCACCATTGACTTATCAGGGGAGAGGGACTTGTCGGATTCTTCTACTCCAGTCTTGTCGTCGCCGATTCTCTCCTCACTTTGCGACGATGAATTTCCCGGCTCGTTCTCGCGTTCGTCTTCGACTTCCGGTTCGGCGACGGGAGACGCGTCGGAGATGTGCTCGCTCACATCCTCGATCCCTTTTTTCAAATTGGCGGCCTTCTGTACGAGTGCGCTCTGCATTTCGTCGGCTCTTTCCAATATGTGATCCATCCTCGTTCTGGCGGATACGGCTCTGGATCTGCTGGAATTGGGACGGGCGGAACGAGGTCTCGTCTTCTTCCTAGAATCCGTTTCCCTTCGTTCTTTGTCCTCCTCCGTTTTGCCGGAGTCTCCCTTGCTCGTCGTTTCCCCGTCTCCGTTTTTCGACTGACTCTCGATCGACGTCGTCTTCGGGGTCTCGGACACGTGAGCTTTGTGCACCAAAGCCGTCACCGTGACTCGCTCGACCGCTTCTTGGCTCGTACTGTCCGCGGTTTCCATCTGGTACCGCGCGTACCTCGAATCGGCATCTTCGAAATTTTCACCACCTCCATTTTTCGGCGAACTGTACCGGGGGCCGGGCCGTCGGTCCGGGCTGGATTTCGAAGAGGAGTCGACCTTCGCCGGGGACTCTTCGCCCTTGGGAATCGCTTTCGAGTTCGATTTTCCGACGTTTTTCATCTCGTCGCCGTCGACGGCGGTCGGCCGCTCGTCGTAGCGTTTCCTCACCGAACGCCGACGAGTTTTCGACTTCGTCGACGTGATCGCGGAGCCTCTCCCGCCCCTCGGAGTCTTCGCGAATTTTCTGCCGGACATCTGGACTTTCTCCGACGTTTTCTCTACCGACTTCTTGACGATTACAACCTCGAGACTGTCGTCGCTCGCGTCTGAGGCGTCGCCGCCGCTGCCCCCGCGGTATTCGGGCTCGGTGGCCTCCCCCCGTTCGCTCCGGGAATCTCGGTAGCTGTCGGAGTCCGTCGAAGTCTCCCGGTTGCAATCGTGCCTGCGAATTTTCGACTTTCGCTTAGCGCGGCTCTTGCCCCTCTTTCTGAATTCGTCGTCCTCGTAGCGGGCCGATTCGCTCCTCGCTCTTCGCCCCCGACTCCTGGCGGTCTTTGCATTCGTGACCCTCGGCTCCTCTTCGCTGAAACTTCGACTCCCGGTGCGCTCGGATCTCCTCAAACTACCCCGACGCCTCGAGCGACGCTCTTCCCACCTCTCCTCGTAGTAGAGATCCGGACCCCTCGATCCTCTCCGTCGGCGACATCGTCTTCGTACGGATCCGCCGTCGTCGCTCTCGGAGCTGCTCTCGTCTCCGTATTTTATCCTCAACTTGGCGGCGAACTCTGCAACTCGGTGAAAATCGTGGATTTCAGAAAAAAATATATTCAACTCCCGATTCGATTCGAGACCAACCTTTGTGCGCTCCGACTTTCTGCGATCTGACCTGCTTCGCCGTGGTACCGCCGTGCATTTGTATGAGTTTAGCGCAGTCTCTGTGTCCGTGATAGAGAGCGGCGTCCATGGCGGTCATCTGGCCACCCTTGGTGGTCCTGAGGACGGCGTTGACCCTCGCGCCGTGGTCCAAAAGGACCTTGCAGGCGTCGAGGTGACCGTGGAGAGCGGCCACGTGCAACGGCGTCTTGCCGTCGTGAGTCGCCACGTCCAGGAGTGCCGGTCGTTTTTTGCCGAGCCACTTGATGAGCTCCACCCTACCGGAGGCCGCCGATTCGTGGGCCACCCCGCTGCCCCGTACCGTTCTCGCCTGCAGAGAACCCCCGTGCTGGACCAACAACTTCAGCGTTTCGAGCTGACCCTTGGCAGCCGCGCACAGAGCGGGCCTGAAAATTGAGCTGCTATGAGAGGGACGGCCGGCCGCGACGCAGCCGCGACGTAAATTCTTACGTTCTGCCCTTCCGGTCTTGGCGATTGGGGTCCGCCTTGAGACGGAGGAGTAGGGCCGTCGCGTCCGCGTGACCCAAGGTCGCGGCGTAGTGGAGGGCCGAACAGCCGTTGTCGTCTACGTGATCCGGCTGAGAGCCGCAAAGGTTCACCAGAGCTTCGACGCAGCCCGCGTGGCCTCTGGACGCCGCGCAATGGAGGGCGGTCAAACCGTCTTTGTCCGACGCTCCCGCAGCGGCGGATCCACCGGCCCTGAAAAAATGTCGATCGGAATCGGTGAGCGTTCGTCGCGTACACGGGTCATCCGTGCGAACGTGTTCGTCGGACTCGGTGAGGGTAATATTCGCATTATCGGGAATATTCGCGAAACGGCGATGGGTCGTTATCGACCGGATTATTCCGTGCTAAAACTGACTCGACCTCGGTCGCCTTTCGTCCGAATATACCAGGTCAATCGAATAGCGGAACCGACACGTGATCGCGACTCGAGCAATCCGAAGGGTGTTTGTTTTCTTCTTTTCTTTTCTTTTTCTTTCAACCTCGCTTCTCCGATTCTTTAATGGCACATTTTGTTTTTTTGTTTTCACCTCGCGAGCGCGAGGATCGCCTCGACGCTGCCGGCACTGGCCGCCCACAGAATCGGCTGTCTTCCGTCCTCGTCTTTCGCGTTGAAATTGGCCCCGTAATCGAGCAAAGACTGCAGTACCTTGAGTCCGACCTTCTTGGGAACAGCGAGCTCCGTAGGAGCCGCCGAACCGCAACATTGCGCCGCATAGTGAAGGGGTGAACCACCCCGCGTGTCGGGTGTGGACGGACGGGCTCCCGCGGCAAGAACTAAACGGACGCATTCCACCTCGCCGCATACTGAAAACAAATTATAACCACGTTACAATTGCCGTATTTGTAACTGTGTACTTTGAAAAAAAGTCTGCGCCGTCTGAGTTGCGATGAAAAGTCGTCTACGACCGTAGGCTCCGTATCTGCGATCCATATCTCTACCTAGCGCTATTACTACTGGCGGGGTACGAGGTAATAAGACGTCAATCTTCGGGGGTGATCCGAGTGTGATTAGGCAGCCAGGTCTCGCGTGAGCAGTCTGATTCTGGGTTAGACCGTAAGGTGACGTAATATCGTTTGACCTACTGACCTTATACTGACCGTCAGCCGATTTACGAGCACCTTGAGCCGTGCCCCGTATACCCTACTCTCTCTCTCTCTGCTTAAAAATTGGTATCGCCTCTCGATCTTGAAACGATCAATTCGTACGCCTAATTCTCACAAATTTAATCCAACTGATTGTGGGCAAGGTTGTCCCGTTGACCCTTGCGGGATTTTCGGCACTTTGTTTCTCCGGAGTCCTCGTAAATTAGTATATTCGAATCACATGCATTGTTGTAACGGTAAGATTTTTTTTCTGTACGAATACCAGTTGCCCAATGAAGGACGCTGTGCCCTTCCAGATCCTTGGCGTTGACATCCGCGCCGTTGGCCAGGAGAACGGCGACGAGTTGCGCGTCACCGGCGATCACCGCCAGATGAAGAGGGGTGTGTCCTTCGATGTCGGGTGAGTTCACCAATTCCGGTGCGGCCGAAGCGACTGCACCCCCCGAACCAGCGTCCATGCAATAGTGGAGGGCGCTCCTCAGGGTTCTGTCTCTGTATCCCACCGTTTCCTTCTGCTCCTTCAGAAGTCTGATCACCCGGTTTCTGTCCGCTTGTTGACAAGCGTGCATCAACGAGGTTGCCCCAAAGTGGAGAATCCTGCGGACGGGGATTTTTAACTACTTTTTTTTATCATCAACGGTTCGTCCCATGATGTAAATATACTCGAGACGATTCAATTTCATCTCCTCGGAAAGGAATACCTACTTTTGTCCATATATCTTCGCCTTCGATAAAATTTGTATACCTGTAAGGATGCTCGATTTCGTGGTGATTGCAACCGTTGCGGTATATCGTGGCAGGGACGGGGACTCCCCGAGACCAGGATGAGCCAGGGGTCTTGAGTCTCTGCCTGCGGTTCGGAGGCGGCGACAGAGGTGGAAGAGAGACCTGCTTCGGACGACCGGTTGCTGCTCCGGGTGTTTTGGATTTCGAATTCTCGATATTTGTATGTTGCCTCTGCGGTATCGGCGGTGTCTTAGTGTCCATCACCCGCCGCTACTCTGCGAGAGACTTAGCTGGGGTTCGCCCGCTCCATCGTCTGCAGCATCACACCGACAAGTTATATTGTACAGTTTTTATTTTATTTTATTCCGAATTTATTTATCCATGCATTGTTTCGTACCGAAATAACGAGTGTCGGCTATTCGCTCGGTAATCGAGTTTATCTGAACTATCGCCGATTGCAGGAGACCCCGTGTTCCATAACAGCGGAACTAAACCTGGAATCGTAGACCACATGGTGGGTTGACCAGGTCAGCGGGTGCCATGGATACCAGGCAACACAACATCTGGGCTCGATAAAGAACTCTAATAGCCAATCTCCACGTCAAGGTCAGCTAGCACGTGTCCAAGTATTGGAGAATTTTTTAGCCCTACAAGATCGGATTGACGTTTATTTGGCATTATGATTATACGTTGTGCGCTGTACATTTCAAACTCAATATTTCCATTTCTCATATCTATGGGAAAGAATTCTCATAGTTGGAACGCGTTACCATACACCATACTTATATTGACTTTACCTATGCGTTGTTATATTTAAGCGATCGGTTCTGAAACTAGACACCCCTGTGACAAATCTTCAGTCAACGGCGCCTGTAATGGGTATAAGTCGTTGATTGATTATACGTATCGTAATTGATCTAATTATAATAAGAGTTATTATATGGATCGGATTGGATGGGAACAAAAACTTAAGCTAAAAAACCGATGCTTGGCTGATGATCTTTTTCACATTATTCATGGATGCCCTACGAGGATGTTGTCATTACGATGGCGTTCAAAAATTTTTAATCGCTTCAGGCTGAATGCCGATGTTTGTGATGCGCTTTCGGTTACAGCACGTTATCTCAGATTAAAAGAGAAATATTCGAAATCTTAATACCCGATTCTAACCGATCGTCGAAATACGCGTGTTCGATTACAAAATGATTACAACGCCGTGATTTCAAAATTTCATTCAAATACTGCTTACCATTCATCTGCAACTTCGAGCATCTCCAGCTATAATGCTATTTTAGCAATTAACTCTTTCATCGACACGACTTTGGATTGGAAAATGATCGTGTCGTTCGTCTTTTCTCTTTCGTTAATTTGAAAATGACCGTAGACGCTAGCGGAGAGGGTACCCCCTACTAACGGAAAATTGCTCAGGAGCGACGTGCCCCCGAAGAGGGTGAAGAGCGCACTGGGCCACTGGTTCTCAAGGTACTAAAAACAACCGTAATCTCAGATAGGCAGTTGTCTGTTTTTTTAAAAGGGCGGGTTGCTTGGTTACCGGACACTTATTCAACCAATTGCGCCATCTTGTAAATGCTGTAACAATGAATGATTACTTGGGGGTATAGCTCAGTGGTAGAGCATTCGACTGCAGATCGAGAGGTCCCCGGTTCAAACCCGGGTGCCCCCTCAGATCGTTAGTTTTTGGACACGAAATTAGGGTGCTGGGAACATCAGAGCGATCTATCGCTGATCCGTCGTTAGATTTTATGGTGGATCGTATTTAAATATAATTTTATTGAATGCAATACTTGCTATAAAAAAAGGCATCACATAGTGGAAATCTGGAAATATCTCAAACTATGAAAAAAAAGACCCAACCTAGTTTACATCAAAAAATGTTCAATTTTCCGCGCGTTCACTCACGTCTTACGTTAAGGTCTTGATGTGTCACCGTCTGATTAAGTTATAAAACGAGGATTTATTATTGTTTTCCTTATACAGTGCGCTACAGCGCAAGAAAAGTGAACACTGTCATAAAGGAGTATATTTGGTTTGTCATTATTTCACTACAGGTGATTTTTTTTGTTTCTCAGTTCCTTATTCAAAGTCTGGTAGGAAAAAGTTTCAGCTGGAAGATGACCCAATGAACAATTCATTTATAGTAAAATTCCCTAATCAATCGGTGTAGTTAATTATCATACAAATACGTAGAGCCATAAGGGATGCTTCTTAACAATAGTTGGAAAGAATCATCAGAGATCGCTTGATCCCAAATATTGTTCAACGTGTTTCCTCTTCAATTTTTTTGTCATGTGATCCTTACGCTGCGGCAGTAGATGGTACAAAGTGCGAAGACAACCACCACATCAAGATCGGTTGAAGCGCAGCCACAAATAATATGAAATAAAGTCTCCTTTTATTACCACTAGCAGAATAGGAGCTGTGACCCTCAGGAATTACCCTGAGCTTCAGAGATCTGACCAAAAAGAACGCTAGAGAAATGCTAAAGTATACAAGAACTATGTAGTAACCAAATCTTTGGAATGCTAGAGATGTTAAAAGTGCTAGGTTTATCCCAACGTATTTGTAACCGCAGTAAGCTAGCAGATCTAGAGTTCGAAGACTTGTATCCATATTCATAACGTAGAGTGTTATCGTGTACACTACCAGCTCTATTATTCCCCAAGCCAAAGCTGAGCTCGCCAACATTCCAAGCTGTTCGGGCGTGAATCTTTCTTGGGTTCCTAGAGCCAATCCTGCTACTACGACGTACGTTAGGTATGCCATTGTCGGTATATACATGTCTGGGGCGTTTCTCTCGTACCTTGGCTGAAGTGGAGAATCCTGTTCATATTTGATCGACCAATCCTGCAGAGGAAAGTTTACGTCAATATCAAATGAATTCATGGAACTGGTCTATGGCTATGATACATGAGCTTTTTGTCTGAGTCAAAAACCTTGTGAGTGAAGGGAAAGAAGAGTAACGCCAATTTAGCCACGACGTAGTCTGTGTCAACGGCAAAATAATATTTCAGAGCTGTGACGGGGACGTATTTTTCTAGCTGTTGTTTTCCTGATCCAACAAGTGCCGAACCATACTGAACAGCCATATTTGTGACCATGGGTTCAGCCAGAAGTTGAGTGGCAAATGGTGGTGGACTGACATAAGCTTCCTGGCGTAGTTCGTTAGCATTGTTATATCCTGGCTGAAAATTTGGAGCTGTGTTGAATCCATATGCCGGAGGGGGTGGTTCCGCTACATCAAAACCGTAATCTGACTGTGATCTACCATTTACTGGCACCTAAAATCAAGTTAGTTATTCCAAATTGACTCTTTCAAACTGTATGTCCGCTTGTATCATCTTACCTGCTGGTTATACATATATGGGCTTTGTGGTATGACAGGTGCTGGAGATGCAAGCCCAACCGATGGATCCAGCATTCGTTTAGGTTTCCCTAGTGGTATAAAAATAAACCAGAACAAATCACGATACGAATATTTCTTTGTTAGTGAAAAGATTAGTTATTCCTCTTAGCTTTTGGACAGGAACAGTATGAGTTCATGATAGAACATAAATATGCCAACGTCTATACACTTTTTACAAATGACAATGTTTATCTCAATTCTACGACTTGAAGACGAATAGCGAAAGAATCTCATGGATCGTAGGATGTTAGGTAGATATAGTTTCGATAGCATTAATAACAGCGAGATAAAAGATTTGTCATACAAGGGGGGAATGGAAACATATCTTATTACTATACCTCTTCTAGCTCCAGAGTGATTGTAATTCATGATTCTATTCGATTACAAAATTTCAAAATATCAATTACAAATGTTGATGAGAAATCATCCGCTTCGGTGGTCACGGTATTTCTTAAATAAATATTCGGACCCCCTCGCGATTGTTGCAAGCAAAGAGAATTTACTCTTTGGTTTACAATACGCTGCACTTGCCACCGAAAACGATGAGTAGCTCCACGCGTCGCTATGACCTGTATGGCCATCTCTCTGTTCGTTGATCAAATACTGTAGGAGGCGAGGAACACAAAAAGCAACAAACAGGATTTTAAATAATATGAAGAATTCATTGGTGTGGTGATGCCACTGGCTGATGCTGAGCAAAAAGTATATGTTGAGAAGCTACGATCCTACTCCATCGCCGGATTTGTGCGGACTATAATAAACGTGAAATAGGAATATCTTATCACGAAGTGCCTTTACTTGTCATTCCTGACATGTATGTATGTTTTGCAGCATATACAGTTGACGCTGCCCTAATGTCACGTTTTATTCTCTCTTGAATATGTTTTGCAAAAGTAATCCTTTACCTCTTACAATAAGATGTATCAAAACTGTTTGGATAGATACATACAGTATATTAACAAGTAAAGTCGACAATCACTGAAGCGTGTTAAATGCAAGCACAGCTGCTTAGTGATAGCATGTGTAACAGTGCTTCGAAAACAGAAAGGCACCACTTAAACTAAGTAAACAAACAATTTTGGAGTCGTTCTGCCAACAATTGTTATATTTGTTCCATATGCAATATGTCCCAAGTCGAAACCAACAGAGATAGACAAGAAAACGAGTTTGAAGTTTTAAAGGTCAGTAAATTTTTAAAACATATTGATGTCAGCCAGATTCTGAACAACGGTTTGCTCTCAATTCTGTAGTCAATATTTGCTGAGGAGCTACATGATCAAAGGAAGACTAAAGCAAAGAAAAAATGGCAGCCATTAGATCTTTCGATCACCCTGACTCCTCAGAAAGGAATGAGCGGTCCTGCGGAAGTTTATGCACAAATAGACCTCCAGGTTATTTGTGGGGAAGGGTATCCTGAGGAGTAAGCAGACGTTGAATCAAGTGGATTTTGTTATGCTTGGCCTGCTCAAAGAGTCTATTAAGTTAACGAAACTGTTCTGCCTCCATTAGAGTACCTTGCCTTCTTCTTCGCAACAGCCGTGGCTTGTCAAACCAACAAGTAGGAGTCCTGTATTCAGAGCTTGAACAATTGGCTGATCAACTGAAAGGTGAAGTTATGATATATGAGCTCGCGCAGCAAGTTCAAAAGTTTTTGCACGAACATAACAAGCCAGGCTATAGTAGCTTCTATGAAGAGATGGTCTCCAGGCAGCAGGAAAAAATACAATGTGAGATACAAAGAAAGCAACTCGAAGAGGATAAGGAGCGACAGGTCTGTGTGAAATTTTCAGATTTTTGAGGGAATAGAGTTGATATTCTAGTTACCAACATCATTTGCAGGTCTTGCAAGACGAAATTCTCAAGAGACAAGAAGCTTTGAAAGCAGAATTACGCAACCGGAAGGAACTCTCGCGCTTTCCGATTGAAATGAACTCAGTTTCTCAATCAATACCTTCATCTCCACCTGAAAGACCCAGACGGTATTCTAGACGCCGATGTATGAGCACCTCTGAAAACTCTGAAAGTACATTTTGTGAGCATAAAGGCACAAAACTAGTTCATTTCAATAATAACCACAGAGGAGAACGTGTTGTCTGCCGAGGAAAATGTTTAGGGCACAGTGATAGAGGATCGGTGGTCTATGTAGGTTTAGACATGACCACAGGGGAACTGTTTGCCATAGTCGAATGGTCTCTGAGATGTAGAACTGAGACCCAACTTCAGGAAACCAACGATGCTTCTAACCTGCAGCACTGCATGAAGCAAGTTGCCGTTATAGAACAAGAACTTAATCATCTCACTAAACTACACCATCCAAATTTGGTGCATTACTCAAACATGAAGTATATATCAGACAAAGACAGTGTGGTTATATATCTTCTGCAAGAGTTTGTCGTAAGCACCTATTTCAGTATTGTCACCGTCACTTCCGTTTTTGCATGAGATTAAATTGAATTTCAACTTTTCATTTTATCCTAGGTAGGGACGACTTGTGCTTTTTATCTAACTGAAAATATACCTATGGATATTGATACTCTGAGACATTTGGCAGCGGGTGTATTGGCGGCACTGCAATTTCTGCATGAAAATAACGTTGTACATAAAGATCTTCGTGATACCAGTATTTACATTGATAGTAATGGTCTCATAAAGCTGTCAGGATATTCCCTGGACAAAAGACTGTATGATATTCATTGCTCGAAGGACCTAGCCAAAGCTGAACACGATTTTCCTACAATCCAGAGAAGAGGAGGAAAGAAAAGTGATATTTACAGGTTCGGGGTCTTGTTATTATCATTGATGAAAGGCAGTGTTGTTTCGGACAATGAAGGTCATCTGGATAACAATATGCAGGTAGTGAACAAGTGGGATGAATATTTCTCAATGGAAATATCTTAGCATTCATGAGATTATATGGTTCAATTATTTGCAGCCAGATCTGAAAGACTTCTTATCAAAGTGTCTTATCCCAGATGAAAGGATCAGATGGTCAGCAGAGCAGTTGCAGCAGCATTGTTTTATGAGAGTGCCAATCGAAAAGGGCTTAACTCCGCCTTGTCCGGACAGAAAAAAAGACCAGAATAGTTCAGAGCCGGAAGAACCATCTTCTGACATCCATTTGTATTTTCCCGCACTAGCTGGACAATCACGAATTCAACATGAGTTTGAAGTTTTGAAATGGCTTGGCAAAGGAGCTTTTGGAGATGTGCTAAAAGTAAAAAATAAACTGGATGGCGGAATATATGCGATAAAACGGATTGAGCTAAACCCAAAAAACATACAATTAAACAGAAAGATAACACGGGAAGTCAAGTTGCTCTCGCGACTCAACCACGAAAACGTTGTTCGCTATTACAACTCATGGATTGAAAGTGCTACTCTGGACGACCCCTCGAGGCATAGTCAATTCACACCTGCAGCTACACCTTCGACAAGAGTCACTACAGGAGAACACAACCATAGTCACGAACTCACCAATGTCAGTTTCTCTTGATATATGTATAGATCATGTTTCCATTTTCATCTTTTTTTAAAAATTTTCAATCTTATCAATGATATTTTTCCAATTCTAGCTAGCAAGTGAAGAGATTGAAAGACTCGCTCCCCCGATGCACGATGTCGAATGGAATATTTCCTATCAGTCGAAGGCTAGTGCCGTTTTGTCTGCGGATAGCGAAGATAGTTCTAGTGATTCTGATAGCGATGAAGATTGGGCTTTCTTGTGAGTTTTAAATGTAGTTTAAACAAAAACTAAATCATGTACTGAGTTCGTAAATTTTTATGGATTACGATGTCGCGTTAGGACAAGAACAAGAATCGATTCTTCAGACAGTATTGAGTTTGAAAAAAACGATACCTCTCAAACATCAGATTCCGTTCAAGATTCGCAGTCGATGTCAAACCAGCATGTGGAAAATCAGAATAACACGGTCATCGTTAAAGAAATACAATTCATGTACATTCAAATGGAATTTTGTGAAAAAAGCACGCTCAGGACTGCCATTGATAATGGGCTCTGCGAAGACGAGGAACGACTGTGGAGACTGTTCAGGGAGGTCGTTGAGGGCCTGGCGCACATTCATCAACAGGGCATGATTCACAGAGATCTGAAACCTGTAAATATATTTTTGGATAGCAACGATCACGTAAAAATTGGAGATTTTGGACTAGCAACCACCAATATTCTATCCACTTTGGCTCAGGCGGTGGATACGGACAAAGAGCTGCAACTTATGGGTACACGATGCATGATAAGTTCTCAGACTTTCGTCTTTACAATTAATATTACATACAAATTCGGTTATCATAGGTACAAGTTATGAAATTGAGGATGTCGGTTCATTGACCGGCCAGGTAGGGACAGCCTTGTATACCGCTCCAGAATTGAGTTCGAAAATTGCTAAGGCCATCTACAATCAAAAGGTAGACATCTACAGCCTTGGCATAATACTCTTTGAGATGTGTTACAAGCCTTTGAATACGGGTATGGAAAGGGTGAAACTTCTATTGAATTTGAGATCGAGAGAAATAATTCTACCACCAGAATTCACCGACACCGATACACCGCACCAAGTGCGTCTGCTCAAGTAAGGAAATATAAATACTTAGGTGTCTTTTTTTTCGCTTTTCGGTTTTGATTGACTTGTCATAATACGCAATAAAATTGTCAGATGGCTACTGAATCATGACCCCAGCCTGCGCCCGACATCTCAGGAGTTATTAGCTTCGGAATATCTACCCCCTCCGCAACTAGAAGAAGCTGAGCTGCAGGAGATGGTGCGACACACTTTGTCCAACAGGCAGAGCAAGGCGTACAAGCATTTGATAGACTGTTGCTTGGCTCAGAAAGTAACTCCCGCTGAGGACATTACGTACGATATGAATTTACCTACGAGAGGATTTGCAAGCTGCCCTACCTCGAAGCTTCAGTTTTTACAAGAAAACGTGAAATCAAAAGTCATCGGAGTCTTCCAGAAACATGGAGGTATCTGCCTAGGCTCTCCACTGCTGATGCCAAAGTCCAGCCAATTATATAATCACAATGATTCCTGCGTCAAACTGATGACTCGTACCGGCAGTGTTGTTTCTTTGCCACATGATCTTAGGGCCCCTTTTGCCAGATACGTGGCATGGAACAATATCATGCACATCAGAAGATACGCAATTGAACGTGTTTACAGGGAGAAAAAAGTTAGCTAGATTTTTTTTCGATTCCCCACGCAATTGACTCTATAACTTACGATTACACGTTATGAATTTCTAGGTTCACGGGTTTCATCCACGAGAATTATACGAGTGTGCTTTTGACATAATTAGTTCGACACCCGAAGATCTGATGGAAGAGGCAGAACTGATTTCAATTGTTGGAGAAATAGCTAACGAGATTCCAGAACTAAGAGGACGGAATTTTGTTGTTCGTTTGAACCACACTTCTTTACTTCAAGCGGTGTTGCTGTACTGTGGTATAGAAAAGGAAAAGTATCCTGACATTTACTCTATACTACGCAATGCACGGGATGGAAAGTTTTCAAAATTCCAATTACAAACGCACCTTATTAGTCTATGCTTAACGGATCAGGCTATGGAAACTCTATTTAACCTGTTTGAAACTGAAAGTTCTGTGACGAAAATTGCCAGTATATTGAGAACCATCACCAGGAGAAAAGGGAATGCCGCTGTTCTTGCCAAAGAAGGTCTTCGGGAGTTGGAAATTGTCATCGCAAACGCTGAAGCTTTAGGAATTAAAGTAACGCAAACGCTTTAACTCTTTTCAAATACACTTTATTTCGAATTCGAGATTTGACATAATTTTTCTTTACTTCAGTGGCCTATAGTTGTTGTGCCGCTTTTGGTCCACAACATACAGCAACATAGCGGTATAATATATCAGGTAACTTGCGAGTTGAAGCGGAGACGGAGACGGGCTGGCCAAGATGTTATAGCAGCAGGTGGTCGTTACGACAAAATGTTAACATCATTCCGTCAGTTCTTGGAGCGGACTGGTATGGCAAGTAAAGAGGTCAAGCAGTTTGGAGTAGGCATAAGTATATCTTTGGACAAACTAGTATGCGCCGTGAAGGAAGGCTGTGAAGACACATGTGCTGAGATTAAATGCGGTGTAGATGTGGCAGTTTGCTGTGTAGATGGACTTCCAAGAAGGGAAAAAGAAAAAGCTGAAGTTTTACGTGAACTCTGGTCCCAGGGTTTGAAAGTAACGTCGTTAGGACTACACTCTACTGAAGAAATACAAGAATACTGCAGAGAGAATTCCATAAGTTACATAGTTCTTCTCAAAAATGGAGAGTGCGGCACTCTCAGAGTCCAATACTGGGAAAAGGACAGGTATCAAGAGAAAAAAGTCAACATTCAAGATGTTACAGATTTTCTTCAGCGACAGATCGATAATCCTTTGCACGTATTGAGCAGATCTGACAGTAAAGTTAGTACAGGAACCGAGGTTTCAGTTTCTTCAAACAACCCTATAAACGTTAATATTAGTTTTGTCCTGATTGAAAGAGAGAAATTCTCGGCGAGTAGCCGTAGGAGTATGAAAAATACCATTCTTGCACAAATGGGCTCGGTATCACAGAGGGTTTCTCATAAAATCTCCATTGAAGTAGTCGCATTTTTCCTGGACACAACGGTGATAAAGTCGATGATCAGCTACTTAGAGATTGACGAGAATGAAGTAGAATTTCATAAAAGTATTCAACTTATAATTGAAAAGTGAGTGCATAGCTTGAAATTAATTGAATATCCTTGGAGAAACAAATTTTCGATTGCTGTTTTCATGAATGGAGTATAAATCTATTGTTTTTCTTTTTTAGGCACCCGAGGCATAAAAAATACATAACGGATATTTGCGAGGAAATAAGGGAAATTAGGAACGAGAAACTTCATCCAGTGCTAATTCTGTATAGCCTGATTGAGAGTAGATACAAAATTCTCATGTAATCATGAGAATGTATCTGTCATGTTGTACCTGATTAAAAAAACGAAAAAGAGAACTGTACAGTCAGTAAACGATTACTTTGCATATTTGGCTGACAATTTTTTTGCAGTCATCAGTAATACCAGAGGTATCCGAATAACGTTTGATTTCTAATCAGCAACTTCTGTTCTAATAAAAATCGTTATTAATACTTATTAAGACTACCTTTCAATCTGAAAAAATGCAGAAACGATTATAAACGATTTTATTTCCATTTAATTGATCCTGTAGCTTTATTATTATCCAAATTTTTATGATATTCAAAGATCCGCGCGGAGACCTCACGGATCACGAAATCTTTCATATTTTCATGACATAACTGGTTGGTCACCGCAGTGCAGCGCTCTTGCCGCGTCCGTGTGAACCTTGGTGTGAGCTCAGCATGAAGAAACCATCGCCCTCAACCACAGGCATAATCCGGGCATAGAATAGTGCTGCGATCAATCTATGCATCGTCAGGTTTATGCGTTAAAATTCAAGAAATAACTACAGTTAAAATGGCGTCGTTAAGCGGCGACGATAGTGAAATTGTTGCAACTGAACCAGGTGAGCTATATTACTTACTTGCTTTTGACCAGAATTAATAGCCTCGGATTTGCGGTACAAATCGAGCCCTAAAACGTTTACGAACATTTTGGGTTGCACGCGATACGCAAGCTCCGATCCTCCGGCAACTTGAGGCATCGCGCTAACCGCCATTATCCGACGATAATAATAATACGATGTAATCCATGTGATTGATATTATTTCATTTACCCCGTTGATAGAAACTTATTGTAACATGCGTTGAACTTTGCTTTATAGTTAGGCGAACTAGGTCTGGTCGAGCAGTGGCTAATCTAGTTGTTGCCAAGAAATCACCTACCAAAAAACTACTTGCCAGAGCAACTCGTTCGCAGAAGAAAGCACGCGAAGGTGAAGATTACCTTCAACCAGAGCCTGAGGTAATACAAAGATATGGGTATTTGCTATATTCTCATTGTATCCATTGTTACCGTTTGAGTCGTTTTCTCAGTTTTGTGTATAAATTATCTCTGGTACAATTGCGGGTGCCTTGAAATGATAGGAAGAGGCATCTCTGGGGGAAGAGGAGACTTTTGGGGAAATCGAAGAAGCTTCAGAGAACGGGCTGCAGTCATTTGGAGCTCCGTACAACGAACCTTCAGGCGAAGATGAAACTACCACGTTTCATCTTGAACTAGAGGACTCACAGGACATTGTTCTTATCGAGGATGCCGATGTGTGCCATGAAACACCAGTTGTTGATCCGGAGATCAGCAACATCGTTTACAGAGACGAAAAAGAAAATGTTCCTGAGCTGGAGGCTCCCCCACCACCTATTGTCACTAAAGTCACACCCACAGCTTCCATTGTGTCGACTCTGAAAGTGAAGGAAACTATTCAACTGATGGTACTTCATAATTACTGCTAAAAATTTTAGTCTAGAGTTTTGAAAAATTAGAGTTCATACTTTTTTCGTTTTTATTCGTCCTTTGTAGGATTTATCAGAAAACAGCATAGAAGCTGCGGATGATACAGAACCGGAAAATATGAATGTAATGCAGGAACGCGATGAAGTAATGGATGATTTTGAGCACGTACTCAATGACGAAGAGGAGCCATCTGAAAATGGCACCCTGAATTCATTCGCGCAAGGCGCAGAGGCAGATTTTAATACCGAGACTGTCGACTTAATAGAAGTACCTTTGGCTCACCAGAGTCTACTCAGTTTTGAGTCAATGGAAGTTGATCAGAACAAATTGAACAACGGAGATGAGAACATGGATGACCAAGAAGACAAAGTCGAGCCTGACACCGAAGCAGTTTCCGAAGACGAACTACCAACAGAAGCAGCTGCCAAGGTGAATATCCCCTAAATTTGGAATTTCTGTTTAATCAAATTCCCATCTCTCTTTTTATTTGTCCTCAATTTTCTGTGCAACATCCTCACATGGATTTTTCTTGAGTTAAGTAGTATCCAGCTTTCGGATTCAGCTTCTATTGTTGTGAGTGTTTGACGTATTTGTTGTGTGTATTTCATTCAGGATCATTATGAGATGGAAGAAATTTCGGAAGACGAGTTTATATCAACAGAATCAGTTATCCAGGTAGATCCCATCCTCCAAAATCCTTCGATCTTTTCTTCCTCTCGATATCTCACCCACTACATATTTTTTCTTACCTTTTTCACTGAACCAAGTATGTTCTAAAGAAGATTAAAATAGCTTAGTTTTTAACTTTTTCGATAGGAACCTGAAACCGAGGCAGTTTCCGACGAAGAACTGCCAGCTGCGGCACCTGCGGATCTCGGAGAGACTGAGTCTGTATCCGAAGATGAGCTGCCCCCCGATGGCGACAAAAAGAAAAAAGCAAAAACCGTTAGCAAAGAACTACCGGAGAGTGAAAAAGTCAAGCCTGAAGGAGGTGGAGGTACAAATCACCTGAATTTCTACAATATTTTACCAATTGTATAGCTCGGGAGTAAAGTTGAAAGAAAATTAGGATCTTGCAAAAGTCAGTTCAGATTTACCGATAATTTTCTACAGGTTCATTGGATTATATAAAACGGAAGACTATTTTATTAAATTTTTCGGGTTTCAGCTAAACGTAAGTTGAATGCAGAAGGAGAATATGATCCTAGTTCTCCAACATCAGAGAACAACGACGAAACACCAGCGAAGAAAGTAGCCATATCCTCAGATGTCGATGGAGCGGATGACAAGCCAGAAGCTAAACCAGCATCTCCAAAGAAAAAGACCTTGCCAGAACTGGACAAATACTGGAAAGCTGTTAACGAAGATCCCTCAGACTTCACCGGATGGACTTACCTCCTTCAGTATGTCGATCAAGAGGTGGGTTCAATTCTTGAGCTGTATATTCTCAATCGCAACTGCAATGTAGAATTATTCAAGTATAACGCGTATTTCGCTTGCAGAATGACGCGGAAGCAGCACGAGAGGCTTATACAAAATTCTTGGAGCGTTATCCGTATTGTTACGGATACTGGAGGAAGTTTGCTGATTATGAAAAGAAAAAAGGAAACCCTGAAAACTGTCAGAAGGTGAGTTCACTTTTTCCACGTGTTAATTTTATGCTCTTTTGGCTTAGCTTTCATCATTATCACTATTACTACTATTATTATCGTGATGATATTACTGTTGCCACTAAACTACGATACATGATATCTCATTTCCTTTCAATGAAAAAAAAAAATGAAAAAAATATAAACTAATGAAACTAGCTCGAGTTAGGAAGACGCCTGGGCAGTGCGCACGCACGTAAATATGGTTTTCCCTTCCAACAGCCTAGCACGTCTTGCGGCACCCATTCGACTATCTCCGTTTACCAATTAGCTGATCATTATTTAATTATCATTATTATGCTAGTAGAAATTAAATTATTACTACATATTACTTAATACTTAATCTCTAAAAACATATCAGTACTCTACTGTAACGCATACTACAAAATATCTACTACGTAAGTAAAGTAAGATTTGGAATCGTTGTCTCGGCTTGTAATCGCCGATCAACCTCGTTGATACTATGTTGTTGTTATACCATACATACATACCTATACTACGTTTATAAGGCATTTGTATTCGTAGCGTGGTGCCAAGAATCATTGGTACGAAAAAGAAATCTAAAAAACGAAGTATTGTAAAACCACAATTAGGGATAAGAAAAGATATTGCGATGTTTCTTAATACTGCTACTACTGCTGCTACTACTTATTATAATGAGTAAGTGAGTGAGTAAGTACGTACGTACGTTAATTGGTCGGGTTCAGTGTTGAGACAAAGTCAATGACTATGACTTATTGAGACGCTCACGTGCCAGAGAAAGGGGGCTTCAGAAAGAGAGGGCGATGAAGATTTGCCATGGCGTCCATGTTGGAGTCTCCCTGAGTTCTATAAGGTGAATGCACAATGATCTGCAATCTGTGTTAATTATTATTCATTTATTTACAGTATGCCTACGGTATGTGTGAGTAACTATTATTATGAGACAACGTTATAACTCTCCTTTAACATTAAGAAAGCTAATATTAAGAAATAGGTTTATCCCGCGGCCCGAAAAAGAAAGTAAAAAAAAAAGACAAGAAAAAGCAATAGCAACAATACCTCAGTTGTAATTCTAAACTTTGTCCGATGATCCAACAGGTCTTTGATCAAGGATTGAAAGCTATCTCACTCAGTGTTGATCTATGGCTACACTACATTAACCACTGCAAATCCGTCTATGAACATGATGAGGAAAAACTTCGCGAGCAGTACGAGAGAGCCATAGAGGCATGTGGGCTGGAATTTAGGTAAATAAATTCATTTCTAAAACGATGAGTTCAGAAACACTAGTATTCAACACTTCTAATGATTGGTATTCGTATTCGTGTTTATCAGGTCAGACCGCCTGTGGGAAAGCTACATAAAATGGGAAACCGAGGCAAAACGTTTGAGCCAGGTCACAGCCCTGTACGACCGTCTACTGTCGACGCCGACGCTGTGTTATCTCTCGCACTTTGAATCCTTCCAGGAATTCGTCGCCTCGAATCCCCCGAACAAAATACTTAACGTTGACGATTTTCTTACACTCCGTGCCGAGGTAAAAGCCCTTCTTAAATCCGATGAATCCGCCGGTCCAGTTTCTGCGACAGACGATGCTCCACCTGGCGAAGAACCATCGCCGTATGAGGTTCCACCGACCGATGAAGAAACGCGAGCTATAAGAGAAAAAATTATTAGCTCACGACGAAAACTACACAAGGCAAATGTCAATGCCGTCGCAGCTCGGTGGTCTTACGAAGAAGGGGTAATGATTATAATCTTTTTTTCCTCACAATTGTTGAATTCCATAAAAATCTGTGCGTTTCGCAACAGTTTTTGTTGCCTCTAGAACGTACGATGTTTAATCGGTTTTTTTTTTTTCTAATAATTTAGATCAAGAGACCGTATTTCCACGTTAAGCCATTGGAACGTTGTCAGTTGAAAAATTGGAAAGAGTACTTAGATTTCGAAATTGAACAGAAGGATCCAGCCAGAATCATAATTCTCTTCGAGCGCTGTTTGATCGCGTGCGCGTTGTATGATGAATTCTGGATGCGGGTGAGCATCGATACTTTTTACTTGTAGATAATCCAAAAAGTTTGAATTGATAAAAATTATCCATTTCTATTTCAGTTCATACGTTATCTCGAAACCCAGAAGAATGAAAACACAGAAAAAATAAGAGACGTTTACTCTCGAGCGTGTATAGTTCATCACCCGAAAAAACCAAATTTACACTTACAATGGGCAACTTTCGAGGAAGGTCAAGGGAACTTCGAAAAAGCTGCTGATATCCTTGAGAAGATTGATTCCGCGTTGCCGAACATGTTACAAATTGCGTATCGTCGCGTTAATTTGGAACGTAGAAGAGGAGATTTAGACAAGGCTTGTCTTCTTTACGAAAATTATATAAGCAACAGCAAAAATCGAACAATTGCTAACAACGTTGCCGTTAAATATGCCAGATTTCTCTGCAAAGTAAAAAATGACATCGATAAAGCGGTGAAAGTCTTACTGAAGGTGAGATACTTGATCTCTTTTTTTTTACTCATCCTGTCTTCTTTCGGATTTCAATGTTGAAAATCAATTTTCCCTAGGCAACGGAAAAAGACAAAGATAACCCGAGACTGTATCTCCAACTGATAGACCTTGGTTTGCAACGTAGTCCGGTCAATACATTAGAGGTGATCGGATACATGGATATGTTTATAGAACGAGAACACGCGGATCTTGAACAGAGGGTGCTCTTTGCTCAACGAAAAGTTGAATTTTTGGAAGACTTCAGTCCAGATATTCGCCAGGTATTGAAAGCCCACGAACAGTTCCAGAAATGCATAAAACAAGCCAAAGAGAGAAAAAAAGCCAAGAACGAAGACAGCAAAATGTAATTACGCCAGATTTATCACCATAAGAAATGGTAGTCCAACTTGATAGAATTTTCTAACCAAAGTGACTCGCGTTTTTTCAGTACCGAGGCGTCTCCGCCCAAGAAACTCAAGGCAGGGGATCAATCGAGCGTTCCTCCACCACCGTCTGTTGGTTCGCAGTCATCGTATCAATACGGAAGTGGTCCCAGTGGGCCGTATCAATCTCAGCAACCGTTCCAGAGTGGTCAATACAGCGGGCAGGGTAGTTATCAACAGGGATATCAACAATACCCACCTCCATCTGACCCTAATTATGCCAACTATCAGAACTGGCAGTATAGCCAGGGCGGACCTCAGGCATATGGTCCGTACAATCAGTGGGGTTCTTACAATTACTATTAATACTGAAGCGTGGGTTATCATTCCATCGCGCTCTCACATTCTTTGTACATTCTTTAAAGTCTAGCTGCATTATCTTACATATGACGAACTCTTTTGACTCTTCTCTTCGTCCAAAGGGCGAACTTTGACTTTCTCCCACCTAGTTTATAGGAAGGAGAACAGAGGTTGATTAAAATTGGAACGGATATACATAAATACTGCATTTCCTGATCTACGATGTCACAGTCAATGTGAATGAATCATTCAACTTTGTATCCTCTCAATAAATGAATATTAGAGTCTCTGATGATTTGCCAACTCGACGAAGGAATATTCTACCTACTTTCACTCAGCGTATTTATCATATGTATTTATTTGTCGAGTAAATCGAAAGTGAAACTATTTCTGCCAGGCGTAATTCAAGTTGCTTTTCTCCTATTTACTACGTTACTTCGATTAAAACTTTGACTTTTTCGATTAAGTATTTAACCATGGTTTTCGAGAGGAGTTTGATTTTGAGAATTTTTAAAAAGAGCAAAGTGAACCATAACAAAATTGAAAAAAAAGTCATAATAAAAATAAATGATTGATAATCATTGAATATCGGGTCTTGGAAATATATAATTTTATTATTTATGTGGCAATGAATCATTTTAACCAACTGCGATGAATGACGATAACGATATTGTTCAATAAGTAGAGTATAATGAGCAGGTATGGCGAATAAATAAATTGACGAACAATGATGATTATTACCTTTCTATTTCCACCGAAAGGCAAGGTCAAAAAATATAAATTACTCATCTGAAATTACAGCATACCTCACATACTTATACCGTGCTTGTACTTACATACGTACATTTTTCGTGCCATTCTTCTTTGTTACAAGTCATTCCCATTTCCATTTCTACTGTTTATCTATAACTCTAAACCACTCAAGTTGAGTAGTATTCGTTGCACCCAGATGAGTTCGGGTAAAGGGAGATTTTTTGGATAATATAGGTGTGTTTCAATGTCGTTTATAATCAACAATTCTTTACTAATTATATTATAAGTATATATTTGAGAAAATATCACAATGCTAGACACCAAACATTTGCCGGATAACAGCAGCCCTTTCTATTTCACAATCTTTATTTTCATTTATGGTTTCGAAAACAGGTAAATCGACATTTGTAGTGCATATATTAATGTTGATGATGATGATAATAATAAAGTATTAACACACCAACAACAACAACAGCAATAACAATAGTGACAATGATGATGATGATGGTAATCTCCAACCGAGTGGTATTCTTTATTGCAGAAATCATTATTGCACCTCAAATGTCATGCGTATACATGGCTATAGTTTGTGTCTACAGACTGAAAAAAAACTAGAATCCGGTTTAAAATTCTAACATGTTTTATATTTAGATATTACAGATTCTACTCATGAGATAATTAACTAAATTCTCGTTGTATAAGTACATTAAAAAAAAACAAAAAAAAAAAACAAAAAACAATACGCTAATATGTAAATCGATCAACAAATTTTCATACTTGATACACAGACATTATTTTCTATGTACTACAAATAATATTCAGACACTTTGCACATTGATCTTTCGTCATGGCTTTGTTACTAAAGAATATTCAGCTCAAATCGACTGAAATTTGACTTTTGGATGATCAGTCAGTACTGGGAGCTTATCAAAATTTTAATAATAATCATATTATTATTTGATAGAACAATCCTATAAATTTATGTATAGAATATTGGGAAGCATCAGAACTATCTTTCTACGACTAAGCTACCACTGCACTTGATGCCATTTGGTTCACTCCGCACGTTCCGTCTCCTCTGTACACCCTGTAATATCCCTGCTCACCCCAAAGCGGACCCCAACTGTTCTTTATTGTCCAGAATGGTAGAGTTTTGTGGAAGATTGGATATGCTGCAGAAAAAGAAAAGACAGAAATTAGGTAAAAAGACGTCATTGTTAGTTATTTTTGTACTATGTTCGAGGATGATGTTCCACTACGGATCATCGTATTAATATTGCTCTGTATTGCCACACTCACTGTGCACTCCGTATCCTACAATTAGTACGCCATGATCAAGGTTTGATGGATTACAGAGAAACTTGTACGGGTGGGAAACTCCGCCCATGTAAAATTGCATAGCGTTTGCATTGATTCCAATCGAGATAGGGCCATTCTGTACGAGCCATTGCGCCATCTGAGTCTCGTTGGTGGTTATATTTACTGCGGAAACCACCTTGACCTTCACGTCTTTTTGATTAAAACGGCAAGACTCGTTTTCTCCCTCGTACGGATAATCATTTTCCAACTCAAGGCCACCAAGTTTCTCTATCGCTCTGTAGGCATTGTCCGGTAAGCCTCCGTTGCACCCCTCATCCAGAGAATCACAGTCCACTAATTCCTGCTCAGAAAAAGACAATAATGATCCTCGTCGCAGAGCATACTGTCCCTCAATGTTGCCTGTCACAGAGAAGGCCCAGCAGGAACCACACGATCCTTGATTTTTAACTGGAGTTACCACGTTGAAGTTACGCCAATCATACTCGTCAGGTATTGTGATATTTGGAATCTCTGCCATTGGAATTGGTATTTCGTTATCAAAGCGAAGTTCCGGTCGTAACCCTAAGTATTTCTTCTTAAATTCCTCGGTTGTCAAGTCCGCAAACATCGATGCTCCGTAAATCGCGGTTCCCTGTTCATTGCGTTGAAGTTCCTGGACCATCATCATGTTTTGTTCGAATATTTTTAAGCGATCTTTTCTCTCCAGAGTAGAAGAATAACTTTTGTTGTATCTTATCAAAAATTCATTGAAAAGCTTTTCGTTCTTCATGTGCAATGATTGCTCCAGCATTTTTTGACTGTAATTCATTCCCTTTAGCATTCGTTTCGTCCTGGTGTTTAAATTACAGTTAACTGTTATTTGCAAGGCATCCTGCAACAGCCAAGGCCTCGACCATGCTCTGATCTCACATTCCTCTGTCGGGCTACCAGCCTGTATTTGACAATTTTCCGTGGTACCCTTGACACAATTACTTGGTCCAAATAATACCCTTATTTTGTAGAGAGTCCCTGCCACAACCTGGACTGTTGCATTTTTGATTTCAGCCACAACAGGTTCATTAGCCCCTTTGAAGTTGGATGCATATTTGTGCAGACCCAAAACAATATAGTTTTGGACATCTGGATCATCAACACTTATTGTAGTTGGAGATCCCACCGCGACTCGCTTACGCAAGATTCTGCTGTGACTTTTTTCTTCTATGATTTGGTTCGATTCGTTGTTTAACTCGTTGACGTTTAACGCAAAGCTTCCCACTAAACTGGTCGAGCGTCTTCTCCTTTTGTTGCGCCCTGTTCTCCTCCAACATTCGGAATTGACAACCCTTGCAGATATTAATTGGTTCTTGTCATCCGTGTGTATTTGTACTTTGCATATCCTCACTGGTCCAGAAATTTGACCAAGGCAGTTATCGTCGTTACCATCCATCTCTTCTTCTGTGCAATCCGTTGAAGCAATTTCAAGGATCAGGTGGTATAAGAAACCATCAACTTCTTCCTTCTTTGACTCCACAACACTAAGGACCACCCGTTTTTCGTTGTCCTGATCAATATTATCCAAGGTTGATACAGCCTTTTCTGCTAAATTCTTAACTAGAAGCATCTCAGAATCATTCGTGCTCACCAGACCTCGCTTCCTTCGCTGTGGATCTACCGTGTGCCCTTTACTCTCTTCGGATCCCTCAGACGAGCTCTCCGAAGAGGAGCTATCCTGGTGTGCTGAAGATGACAAGATTGTACAGGAATGTATCCATCCTTGCCCTGCGATCCCATCTCTATCTACTCTTTGTGGCCTGATAATATCTTCGGTAACAATCTGCCTGTTATTCATATTTTCTTCAACAACTTCATCTCTCTTTAAAGGTATATCAAAGTCTGACAAAAAGTCGTCGAACTCTTTTATCTTGTCCACAAATCCATGAACTGTTGGCCTACTTTCATCTCGCTCAACTTCCACTTTGATATAAGGAATTTCTGTGATAGCTGGCCTATCTTCAATAGCCTCTCTATGACTTCCATCTCTGCTTTGTACCACTCCTTCGAAAAAATGAATTTCCGTTGCCTGGGCTGTATTTTTGGTTGTATTGTGAACTGGATTTTGAAGTATTTCATCGAGCAGACTATCGTACGTTCCGATCTTTCCTTCTTGTGCAAGTTGGTCAATGTGCGCAGTTTTCCCAATGACCTCCTGTACAGAATCAACCCTCTCTGTATTTCCAGCCACTAAACCCACAACCAGGCTTGCATTTATTTCATTTTCCAGATCAGATGGCACGGTACAATTATTGCCCGTCACCTGACGGTCGTTTTGCTGCCAAGGATGCTCTTCAAAAGTCACAAGACATACCCTGGTCGGTATGTTACTCTGTAAGGAACATTCAGAGCGGTCTACAAGTGCAGCTTTGAGGCAATTAGATTCTCCGATCTCTGCAAGTAGTTTATACTGCACAAGATTAGAGCCTGCTGGTACAGCCCTAGTTATTTTTATTATCCTAATCAATTTGTGCTTGAATTCACCCTGCCCCAATCTATCCATCATGTCAAGAGCTTGCGCATTGAAAGCTACAAGTCCTGGCAAATTAGGATTCAGTTCGTAAGGGCATCCCGCACAATAGTTTGAATTTGGAGCCCTTACGGCGATAAAAGGTTCATTATCTACGGACTCTGCATCCAATCTTTGATTCCCAACCGTAGCTTGCACCTCATGGTCGAGCTCAACTCTGTTCTTAACCAAGCTTTCATCATTCCTGTCATCATCAAAGGTAGGATTTGGCCTATGTACAGATAACTCTTTATCCTTTTGAGCAGCACCTCCAGTCTGCTGCATACTCTCCAGCTCTACCATTACGGATTGGGGGTACAGGTACATACATTGGATTGAATTCCGATCTACTTCTATTGCCTCCGATTGAACCATCAGAGCTATTATACATGCCTCTCTGGGGCAGCTTGAGGAGCCAACTTCGCATATTGGCTCTAAGTTGAGAGTAAGTCTGTAGACAACACGGTTTGGTTCGATCTGAAAAAAAAAAAACCTGAAAATTATCGTGTTCCCAAAGATTAAAAGCCAGAAGGAGGTCAGATGATAAATCAGAAATGCCTTACTCAAAATAATTGTAATTTTAGAAAAAGAACCGCGATTACTTTTGTTGTGCTATAAGAGTTAAAAATAACCGGCGCTTATAAATTCTCTGTACGTTTGTATTGGGTGATATACATATAGGCATAAGCATCGAGTCATGTATTTACGTTAAATGAGTAATCAATTGACTAATTATGTGCAATTGTAGGCACAGAAACGGAACAGTTTTGAAATAACATTTATAGATCCATGTGTAGAGCAAGAGCTAAATAGCATTAAGATATTAAGACAGTTGGAGAATTCTTTCTTATATCAAATCTGAAACACAGATGAGGGTCACGCAATGATAACCCGATAACTATTGGAGTATCTGTTATAATAAACATTTATAACAGAGTAGTAGAAATATGAAAATAACATAATTAGTTTCTTGGTAATTTAGTGGTCAAAGAATCATAGGCAGCACTTATTAGAATTACGTTCATCGTCAATAATTAAATTCGAGGATGTTGATAATTCATCTGACATTTGACAATTGCCTGAAAATGAATTCGTATGGACGATATCTGAAGGGTGGTAATAAAACATGGAATGTGGAGTGCTCATGTATTTATTGATACGAAATTATGAGTTTTCAAATTATAAGTGAGTATGTTTTTATAATTACCAGTTTTTGCGCGTTAATGAGGTTCCCGCCCTTGTAAGTGTGTTGAGTTGGCGAATCGGCATTAAGAGAATCAATTGCACTTTTTACGAGGGCGTCCGGTACGCTCTCGGGGGCGATTTCAACTGGGCTACAATAATACGAGTCCAGAAACGAAGCTACGAACAGTAATGTCGAGAGAATCACGAGCAACCTCGGACATGCCATCTTGACGGCTCCCTTCGTTGCCTTCTGCATCCTGTGGTGCGGATGAAGTTTTGTTGGATCTTTTGTGCGATTTATATGCACGGTGTTTGTGGGTATGTGTACGTGTGAAGTATATCCTCGAGACGCAAGACTCCGGTAATTTGCTTTGTCACGCACGAGACCACGGACTGGCATATCACAATCGTTTTCGAATTTTGCCTCCATAGCGCTTCGAGCGCATGAAAAGGCGTGGCTTGTATAGTTCAATTGTTGAGACGATGGTGAAAGATGCGCCCTGAGACGGAACTAGAAGACGTCAATGGGTGGAAGTTAATACAGCCAAGGTTGACAGATGGTGGACAGCATTTAATGACAAAGTATATTATGCAAATGAGATGTACAAGTTTAACCTCTGCTTTTTTTAATGATTACTTGGTAACTTAAATTATAATTTTTATCTTTCGACTGACTCAACAGTTACTACGTTACACCCGAGAAGACCATTTCCACTCCAGGGTTTAGGAAGCAGAGTTAGAACATGGCCGGTAACTCCACGTTTCACTTTTACAAATACCGGCTTGTGTCTACTTCGCTCAACCAACTCCCCTATATCTCTCAGAGACTTAAAGTTGCGAGAGTCTATGGATCCAAACTCCATGATCAAATCTCCCTCCTGTATGCCCTAGAAATATTTATGAATTGAAATTCAAAAACGACTTCTCCAGGATATGAAGATTATGTTAGACCAATAATGCTCACTGCAATTTCAGCCGGTGAACCACTCGACACTATGTTGACTTTCAAAAAGGGTTCGGAAAGTATAATTTCTTGTGTACCGCTTGCAATATGTGCGATTTCTTCTGTGTTGTTGCTAGCCAAGGAATGCACTTGATGCAGCCCAGCCTCAATTTGTTTCATCAAAGCTTTGTGATCGTTTTGCAAACCTGAAAAGAATTTACTTACAAAACTTGAAATGCACTTCATTACCCTACAGCAATAGGAATATTCATTGCCATTGGAAAAATACATGGGGGACCTACATATAATTTTATGTCGTGTGTGTCTGACTTGGTAGACATCAATATCGTTGCGTGGAAATCCATCGGAGTCAACTAGTGGCTCGCTCATGCCAACATGGCTCTACAATAACAGAATAAAGAGAGTACAAACAAATTCTTGTATCCACCAAAGAATTCGGCTTGTCATCGCGAGTAAATTTTCGGGCTTATTTCAAACTTGGCAATAGTTCCTAGTAACTGACATATCTTTAATGACATCACCACGGGTACGTACAGAATCGAGAATTTCCTTAAACGCTCGCAAGTCTGATTCCACTTTATCTCTGAGTTTGATAAGCTCTAGTAAACTCTGCTTTGCTCGCTCAGCCTCCATATCGGCAACCATTTTCGTAACTTCGGAAAACTGTGGTTAGCTGCTTGTTGTGGCAATAATGCAAACCATTCTTGTCTGTACCCCTAACCTAATCTGACTGCATCATTTCCGGTGCATCGGAAATCCCCGAGCTGGAAGCTACGGTGTTTGGACAGTAAAAAAATACGTGACATCTGAGAAAATTTGGGAAAAGCAAAAAACAAATAACTATTTGTTTACCAAAGATATTTTGACAAGTTAGTAGTGCATACAATCATTTGACAACTTTCGTATGAGGAATCAGCCTGTTTGTAACTTCAGAAACAATGCTTTGAGATATCTCGCCTCGTAGGTAACAGTTTGTTTGCCATGAGGCACAATAGGAATTTCTTGAATATCGAGGGGCTGTTCTATCACCGTTCGGACATCCCTCCCGTGAACTTCACAATGCTCAAGGAACTGCACGCATTCCTGAAGCGTAGAGTCCTTCAGGACGACTAGCTGCTTTGCCAGCTGCTCAAGCAGTGACAGGAAGCACCTTTTTGCATAGAACCATGTATCGGTTCCAAGCTTTTTGCTATAAGGCTCAAGGCTCTTCATCACCCTTGATATACCAAACTCATAGTTTCTTTTGGAACAGTAAAGCGTCCCAATCACCAAGTTTATTATGCACGAATGAAACAATTTCTTATCCTGATCTTCGAACGAAACTGTTTCTTCCTCTTTCTCAATTTTTTTCATTAGTTCTTCGGCCTCTGCATTCTGAGAGGCCATTATGTAGCTTACGCATAAGTTAGCCAATACAATAGCACTGATGTCTAAAATCTGTAAAGTAAAACCTTTGCTATGTATCCATTAGATTGAGCAGGTAAATAATTTCTGAGAAACGTTCCTTACATTCTCATATTTTTTTTTTACTATAGGCTCGTAGAAACCAGTCGCTTCCTTGAACTTATTTTCCTGCATGAACAAGGTGTGAGCTACGTTGAGTTTCCAGATATCGTGCTCATTGCAGAATTCTACACTTTTTCTAAATATTTTCTCTACTTGAGTGTAGTTCTCTAGTTCCCAATATATTTTTGCTTGTGCCATCAGAACTGGGACATAACGCTCTAGAGCTTCCTCATAATCCATCACAGCTCTCTTGACTGCATTGTCGTCATGGTTTAATCTGGCTTCCTGCACCTGCTTTGTTGCTTTTCTCAATATCTCTGTATGTTTGTTTGCCAAGTCATCGAATTTCCGATAAGCCTCCTCTGGAGATGTTTGCTGAGTTATCAGCGCATCCAAAAAGTCATAGAGATACTTGAAAATAAATCACGTAGCATTTTAGATCAGTCATATTCACAGAACGAAAATCCCCCGAACCCTTAAGTCCTCTAACTAGAGGACTTAAATATTTCAAAGATTATTTTGTATACATTCCTCGCTAGAGCAGCCATGTTGTTTACTATTGTGCGCGTAGCTAGTTACACTAACCTAGAATGGTCAAAGTTCGGGGGAAAATGGAATGACAGAAATGTGCATGAATGAATAATTATTGAGGAACGTGTGAGGTCCCGGTGGTGTGTACTAGATAATCAATTTATGTAAGTTTTTGATTATTTCGTTCATTCAACAGCCTTTACTGCATTTGATCTTAATATCCACACAATTGTCATTCATCTAATGGATTTACGAAGACCGTTCGTGATCGTGGAAGTGAACAGATAGAATGACAAGCTGTGAACTTAATCAGATATTTCTTGGGGAAGTAGCTGCTGTACAAAACTATGGAGCATTTATCCGAATACCAGGATGCACTCAGCAGGGGCTTATCCACAAGTCACAGGTATGTATCCTTCGCATAACTGTTTGAAACTTTTTAATGTTGAATATTGCAATGACAAACTTAGGTCAGTGCCTTCCATGTGGACGATGTGGGCGATGTCTTACAGAGGGGCGAAAGGGTCTGGTGTAAAGTTATATCAATTAGTGACGAAGGAAAGATCAGCTTATCTATGAAATTGGTGAACCAAGGAAATGGGACAGACTTGGACCCCAATGGTGTACAGCTTCAGAAAGATGAACAGAAACGAAAATCGGTGGTCCATGGTCAGAGGAAAGCCATCCAGCTCCAAGCAGTGCTTAATACAACTTGTGGCAAGTGTGGAACTCATGGGCATCTCTCTAGTGATTGTTTCATGAGCCCGGATGGGAAGACTTATGAACTCCTACCTGAGATTGAAGAGGAAAAAGACACAGAACAAAAAGGAGCTACACTGGCAGTGGTTGCCGATAGAAATGACGACAAGATCAAAAAACATAAATCGAGCAAGAGGTCAAAAAAGAAATCTAAAAAATCAAAGACTGTGAGTGCATCAACTACCGATAGCAGCGACGATGATGAAAATCTGGGAAAAAAATCTGCCAAGAAGAGAACCAAGGAGAAAAAGAAGAAAAAAGAGAAAAAGAAGAGCAGAAGTAGCTCTTTGCAAACATCGGGAAGCAAAGATGAAGGTAAAGTGAGAAAACGAAAAAGTTCTGATCATGGGACAAGAGAAAGGTGTAAAAAGAAATGTTAATACTCGAGTATCAAACAATAAACAAAGTAATTTTAATATTAAAAGGTCGTTTGTAAGAGATTTGGGAACTTTTAAGATGGATTTTGCAACATTTTTTCAAAGTATTAACCAAACTCACCGGCGTTAAATATTTGTAAGTCAGATGGACGTTCTCTGCTAAGACATCAGCAGCCAGATCATAGTACTGATATTTACAGTATAGTAGAAGTAAATTCGCAAAAGTCTCTGGTGGAAAAGGGTTTTGCTGTAGCAGAAATTGCAGCTTTTCAAAACCCTCACTTGGTCTTGAATCCATATTTATCAATGCTTGATTATGCAACGTTACAGCATCCAATTCTTCCTCTGATCGCGGAGGCATATCTGTTAGCGCTTCTCGTGCTGCTTCATCTGGGTAAAGAAAATAAATTATTCATTATGAATTGATGTACGTCTGGCGAGAAGATTAAGGATCAATCTCGCCCAACGTACTCCTAATCACGTGGATATAAGTTGATAATTCAAGTTGGAATATAAAATTTTGTACAATTTTGTAGCTGATACTCAATGGCTGCTTTCAAATTGAAGGCTTCTGTTAATGCTGTTTCATGTAGAGTCAGAGTGTTCCCAACGCTACGTACTTCTATACCTTCTGTGGTCATTCCAACACTCAACTCAGGATGTTCTTTTATTCCTTGTTCGATGATGTCAGCTAAAATATGGAGTGATGAATTTTGTAACTGGAATTCGATCAATTTTCTCTTGTTTTTTATCAAACTGAATTCAAACCGATATGTTTCAAGGATGGAGCGTATTCCTTGAGCTTGAAAAAACACAGGGCAACATTATAAGACAAGTGTGGCTTGAACCCAACAATCTGTAAAGCCATGGAGAATTTTTTCAGAGCTTCCTCATACTGCTCTTCCTGAGGACATTGAAGGTTCGCTTTTATGCACAAGTTGGGATTTTACCAAAGATCTTTACAATCACCTTATAAAGTAAGCATCCCAAATTAATGTCTGTGTCAATGTCATCAGATGGGCATTGATCCACATATGTTTTAGCACCAGATATATCTTCCTGTCCATATTTTATCGCCGCTTGTAGCTTGGTGACATTCGACTCTAATCGGGGGTTGTCAACTATGGTCGAACAGATGTTCCAAGCTTCTTGATACATGCAAGCTTGGTGAAGGGATTGAGCATAGTAGAGTTTGTAAACATCTTCCTCTGGGCATATCTGTTCCAATTTCTCATAGCAGTTGGCTGCAGCCATAAAGTCTTGTGTATAGAAGTAGCAGTGCGCCAGTAAAGATAGACAAGGTCTGGACTGAATCAATAATGAAACAAAAGGTTAGAAAATATGGATGCAATGCCTTTTTCCACCGATCAAATGGGTTTATTGTACACATGGTATCACATACCTCAGGATGAGTTACCATAAGAGTTGTCAAAACCTGTATTGTTTCTGCGTACTTCTGTTCTTTTACCTGGATAGGTCGAGGTAAGACATTTTGATTAATTGTTCATCTTAAATTGTTAAGATATTTAAAAACAAATAACCACATTCATACCATTGTGTAAATGGTTTTTGTGTACTCCCCGTCACGAATTTGAATATTTTGAACAACGCTAGTCATTCTACGTAGTGTTTTTTTATGTATTTTATTTTTACTCTGTCTCTCGTACCTTCGATATTTCTACTGTGTTAATAATTATTGATAACCACAAAAGCGTACCGTCCCAAACGTCAAATGGTGCGTCCGTGTTATGACAGGATTCGTTTTATCCGTCCGTTCCTATAGCAACGATTACACCTAACATGGGAATGTTATGCCGCAGGAGACATTTGAAATCCTGCTTTACTACGTGTTCAACCCACTGCTTTATCGACCATAATAAAATCAAGTTCAATGGTTCAGTCTAAACGAATTCAGACCTATTGCTATTTATACAATTCTGTCGAGGTTACAATTCCATCGTTCATTTGTATCCGCAAACTTTATTCAAAAGTCGTTCGAAGGTTGGTACTTTGGCAACCCCCAACCCCCGCCAGTACGCTGTCAGCTGTTGTACGATACGCAGCAAATGGTGAACTTAAATTTCTTTTCCAAAAAATCGCTAGAAACGAAATAAAGCTAATTATAACACGATTGTGGAGTTGGATTATCATACGAATGGTTACGAATTCGGTGCTTCAAATTCGAAATCGTCGCCGGCCACACTGTGCTCGTTGACGTTCGTGTTATATTTGTGACCTTACATGACGGCATAAATTTATCGGTATATGTGCCGCGTCTGTTTTATCCGTGATCAGCGACAACTGAGTGCGTATGTGACTTGGACTGGCGTGGAAATGTCGCCTGTAGCTGAGCTCCTTACTCTCACTAGCGATAGAAAAATCGTGAGGTGTTAACCATGTCTACGTCAACCCCGGGCTCGGTCAGTCGCCCTCAGACTTTGACGAGCAGTGTTCGTCTCGGCGCTGCTGTTGAACCGTCCGGTACATCCGACACGGTCTCTTGTGCGGTCTGTAAAAAAACCGATAAACTTCTAAGGTGCTCGCGCTGCAAGGCTACGGTTTACTGTACCAAAGAACATCAGAGAATCGACTGGAAACGGCACAAGGAATTCTGCAACCATAAAGGCGAGGGCGACAACGTTGACTCTAAGTTACATTCAACGAATAATCTGAGACCAACCTCAGTCGAGTCCAGGGTAACCTCGGTTACAACAAAAACAACGCATAACCTTAAAGAAATTAATCTGGTGAACAATTCAAGTAACAGTTTGGGTGTTGAGGGACAAAATCTAACCGGTCATTATTGTGGTAGAGAAGCTGATATTGTGCCTAATTATTTTACCTGTTGTTCGGAATCTGAGAATTCCATTGCTTTGGCAACAGCGGTAACAACTCCTTTGCAGTTAGCCGAAAGAAAGGTGTCTAACGGTATAGAAAGCTTAAAAGAAGAACCTTCTAGCTCTGGGGCATCCCGTTCGAGCAGAGGTAACGGTTGGACATCTCCGATAACGCACGAAGGAAGTTCCGAGGATACAATACTGGGTGCCAGGGCAGAGCTGCTCAATCCGGCGCTAGAAAACTCGAGAATCTTAAGCAGCACCGGTCAGGTTCTGACTTCAGACATGCCTACACAGAGGCACAATGGAATCAGAAATTTTCCAGAAGTTAGTTTAGGAAGAGACCATGAATTCCTTCCTCCGTCAATGCAAAAAAATAATGCACAGGAGTGTTTTATCGATACGATATGTAGAACCGTTATACACGATATGGACATGTATGGTGTCTGCGTTGTGAAGCATTTTTTGGGCCCTGAGAAGGCTTCTATGGTACTGGAAGAAGTCCTTAATATACACAATGCAGGCCTATTTAGGGATGGACAACTTGTATCGAACAAGGGAGGAGCTGGTGATTTGAAAACTATCAGAGGAGATCAGATTACTTGGCTAGACGGAAAGGAAAGTCAGTGCCAAAACATTGGTATGTTGATATCCCAAGTTGACGCCGTTATCATGAGGGCCAACAGGATGATTGGAAATGGAAAAATGGGAAACTACACAATTAATGGGAGAACAAAGGTGAGAGAAATGGTGCTTGGTTGATCATGAGATCCGATAGACAAAATATTGATCACAATTTTTTTCCATTGTTGAAAAAATTCGGGGTTCTCTATTTCCAATACTTGACAAAACACGTTACCTTTTTTATAGCTTGAGAAGATATTTACTTTGCATGTAAAATCTTGTTTGCATACCTAGTATAGTTGTTTGCTATGACGGCTGACTAGCTCATCTGTTTGAACGGTTCGTTTTGTAAATAGTCTGCCAGAGTCTAGAGTAACAAAAGAAATGATAGAAATATTTCAAGAACTGCGTAACTAGAAGGTAAACATTTTTATCGCCTTTTAATTTGCAGTAACACTGGTTGTGTAATCCATTTCTGCCGATTGTTTCATAGGGTTTGATGAAAAAACATGTCATTGTACAGCAACTAAGTTTATTGCTATTACAGAAACAAATATTGTTAATTGATTATCGTCACTCCATCCAAGAACAAACAGGTTCAAGTTTGATGCAGCTATTTTTTTCTGAGATTTAAAAATAAATATTTAGTGCATCGGGATACTTTCGATTTAATCATTAATCCAAATAATTTCCTATCTGTATCGGTAATCACATCAACCCAAAGTTGTCGCAAATTTCTTCAAAGTCCTGTGCCGACAGTCACGTAGGCCACTAGATTCGCTCCCCTCCGTTCCCTCGTATTTTTGCAGTCAGCTTCCCTTTCCCTCCCACAAACGACGCCCATCTACTTACCACGTGACTTTGTTATTACCTACATCGTGTACGGGTTAAAAATTTATTTGTTATTTCATTTGTTGGAATTCGATTTGTCAAATATTATAAATAATATCGCGAGGAATATACGAAATTGTAATTTTTATGAAGTTGATACCTTCTACATGTCAGGGATATGATCATTCCATTTCATAAACAATTTCGACCAGCACGTCATACGTCAGGTTTAATCTTAGACCGTGACCTCGGAAATATCGAATTCAAAGATAGTCTTGAGTCAAACATTGATTTTAGATGATCGTACGCAAGATCGGAATGGGCGTTAGGTTCGATCTTGGTGTACAAAATGAGGCAATTCTAAGCAAAAATGCAAGAGCAATATCAGAAGCCTGGAATTTATATTTAGCAGAATAATTATTCGCTGCTCGCTCCACCCCTTCTCCTTTCTATGTGAATAACAATTTTTGGCGAACGGTCAAAAAATCTGGTAGCAAAATTCCACAAGAAATTGAAATAAACGTTTCACCACAATGTATTTTTGCAGTAGTCCTGCAGTTATATTTATCTATAAATCAGTGCATGTATAGTAGTACGTAGTATACTATGGTAGTAGTAGTGTTCAAGTAATACAAATGTAGATGTCAAATGTCATTGAAATTGAAATTCTAGTCCTTTAACTAAGAACTTGAAATAACATGTCTTTACGGTTTTGAAATCTGATATAATTCTTTGTCAGGTTGAACTATGGTGATTGGCATTTTATTCAAACTTTTTACGAAAGTTTAGCAATATCTGGAAGCATAAATTCTTGCGCTATCTGAATTTCCGTCTCCGTAAATTAAATTTTAATCCCTTCTATCCTTGCAGTATCTTTAAAGCCGAATCGGATTGCATATCACAACGAACGATGATTACATAAATCTCTCTTCAATTTTATCATTTATCTTTATAAAATGAAAGGGCCAATAGAATGTCAGAAAATATATAATCATTTGCTGCATCGAATTCGTTGCAGAATCGAATCATTTTTCAAGAAATTGAGGCACTTATCACAAATTCCTTGATGACCGAAGATGTTACTATTTTTGATACTCTAAGTAATCTGACTTTTTTCCTCATTATTCAGTTGCAAAATGATGTACCATCCTACACGTAGGCATTTGCTGCCATTATATTCCCAGATATGTTTGGCTTTTGATAAATAATGTAGATTAGATAGTCTCGTATTTAATGCTGCGCAGCTCTAACGGTATGCACTTAACACCCTATTTCTTTTGGTGTCTCAATTACTCATGCCGATGCTGCTCTGAAGATGATGAGTTTGCAATTTCACTTCTGTAATTTCTTAAATTAATGCATCGGATTTTTTTGTCACATTATAGGCAATGGTTGCATGCTACCCAGGACACGGTTCTCACTACGTTAAGCATGTGGATAATCCAAATCGAGACGGACGTTGCATAACAGCCATCTATTACCTCAACAAGGACTGGAACGTTGCGGTAAATTGATGAACCTGGTTAATTGTAACAAGAAAGCAATTCCTTGAACAAGTTCCCGGGATAATGGAGGTGCTTCTTTAATTTTCTAGCAACATGGCGGCCTTCTAAGAATATTTCCAGAAGGACAAGATAAGGTTGCAAATATCCTACCCTATTTTGACAGAATTCTTTTCTTCTGGTCGGATAGAAGAAACCCACACGAAGTACAGCCCGCTTACAGAACCAGATACGCCATTACCCTCTGGTACTTTGATGCCGAAGAACGAAATGAGGCTTGCCGGAGGTATAGAAGAGAAAGTAAGCTACTATCAACTAATTCATGCATTGATCAATCATGAGATCGTTTGTCGATTAAACCTACTAAACTTCCATGATTTTCCAGAAGAAATTCACTCCCATTCTACCAAAACGTGAGATAAAAAGATATAGCGTGTGAATTGCACATCTATTTCAACGCTGTAAAGTCTCATTTTTTATTTGAAGAGCTAATAAAAAAACCGATACATCGAACGAGCTCCAACTTTGAAATGGTGACTCTTCTGTAATAGGAAGAATGATGGGTAGACTACTGCAAATGTAATTACCAGGTTCAGTTCCTGTTCACTTCTCTAGAAACGACTAAGAGGCGTTTGACCATATTTATTGTTCCCCGTGTTACAACGCTCTTGAAGGTATTAAGCTCTGTAAAAAAGTTCAAAATATGTCGATGTCGATGCGTGTATGTATAATGTATATTAATGTTCTGGAGTATCACTAGACGTTGATACATGTGAGTTACTATGTATTACTATGTAATAAGATATGTGTGGCCGATTAAAAATCCCATCCAAAGAGTTGATCGGTGAAAAATGATCAATTCGAGTCATACGATAAACTTACATAAAATATATGTATACGTATTATATCTATTAGCATAATTACCCTTTACTAATTTAAAAAATAATAAATGAATAAAAAAATTCAGATGATTAAAAATCAGTGCAATAGGTGTAAGCGATCATTTTTTTCTACAAGCCGCTGCTTACCTCCTAATTAATTATCGTCCAATGTTGAAAAACAATAGGCTATGTATATTGTATAATAAATGTACAGGATTACTCTCGCTTCCATCTATTTACGCTATTCGTACATATCCGATACGCTTACAATTTGTTTTCACTATTCAATCGTTTATTTCCGGATGAATTTTAGAAAGTACGTATGACCTTTTTTCCTAACGTGTGTATGATAACGTGTGTATGTATGATAATCTGTAATCTGTAGTTTATTGTAAAAAAAAAGATAAATTCCCAATATCTTTAATGATTCAATCTTGAGATTCTTTTTCTATTGAACTACATACATAACTGTCGTTGACTATAAATTACAAAACCAATGTTATTGATGAGTTACGAAACAACAGCAGCAGAACAACCAGTATTGTAAAAAGTCGAGGATAAGAATTTATTATACCAAGAAGTGAATATAAAATAATAATTGAATAAATCTTATTGTATAAAATTGTTGCATAATCAGATAATGCTTATGATTATCAATCTTCGAAAATGAAGATAATGCGGAGAAGCATCCTCGAGCCAAGTGACATCATATCTTGAAGCTAGGACGTATCTTCACCTTTCCCTATTGAGGACTCTTCGATCTTATTATCAGCCGGATAGTAATTCATAAAGGGAAAATCGTTTTTGGAAAAAACTCCAGGATTTATCACATGGCAATCGTTGAATTTTGTAGAGTAAGGCTTGTATTGATCGGCTACGACCACCAGATCTGGAGTTGGATAAAGTTGTAGTGCGTGATCTTGGTTCCAGTAAATAGGAACAGCTATAAGGTTCATCGGAGTCAAGTGAGACTGAGATATTATGGACCTTGCATACTGGAAAAAGATGGGAAAATTGTTACTGGGTCGAGTATCCATCCAATTGTTTAAGATTATTAGAAATTATTAACCAGACTTACCTGGTTAGGAATATCATTGTCATTGTTAAAGTACAACGTGTTCCTGCAGACCTTTGTGAGAATATTTTCTCTAAAAACGATTATTTCTTTAGTGCAATATTGAATCCTACAAGGATTTGTCGCAAGAATAACATCGGGAACTTCTTTCATAAAATCTCGGATCACATGAGAGGGCAATGGTGCTCTAGGAAGTATTTTTGGTGACCCAGGATCATCGGGTCCGGGAACTAATACAAATTTACTATGTTGAGCTATTTCAGGATATCGAGATACAATCTCTGCCAGGTTCTTGAAACCCTCTTCGAGTTTTCGCGTGCTCGTAATGTTTGGAGGAAAACTCAAAAAATTTCCACATATTATGAATGCTCTTGGAGGACTAATGGCGTACCCATGAATCATTGTTTTAAATTTTTCTAAAACAATCTGATCATCGACCCATAATTCCGATATGAAGATGATCGTCTCGTCAAGACCTGCCTCCTCAAAACTTTTTAGTTTTTCGGAAATCTTTAACGATACCGGGTGTGGACCGCCAAAAGTATTTGATTTTCCAAAATACGTCCGGCTCTGATCAGATGGCTCCGATGGAGGAAAACTTAGAGCCTTCACATCGAGAACATCTTGATCATAGTCTCCTGTTGCCAAGACTATACAACCTTCTGTAATCAGGCCTGCTTGATACTTGTGTATCGTAGTTAAGGATATTTCATCATAATTACATTGTAATGTGTAGAGCAACAATCATGGAGTTTTTAGATAAAGTTTCTCAAAAGGATATTGCTTTGCTCAAGTCGATCTTCACAACTCCGGTGACATCTTCCAGGTAAAAGTGTCCATCTGTTAGCTGAGTCAAAACTCCCATTACGTAAACACCTTGAACTTTAGAGGAGCCTAGTAAATACTCTATACGGCGCAGTTCTACATGGTTTGAATTTACCAGCCCAAATTCAAGAGGAGCAAAATGTTCGTTTTTTAAAGTCCTGTACCATATTAGCTCAAGTCTCTCCTTGAATAATTTAGACTTATTGACTGAATCCGAAAATAGATCATAGTTTGGTTTATCCACAATAAATTTTTTGTTTTGTAAGTCGTAACTGATCTTTGGGAAACTCGAGACATTTAACACATTGAGCACTGTTTCAGTCTCTTCAAAATTGCTACGCGGCAGTGCGCATTCCGTTATAGCAATTTCTAAGTGATCCAATGTAACCAATGGTTCAATTAAGTTCTGCGATAGCAGACTTTCCGTGATTCTCCTAATCGAATCATTGTGAAGCTCCTCATCAATGGTGCGTAAGTGACTGACAAACCGAGCGCAGCATTCCCTGATGGATGAAAAATACTTTGAACTGGTTTGATCGGTCACAAGAAAAGTTGGTAATTAAATTATTGCGTGTTTAGCTCTATTATCGATGGATATACTATTCAGAGTTTGACTCTGGGGTCTTACCTCGATATGCTGAGTCCGGATAACTTGAAGGTTGACTGTATAGATTTAATTATTTTATCTTGTTGCATTATGTTCGGTGAATTCAATATTATCCATCTGAGCAACTGTTAATTCAAATATAGAGCTCGCTGTCACGTTGAAAGAAGAGTGCAGAAAATTTGTTGGGTTACAGCATTGAGTAACTATACTTTGTACTACAGAGGGTAACAGGAAAATTATTGACCGATCATACTCCTTCCATGGATAGGTCAAAACTTTCGCGTTTTTTGCTCGGAAAAATTCAATACTTTTCCGGTTTCGCTGGTGAAAAGTCAAAACTTTTGCGTTTTGCTCAGAAAGGAGCCAATACTTTTCCGGTTTTACTTGAAGAAGGGTCAAAACTTTTGCGTTTTTCTGAGGGTTAGTTCACCGAAATTCCGCCACATGGCGCTAGTTGTACTCGCGGTGGGCGGAGCTTAGAGAAAATGGCGGCGCCCGGAGAAATGGACGGAAAATTTTGATAATTAATTAAGAAATCGGAAAAAATTAGAAAAAATAGGACAAAATTGGGAATAACTCTGGGATGGTTTTACTTTAGTTACATATCATCAAGCGCTTCCAGGGCCAGGGGAAGATGTAATAATTGACAAATTAATTAAAAAAACGAGAAAACAAGGAAAAATTAGGGAACCATTCGGGAATGGCCGCACTGTGATGGTCTTTCTCGTTCATCTTGACGTGTGTGGCACTTGCAGGTAACTCCCCAGATCAGAGAAAATTGAGAGGATTCATGTGGTTTATAATCTCTATCGCGTGACATTCGATGACATGCACAAAGTGCAGTGTACTCTACAGAAAATACAAGACTATCCTCGATGCATTGACACCAACAGACTATACAATATCCTGCAGTTCAGTGATTTATACATCTGATTATTATGTCTGCCAAGTGAATAATTATGTAGAAATAAATAATAATGTATACGTCTCGTATCTTAGAGAACAAGAAATGAATAATTGAATGTTAATTGAAATGAACTATCGTTCATACTCTTGTAACGCATTAATCATAAGTATACAAAAATGATTTTATATTGTTCATTGCAAAGTCTTAATATGTATTCTTGACGATCAATTTATTAATAAAAACTAATTGTAACCGAAACGTCGATTGTTCAGTTATCAATGATTCATCCCTGTATGCATCATTAGATGATATCCATTGTTGGCGATACATTCTTGTGTAAATCATATCACACATCATCATATGCAGGCATGCGTATCAGATCACACTGAATCATAACCGGAAGTGATAGTGTAGAGCTCTAGAATACCGGCCCTGAAAATTGAAAGCTTGCCCAAAAGTAGGTATTTGTATCAGGAGAACAGGAAACCCGAGGAGGTGGTCCGAGACCTCATGTGCCCTATCATGCACGTGCCTTCAATCCTGTATATTTAATTCTAGTATGATAGAGAGAGCAACTGGTTCCCTGCAGGACTAACTGTATGCTTGCCTGTGTATTCAATCAGTCAATTATTTCTCGATAGAAAAGGAAAAGAATAGTTCTAAGCTCTAGAATGTAGGTCCTGGAGATTAAAATTTAGGCCAAAAATTATTTTTTGTATCAGGAGAACAGAAATCCTGAGGAGGTATTCCGAGACCGGGTGCCTGATCATGTCTATGCATTCGATCCTGTGTATAGAATCTCTTTCGAAATTTTTTTTTTTTGGTATCAGGAGAACAGAAAAACCGAGGAGGTATTCCAAATCCGAAAATAAAAATTTTCGCCGAAAACAAAATTTTGTATCAGGAGAACAGAAATCCTGAGGAGGTATTCCGAGACCGGGTGCCTGATCATGTCTATGCATTCGATCCTGTGTATAGAATCTCTTTCGAAATTTTTTTTTTTTTGGTATCAGGAGAACAGAAAAACCGAGGAGGTATTTCTGAACCTGGTGCCTGATCCTGTGGATAAAATTTTGGCTGAAAATTCATTTTTGTATCAGGAGAACAGGATACCCGAGGAGGTATTCCTATACATCATGTTGTATCATACTTCATCACTTGCTCGCTCACTTTCCGTAATTCCATGACTCTACATGTCAATGAGAGATGGTTCCAGGGGTGTAAGGGTGTAAATAATAGGAAACAAGTTTTCGCTTTGAAAATAGCTTGTCATTTATTCATGAGGTATGCAGGTGGAATACATTCAGCATACATACATTATTTAAATAATTATTAAAAACTTTGCAATATCATTGACAACATAAATAATGTTCATATCAATATTAAAATATTGCCCCAGTTATTCGAAAGAGTACAACTTATGAATACATTGCATAAGAACTTATTCGTATACATCAACTATTCGACGCTATGCTTATGTATGATAATTATTTTGCAAATTGTAAACTGGCGGGTGTAAGCACACTTCTTGTTGCAGGTAAGGGGATGCTCGTCAGAAAGTGCTGATACCGGTTAAATAGCACCCAGAAATCGGTTCATTATTCTTTACTCAAGATTTTGCGATTTGAATCCGCAAGTTGAGGGAGAGGTGGCAATTTTTCCTCTAGTACAACCTCATCGCCGCAGCATAGATATATTGAACGCAGTTTCCTTTTCTGAGATGGGCCACGATCGTATGACTAGAGCATCTCTGTATTTGGAATAAAAAACTGAAACCAAAATAGAGATCATGCTGATATTATTCATAAAAGACACCGATGATATTCAACAATACCTTGCCTATATCAAGCCGAGGCATTTTGGAGGAGAACTTCAACCTGCTCACTACAAAGGATAGAAGTATCAGAGATTGCAACAGGTGGATTAATACTAACGGAATTGGAATGGTTACTTGTATCATAGATATATTGAACAATATATTGTTCAATATATCTATGCTTGTATAATTCCAGACGTTTCAATTGAAAGTAAGGGCCTACGGGTCCACTTCTTGTCGTCTCCATCATTGGACACGAAGATATTCGAAATGAAATCGTTGTTAAACTTTGTAATTAGACCCTCGCTTCCTATAAACAATCACTGCTTTGTCATCATCATGTTAATATCTATTTCTTACTCGATTTTCAATTAATTAATAGACCTTCATTCCCTGCAATGATATGCAGGTAGAGTGACACGAACTCGAGTTTATTTCTAGATCCAATCATAGATATATTGAACACTATATATTATTCAATATATATTGTTCAATATATCTATGATGCAATCCGATTCTTTAATCAATTCATAGATATTTCGAGTGCATTAATTATTCAATCGCCGCATCTTCCCCAGCCCCTCAATGCGCCTAGCGATATGCACTCCCGCATTACACGCGGGTCCGCGACCAAAGCGCCTGATGATAGATGCACCCGCATCACACGCGACTCCTCCGCTGTAAGGCGGGTCTCGGTGAGTCAAGGGGCAAGAAACTTGGAATTTTAGTTCAGGCAAGTGCCGCGGGCCGGTGTTACGCTACTCGGCGCTGCCTGTCACTTCTTCGGCGGGTAAGATGGGGTAATTGAATAAGTCATTAAAAAATCGAAAATAAATCGGGAAAAATGGAGAAAAATTGGAAAAACTCAGATTAAGTCATGTAATAAGTCTAAAGTTAAACAAATTTCAATTCAAATTCATTACACATAAATTGACAATAATTATATAAAGTAGACTTGAGTTGTAAACTAGTTTATTAGCCACATAAATCTATATACAATTGATAGAGTTCAGTACACAGCCTCAGATGATGCGGCTTCCTGAATTTTCTCGTTTTAGTCAACAGTTTTCTCTATAGAATAAGGAAGTATCCGATGAAAGGTTGTCATAGTAGCATGAAGCCTCAATGGTGAAACTCTTCTCTGAGCTTCTCTGAAGACTGCAAGTAGAGTTTTACTGATTATGTCAACATTTAATTACAAAGATGTCGATCAGAACATAAAAGAAGATATCATTTTATCATTTCTTACCATTGCAGTCAACTGAATCAATCTACTCCGGTTCACGGACAACATCAGGAATACGTTGGGTTAATATCGGTAATTCCAATCCTACTCTGCTTTTTGCAAACTGATAGAGAGCAGTAAGCTGAAATTATCAAGCGACAAAGTGCAAGATCGCAATCACAATTGAGAGGCCATGGCTGGCTGCCTTGAGAATCTCGTGATCGTTGGATGTATGTAAAAGACTGAATACCAGTCACTGATCAAAGCCAACCTATGCTGATTACATTAATTAGTTTCGGATACGAACCAAAATATTTCTCTCTTTCTTAACTGTCCCTGCCTTTGGTCAACGACCCTTCGTGTCTGGGTACGAGACGTTCATCTTGTTGTATTTTAAGCCATAACCAAAATTGCCCGGTCAAACATGGAACAGCTATTAAGTAAAAGCGATGCTGTTTCAAAAAGTCTTTGACACGGGACATTTTTGAATGATCGATTTAAGCACGCGACTCTCTTCGTGTTAAGAGGATAATGCATAAAATTGGAAACTGCCGGAAACTCGATAACAAACTTGACAACACGTCGCGCAGAATATTATAACACTCCTTCAGACTGACGCTACGCGAAAATCATCAGCTAATAGAGAATATCCACCGTAATCTATCAACCATTTATTAACAGCTCAATGAAAAATATCTCGGTACGTGACGTAACCCAAACACGTAACCTAACACGTTATCTCACTTCATTTTTCGTGGGGCGCTGACTGCCTTGTGCTCATAGTGCATGTGCGGTGTACTATTGTATGCTCTCAGGGTGCGGTGTATGGATTCGCTACGTCAAAACACGCCTCTTCGTATTTTTCTCTATCGATAACAGCTGCAAACGGCGATGGGATATTTACTCTGGACTTGGGGATTGGCTCTGCATTTCACCATTCTTTGGGGTGTTTTGGATGTGAACTTTCATTCTCCTATACTGAGTGACCTGCAGTCTATTATGCCACCTCCGACTTCCCCACCGGCAAAACGACTGATACTATTTGTAGCAGATGGTCTGAGATATCGCACTTTTGGTGATGAACCTCCACCATACCTTTTGTAATTAAATGCGAAAAAGTTCCTTTACTTTCACTCATTTCTGTCATAGTTTTGTAATGGATCGGAGGACAATACAGCACCTTGACAAGTTTGAGTTTGACTCGGTTCAAACCAAAGTTGATTCTTTTACAGGAAGGTAATGAACCAACAAGGGTCATGGGGAGTTTCACATACTCGAATGCCAACCGAATCTAGACCTGGGCATGTTGCGCTGACAGCTGGCCTGTACGAAGATCCTAGTGCTCTGTTTAAAGGCTGGAAATCAAACCCGGTAGATTTTGACTCGGTGTTTAATCAAAGCCGAATGACTTGGGCGTGGGGTAGTCCAGATATTATACCCATGTTTGTTAAGGGTAAGATTGTTCTGAAGTAGCCAAATAACACCATGTCTATTGAAATGGTCTTTCACTTTTCTTGTACAGCCAGTAAGAATACAATCCATGGTAAAAGCTATCCAAGTAGCTGGCAAAATTTTGATGGAAACCCAGAAACAATAACACGCCTTGATTCGTGGGTATTTCAGCAGTTCCACGAATGGCTGGAAGATACCGGAGCTAAGGTGAAACAATTAGATGGTATAATTTTGTTTCTTCATCTTCTTGGCTGTGACACGGCAGGACATGCAACCAAACCACATTCTAGGTAAACCAGTGAAGAGTTCTTCAACAAAGGCCACATCCTGTAAAATAAAAATGAGAAGCTTACGGGTGTCTGGATTTCAGGGAATACAGCAACTGTTTGATTTACGTTGATCGGGAGATCGAAAGAGTAACAAAACGAGTCGACGAGTTCTTCGATGACAAAGGCACGGCTTATATTTTCACCTCGGATCATGGAATGACCGAATGGGGTTCGCACGGCAGTGGCTCCCCCGACGAGACGGAAACTCCTTTGGTTGTCTGGGGTTCGGGTGTTAATTCATCCAGGCAAAGGGTTGATGTTGAACAAGCCGATATCGCACCACTGATGTCATCTCTGCTTGGAATTTCGATTCCAGTGAACAACGAGGTCAGGCTTCGACCCTGTAATACGTCTTGATTGTAAATTCAAAGCAATTGATGATACGTTATTTCTCCAGGGTGTCCTACCTAGAAAGTATTTAAAAGATGGCAACAACAAATACGGAGCTAGTGCTCTTCTTTCAAATGTGAGACAATTAGAGCTCCAAGTGAGAGGTACCCGAATACTGAATTATGGTTACGGTAGCGAGCTCCACCGGAGAGAAATTGTCTTGTACGAGGGCATTAAAACAGCTGAAGATCTCCTGCAGATGGGTGAGGTGACGAAATCCATAGCTGAAGGGGAAAAGTTGATATCGTTTGCGAAGGAATCACTCGCTTATTTCCGCGGATATCACCGTAGCAGATTGATGTTTTACCTGACCGTTACGTGGTTGGGATGGATTGCGCTACTGTTTATTAAAATGACGGAGCTTCCCAAATCCAAAAAGCGTTCCGAATTAAAGCTAGCCTGTGACATTTTTTTCGTCTGCGCAACTATTCTTGTTCTGATAAGTCACAGAGGTAAATGTCCGCAGCAATTTCGTAAATAAGTTCATCGTCCTCCTCTTTATAAAGTGCTATCGGTGATTGGTATTGATTACCTGATTGTTAACGTTACAAAGATTTCATTGTCTCCAGGTACGAGCGGTTGGCGCTTGAGGAGCTATGGATTATTGGCATTGCTCTCGTCATGGATGGCTTGTCGAAGTTTTACCAGCTACTCGTATCCCGCAGTGCGTGGGGGATGGTATTGGATCGCGGGCACGTTACTCCTAACGACGGTGATGTCCTTCGGATTAGAGTTCAGATGGGCTCTCGGCGCTGCGACTCTAGGATCGTGTGCGATGCAAGCTGCTCTTTTCAAAAACGCTGATCATCGCCTAATTTGGACAGCGATAATCCTATCCACTTTTCCATTACTCCCAGTTGTTGGCAGTCAACCGAGGATTTATTTTGTGTAAGAACGATGGACTCCTATCTATGTTTCTCTGCATTTGAAACAAGATTTTCTCCTCTGCGATCTTGAACTCGATATTTTTGTCCACTCGACAGGTTACTGGCCTTACTGATCGGAGGTCTGACAATGATGGTTTCCAAGCACCATAACATTGGTAATTTGCTGAAAATTGTGGAGCTTGTACGATTTGGTACAGCGGCTTTGGTGTGTTTAAATTTTGTGGATGGTCGTACTTTTATATCGTGGCTTATACTGGTGAGCACACCTCTATGTGTGTTTGCTCATCCCGTGGGTCCAAAGCAAAGGATATTCGGTGTCGGTCTAGCTTTTCTACCGACCCTAGCTCTCCTCTCCGTATCCTACGAGCCCTTATTCCTTGTCGCACTAACAGCTCATCTACTATCCTGGCCTCTCCCAACCGCAACAGATTCAAATGGTCCGGTACGAGCTGGAAAGAAGACTCTCTGTGTGGAAGACTATCCAAAGGCGGCGTTTTTTGTATCCTTAATCTTGAGTGACGCAAATTTGCCGGACTTTCAATTCAGAGATTTTCGAATTATACGCTACGACAATTCCTTATATAATTTAGATGTTGTACGTGCTTCTGGGATTTTTTGGAACCGGGAACGTGGCCAGTCTCAGTTCGTTTGATCCGATGTGGACGCGGCACTTTCTGACAGTATTTTCGCCATTTACCATGTGCACTCTGATCGTCCTGAAGACCGCTATACCCCTGCTCATGGTTGGGTGTGCTATTCGCACTCTCGCCCCTGCCAATCTTTTCGCAGGGACGATGCTTCTCGGAGATTGTCTTTCGCTGCCTGTTATGTACGCCGTTACACCTCAAGGCAGCTGGCTCGACATCGGTAGCGCCATTAGTAGATTCGTCATTGCGATCACCCTACCATGTATAATGCTAGTCCTTCATTACATATCGTATCCGCTGGTCAGTTGTAGTTTCAGAAAATTCGGCGACATCCATCTCACGACTAAGCAAAGAGTGTAGCTTGTACATTCGTCAAGACAAAACAGTGAGATTAAACGATCTCAATGTAATCGGTATTATTATGATGTAATAGTTGAATACAGTTATAAATTAAATTTTATAATTTGTATATTTTTAATTTTATAATTATTATTCAATTGAAATACACGTGGAATTTTTTATTGTAAATTATTATTACCCTCACTTGGATAAATTGTCCTCGACCAGAGATTAGAACTTGAACTCCTTGTACTTTTTCGAAGATTTGGTATCTTGATTTTGTTGACGTTTCCTCTTGCTCTGTAATAAAATAAACGGTATATCAGAGAGCAGCTTCGCTTAGCTTAAAGTAGTTTACATTCGTCCGTAAAAACTAGATGCGAGACGTACCTTTTGCCTTTGTACATGGTCTTGGAGCATGTCAGAGAGATCTTCACGACGAAGGTGAGCCTGGCGAGATCGCATAGTCTCCTCGTAGCGTGACGCCATAGCCTCTGAATCCAAATCCAGCTCACTTGGATCAAGAGCTAACTCCACTGCGCCATCCCTGTCACCTTTACCCTCTCCAGAACCTCCTCCGCTAGCCCCCGTTGTACCCAGGTTGCCTCCAGCTCCTGGTGCTCCTGCTCCGGCAGCTCCGGAACGCCGAGCAGCAGCAATTACCGAAGGAGGAGCCTGCCCACCTGCGGCTCCTGTCATGTCGTACACATGTGTGCTTCCCATCATACTCGATCCAAGCCCCTCGGCACGGCGTTCCTGCAATACCTGATAGAGTGCCGGGGTATCTCCACCTTCCATTTCATTTTCAATTTTCTTTTTTCTGAGCTCGATAGTTTCCGGAGTTTCTAGTCCTGCTGGTATTGATGCAATACCACTAGGAGTGACCAGACCCTCAGCTCCCGGTGTAACCAAGCCACTTGCATCGCCCCCTTCGCCATCCTTGCCTTCATTGCCCTCACCTTCGTCGTCATCGTCACCGTTCTCGTCGTCATCCTCCTCCCCTGAAGATTCGGATTCCGGCTCACCCCACATACCTCGATCCACCTCTTCATCCATAGCATCGACCCCTGGTGTTCTAGCCACACCAAAGACGTCACCGTATAACGGACGTCCTGTTTCATCGACAGGTGGTTTTCCCCAGCCACCGGCATGATAACCGAATGCACATCCTTCTGGTATTGGGGCATTCAGCCCAGGTATTTTCAGGTTTGGATAACTCGGTGGTGGGCCGTAACGTTGCATTGCAATCAACCAGGGGGGTGGTACCTTGTGGCAATTCGGCCCAACCGGCATTCCTAGAGCTGTTCTTAATTCGTCCGATAACTCGCCTGGCTTCTTTTCTTTGAGTCGTGTTTCAAATTCTTTTCCTTCATAGTACAGGTCACCGTGAATAGTCATTCGAGGTTTCGTCTGCCACTTGAAAAAAGCGTCGTGAAGTTTTTGATAATCAATGTCAATTTTTCCAAGTTTCGGTCGTGCCCGTTCCCGCATTTTAGCTTTGAGGGTGCGCGAATCATCCCTTTCCTGAAGACTGGCTCGCATTTCCGTGATTCCGGTACGCTTTATGAAATCGGGAAGATCAAACGGCGGCTTCTCGATACCACGTTTGCCCTGGAGGTATTTGCGTTTGAAACACCAGTGCCGAGGCACAGGTACGGTGTTACGATGTGCCTTCAGCTGCACTAATAACTTTGGGTCTCGTGCGGTAACGTCGTGCATTTCAACTACGTCGGGGCGGCCTACCAATTGTTTTAGTTCAGCAACACTCAGCCGTGTTAATCTTTTCAATTTACGTTTAGAAAGTCGGGGCACACCACCCTCGCCCAAACCTTGCCCGCCACCGTGCTGATTGTGCTGATTATGCTGGACGGGATCGTCGTCAAAGTCATCGATTAAGGGAGCCTTACTCGGTGGGCCTGTAGCTGCAATGTTCGATAGAGGTGGATATTGTCCTATTGGCTCTATTTTGTCACCGACTGCCCCTGCACCTGCACCACTCCGAATTTCAGGTTCCGTGAGTTTGAAAGCATCAAAAACTCGCGCAAACTGTCGATACATCGGCTCCAGGTCGTTTATGCTTGGAATTTCTTGAACATACTCAACCTCTGCCTCCTCAATATTCCTAAATTTCGAGTCCGGAGAGAGCTGCTGACTTCCCTGTTTGCCAACACCGTTCTCCACAGTTTTTTTTATCTCTGTACTCTTCTTCTTGCGTTTTTTCTTTTTCTTCCTACTCTTATTTGCTTTTGCTTCGTACTTGGATCGTAATTCCCCTGGCACACCTGGTTCACTAACTTCCCCAGATTGTACAAGTGGATCGTCTAGAGGAACGCGCTCTGTTATCGAGCTTTCCTGAGGGTCAGGCGTTTCTGTAAAGGGGTGTGTTACATGTCCCGGTGGGTTCAGATCGATATCGCCAACTTTATCATTTGGATCACCTAGTTGTTTGGCTCTCTCGGTTTTTAAAGCAAGAGCTTGTTCCAATGCAACAGGAAGCTTAGCAGACCCAATTGTGTCAATTCCCATTACGTCATCTTCACAAGCACCCTTGATCACATCTTCATCCTCCTCATGTTGCTCTACTGTTTGAGCTAGTTGCATTGCTATTGGAGGTGGAACATTCAAACTGAGAAGGCTCGGTAGTGACGTTGAGGGTAATTCTATCGTTCCTGATGGCATCCCCATCGGAGGAGTATTTGTCATAGTTTGGTGAGGGTGATGGGTCTGTAAAGGAACACTCGCTAGCTGTTTTTGGATCTCCTGTTGTTCTATCTGTCTCAAATGATGAGGGTCAAGCATCAGCTGCTGTGCTTGCGCCTGTTAAGAATAAGTATTCAAATTGAGAAAGTGGTAATCAGCAGTTGAGCCCATGCAATGAATGATTACAGAAGTAAACGGTTCATCATACAATTACTAACCTCAGTTCCTAATGTACCATCCATTTCGTACCGATAAATTATACGTTTTGCATGTATGTCATCGGGTATTTCGGTTTCCCGATAATCACAATTTCATAAACACGGTTCACAAACTTAGTCGATCATCTATTTAATATGTTAAAGTTGGCGTCTCGATGCCACTTTATCGGTGTAGAAAGAGACCATAAGATCCATAAAAAGAACTCTGATTCATGTCATGTGCTGCCCTCAATGAAGGCCCAGTAAATTAATTTTGCGGCAAAGGATGTAGGCAAAGAGCGCGTAGAATACCTCAAAATTTAACAAGACAGAAATCCCTCAACTAAATAAAGTTATGTCTAATATAATTAGTTTTGTGATATTTTTTTCAGAAATGAAATGATCACCGTCAAGCGCTCGTGTTCGAGCATAATTCACCGACGAACGATTGCAAAAAATTATTATTCGAATCGGTCAATATTGAGAGGCTATTTGGAAATCTTGGAATCGTTTTTCAAATTCATGAAGGATCTTAATGTAAAGGTATAAATCAATAGCGTATAGTATACGAAATATTAATATTTACGAAATTAGTCTTTCTATACAATTGCTCGCAGCACGTACATACTTATACTCCCACATCTATAGATATATACCTACATACTTCTGAATTTCCGTAAATTGTCTGTGGTGATGATTATAAAATTATTTACTCTAACAAATACATTGGAGTTTGGGAAAATATTCCCAGGATTAATTCCTAATTTCTTTTTGCGCCCAGCATGTAAGAACGTCACTTTGACAATAAATAGTGGACCTGTCCTTAATAGTGCAGGACCATACACGCAAGCGATGCAATCGACACTGGACCATAGTCAAGGTAAAGTTATTCAAAGTATTACCTGTGCAAGCGCAGCTGCACGTGTGCTTAATTTAGTTGTAGGTAGCTACAGGCAGAATAGTAACGAACCCCAAAATTCGTTTTCTCGAAGTCTTTGTATACTTTTGCTCTATTTTATTACTTGACGCGTAGTTATTTTTTGTTCTTCCTGTTTTTATGTTTAATACGGCTATGTTTTTAAGGCACACTCCGCGCAAGTCATCGCTGTATATTTTATCGTATTTTCTCCTCCTTCGATACCACCCTCGTATAAATACATTATAGTTTACCAATCAATTGATGCCTCTCTCCAATTTTAATTTCGATCCATCAATCGCGCTGCCTTTAACAATAATTACCTAGGCATAGGCTACAATATCTGTTCTGTACATCAATTTATGTCTTTCTTTCATGATCTTTACATCCCCCACTAGCAATAGGTACAGGGATAAAGTGGAGAAATTGACATTTTAATGAATACCGATGATGATAATACTAATAATATTCATAAAATAATAATCGTAATAGCGGTAATAGCATTGGTAGAGTAGTAATCGTAGTAATCATAGAAATAATATTGATGATGACAATGACGATGATGACGATGAAGACGACATCAATGATAATAATAATAATAATAATAATAATAATAATAATAATAGTTGTAATAATTATAATAATAGACATAATAATAAAAATAATGATAATGATAATAACAACAACAACAATAATGATAATGATAATAATCAGAATAATAATTACAATAATACGAATAAAAATTAGTAACAAAATATGAGATTTATGAAACGTCGACAGCCCTTTAACGATTACAACCTATTTCTCCGATAGTAGAAAGTAAAATTTGAGCCAAGTTCCAATTTTCCCCTCGACTTCTTTTAAAATAAGAAGTTGATTAGAGTAGGTGCCGAAACGTTTATGTGATTTTGTTCATGATTCCCGAATAAACGAAATTTTCAGAGTATTTCTCATACATACCAAAATATGTATCCGCCAGACTATGCTTATTACAAAGGGATTGCTCGAAGTATCGCCCGATCATAAATTAACAAATGTCGGTACTTTGTAGTACAGTAATCATAGAGCATACGATTGATAAATGTTCAATCTTAGCTGACTATCAACGCGGATCGTTAACGAGGGGAAATAACAAGAGAAGACTCTCATGTTCTGTTACAGCGGCACAAAGAGCTTTAACATTCATACAGATCCCTTCGTTCAGTTCCTGTTGCAGTTGTGAATATTATAGTATGTATAATAATCACACAATTATGCGATAAATTTGCGAAATACCTGTACCAAATACGGCGATGGTTGTCGCCGATCGTATTTACAAATACACCAGCTGAGAATTGTGTATAAACAGTTACTAGACTGCTATCCGACCACTATGTTGCTCTTTTTTTGTATATGCAGAATGAGGATAAAAAATTTAAGAATACTAGTGAGGCGCGTCGTTCCTGCGCGGGCAGTGTTAGTACAGTTCCATTCGTAATTAAGGCACCAGCTTATGACAATGTCCGAGATTCATCCCGCGTGCTTCGAAAGGTTCAGCGGCATATCTGAAAAATGGAGAATGGTAACTACAAGTACAATTTACAAGATTGGGATTTTTATAAACAAGTTCCAATGCAAATGAAGATTTCATGTACCTGAAGGGGGTGTTAGTGTTTCCTCCCTGTAGTCTTTGTAGTGCTGAACTGTTGGGGATGGTGGATGGGTTGGGGATGGGGCGAAAAGAGGTATAGGTGGAGGGTAGTGGACGGGCGGTGGATAATGCATCCACAAAGGAGCTCTGTACGGTCCTGGTGGCAGCATTGAAACACCATAGGCAGGGTGATTGATCTGTACCCCTCCAGGTGCTACATAAGTGTCTACGTTCGTCCTGGGATAAACTTGGCTCAAAGAATACTTAAAAGAGGTTTGCCTGTCCTCAGGCCTGAGCAAGGTTCGTAAGAAGCCAGGTTCGGCACTGGGTTTTTCCTCCCCCAAGATACTGGTTATGCTGTAGGACGAGAGTTGCTTGGGAGAAGGTGGGTGAGCCACGGTAGTGGGAAACTGAGGTGTTGCTCGTCTCTTGGATGCCTGGTCCCCTAGAGTTACACGCTCCAGTTCTCGTAATATTCGTTTGCGAGGTGAAACAACATTTGGGTCCAAGAGCCGGGCCAGCTTGTCGATAACAACACCCAATATTTGACCAGGCGTAGCAACATTATTCCTACGCGTGACTCGGGATACACCGACCATGGAAGAGTCGGTGGCATCTAGCTGCAATGGTATCGGGTCTAGGGGCTTTCTTCTTTTCCTGGCTATCAGGCGGGGATGGGCAGATAAACGATTTCTAGGATCTCGGCGGTAGTAAAAACTGAGCTGGGAAGAAATACCACGCCTAGGAAGTGCTTGTTTCCAACAATGGTCACGCTGCCAAGGACTCGACTGTACCGAGGAATTGTCATCGGATACTGAAAAACAAAATCAACAGAGCGATAAGGCATAGTTCTATATCCTCTGCTTGATCGAGTGATTTGAAAGAAGAGGCTTACCGCTGAGGGAGGTCGAGCTTTCGTGGCGATTCGGTGTTGTGCCAGCCGGAGGCCAGAATGTCTTTTTTGGTACAGGAAACCATGTGGTACGCTCGCCGTCTCTTCTGTGGGATAGTTCAAGAATGAATTTTCCATCCTTGAAGAATTTGAGTCGCCCCCCAGGAGCTGGTAGAAGACGATTCTCCAAATGTACATGCCCCCGACGATTTTGCTGGGGACAGGAGTTCTTCCCATTTGCCTTGGCAAGGGTTGGGTGGAGGGTGGTAGGGTCGTGAGAGCACATCTCTGCTCCAACCCTCACGTGACCCGTGACCCGGGCCTGACATTCCGCTTGCTCCTCCCGCATCCTGACTCGCCACCGCTACCTATCATCCTGCCACCTCAACCATCCATAACGATACCTTGCTGATCCTCGCTGTGTCTTATTATTCTCGAGTAGTTGTGGTATTCCTCCACTCACTTTCGTCTCCACTGTTAACTTGGCTGGGAGTTTTTCGACCACAAATACTTTCAACCGAGAGATCACCCAAGAGGTTATCGCGAAAGAAACACTCTAGTGTAAAATTTTGGTAAATGACAGTTCGACAACGAGTCGGCACCCGCGAAACACCCGTAGTCCACCCACGCATCTGCCCGCCCTACGCTTTCTACCGCGGAGGCGGCACAATTTATTTATTTGTCTCTCGGGAGGTGGACGGAAAATGATCGTGGTAAAAACTCGGGCGAATCCCGAACGATTCGAGATAGTTAAGGGTTTTAATACCAACTTCCAGTCGGTGGGCAATGCGACGATAGCGATGGTGTGTTAAAGCTGATTCAAGGAATAGGCAAGGCCACGGTTCATGGTAGGTTACAGAAACTTTGCTGGATTCGAAATTTACCAATAATAAATCACAAATCACGATCGACGATTTACGATTATTTCCAGCCCGAAAACTCCGGCTCACAGAGAACGGGCTCGTAAGAAGGCACCAAACCGTAGGCGATAATGCTGCCGCTCGTTATCCATTCGTACGCGAAAACAAGGATCGTCGGACACGCACCCAGAGTCCCTAGCCGTTCACACATGTGTAAAATACTTCCTCCGTGTAATAGTTAAGTAAATATTCAGCATCTTCCACGGCTTGTCGTTTACGCGGTTTTATTTACTCGCCAAGATCCTCAACGTCGCCGTTCGTTCCATGGTTTGCCACATCTAATTGCGATATAGGCAATAAAATTACCTCCGCGACGGACCCACTTGCCTTCTCCGTTCTCGTCGGGGACAACACGAATACAACCAAATGCCACTGGCTTCCACTTACGGGCCGACGACTCGCCACCTATCGCCTATCTTGAAGTTCGAGTTGTGACTGAAACTCAAAAGCTGGAATATCCGAGAGTCGAGGATGCGCGGTCGTCAGATCGACAGTCGCCGTGGATTTAACCTAGCTTAAATCATCCGGAGTACCTTGTCCCAACTGTCACTGATAAACAAATAAAGAATTTTGATTAAATAAAGATTGGTCGGCTAATTCACGCAGAAATCGTCGAAAGCAAACGGGCAAGATGGTTCGTAATGTTATCGTTCAGATATTAATCGCAGCCACAAATACACACAATATTCATCAATGCATACCTATAAACTTTGATGTTTGTTTGTCCATAGGCACGAAATGCGGAGAAGGCTATGTAAGTAATTACCATACCATGTACTCGCTATAAAAAAAAAAAAGTCGATTCTCAAAAATATGAATTTGGGTTTTCGAAATTTTCATTAGGACAACTTTGGCACGGTGGCGAGCAGCTCAAAGTGGAGAAGGAATTCGAAAGGAACAGGAGCGAAGACCTTACCTAGCTTCAGAATGTCGTGACTTGAGAAAGGCGGAGAAATGGAGGATGCAAATAATCAGAGAGGTTGCCAAGAAAGTTGCCCAAATTCAAAACGCCGGTCTTGGTGAATTTCGGATAAGAGACTTGAACGATGAGATTAATAAGTTGCTCAGGGAAAAACGACACTGGGAGGCTCAGATCAAGGAACTCGGAGGACCTGATTATTCACGTGTCGGGCCGCGTATGCTGGATCACGAAGGGCGGGAGGTGCGTACCGCCTAAATGCCTGTAACAAGTTGTTTTTTTTTTTAGATGTGCTTGAAAATCTCATTTTACATTCTAGGTACCAGGTAATCGTGGTTACAAGTACTTTGGAGCAGCTAAGGAGCTTCCTGGTGTCCGGGAGTTGTTTGAGCAAGAACCTCCACCGCCACCCCGAAAAACTCGTGCAGAGCTGATGAAAGACATAGATGCGGACTATTACGGGTACAGGGATGACGATGACGGTATTCTATTGCCGCTCGAAGCCCGAGCTGAGCAAGAAGCCAGGGCTAGAGCGGAAGAAAATTGGGAAGCAGAAAGCGAAAAGAGGAACGAGGAGAAAAAGGCAGAAGTAGAAATAACTTCCCAGAGATCGATACCCTCACAGGCGGACATACAGGAAGCTCTGTTGGCACGTAAAAAACAAGAATTACTTGAGAAATATGTAATTTAACATTTTTTTATTCATATCTATCATGACTAGATTAGGGAATTATCAACAATTGTCAATCTTCTCATCACCACTTTGTATTTATTATATTCTGGAGTAAACTTTTATAAAACCCGATTTCAACAATGAATTGATGTTCACTGTCTTCTAATATAAGAAAAATGATTCAAGGTACGGGTGGTAGTTCATTTTGTGCAGTAGACGATTAATTAAGTTTCATTGATTATTAATTATTTAGCATTCATTAATAGGTATTGTTATTCATCGCTCATTATTACTACCGATTATTATTGATTGTACCTAGCCTGGCCGGTGTACTCGGGTCAGTTGTCATACATACATACGTATGTAAATGCTTATATCTCGAGAATGATATATAGCAACACAGGTAGAAGAAGTGCTTGATCCTTTGAAATACTAGAAATGAGATCGATATTTGCCCCGATTTAGAATTCGGATAGAATCAATGCTATATGATTCCATAATAAGATTTTCCGATGCCAGGCTTGGCAGAATACACGCGACTTTGACGTACCTGTGTGACAATTATTAACAACAAGTTGTCTGAGAGCGAACAGGCGTATGCGGACGTGGGTATAAATTTTGTGTAATTTCACTGGTACAAAACAATTTGATATAAATGTATAACACGTATCATATACCGTACTCTATAATGTATAATATTGAGATTGCTCAAGGTGAATCGTAAAATGTGAATGGTGGTGACGAGTAGTGATTACTAACTAGCGAATAGTGAATAATGAATAATGAATTATAAAATACTACCCGAGTGTGACTAGGAGGCAATTGACGAATAGAAGCACACGAGCCTACACTGTTGTTGTCGGTGTATTTTTGCCAGTGACTAGCAAGAGTTTGAAATGCGATTTTCCCGAGCATTACGAACTGCTGGGTGTAAGCGTACGTCAAGAATGGTATAAACATTATTCGATTTACCGTGGTAACAACCAAATGGAGAAGAAAACGTAAACTCTCTCAAACTCTCCGTTTCCTTAGGGTCGCAACAAAGCGTGCCATCGTTGCACCTGTGCGTTGTAAGCCGGCTGACGAACAATTCGCATATCGTTCCAGTGCTGCAATTCTTCTGGACCCGAACTGTTCAGTCCCAAGCATAGCCAGCCGATCATCTCACGTCCCTTTCGACCCATACCACCTCTTCGACGGTTGTAGACGGACAGGAATAAAGTGACCTCAGCCAGTTGGAACAGGGCAACCTGTTTTCGCATGCGAATATCAGATATAGAGTCAAAACAGAGAAGATATGGACCGGTAAACTCGGTTCGCTTACCTGAAATACAAACGTTTCCTTGTAAAGCGGATTAGGCTGCGCTCGTTTCAGACCGGTTTTCGATCGGCCCATTTCGCGAGCGTTGCTGTCGACCAGAGCCAGCTTGACATAAGTATCAGGAGGCCTGGTATCATTTCCACCGCCACCCCGAAAGTGAGATCCCTTGATAATTTCCACAGATAATCGGCCTGTGGTGCCGTTGTAAGCCAGACCGATTAGGATCTCCGCTATGCTTCCGCCACGCATCCCGGTGCCGCAGAGCGGTACCGGAGGTGGAGACGCGTAGGAACGGACCGATTGTTGGGAACCTGTTGAATCGCTGCGGGTTAAACTGCCGCTTGTTCCCCAATCTTGAGCCTTTACTCAAAAACCAGAAATATTCATGAATTAGTAAACGATGAAGGCGTTTTATGTTTTATGTCATTCCATTCCCCTCAAAGCAGGTTACCGTTGACAGAGATCGAGGTAGGCACTGAAGTGGTAGCCATAGCGTGGTTTCCAGCTGTAAGTTTATCTGATCAAAAGATACTCTCGCCTCACCCAACAACCTCTCTCTGCGCATTCGTCCACTCCACCAGTAAACCCTTAGCCTAGCACCCATCCCATTCACATCCTCGGGATTTACACGATGCAACAAGAAACTCTCCATGTACTGAGGGCTCGTTCCTTGACGGACCCGAGTTTTGCGTCGCTGCTTTTTCGTCGGGAGCAGAACCAGACGAACCTGACTACCACCGATACCGCTTGGGTAATTTCGTCCCTGCAATACGTGGATCTGCGAAATGAATATAAGATGCAAACAAAAATCAACTCTTCATGTATCAGCGGCATGAGTGATCGGTAATAACGTTGTACTTACCGTCATTTCACGCATTGGCGCATCGTACATAAACGCCACTTCTAAACTATTGACCTCATCGGTTGGAATTTCAATCAGAGGAAGTTCATCCTGATCGCGAGAACTTCTTCGTCGCACCACTTTCTCGTCCTTTGCTCCGTCTCTAGCAATTTCTTCAGTCTCAACGACATTTGGCGTTCCCACTTCTACTACACACTAGAAAAATTAATAATTAGTAGCTAGGTGTGCGCAAACTACTTCACAATGATGAGATCGGTTATGTTCCACAGAATAAAGACCCAGGCAATCTCTAGTTCACGTAAACCGTGCATACCTCACGTATCTCGCGTACCTGTCGTTGATCCTGAGATTGTTCCTCAGGGCAGCTGCCGCTAGACCCCGTACCTGCATCTGTTCAATGCATAAAACAAAACCGAATAAACTAATAAAGAATAAACCTCGAGTCCCAGCGAAAAATGAAGCAATCCTATACCTGTGATAGCCGGCTCATCTGTTTGAATAGTAAGACTATCCGGTAGAAGATGTGACCCAGAATTCAATCGGCGTAGTGCATCTTCCTCAGAGTCAGAACTGGTCTCCAGATCCGATTGGGAGAACGTTTTTCCTGGATCAAATTTTAGTCATTGAGATATTATAGAGAAACGAATCCATAACAGATGAGACAAATCTACAATTAAGAGAAAATTCAAAACCTGTTACCTATGCATCTTCCCAGCTGAGTAGATGAACTATTATTTGATTGGCAGAGTGGTACGCACATACCACCGAAATAAGCAGAAGATGCCGATGATGTAAAACACCATTTCCTCGACAAATAGAGGAACAGGACGAGAAGGAGAGCACCAAATCCGGCGATGGCACCAACAAACGCCGCTGCCTCCACAGGTACTGCAATTTAGTGACGTGACGTATGTGTCGGTGGCAGTAGAGTCATATGTGACACAAGTTAAAGACAAGTGCATGTGTGTGAGAAGAGTCTCTGCGTGAACGACAAATACGAATGGAAACATTACAGAGACCATGAATTGATCAACATTCTTTTAAGATGAAGTCGTGCTCTCGTAAATCAGAGTGGACTCACCCGCAAGAAAATGGTCCGACCCAGCGAGAATCATACTCGCCTAATTCGTAATCCTATAATATGCGTACATTGAGAAGATAACGAAACCTTTGCCGGGGTAGTGAATTCATCATCTGGGTAATCAAGAGTCAGGACGTCCTTGCGTAGGCGTTCGAGTATCCACGTTTCTTTTTATTTACAAACAATGCCATGAACGTCTGGCCCTTATCTGACCCATCCAGTGGCATCAAGTGGCATGCGCCTTCTGCCTCGACAGTGGCTCATCGTTACATTCGCGAGAGTTGTAATCCCCCACCGCTCCGACGAATTGCCACTAACCACGTTCCGATAGAAAGTCAACCCAACTTCCCTGTTTTGCCATGGACTTTCGTTAATCCTTCATCCACATTTCATTCAAGTGTTCTGGTGTTCTTCATTCATCTTGTGCTCCAATTCGTGAAGTATCAAGTAGAAAACAACGAGCAGACGACGTCTCGAGAGAATTTGGCATGGACTGCGGCTAGCAGAAGTCAAGTGGAGTCTCAATTCCATTAACGTTCTTTCGCTATCCGAGGTGCGGGAGAGAAGTAGAATCAAAATAAGCTCGGAACCGTCAGGTGGCTACTGCTGTCGCTGACGGATTGATTGACGCAAGATTTATACCATTAAGATCAGGAGAGAATAATATAGAAAAGAAAGTAAAGTAAGAACTCGAAACACACGCATACATTCTCATTTTACGTTATTCTGTAATTGCAGAAGGCAAGGACGACTCAACCATGGCTGTCGGTGTATTCCCAGCCCTTAAATTGGGCATGCTGCTCATAAGACAGATCAGCAAACCACTAACCCAAATGTTTATTAATCAGGCAAAAAATCATCCAGTTTTCAGGACTTACTTCATCATACCACCTGCCCAATGTACGTTGCCCGTTGCTAATAGATATAGACAAATTATTATGTCATAATTCTGCTCATTATCTTGATCTTATTATAGTATATCATTGGGCAGAGGTCAAAGGGAAAATGTACCTGATGAACCTTGGGAAGCCAACAAAAGTAGCAAAATTGAACGAGGCAATGGCTATCGAGCTTGGGGCTAATCTGATGGGAGAAGTGATCATTTTCAGTGTTGCTGGGGGTTGTTTAGTGCTTGAATATTCCAGGCAGGCGGCAAAGGAGGCAAAAAAGGAGGAACAGCGTTTGGCACAAATACAACAGTTCACCAATGATATTGAGATGTTGCATAGCACGACATTGAAACAAGGAATCGAAATAGCACAACTTGAGGCCATTGTAAATAAGTTGGCTAGTCAAGCAAAAATTAAATTACCTAGCAAGGGTACAGGGAGTGAGACATCTGGTTCCGAAGGTGGCGGTTTGCAAAAAAGCAGTGAAACCCGCACTGGAATTAAACTAGCAGCTCAAGATGCTGCTTCTGGAAATGACACACCAAAAAGATGGGAGACAGAGCAAAATCGATCTGTAGTCAGTCGTGCTATTGTATACTTTGAAAATGACGTCAAAAGAGACAAGCTTAGTTAATTTTGAATTGAGGAATCCCTGTTTTGGTTCTACTCTTGTACATAGTACGATCTCAGATTTTATAAAAAGCTCAGATGGAGCAGTTCACTGAAGCGTGTGTTGAGCGTATGCATTGCCTTCCTCGTACAATTACATCGGCATTGACATTTACATCCGCGTGTGTGTGCTAATGTACGTGCCTACAACAATTATGCGTATTTACACATATAAAGAACAAATAAAATCAATTTAGTTTAATTCAAGTTGATTCCATCCTTGAGCATTCTTTGCAAGGTATGTATTCGTGATTCCAAATTTCCAAAGTCAACTTCTGAAAATTTAACAAATCACATGATTAGGTTGTCACGCTTGTACTGTCCATATGCATTATAGAATGTACATGTCGATATAAACCTCTGGCATCTAACTGACGATATCTCGACGCCCTTGAGCATGGAGAATCTGCTGATTTCATTGAAGCTGCAGGAGTTGTACCTGCTGTTCAATAAAAATACCGTTCCATGAAAAATTTTCAACTTCAGGATTCAATGAGCTATTTCAGGAAACGCAATACTCAATCGTGTGGTTTAAATTGAAACTGCTATACCTGACGACAGGCTGGCATGTTTTGAGCGGGTGCAACTCGAGGCCGATCGACTTCTGCGTCTTCTGCAGACAGAACGACGACTTTGTAAAGGGAACGATGTTGGACTGGAACCTCTAGGCTTTCTGCAAGCAGATTTGTTCAAATCGCGTAACTTTGACATCAGTGTAGCATTTTCGACACGCAGCTTCTGGATACGAGCTCGAAACAAAGCACGCTCTTCAGTTACCGCGTTTTCCAAAGATCTGACTGCTTCTAGCAACCGTTTAATGCCCTTATCTGAAAGGTCTCAGAACACATGATGTACCACACTGGTTAGAACGTGACAAACTGGGAAACTGGCAAATATCCTTATCGTCAATAAGAGAGTACCATACCGCCATTGGGCACTCTCCGTTTTTCAGCAACGAGTCTCTTGTTGTCTAAGGTTAATCGTTCGACTCTCTTGTGAAGGTCTTTGATATTACTGTGGCCGGATCTGCATTTCTCGAGTTCGCTCATCAACCTTTTTATTGTCAATTGCAATACAGCCACATCCGGGGGACCACAATACTCCAGAGGCAACGGGTAATGGATTCTTAAAGGGGCAATCCAAGGGGCTGGGTTTCATCCAAGGAAGGAGGAGAGAATCAACTGTATGCCTAGGTGGAGTAAGATTCATTTGACCCTGGGACATTCAGTCCACTCAGGGTTGCATCGCTTACCGATCAAATTCGACGCTGTAAGTGACAATCAGATATCGTCTGTTACTGGTCTTGCCAGTCAATACTTCACGTCTGTCGCAACCCTGTGTTCTTTGAGAGCGTAAGACCTCCAGATCCTCAAAGGTCAGAAGATCAATGGTAACAGAGTCACTGGTCTGCATAGAAATCCATAAAACTCAGGGCAAAAGTCCACAACAACCCAAAGGAGCAGTGAGATTTTATGATTGTTATAGCTTGAAGTTGTTGCTTATAAAAGACGGTTACCTTTAACAGAGCTGATTGTAACATAGCGACAAATACATCAAACTGCTTAAAATTCCCTGTCTTCTGAGTTAGATTTTCTATATCTGTAATATTCGGAAATTCATGAAAATTTAAAGGTTCAGGGAGCAAAAGTTGATATAAAGTTGAGCAGGTACAAACAGGCTGTGTCGTAGGAAGACTGCCAATCTTCAGCAGTCTGTTTGTCGGTGACAATGAGTTCCAAGCTACGACGGCATAATCCCCCACGAGCCCTTGACACCCTCATTTTAACCACGTATTCTCTGCCCCCGTTGCACACATTCGTGGTGACAAGATTCGCGTCTAAGTCATTCATAATTGCGCTCTTCCTCGAATATGAAGCTAGAATCAAGCCATTAACCACCTGGAAACATGACGCGAAGTCATCCCCGACCAAACGTTGATCCCGAATAACAAATTGAGAGTGGTAAAATTTTCGTCTGACGATCTGACCAAGCAAAAAACCGATCAATTTGGCTACGGTTTTGATAGTTTTGACGTTTCTTGATGACACATCGTTTTGATGACAATGCTATGACATCTGAACTGACACTCGGCTTTACTCGGCATCCCTCGGAGGGAAGGAGGATTGTTTTGTGTTAGGTTAATTTATCTTATTAGTAATTACAACTTTATTCAGTACTTGCGGCGACGTCAACGAATTTGACGACGACTGTATGACCACGACTGGTTAAAGAGGTGTTTTTACATTGATTTATACTAAGGCTATGTCTTGGACTGAACCCAAGGGGCGGGTCTTCTACCCCTCAAAAAACCTACGCATGGAGGTATCTGGCATTGCCTCCCACCCCCTGGGTTCAGTCCAAGACATAGCCTTAGTATAAATCAATGTAAAAACACCTCTTTAACCAGTCGTGGTCATACAGTCGTCGTCGTCGTACCTTCTTCGTCGAATACTCGCTGAGGTGAACGTACACCCCGGTACTGACGCGATTCACTAGGTACACTTATACCTTTTTATACGGTAATATTTGACTGAGTTACCTTGCTTGGTTTAAATAATTCACTTCTTATATCATTCGGTTAATAGGTCTACTTGTACCTATTAATCAATACAGACGATCCACTTGTATCGTAGTATACTCACATTATTCGTACCCTTGTAAGCATATGCGATCAGATTTGAATAAATTACTTTGTTTATTAAAGTTGTGATTGCATCCACACACTGAGAAAATACAAGCGATTCAGGAGAACCTACTCGTGCTAACACAAACAAAACATTTTTTGGTCCTAGACATTCGTGGGCGACGTGATATCAAGAAACAAGTAGTGAACGTGCACTGTGACGTGGTCAAGTTCCTCCTCAAGTTCCTCATATTTTTTGGAGTACACACAAACGAATAAACGTTGATAAAATAAGAATTAGTGAAACTTCATACCAAGTTTGATAGGGCAGTGATAAGAATAGATGAATACCCCCTGGTTACATAGTACGTACGTAGTATAGGCCATAGGCCTATTTGTAATAAATATGTGGTCATTTTTCTCACGCGACCCAACTAAAGACTTTCCGTATGAAATTGGAGAACCTGTTGCTGGTTTGGAAGACAAGAGTTTGTGGACACTACACTGGGCAAAAAGAAAGGTAACTAAGTAATTGTTTTGGTGGAACATCATAATCACACACCTAATTTAATCTAGCGTAAAGTACCTGATAAACCTCTATCCTAATATATTTTTTATAGGGTAGAACCACAGGAGATGTAGCCGATGTGTCTGTATTTGTTTTTGAGTTGAAAACTAACGGAGAGGCACAGGCTGAAATTGTCAGAGCTGCTGTGAAAAGACTCAAGACCCTTAGGCATCCTAGCATACTGACTTATCTTGATAGTCTTGAAACAGATCAAATGCTATACCTGGCAACAGAGAGAGTGGAGCCTCTGCATACTCGTCTTCGTAACAACAACATCGTAGATGAGAAGCAGAAAGAGTTCTACCTGTCATGGGGAATTTTTCAAATCACGGTAAATACGAGTTTGATCAACAGTCAGACCTACAATAAAATATAGACAATTTGGTAATTCCAGTTGTATTGTTCCGTTCATTTATATTGCTTCTATCTTAACTAGCGTGCCCTCAGTTTTCTCAATAACGATGGAAACTTAAGACACAACAACGTCAATCTTTGGTCAGTTTTTGTTAATGTGGAAAGCGGAGAATGGAAACTGAGCGGTGTTGAGTACACCACAGCAGTCAATGCTGTATATTCTCAGCTACCGCCAGCTTTACGAATTTACCAACCTTTGGAAGCTAAAGAGAATTCCAAGCCACCTACAAAATGGTAATTATAAGGTACCTCCAAATCTTTGTCTCAATTCAACTAACAATTGACTCATTCTTTCGAATGTTCTTCCTCATGGATAGTTCAACAGATGCGTGGGGTCTAGGCTGTCTTATTTGGGAGGCATTCAATGGCCCACTAAATAGCAGCAGCGAATTAAAGACAAAAACAAATCAGGTAAGAAACTGCGTTACACTCAAATTTTCTAGTAAGAAATGGTACGTGTATCATCATTCATGTAACTCTTGATGTTTATAGTTCAATCAAATAGTCTGTTCAAAATATATAGATACCTAAACATCTGGCTGCTGTCTTTCGAGAGCTTACCAGCAGTAATCCAGAGGGACGACCAAATCCAGCCGACGTCATTGCACGTTGTAGGAGCAACGGTGGTTACTTTAAAAATGATTTGGTTGATGCTTTACTATTTCTCGAGGAAATCCAAATGAAGGAAAAAGGCGAGAAAGGCAGATTTTTTTCTCAACTCGCTGGGCAGCTGGAGAATTTTCCCGATGGAGTTGGTAGGTACAAAATTTTACCTCAGCTATTGGCTGCTTTTGAATTCGGGGATGCTGGAAGTGCGGTACTACCGCCACTACTCCAACTTGGTCGTAAATTGCCGGACGCCGAGTATCAGCAACGCGTGGTTCCATGTGTCGTGAAATTGTTTGCCTCCAACGACCGAGCTACTCGCCTTAGACTGTTGCAGCATCTCGAACGATATGTCAACAATCTCCAGCCCTCCACCGTTAATGAGGCAATTTTTCCGCAGGTAACGACTCGTGGCAAAGCCCATCTACCAATGGATCAATTTGTTTGTGACTAGTAAACGAAATGCACATGAAGCATTACTTTAATCACAGGTAGCCCGAGGCTTCCTCGACACAAACGTAGCCGTACGGGAATACACAATCAAGTCGGTAGTCCATTTGGCACCCAAGCTCGACTACAATAATCTTAATGTGGAGGTGTTGAGACACTTAGCCCGACTCCAATCGAAGGATGAACAAGGTCACATTCGAACGAATGCCACAGTATGCCTAGGAAGAATTGCACAGCATTTACATCCCCAAATTAGACAAAAGGTACGAAAAAAAGCATTACTTTTCTGGTGAGAATTAACAGTTGACATTAACCTGACCCAGTACGGAAGTCCGAAATTAACGTTATCGCTTTGGTTCCAGGTTCTGATCGGAGCGTTTGTTCGAGGCACCCGCGATCCATCCGCATCCGCACGTAGCACGAGTATATTAGCTCTTGCTGCTACTCAACAATATTTTCTTTTACAAGAAGTTGCAAACCGAATACTTCCGGCTCTATGTCCTCTTGCTACGGACGTAGACAAAGGAGTGAGGGAAAATGCCTTCCGAACGATTCGGGGATTCCTTTCCAAACTCGAGCGAGTGTCGGAGGACCCGGGGCTTCGCGAATCAATGGGTAAAACCCTCTCATCCGATCACCACCAAGTTGATCGAGTATTCCGACTCACATTGGCGATCCAATTTTTCAGAGGCTGATGTGAATACGGCTACGCCGAGTCTGAGCAATGCTGCGGCGACGTGGGCCGGATGGGCTGTCACTGCTATGACGGCCAAGTTCTATCGAAGCCAGTCCGACACACCAAAATCATCAAACAGTCACGTTTCGAGAATTCTACTGAGCAAACCAGCCTCTCTCGGTTTGTAGAATTGTACATTATTCATCGAGCAATGAAATTCCACGCTTGTTTGCACACGTTTAATCCCGCAGAGCAAGCTAGCAGTTCCCAAAGTAGTGCCAGTACGACGACGACAACGAGTAGCGCAACGAGCATGACGTCGCTGGACCACGATCAGGACCAAGATGCCCAAAATACGGCCAATACTAATTCCGACTACGAATGGGAATGCTGGGAAGCTGATAACTGGGGTGATATGGAACAACAATCTTCGGCGAACGTCAACTTCGGGACTCCTGTCACTAAGCCTTTCGGCACAACTTCATCCTCTACTGCTGGTCCAAAGGGCAGCGATCCACAATGGGCAAGTCTGGAAGAAGAGCCGGTTGGTTGATACGATAGTACATATGTATAGTTGGTTACAAACGTGGTTTTAAAACGTCGACTAAGAGCTGCGACTCATGCTTCTTTGTAGGAAGAAGAGAGTCAGCAAGCATCAAAAATTTCAGTGTACGAAGAAGGTGTACAAGATGGGTGGGAGGATTCGGAGTTTCAACCGCTCGAAGCCTTCGTCCCTCCGGAACAATCGGGTAAGATATTTTCTACACGCGTCTCTTATTTGGATACCATATTTCGGAACTGTTCCACGGAATTTTTTCAGATGCTAATAGCAAGCTTAAAGAAGCTAGAAGGAACCGGGAGGAACGGAAGTTGGCGCGTCAACGTCAAATGGAAGCCAAGAGGGCGGCGAAGGCGCGAGATACCGGTCCAGCTAAGATGATTTAATTTCACGTACCGGATTGCCAGGAAATGGGAACAATTGTATCTCGATCATGATAATAAAAACCGCCATAGAAATGGATTGCTCTTAACGAGATCTAATATTCAGACCGTATCAATCATCCGACTATCGATTGTCATTGTCATTGTTAGAATTACTTATTACTAGTTACATGAGTCGTCAGCGATTTCGAATGTACATCTTTTCATACGACTTGTTTTATCTAACGAATCAATAAACCTCGACCGAGCTGAATTTTGAAAACAGCTCGCCCGATAACTTCTGTTCAACTTCGAGAGTGATAATTTCACGTAGTTATCAGGTATCAAAATTTTACTTTATTCGGATAAAGTAATTCTGTAGAGGTACGAAAATTGCTTCTCTGGTCCTCGAGCAGTGCTCAGCTGTCGTCCATACGCTCACTGAGTAAATTCTGAATCGGCATTGGCTCGTCCGTTGCCTCTTCTGGCGCTTTTCCATCCTCCTCTGTAGATTCATTGCCGGTTGTAATACGAGTTTGTTCGTCCTCGTCATCCGTGTCATCGTCGGCACCGGGATGCGCAGGGACATGATGAGTCGGGCTGAGGGCTCTTTGCGTTGTACCGGGTTTCTGCCACTCCTTTTGCGTGCTCTAACGAACGAAAAAAAATTCGAATCAAGTTCCGGATCCAGCTGAACCGTGGACCCTTCGGAATCTTTTACACTTACGTTTATCTGCGCCTTCATGCTGCTCACTTTTTCGACGTAGTAATCGTAAACAAACTTCGCCATGTGAGGCATATCCTCGATGACGATCGGTGGCTCTGAAACGGGTGGTAACGGACCCTCGTTCAATCTCTGGGCTGGGTAAGTCTCTTGCGGTAGTATGTGAAGCTTCAACGGTCGCTGCATCAGCTGATCAAACGCCGGCGTCAGTTCGAAGCAGTTTTTGAAGAGAGAAACTCTGGCGAAAACATAGAGACCGAGCCTGGCACGGGACATGGCGACGACGAGACGTCTGACGTCTCTCAAATGACCGACCGCTCGCGTTTTCACGAGAGACAACAATATATAATCATTCTGCTGACCCTGATACTTGTCCACGGTGGTAACTTTGTTCGGGCGACCGATCAGCGGATTATTCGCGCATCTGATATTGATCACATCCCTGACGAGATGCTTCTGACCGTTGTAAGTGGTCAGTATGCTGATTCTGTCCGCGGGATAGCCCAGTAAACGCATGTACATAAAAACCGCGACGCAGTATTCAGCTTCGGCGAGGTTTTGGTAGAAGTAGGCACTGGGTTCGCTCTCGCCGACGCCATTGAAGTCTTCCACGTTGATCAATTGAAAGTCAAAAACGAAACCGGCGTTAGCAACGAGATACTCGGGGCTCTTCTTCACATGTTCCAGGTTGCCGAGCTGTTTGTAACGCCAGTTGTAAAGATTACATATGCTAGGCCTGGCTCGACCTTGGCCGTCTAAATCAACCGTAGGAACTCCGAGCCTCACGAATCGTGCGAAAAGCGACTGTTCCATATTGGAATATTTCTGAAAAGCCATATTTTTTATCACAGGAGGTAACTGATGGTGATCACCGATCATTATCCAACGCTTCAATCGATTGTAACCGTCTTGTGGATTCTGGAGTAGCAGTGGTATGAAAGTTTCGATTTCCAATATTTGGGCAGATTCTTCCATAAGTATGTTGTCGTATTTGAATCCCATGTCAACCAGTTCCCGTCTCTTGAGCGCTGCGTGGGTACAAGTCATCGCTATGACCTTCGCCTCTTTCACCAGTAAATATTTTGACCTGTCAAGCCCCGATCGGAGTAGTTCAAAGGCACGAAACTCTTCAAGTTGAGTAAACATCCTTTCGATGTACCTGCAACCGTGGAAAACCCGTCGCGGTTTATGTTGGCATTCAAGTAGATTTTCTGATTCGAGATTAATTGATAAAAATTTACCTGAAACAACCTTGCGCGATTTCCATATCCTCGTCGTACGATTTTTGCTTGAACAGTGGTTGCGGCGCATTATCGAAAAATTTGTGGAATGGAAATTCGTCGGAGATTATGCCAGGAGATGGATTTTTTCCGGACCTTTGCTTGATTCTGCCGTTGAATCGTTCCCATCTAGCGAGCACTTGGTACATGAAAAAGTGCCCCGCTGTTTCACATGTATAAGCGACGTCCCCTTTGACGTCAAGAGATTCCTGCAATCTTTGAACTTCCATTAGTAGATCCAATCTCTTTGCTAGAACGTAATTGACCCTTCCGTATCGGCTGAAATCTTTTTCAGTCTCAAGTGCTTCCTCGCCATGACCGAGACGCAAAAGATGTCGTTCGTCTATGTCCAGCGCCATGATTTTTTCGAACAATTGATTGAGGGCCTGATTCGAATGTGTCACGATCAACGTACGTTGATTAGGAAAATTGTGGTAGAGATTTGATATTATTTGAACAGCGACGTCCGTTTTACCGGTTCCGGGGGGTCCGACCACCAAAGTCAGTCCGGGTTGCATCCCAGCACGAATTGCTTCTACTTGCGTCGGTGTGAAGGGGATCTGATTTCTGAAACAATGATCTCGATATTGTGGCATCAAAATTTCAATTAAAAATCACAACCAACCTCTTTGGTTCGTTGGCTTTGTACGGTCCGCGGCTCGGAGGAACGTGGGGTTCGACGACGATGACTTTTTTCACAGGAAGCTTGTTCCGTCTATCGATTACCTCCTCAAACGTTAATCGAAACGGTCTGACCAATTTGCTCTCGTCGGTTTCCTTGATGTTGATTTCATAGCCTGGAAAACTTGCCTTGAGGTGATCGATATTCAGAAAAGTGTCGTTGAAATCCATCGTCGCAATTTCGTCAGGCATTCTAAAAATTTATTCCCATTCAACGATTATTAAATCCATCGGAATCTCAACAGCATCGCAGTTATCGAAAGCACCGCGTACCTGAAATATTGCGCAGCGCCAGGATCCCCGTATCCAAGAATGATGTTGTGGAGCCAATCGGGTACAACGCACTCCGTGTTCATCAGCTCCCTGATGGTCTCGAGAACTGCCTTGAAGTTATTTTCTTTCGGTTTACGTCTCATAATTATATTGAATCCCTCGTAGACATCCTCCTTCCCATGACTCGCCATATCCATATCTATGCGGTATTGATTGGAATCCAACCACACACGGTAAGTCCTGTTCTCACCAGGCAGTACAGGTCTCGGTTCAGGGCCATCCTCTATGACCCTTCCGTTAGAATCCAGCATACCCTCAATCTCGCATCCACGGACGGTCGTTAAACCAACCTGGGGCACAAATGGTAGCTTGTGACTGTACTTAGTACCTGAAATTTTTGTGCGAAATTTATTCGATCGTTTTTTCATTTTACACATTCTTTTATGTTTTCCCAATGCTACGTATTTCGAAAAGTGCGAAAGGCTCACCAATTGTGTTGGGAGGCTTGATGGAAATTAAAAAGCAGACGTCGTGCTTCCTGAGGCTCTCCCATTCCGTTTTGATCTCTTTACGGACACTCAGATTAACGGTAACGTCCGCTCTTACGCGGGAAGGCCTATTCTCTCCTATGTTCGGTTTTGCTACCTCAACAACGGCAAACTGTGTTATCGGTTGTGCCATTCTGGCCCATCCGCCATAATAAACGCTATCGTCTTCAGCGCGCCTGCAATGTGAGTCAGATAAATCGAATTATGCACGTGAAGGCCTGCAGAAATTAGAGAAGATTACGATTATCCGCAGAAGGCGGACGCGACACGAAGTTTGACTCATTGCATTACATATGAACATCGGATAAGGATCGAAGGTAGACGGGCATTGGAGATACTCTTCTACATATACTGACCATGGGCTCAATCTGCTGACGGAGTCCTCGATATCCTGTCGTATTTCATCTGAAAAATAAACGTAACAACGAATGTGTGAATTCGCGGTGATGCAATCGCGTCACTTGTGTCTACACGTGCTCGCCGTATGCGTAAACACCAGACGGCATGGAATGGGGCGAACGTGTTTTTTAAGCAACAGGTGCATGCGCTGGACCGACACTTACAGGTGGATTCGAGCCTGAAAAGATTGAAGTTCCTGAGTAGATAATCGTGAAGCGTTAAGAATTGAAGATTCAATTTTGGTAGCGCCAGACATCCTTCACCGGAAAAATATTCAGTTGGGACGATACTTTCGTTCCAAACGACCTCTTCGGTCGGGTAGAGCGGCATCTCATTTAATTCCTCGAGTTGCGATGACCGTCGTTCGTGTCTCGATATCTGTGAAACGAAAGACGTGTAACATCGGGACTTGATCCTCAAACACTCGTCGATTATACTGACCAGTAATTCTCGTAGAAAGTCCAAGTCTAATCGGTACCAATTTTCATCCGCTTCCCGCTCCTCGGGTGGGACGAGGTTCAGATATGTAGCGATTGATCGCAGTTTTTCCTGACTGCGAAACATTAACGATATTCAATAATTATACCTGGCCTTTTCGCGCATTCTAATATTCGGATTCAGGCCAATTAAATTCATCGAGCGTACCTCAGGGCCCCGAAGTGCTTATGGAGCGTTTCTCTGGTATCGACACTCGCCACATTTGCCAGCGCAAAACTACGTAGATCCGGAAATTTCGCAAAGGCAGCCTTCTGTTGAATAGAAATCGAAATAATATTAGTTTTCAGGGCTGCAATTAATGCAATATGTATTATCTTATATTAAAAAAAAAAAAAAGAAAACAATGAGCTAATTAGGTGTGTATTGACTTTGAACACATTTCAGAAGAAAGATAGCGAGAATAACGATCGATTCCTTTCATCGTACAATTTCGGATGGTATCCATCTGAACAATTTACCTGAAGTGATGTAATTTTCGTATAGTGTAGCTGCGTCATGTCATGATCGGTAAGGGGATCTCCGGTTTCCTCGCTAATCTCAAATCTTGCGTAAAATTTGAGCATCTCCAGCAGCTGAAATCAATTCTTATGTAAGAATTATGACACAGGAAATTACCTGTATTCGGAAGTGGATTCTCATCTGAATCGACGATGTAGCATAATATGCCTAAAATATTTCGCAAATTTATCCTTTGATAATTTTTACAATCGGTCAACATACATATCGAATATTACGAATTGTCAAGTCACGGCACTCTTCCGATCGTTAGTGAATCTTCTTTCTATCCAAATTGCCCCTCGCATTATATACCAAATAAATTATTATATTTTATAAAATCAATGCACGAATATCCGAAAGCCTGTTGGATCGCTATATTTTCGTACAGAGTTTACGATCCTGACTCAGCTACGAAATGATCGTCATACGCCCATTGATTAGATTATCATATCAAATTATCACCGTGGAACGATCCATGTTACAAGCTGATGCAAGACCGACATTCAGCTAATACGTACAAACATGTGAACCGAAAATTCTCAATTTCGTGATAACATTTTTTACGGATTTCGAAAAATAATTACGCTCGTAAATTTTACAAACAAGGCGTGCATTTGGGTGAATTTTCAATGAAAATAAATATTGTGATAATAATAACAAATTGATAAAATCTTGACACGTATCTGAATTTGTTGTTCATCAGCCTTCTCCCCCGCCACCCCCCCAATCGTCTCCTATCAGCGCTTTTTCGTTCCCCACTTTTTCCTTATCCCCTTCCTCCTCAATTCTCGTATCGCAGCACAAGCCTTCAGGCATTTATTTATAGTTGTGTGCAGAGGCAGGTACGATTACACGAGTATGTTAATAAAAGATTCTCGCCGTTCAGTGCGTCCTTTGACTTCGTAGCGTGCACGAAGGATTTGCACTTGAAAAGTGCGTACGAACCGTTACCGTAAAACCGAGTTCGGTGCGACACAAATACTGCGCGCGAGACGGTCAACTTTAAACTTCGTACATGATACAGCAAGATTATTTGTATGGATCAGGAACGACGTTACCAAATCTTTGACAAACAAATGGGCTGTGCGACCAAAAATTCCGAAACTTCGTTCCAACAGACACTGGTGATACGAATTTAATCGCGAGTCTAGCCGAAAAGTCGTCTGCAGTTCGACGGAAAATATTGTTCGCGCCAAGTGATCAATACACCTACACGAAAAAGATTTCAAAGATTCGTTCAAAGGTGGTGCGTCTCTGCCGTACGTTTTTTTTTTTTTGATTTTTTTCTTTTTCGTAACGTAGAATGAGACGTACGCGGTGAAGTGATAAAACAAGTTGTAATAAGTGTAGGGTCAAAGAACAAAAATAAAAGTCCGATGAGAGAAAAAAAAAAAAAAAAAACTGAAATAAAACGATAACAACACTTATTTTACATACGGCAGAGACTCTTTTCTTATTAAATTATTACGATTCTGGCAAGGACAAATGAGAGGGAAAGACCCACGTTTAACGGATAATAGAGAAGTGTACTATTCCTATAGATAATATATTATACCCATGCGTATAATGAAATAAAATGAAATAACTAAAAAGGATATTTCAGAGTATTAATCCAGAACTTATCGGGGTAAGGGGAACAGGCTCACGACCCTCGGGTGAAAAATAAAAGTGAAAGGAAAGCATTCGTAGCGATAAACGAGACTATATTAGTTCCGAGAAGATAGAAGATGCACGTATCAATGTTCCAATTGATCGACTGCTCTGTCTGATGACAACAACAGAAATGCGCAATTAATTTATGGCAACGTGGAAAGTGCACGCTTGATGCGAATCGTCGCTTTAGTTAGTTTTTTGGTAGCGAGAACCGAGAGTTAAAAGTATCAGGGATCGTCACGCCAATTCAGAGATAGCTATATATCGTTGTACGAAAAGAAAAATTCCGTAAAATTTTTATTCAGAAGCTCAATTCTATATAAAGCTACGACTGGTCCACTCGAAGATGTGGCGAATCAAAAGTATCTCACGGAATCAGGATGGTTATGGAATTCGCATTATTGGCTGTGGGTATACATACGTACATACATACTATATTTACTAATCCAACATGAAATAGGTAAATCGTAAATAGGTAAATAAATAATCGAACACATGTACATAATTTGAACGCACCAATGACAGTATCATTGCCGGAAGCCGTGCAGCCCTTTATTAAAAAAATCGGGTCGATGATTTCCTATCGGTTAGAATATTATACGGCGATTCGACTGATTATTGCGCAGCTAGTTTCTCGGGTGCGGTTTTCCCTCAAATTTCTCGATTTCAATCAAGCAAATAACTCGACGAAGCATCGCTCCGTACGCGGATTATAATTTTATACCCCGATGGAATTCCATGTCCGGTTTTTGCAGCGCAATTAAAATCGCGTATCGTTGATCGACAAAATTTGACTATGAAACACGTATGTTTGTTACAGTTCTCGCGATCCTCCTCGTCCACCTGATAAATCCTTGCCAGTCCGTAAACCGTTGTTGTCCCGAAAACGTGCTATGGCAGGACGGATCGAACTGTACCGACGGTTCGAAAATTCAACTCGAATGTCCGAATGGTATATTCATATTGGATCCACACGAAAATCCTGTCGGAGACAACTTTACGATAATCGATGGAGAACTCGCGATCGCCGAGGATCTGGGACGCATAACCGAGGATCGGTACCTGATCAGTTCACTACGTAATCGTCACGTTACGGATCCACGTGCTCGTGAATAATCCCTGATATTTCTTCTCCTAGATTCTGTCTCACCAGAGGACATAGTAAGGGTTCTACAATTGCATTCGTCTGTTTTGAGAATGCACCGAGTGAATGGCGTCAGATCTTGTTCGGTACACTGTGCACGTGCTCGGCTCTGTTCCTGCTGGCTACTTTGACCGTGTACATAATCCTGCCGGAATTGAGAGACCTTCAAGGAAAAATCCTGATGTCCGCTATGACGTCGTTATTATTCGCCTACATATTACTCGCTATTGTGCAACTGGATCCAGAAATGTCACTTGAAAATGACCATCTTTGCAAAGGACTAGGTAGGAGACAATTTTTTGTCAAATTCATCGGTGTATCGTTGATAGGCTGATTATTAAATCACGATGTATACGAGTAGTAGGTCCACGTTTCCCGGGAAGTTTTTTTTTCTTCGCATTACGCATAATACGTGCGATTCGAAACGGGTGAAACGGGTTGCGATCAAAGCATGCGTCGAAATATTCGAATTTCTCGGATAACTCCGAGCGAGCCCGAGCCTTGTTATTGCCGCTTTGGAAATTCGAATAATTCGACGCATGCGTTGATCGCAACCTGTTTCACCAGAATCTCACTGTAATATGCATACACGGTATCTATTTGTCGAGAGACTGCCGAAATATTACGCAAAACTCTCAATTATAAGGTCCAATTAACGCTACAAATTATTATCACGGTTACAGTTTTGACCTCGATTATCTCTACAACGAGAGCAACGCTGCTCCGCGTGTATAATTAGTGAGATAATCCTAATCGTGGCAATTTGTTCAATGTTTAGTGATGAACCTTGGGAATCGCGTATCAGATAAATTTCGATGAAATTGTTTTTTTTTTTTTTCCCTAATGGTATAATAAATTCACTCATCGATTCGTTTCAGCGTTCACCATGTATTACTGCTTCATGGCATCCTTCCTATGGCTCCATTTCGTCGCCTTCAATCTCTGGAGATCATCGTGGTAAATTTCATAGTTGTGGCGATTAGCTGCTACGAATTTCAATTCATTAGCTTAATCTGTACGTGTGGTTACGATGATATGCAACACATGCGTATGTATTAATTTACGATTAGTATCACATACGTTGTACATACGTACAGGTACGTGCGGTGATCGCAGTACAACTGGTATTCAATAGCTCTGCACCAGAGCTACAAATACAACTTGTTTATAATTTCGCAACTGAATACAACCGATATGCGACGTTTACATCAGAAATCACGTAATTGTAAACGTTGCTGATCTGTATTCAGCCGAAGCTCCTTTACGATAATCTCAATGTATGACGATAACAACTAAAATAACAACAGGGAAGATGATATAAAACGTGCTATCCGATTGCCATAGGTTTAGCAAACCACTGCTGAAAGATCAGACGTGGTATATGATATTCAGCGTAGTCGCTTGGGGCTTGGCTGTTGCATTCTTGATGGGTGCACTCATTGGGCATCACACCAGCGGATACATTTTGAGTCCCGGATTTGGCGAGCAAAGTTGTTGGTTCGCGGGTAGGTGATCCCCACCGTAGGGAAAGACATTCGAACGGTTATGTAACTTATCGAATCCCTTTTAATTTTACAGGATCTCACGAGACATGGGTTTACTTCTACGGACCTGTCGCATGCCTCATGACGTTGAATGTTATTTACTTTTCTTTGACGTGCTACGAGCTGTGGCATAAGTACAAAGATTTCAGTGGCACTAGATTAAGGATACTCAGGTTCAAGTGTATGCTTTACTTGAAACTTATATGGGTCATGGGAATCACTTGGATATTCGAAGTAATTTCCTTTGCAACAGGTTCAAAGTGGACACACTACTGGTTAGTGATGATCAGGTTTTTGCTTGACAATTGGACCGTTAACAAAACTGTGTAAATCGCAACAGAGAATGATTTTTTTTAAACTTTCTAGGATGATAACCGATGCTTTGAACAGCCTCCAAGGTTTGATAATATTTTTACTTCTTGTCGCCACTCGAAAACGTGTACTCAAACTTTTGGCAAAGAAAAGACCCCTGGGATTGAGTTTTCCTAAAAAGTGGGCTGCTGGCTATGACGAGGAGTGTGAAGTTGTTATTTCGGAGGAGGAGGTTGAACTCTCGCAAACGGGATAACGGTTCTCATTATCGAAGTGATTTCATGTTAAATAATTGCAAACAATCGTACCATTGAAAATTGCTCACCATGTACAATAGAGGAACATAATCATCCGTCAGAATGCACAACGGTCAATTATACTGACCACAGAGAAGTGTTGCAGCACTTATGCTGGATTTCACCGAGTTTTATACAATAATAATCATTTCTGATAATACTCCGCATATTTGCAGTTGATGTACTATAGATATTGATGTTGAATCTCTGTAAATTTCATATACGTATAACTATACATAGACTAGAATTCAGAATATATTCGGAAAAATATTTCAGATTATTCAAAAAACATATGTACATACGTACGTGACACCTGTTCGATAACGCAATGAAATTTTCAACATGACATTACATGATTTGTAAATTTGAAAATTCTGATCCGTGGACTTGGTAGAGATCAATGAAAGATCAGCGGCTATGACCTTGCTACACGTCTATCCTGCTGGGTAATGTAGAGTAAAGAGGACTCATGTAGCGTCGATAAGAGTAGAGGCTGGATGGACAGCCATCTACTCGAGAGATCCTGAAGTTCTACAGCTACAGATAAAACTTTTTGAGCATACATACGTACGTATCGTCGTTGCATACATGCACAAACTACTGTCTGTGTATACATGCTTAACGGGGTTCGATCAATGAGGCAATATACGGAGGTGGGTATGGTGGAAAAGATTGGCATGGAAGAAGTGAAGTTACAAGCATAGAGCAAACACATCTATCGTATGCGGTGCACTGAAATAGTGATGCGGTATCGAATGCCGGACGATGATTAACGATTGACAAAGGTGTTTGGCATACCGGGAACGCGCCCGGGACTTGGTGACCACTGACCAGAAAGGATAAAGGATATTACAGAAGTGGAATTCATGTGATTCATCCGTATTTGCAATGCTCGCCCTGGTTATTCGTGTAATTTTTGTAATCGCCGACTTGACCATTGTCTCAACTGTCTATCAGGACTCGTCGTCGTCGTTGGTAGACACGAGTGTTCGATCGAATTCCGTAATAATTGGTAAATGCTGTGAGCCCAATGAATTGATGCTAGATGGTAGATGTACCCTAGCAAAGGAAGCGCATCACGCAACCAAACTTTGGAAGCCAAAGTTCACCGACGAACAAGGCCACCCTCTGGCAGTGGAACCTGAGTTTGAATTAAGAATTGGTCTGCCACGATGTAAAAACAATGAGAAACAATGGGACATCTATCATGTTCCCGATACCAGCATAGACTTGCTCATGATACTACCCTCGGGGAAACTCCGCCATTGCATAGAGTGCGACGTCGTCGACTTGGATAAAATAGCAGAGGTCAAGGGTCAAGATAATGGGAACAACAGAATCTACTACGACTATGACTTTGGGACCTACTGTACGGATGAGATAATATTGAGTAATGACGAGACACCAAAATTCTATGCACGTGTCTGTCTGCCGTCGAACCAACGTATCATGCAGCCGGATTACATGATGAGGCGTGTAATAGACCCTGCGTTTCGAGCAATCTCTATTGTCTGTTATCTAATTGTCGCTGTTGTTTACTTTGTGTTACCCCAACTACGCAACTTGATTGGAAATATCATAACAAGCATGACCATGTGTCTCATAACCAGTCAGTGTGCAGATATGGTTAGAATTTTCACTGAATTTAGCAATCACGTCAGCTTTCTTGTAGCAGGTAACTTGCCAGCAATTGTCACATGAATTCATCAATTGACAGGATGTAGTTTAATAATTTCTGGGTTTCAGATGCCATAACATACATATCCCTGCTCTCTGCATTTTTCTGGCTCAACATTCTAGGATACTACATTTGGAAGACCTTCAGATCACGCAATGTTTTTTTGCGGGTGACCGATGGTAGAAAATATTGCTATTACTCCATTTACGTGTGGTGCTCAACTGCGGGTATGGGGGCTATGGCTATATTTGCCCACTTTGTATTGGATACAAACAAGCCTACCATTGACAACGTACCCTATGTTCCCCAAGAGACAATAGGATGGCTGGGCGTTGCTGTGTTCTTTACGCCTGTTGCATTTACCATCCTTTTGAATTTATGGTTTGTTATAACAACTATGAAGTCTATTAAGCGATTGAATACATATGGCAGGATTCACCATAAAATGAAATATAGTTTCAGAATGTTTGTATTTTTATTCATCATTATGGCAGTATCTTGGTTTTTTACTCTGCTCTCCTGGATGAGATATGAACTCATTTATTGCTACATCGTAGTTAATTTATTACAAGCAGTTCTAATTCTTTATGTATGCGTGTTCGGTCAAAGGCGAGTCACTTTTTTATTGAGAAAAACGTGCAACTGTTGCAGCCCGAATGAGACTAGCCAGGGTCTCGATTGGGGGGAAGAAATGACAGCCATCAATGTGGGTTAAAGGTATCAGAGGTAACGGATCTCATTAAAATATTGTTTAAATAACCTACATTCCACCACGGAACCCTCTTGTGAACAAAACACGAAAAAGACACGCAACATCGATACCTATATCACAAACGATCCTATCATTGACAATTGGGAAGGAATATTTTCCATGCATTTAAAAAAAGACGTATGTTTTGTAAACTACAGTATTCATTTTACATTTAAGTCTAGGAATAAGTCCAATTGGATTGTGAATGAATTTTTTTTATAATCATACCGCAGTGACGTACTTACTATTTTATTTTTTCTATTCCTAATTTCAACAATAGGAAACGGATGTAATAGAATCCAAATGCTCCTGACATTCAACGAGATCAGTTGACTGAGATATTTTATCATATTTTGCCAAACACCCCATATTTTTCAAAGTTGATAAAACTTGTCATGTAGCATGAGGCTTGACTAGACCAAAAGTAACTGTGTACCGTCCACAGTGCCTTCATTTTCAGAGTAGTTGAGAAAATTTACAATCTCGAATTTTTATACACATTCGAATCTATCGATTAATATGAATAAAGGTTTCTCATAACAATTACCCCTTATCAACTCAATCTACCTGTATTTTTGTAAGCAATCTAATTTTCACAGCTCTCACTCACCTGGTTGAAGAGTCCTCCTTCTGGGCGATGCACCAAGTTGGAAAGTTGACAACGTACGACTAGATGACTATCGTCCATAACTGTGTTGAAAAAGCGTCTGGTAGGTAAAAGAGCTTCCAAGTCAATGACCAGCTCCAGGAACCTCTCACAATAATGTACCTTATCGGGCAACAGTGGTCCTGGAATTCCAAAACAAAGGCTGTAAATTGATATTTTTATTCTTTGTTAAATGACATTTAAATAATTAACATTGTTGCTTCGATCTAGACTAACCTTCAGGAGTTATAGTTTCCAGAACAGTCATGAACTTGACCATAAGCCGCTGTAGAAATCTTCTTTCCCAGTCCAATTTTTCCTTAAGCTCTGGGTTATCTTTTTTTTGTATGATTTTCCAATACTTTCTCCACTTGGGAAATTTTCTAAACTCAAACTCGCGCCTCCCCTGTTGCAGTGAGACCCACATGGATAAAGATACAAGCCTTTTCACTTCATTCCTCACTAGTGCTACCTCCATCGAATTGAAACAATGATTCAAGAAGACGATCAGTGCTGTTTGCTCTTTGAGGTCAAAGTCCATAATACTCTCTTGGAGACAAGCCTCGAGAACTTGTTGAAAGAACCCAGGAAAATGTTCGGGATTTTTGGCAAAAGCTTCCCAAACTTGAACTCGCTCTCGAAACTTTTCATTCAGCATGACAACCACTGACATCATGTGGCTGTGCGATGCCTCTTTTGTAATGTAATTTGGCCACAGATAATTTTCTAGGTATTGACTGAACTCTAGCATCATTATGCGTCGAATTGAAAACTTTGAAGCACATATTTCTTGAATGTACACGTCTTCAACTATTTGTGGGTCGAATTTGAGATGTGAGTCGGTCGTGTGAGGAGCCCAATACTTATTTGCCAACTGAAATGAAAAATTCATGTAAATTCTTGAAGATAAATTAAGCACGGATTATTCTTTGATTCGATGTAGAGTCCCGAGGCATGTAACAATTTGCTAACAAAAACATTACTTTGATTCGTTAAGAACGTATTGACAAACCTGAGTTATTCTGTCGGCATTTATTTGTTCAACCGTTGGAGCCGGATTGTTTGTTTTGACCAGTGTCGGAGTCCCGGGATTTTCCATTTTTGAATGGTAGCAATAATTAAGAGTCTCTTTTTAACACCGCGATGCAATCATAACTTGATGAAAGTATTCAATCACTTATCACTATCTTTAACCACCGTAATCACCTAGAGAAAACCGTACCACACACACGCCAACCAAATGAACCAAACTGGTAGAGAGGAGCGGAGTTCACTACCGGCAAAACGATATTCTGCTGCAGATTGCGTGTAATCACAGTTTATCAACGAATTCAGAGCTATGAATTCGTTGGTTTAAATATTTGAAAACCGGCACAGCACACAGAGACGATGGAAACGACACATCACGTCGCCGTTGACTGAAGATTTTATTCCAAATAGGAACGTGGGATTTATATGAGATTCGTAGGGAATTCTCTAGGCATCTTATTCTTATTGTGAAGAACGCCATCTGTGAGTTGTGCAGTGACTAAAGATCCTCTTTGGCAGTGATGAAGCTGCAGCACTACCTGCACATGATCTCTGTAAGGTTGTCACTTGTTGAATTAGGGGTGATTCAAACTCGAGAACTTCAGAATTAAGTTGAATGAAAGGCTGTGAACTATAATAAAGAGTTTGTCGTCATTGAAATTATTGAAATGTTGAGACGGTCGGGCAAGGAGGAACTTGATGTTCCAGTCATTTTGGAGGAACCACTCACCAGCGAATCATGTTGCAAACTTATCTCGGAGCTAGTGAAGTATATCCTTTACCAAAAGCAACAGATACCTCTCACCTATGAGTACCTGCTCAGAATGAACGATGCTACAGTTGGAGCTAATGACCGAAATCTCACAATTGCCAGGACTACCTTGGAGTGTCTGCAAAATATTTCAGATAATTTATATGTCGAACTATGCCGTGGTAGCAACTTTGTCAGGGAGATTGTGATATCGATGGGAGCCACAATGCTATCACCGAAACTCTGCATAAGAGTTAGTCTGCCCTTAGGAATACTAGATGGTCGTTGCCATCTTACCCAGCAGCATTCCTCCCGCAAGCCTCTTTTGAGCTTAATGAAGTATGCTGAATTTTCATTTGTGATCTTTAACCTTTATCACAAATTTTGGTCACTGTTGAATTTTTTTAGATCCATTACCGAGAGTGCAGATTTTCAAAATGCTATGACAATGCCACTGGGACTTACCAACACATTTATTCTTCTTCAAAAAAATGATTGCAACAGTGTGTCGGAATTTTTCCTGCCAAAACCACGCTACACAATGCCAATCGGAGCATTGGGGAGCCGTTTCCACATCAAATTAAACCACCAAGATCAATATACCAACAATTGTAGCTGCGATAATCTTATCAAAGTGTATCATGACCAAGACTCTTCTTCCTCGAATCTGGGGGCAGGTCGGACTATACCTGAAGTTGAAAAAGTCACGACAAGCATTGAGCCATCAAAGACCAAAGCCTACCAGTGGTTCCAGTCTAGAGCAGTGATTAAAGGTTTCAAATTTTCTCGGTGACCCTTTGCTGCCAGCTATTGTGCTCCAGTGCTTTTCTCCTGGCCCTGGCGTTTTGGTTGGCTCATAGTGGGAACAGGTTCCATGGCAGGATTATGAGTTTCACTTATACCATCTGAAGAAACTAGATTACCCATTAGTGATTTAAGTGAATTTATAATTAGGGCAGATTTACACGTTAATTGAGGTTGTATACATGACTAAACAACAATCCTGTTGTGTGTAAGAGTCTTTAGGTAACAGACCTATGAAAGTATGGCAGATGTGGAAATTTCCTAATCAGATGTTCCTCGACGTATCAATAAACAGATGTGGAAATTTCCTAATCAGATGTTCCTCAACGTATCAATAAACAGATCGGATTATTTACGAATCGGTATCCATATTTAGAGTTCAGAGAGTCAGCACCCTTGATCTTGATAATCTAGACCATCAGTGCGATTCTGTTGGAGCTTGGCAAAGATAAGGTTCAAACCAACAGAAAATTAACTTGTGCACTGCATAGCCACCTCTGAGATAGATCTACATGTATGTAACATGATTGCTGCATAGCTCAGCTAACACATACAAGGCACGCAATTCAGCAAACAGTGATGAACTTGTGTAATGAGTTTCCACGGGTTAGACTATTGTTGTACATTGTGGAGTATTTTTTCACAAACAATATGCAGTGATAGTGGGGGATAGCCTTAAAAGTCTGTTGAATGTTTTGAACTTTTCAGTTTGAAGAGTTTCATTCTCAGCTTTGAATTTCATACATCGTACAATGGATACTCTTAAGTTTCTAACTGCCGAAGAAAAGGCCTCATATGACAATAATGGGTTTATAAAACTGTCTGGGATATTCACGGATACAGAATTGAAAACAATTTCAAACGAGTATAACGATCTTTTCGAACGCAAGAATGCAGATGATCAAGGTGGGCTTGAAGCAGCGTGGGTTGGAGAAAGGATGAAACGAGAAGCTGGGTACATCGATTATACGGTCAGTGCTTCCTTTGGATAATTTTGAATATTTTTTATTTGTTTCTTTTTATCATTCTATTATTCTAATCAATGGTAAATAGGTGAAAGCGGTTCATAACTTGCAAATGCATAGCGCTGTATTCACCAAGGTTATAACACATTCAAAGTTGTTGGATGCTGTGGAAGATGTGATGGGGACAGAAAATATCCTGTTACATCATACAAAAGCACACATCAAACCCCCTGAAAATGGAGCTCCATATCTGATGCATCAGGATTATTCCTACTTTCCTTTCAAAAACCATACCATGTTAGCTGTTTTCCTGCACTTGGACGACACAACACCAGAAAATGGAGGTCTTGCCGTGTATCCGGGAAGCCACAAACTTGGGCCTCTCGAAGACAAGGGTCTGACAGACAAGAATGGCGAACAATATCATTACGTGGATCAGGACAAATTTCCGCTATCAGGAGCTACTCCAGTCTCAGCAAAAAAAGGTGAAATAATTATATTCTCCTATCTCCTCCTCCATGGATCGTACTTAAACCGCTCCAATAGACCTCGAAGAATGTTCCTAATACAACTGAGAGCTGCCGAAGATGAACCTACCGAATTATGCCATCAATCTCCAGCACAGAATCTTGTGCTTAGAGGAAAGAACAAATACCGTGCTGCAAGTATGGCTACTCGATTCAATCCGTGATACGAAAAATTTGAACGGATGCATTCCTATATTCCTGAATTTGTGTTCTTATATCGCCAAAATTTTTCATTAATATTCCATACCCTTATTATATACCATTGATGGTATATTGATCTCTTTGAATAAAACCACCAAGAGGTTGACAGTTATCACTTTATTTCTTGAAATTTTTCCATCTAACACTAACTGGCTATCCGAAATGATCAGCAAAAATTATTCGTCTGGCCTTCCGGAACAATAAGCAAAAATTAATCGTTGGGCCAAACGTCAAACATTCAACCGCAGCGTTAATTGATTAGTAGTGTAGATATCGAACGATCAACTGTCGAAATCTGCAATCGAATCAGCCCTCACAGGTGACATCTGACAACAAGACGCCTACGCTGGTGATAACTCTGACTCCAGCAAGGTTCGTGCTCGCTCGTAGGCATGTCGTGTTGTGTACCGTCACATGTATCATATTATTGTGTGACAACATATGCTCTAAGGTGACAAGAATTGGATGTATCGATGGGAAAAAATGTCAAGAATGGACGAGAAGTATAATGGAAAAATTCGAGTGTTGCCAACCGACAGTTATGTGGTTATGGCTCACAAGTGAAAAGACGTACGACGTTGACTTCTACGAGATTTGAATTATGCAATTCATCCAAGGACGAATGGTGAGTAGGATATTACGTGCATGCATTCATATGCAAATTGATTTACAAGTCAATCGTGCGAATGGAAATGATGAATGGTAAGTCCCATTCTATCTACAGTCAACGGTCCCATCATTAAAAGAGATCAACGCATGCGCCTCTTATGCACACCCGTCTCACAATCTTCAATTGCGTTAGTCGCCTGCCCACCGTTACATGTGAGTTGTCAAAATCAAGAAGTCATCATGCGATGCAACTTACCACGATTCCTATTATCTCTGATTATCTCACTATTTTTATACGTTGACTTCAATCACGTTGTCGCCGAGACATCGACGTGCGTACGGAATGAGGGTAACGATGAAACATGTGCCGGTTCCGACGAACTCAAAGGATCACCGATCAACAATTTATTCGATCAGGTCAGAGATTGGAAAAGCGCCAACTCGATGTACGATTTCAGCGCTAGGGATATAAATGGACACGACGTTGATTTTTCCGTTTACAAGGGCCATGTAACCATCGTCGTAAACGTCGCCAGTGAGTGCGGTTTGACGGATAGCAATTATGCGCAGCTAGTAGAGCTGTACGATAAGTACAAAGATGAACAACTCAGAATTCTCGCATTCCCATGCGATCAATTCTACGGACAAGAACCAGGCTCGTCGAAAGATATCGCAAATTTTGCTAAGAAGTACAAAGTGGAGTTCGACATGTTTGAAAAGATCAAGGTCAACGGGCCAGACGCTCATCCCTTCTGGAAGTGGCTCAAAGAAAAGCAGGGAGGATTTCTTGGCAACGCGATAAAGTGGAACTTTACCAAATTCATCATTGACAAGAACGGACAACCAGTTGATCGGTTTTCACCTACAACACCTCCGAACGACCTCGAGGCTACTCTGAAGAAACTTTTTTAATTATTCAGATGCGATTTTAATATGTATATAATCGCATTCGAGATCGCATTACTTGTATCAGAGATTTGGGGGGCACGGAACGGGGGATTGATCTACACGAAACGTCTTTTTTTATTCGACACTCGATGTTAAAGATATACATGCCTTATTTGTTTATAATAATACATTCATTTATAATGATGATGATGATAATAATAATAATAATAATAATAATAATAATAATAATAATAATAATGTAACTCTCTACGTGTAATATATACAATTGTTGGGTTATCACTATCAAATAACATGAAGATAAAACAATTTGAAGCTGCATTCCGAACATCCGACTTGGTACTCCCTGAATGCTCTCTACAACAAATCGGACGTTGCGCGACAACAGAAATAAATAAATATACGTATGATCGATATATCTATGGTATGATGTAAAGATCGCTGGATCCAAGTCCAATAAATTAACGCGACGCTGGGAAGACCATCGCGGCGAAGGTCGTAAGGTTATAATACATTGATTATCCTTCTCCTTGCTTCGAATCGCGATGATCGTCATCGTCATTATTGTTGTGCGAAGGGGAGTATTCACATATTCCCGGATTTTCTACTGATTTCCGGTGGCTCGCTATCGTTGTTACACCCTCACAAGTCTGCAATCAGATTTGGTAAATTTATTTTTTCAGTAGGTTGCTATTTTTTTCCCCCACCGTAAGATAACGTGAATTTTTTAAGAGGGCTTTCGAAGTTGGGGAAAAAATTTAATTCAGAAGAATCGTTATACGTAAAATTGATTACCCATGGTTTCTTGTTGTATTTCTACCTTGTAGGAGGGATTGTCGTAGGCGGACGTCGTTTTTCTAGGTGAAATATCCGCTTTGCTGCTCGTCCTTCGTTTCATAAGCAGCATTAGCAATATCAACGTGGATAATATAGCCAACGACGCAACGATCGCCACGATTACCAGCGGGCCGTAATAATCACCTTCGTGTTGCGGCACCTGGTTATCCGATTTTCCTAAAACCCCAAAATGAATATACCCCGATTATAAAAATTTTGGCGAATAAATCGATTCAACGAACGTGTGCGCGATAAATCTGCACCGATTACCTTGAACGACACCAGCGGACGTCGGCACTCCGGGTTTCGTGACGAAATCTTGGACGTTGCTCTTTTTTATTCTTCCGTTTGTCAGGTAAACTTCGATCCACAGGCGATATCGTGTTCCTGGTTTCAGGTCACCGATTATCGTTCTGTCAGGTGAATCTCTCTTGGCTATTTTGAACGTCGAGGTATCCTCCTTCCCCGTGTCGCTCTGATAGATCGCTCTGTATATATTCACGTATTTATCCTCGGGGTACGGAACACCCTTCCACGCGACCTCGACTTCCGTTGCTTTTATCCCCTTGATCTCCACTTTTATGGCGAAGGAATACGGATCCGGTTCCGAGCTCGTTGTGAAATTGAGCTGCGCCGATTGAAAATTTAATCGTTATACTTTCGTTTCGTTGAAATATCTGTGAAAAATGTCGATACGCACCGTTCTTTCGCTCACGAGTTCCGTTGGCTGTCCAGGGAACGGTATGAAATAAATACCGACTTCGTATGTGACATCGGGTTTCAAATTTTCTATAACGTAGCTGGTCACCGCTCTGTGAATGAGCGGCGTTGCGGCGTAAACTTTACCCTCGATTTCTTTGTACCTCAATTGTACGCCGTCTATGAACTGCAGTTCGTATTCGGTGAATTTCTTCCACATCACGTTCGCCCACGTCGAATTAGTTTCGGTGACGACTAGTTCGGCATCCGTTGGTACCTGGGGCGGAAGCGTTACCTCCGGTTCCGACGCCTCGAACGTCGTGACTTCCCTTATTTCGCTCGACGGACTGTTCGCAAGATCGCGAAGCTTCACCGTCACCATGACTCTGTAGACCGTCGACGGTCTCAGGCCGCCCAATTCGAACTCGAGTTGCGGCGTCGCTATCAAATCGTCGGGTGGCGCGAACACCTGCGACTTCCACGTCGAAGGGTCCGAATTCCTGTCGAAAATAAAACTCGTCAATGTTGCCGCGTTACGTCGCGTGCCTCGTGATAATTGCTCGGATAATTTCGTCACGCACTTGTTACGATCGCTCGTGTATCGTACTTGAACCCTTCCGTGGAGTCCGACCAGGACACGGGGAACCGTGAAAACGAGTCTGACGCGGTCGTCGGCTATCGCTTCCAGAATTCGAACCGTGACCTGGTCCGAAGATGACTGAACTCCGTGACCGCCGTGTATCGGGAATCCGAGAGGAAGGCCGTGATCCAGACCTGAAAATCAACAGGACTACTTGGAACCGCATTTACATAGGTCACCCCGTGACGGGTATTTGCGTGTATCGATAAATCTTAAACATCGAGGCGAGTATGGGGCGGGAGGGAGGGGGATGACGTGCTCTGAGTTGTTTTTTAAATTCTCTGTTTTCCGTAACACACCTGCTGTCAACGTATGGAGATCATGAAACGTAGGATTTGTCGTCATATCCCCTGGGAACGGATGATTCAGTCGCGTGGGCTGCGTTTGGGGATTGTGCGGTAGTACTAGTTGGGGTACGATAACGCGATTCGGTCTGTTTGTCGTTTCTTGATGCGGAGGGTAACGTATAAATGGTCCCGGATTCGGATCTTTGTTCCCAACGTGCATCAACAGATCTTGTATTTGCTGGTGAACTCCGAGCGGCAACTCGGCTGCCGAATCACGATGAATCTGCAAATAACCGTTGCTCGGTTGATCCCCGTAATTTTTCGATCCCGCGACTCCGCCGGGATGCAATCGGTGGTCGTGGTACTCCGGGGGCAGGTGCGATGATCCCTGATCAACGATTTCTCCGTGATCGTAAATCCCCTGAGTATCTTCTTCGAGGCGGATCAAACCGGGATGTTGTAGGTTTATTAGGTGATAAAGTTCGTCGGGAATTCCGTGATTGTTTTCTTGACCTCCGATGACTTGCGGTGGTCTAATAGAACCGCCAAAAGCATACGCTTGATCGGACGGTTTGTTCGGAGCTTGCGGATTTATGTTAACTTTTTTACGATCTACAGGCGCGATCGTATTCTGATCTTCGATCAGCTGCCCCGTAGGGCCGACCACTCGGTGAATTTGGTCGTATTCGGTGTGATACCGGAAGTGGGGGACGGCCGCGACGTTTTCACCCCCGTTTTGGGGTGCGAACGCTTTGCGATCCTCATCGGGATTAGCGAACGAGTGATTGTAACGGTAGAACGGGATAGCGGGGGTGAAAGCAGGTTCCGTTGCGTAATGCGACGAGGAATTCGCCGATGGCTTTTTCTCCGTTATCGGCATCGAGTCGAATCTTAACACGTCCGCGTTTGCGAGGACGGTGTCTTTCGTCGGTCCGACGGGCTTACCGGTCTCGTGAGATTTCTTTGGTTCGGTTTTCGGTTTCTGTGCGTACTCATTCGGAGTCAGTCGGAAGACGTTTTCGATCAAAGGTTCGGTAGGTTTGTAATTCGGATCGTAGGGTCCGTAGTACGGTGGCGGGGTGGTCTTGACCGTCGTGGTTTTCGTCGTCGTCGTCGTCGTCGTCGTCGTCGTCGGATGCCCAGGGTCCATCGGGTAGTGAAGTTGTCCGTTTTCGCGGTCGGTCTCGTCAGGTTTCAATTTTGCGTCGATATTCAGACGTTCGGGATCGTATGCCCCTCGACCGGGTACCGTTCCGTACCGATGCCCCGACCCCTGAGCGGTCATTTTTCTGTTATCGTCAATCGACTGCAGCTGATCAATTAAATCTGAGGCTAACGGTCCTGGAAATCTTGACGTTACGTTCCTCCCTGCAATAAGTATAAAGTCCATAACCGGTAATCCGAAGATCCGTTCATCGCTTATTGTCGGTCAATAGAAAAACTCTACACCATATTCAACGATCGCAATACAACGCCACGTGCACCCATGCTTCTAACGTGCTAAGAATTAGGGACTAGGAGGACACGGACGAATGAGGAGAGAACCAGATCGAAGCCTGAACAACTCACCGATCGTCGCGGGTAAGGAAGAACCGTTCGCCGGATTGCCGCAACCCCAGTACAAACAGCAATCGTCCTCGGGAAGGTGCGTCAAGACCGCATGTGCCGGTGGACAGAGGAGATTGGCCGGTGGCAATGCCGGAACCGGAGGACAAGCCGCCTGGCACGAGACATTCCCCATTTCGCAATAGCAGCGTTTCTCGCAACCGGTAACGTTAGTTGGTATTTCGCTCCAGTTGTTGTACATCGAACCCTCGTAGAGACACGAACCGTTGTTTCTACATCTCACTTCCTGAGGACAACAGCGCGGCGCAACAGGCACGAAATCAGCGGGGACCATCTCCCAGTCGAGACAATGAGGGTCCAGAACGTCCAGTCCGAAATCCGTCGGGCACTCGATCGTAGCGCATTCCGTCGTCGGTGCTACGCCGACACCGGGGCGACTGCACGTGCAAAATGATATGCACTCGTCGTACCACTCGGCGTCGATTTTGTAAGACTTCCCACGGTGAAAGCAGACCGCGTCGTCGAGATTTTGGAGAGACGATGGCGTCGCGTTCATCGAAGATGAAGTCGACGCGGTGGACACCGAGCCGTTTTTAGCCGCTTCGGGAAGCGTTACTCGCATTTCTTCCAGACGATTGACTCCGTCCGTGTCTCCGTGCATCCGAATGTAGTAGGTGGAAGACGGTGCCAAACCTCCTATCACGCCATCTGAGGATATTCGTTATCACAATTAGATATTTCTTACGTTTAGCACTGTTCGAGGGAGTCGTAGAAATAATAACACACCTTTGCCGACTTTTACTTCCTTCCAGATGAGATTATCCGTCGACATTTCGACCGTAACGAGTTGATCGGAGGTCAGATTGTTGGAAAAAGTGAGTCTAACGGCTGTCGAATTTATCGCCTCTGTCCTGGTGAGGTTCACGTAGGCGTCGGATTTAATTTCGTGATCACCGAGGGTGACGTCGCAAAGGACGATCGTGCAACACGAGTCCTTAGGGTCTGGTACCCGTACGCATTTGTCTCGTTGAGTAGCCCTCGATCCGGACATCGTTGTCATCGAATCGGATACCGAACCCTCTGTACACCTCGGTCGGCATTTGAGTTCTCCCTGCGCCTCGCATACGCAAACTCTCGAGCATCCGTCTTGGATGGTCTCTCCTCTCTGAACGGTCTGGTCTCCCAGGTAGCACAATTCTTCCGGTTCAGGTTCTGAAAATCCAAAAAATTATCGGTAAATTGACTCGTAGACAATGAAATTGTATGTACGAATAATTAAATGGATGGAAAATGGCGTACCCGAATCTAATTGAGAACAGACGAGAAGGGCGCAACAAGGTTCTTCATGTGTCAACTTTTCCCCGCACAAGGGATCCTCTATCACTCTGCCGGCTCGAAAAAACGGATGCGAACAGACGATCGGTTGGCAATCTTGAATTTTGCCCTCCTTTCCGCAAACGCATTTCTCGCTACATCCTCTCCTGATCACGGCACCCGGTGAAAATGTTTGATTTCCATAGCTGCAGGTGGTTCCCGTTTCTTCCGTGACGTTCCTCGCGATTGCCAAATACTCGCCGCCTTCGATATCCTTGTCATCGTAATCCATGCTGACGTCACTCAAGTCCGTTATGTTACCGTGCAGCGAATTTTTCGTTACATCCGGCTTTCCGTGGCTCATTCCATCCGGTACGGCGAACACCCCGACGTCGCTTCCTTGCAAGGCACGACCCTTAGAATGAGCCTTTTTCTCTAAATCGGCTACCACCCTACTATCATTCTTCGTTCCCTCAATCGATTCGACTTTATCATTTTTAGAAAGCTCGTCGACCGTATCGCCAGGGGATGAGATCGGCCGATCCCCGAGGATGTCCTTTGCATCGTTAGGAACGACTTTGGGCTTGATCAGCTCTGAAAGACAGTTCGAAATATCACTCTTCAAGGGCTTGATACTATTCTTCAAATTCAGCATGTATATATATATATATGTATGAATGTTGCCAGCAATACAAACTGGTATATGGCGAAAGTTGTCAACCCAGGTATGTAAGTACCGAATAACTTCGTACGCGATGAATGTATGCATGTGGGTACAGTTCTTGAGGCGTATGACCTTGAACGTGAATATATAGGTCGCCCCGAGTCTATAAACTACAATATGAAATAAGAGAAAGCGATATCCAGAAGGTGGGGCGGAAGCCGGTGAAATTATCCGCGCCATTAAACATCGTGCGCTGAAATCCTCCGCGATAAAACTGAGTACGATGAGGTCATCGACGTTTGACCAACTAACCTATCGCAATCACTCCAAGTGAATATTAGGCACGGATCATCACGCGAGTATTTCGAACGAGAAAATCGAACCGCAGAAAAATTGAATCCCCGCGATCCTTTGAGAAAATTTTTCTCAAAGGGTTGAACACGCAACGATTGAAATCGTTGTGTTTGATCGAAATTCTCGTCGCACCCCCGCAAATTAGAATCACCAGCTATACCCAGGTATATAATACCTGCGTTAATACGGTCCGCAGCTCTGGCGATGGATGGTATAGCTAACGGTTCAAACCATAGCTGAATAGTATCCGTGTGCGTTACAGACGTAGCGTATCCACATACCCGTTGAAGAATACCTGGGATTATTATACGCCGCTCATACCGCTGCCGATTCCGCTATACCTGCCTGATGTCGGTGTGCATGTGTGCAGCTTACGACACGATTTGTATACGTATACGTATGCATATTACAAATACCCGCGTACCTCTCTACTCGTCTACCTATGCCGTACGTACAAGCTGGGGGAAAATTCTCTGACCTGCCCAGTATCTTTCTGCACACGAGTTATTATACCGAAGAATGTGCCGTGATTCGATTCTTATACATATATGTATATGGTATACATTAACATACCCACACCTCCAGCTACGCAATATTCGAAGCAATGTTTTTATGGGTATAACGCGCGTGACCTCATCCCGCATATCCGCGTAGAGAACGAAAATCACTACGAGGATGTCGGTGGCGATGACGCGGTAAAAACCAAAAGAAACGGTGTTGAATCATTGCTCGCGCTTATGCGGTTATCCGCAGCATTGAACTCACCTGCGACGGGAGGAGGATCTGATATTTTGTCATTGCTTCCGTCGTCGGTAGCTGCTACGATACTGACGATGATGGCTGATCCAATGATCGATAACAACAACCACCGTCTACAACAGGTACTCATGGCATACATCTTTCACGCATTATTGGCTTTAATCTAATATTTTGTATATTCCCTTTATCACTGCACTCCAACTAGACACGGTATTCGCTTTTTTTTATCGACCGTTCAATTTTCGTTATTTTACTATTTTGATATCTCCGGATACGTCGTTACCGATCCACACACTGTGGAGGAAAAGCACTTTTGCAGACACGTCTTGAGGTGAAGAGGTATGCCCGACAGTCTCGATGAAATTTTACCAGGTTAATGAATTCAAGACGGAGCTAAATTTCAGATAGAACGAGTCGCGTAACAGACTTCTTCTACGAACAATGTGTTCTGAACACTCGTTCGATGGCGATAACAACAATCCCCCGAAATTCTAAGGCAATGTTAATTTTAACGCAACTCGCAATCGGTCTTATTTTTATAATCCGGCTATTACGAACGTATAAAGACGCACTGTCCGGGTGAACGGTGAACGGTGAACGGTGAACGGCAGGCAAAGGACCTTCTTCCACTTCGCTCCTCTTCTCTTTTCTCTCTTCTCTCCTCTCTCCTCTTTCTCCTACTCCGCCTTCTTTAACTTCTTCTTACCCCACTTCTTCCCTTACCTTTCCACCTCCTATCAAATATTAAGCTCTCTTATAACTTTTCAGCTCTCTTATACGTATGTACGTACTATGTATACAGCATCTCTTCGCTCTCTGGATCTTATTCTCAGGCGAGACAATGAGGTGAAAAACCTCTCTAAGTCACCTATTATTATCAACTATTGATCATCTTTCACCTCGTGATTTTCATTCAACTCTATAGACTCGTCATTTCTACTTAATTTTTGCATTCGAGTCGGTATATACCCATCATTAGATATCGTGAAAGTGGAATACGTAATGAAAACTATGTCAAGTCGAGGATCCGCGCGCGTGGGAAGCACCGTGGTAATTAAATATGTACGTACAAATCTTCGAAATGGATATGGCCAATTACGAAATGTCAAAAATTTACCGCACGACATGAAGCATCATCCGGGAATTCGCAGTATCGGGGAAAATCGCCTTGCAACACCGAAATTGGTGCCCATGCCTGATGTGGTGGATGATTTTCAGGATCCGGTATCATGTCGCAATTCACCGCACATTTTATGTATCTACAAATACATACCTATGTATAATAACATTTAACGATAAATTAAGTTACGTATCAGGCTCTAGAAAATTGAAATATCCGAGCATGTTCTGAACGTTTCTTGGGGGCCGCATCCGAGTGCCCCGTATCCTTGGGCCACACCATTTTCGTCGGTGCAGAATCCCCAATTATTTCCGGTGGTATAATGCCACCTCAGCACGCATCTATCGCAAATCTCCAACGTATCCGGAAGCTTCAGAGGAACCTGGAAAAGTCCGGTTCGCTCTGAGACGAGCTTGTAATTGTCAGATCCGTCGATCAAACTGAGGGGATATGCGTCGAAACAAGCTTCCGTCTCCACTTCCTTTTCATTTGCCCCCGAGAGATCGCAAATGTTAAATTTGAAGTACCCCTTATGGTTAGCCGTTATCAACAGAGTCACGTTCACCTGGGATCCCCTTCTATACCTGTCGGAAATTTAAAAAAAGTGTTTACAATTCACTTCGATTATCGTGCCAATCTGTTTATCGTTGCTTCTTTTCAGTTCTATAGATATAAATACCAACGGGTAGACTCAGCTACCCCGATTGCGAGCAATACTCCAGGACAAACTGACAATGAGTCGTACTGCGATATCATATCTTTACAATCAATGCAGACTCGAGCCCTGCGTGGGTAATTCTGAATCATTGTTTTTCATACATGCTATTGAATTCCGAGAGATTAGACTTGTAATTACTATACTTACGAAGCAACGACTATTCCGGTCCCATATTTTCCCGTATTTTCGTTATCCCGTGGTCGCTTCGATGAATAATCGTCTCCGCATACTCCGCATTTACCATCGTTCGTCATCCATTGTTTCTAATTATTAGGGAATAGACAAAATCATTAATCATTATAGCCCTCTCAGTCACATCTATCAAACTATTAAGAGATCTACCGCGTATCCTCCGCAATAATTCGCGTTGTCATTGTAGTTTATCGGAGTAGGGTATCCTTTTCGCCACATACTACCCCTGTTTACAGGATCCATTACCATGCCGTGCCCGAGAACTTGAAGAATGTTCAGCACGATCAGCCACACAGAGGCATTCATTAATTGACCAACAATTACCCGCATGTTAATTTATTACTTGTTTCAAATATATATGTGTGTTGAAATTAGACGCCTGTGTCACTTGTTTGGTATTGCTTTAAAAGGGACGTGTTTGAGAATTATTTTTATCCCTGATATTCTACGTGATCACCGTTAATAATTACCTACTCGACTATTTTTATTAACGGTTGCGTCTCCCTTTATATATACCCCATACCCCTTAATCCGTGTGGTCGGTGCGATAAGAAGTACCTGAAGTAGTGCTGATTAAGTTGATAACAGTTGATAACAAATAGGGTGGCGACAGACCGGGAAAACCGGGAATCTTCAGGGAATTCCGTGAGTCGAGAAAAGTCAGGAAATAGTCCGCAACTTACGCTCCTCCACAGGGGAAAATGTCATCGAATCATTTTCTGATTTTATTTTTCATTAAGAACGCATATTCGATACAAAAGTCTCTCCTCCCCAAAGTGGATCGTGATGACAAGTACTATTTTTTGGAACTATTGGTTCCTGTGATTGCTATACGCATAAAGTGATCTTTCTAGAAAAGCATGAGACCCCTCCACAGCCCCATTTTAAAAATTTCCCGCCGAAGAGGCAAGAAATTCCATGCTGCATCTGGGAGGTGCCTGTCACCTCTGCTTTTTCATAACCTATTGTACTTTACAACGAATTTTTCGGAAAATATTGGGTTACCTACTTTTTTATACTTGTGAATGTAGTATAAATAATAATTTTTTTCATAATACATGCGATAAGAGATCGATATCTTGACATTGACTGTGGATAAGCCTCTAAGGGGTAGGTGGTGGGTAGCTGTGGATTTATCATGCTGCTGCTTTTCCTATTTCTACAAAAAACAACGGTGTCACAGAAATAATAACGACGATACTTGTGTGGATTTTGCAATATTATAGATGAGTCAGCGTCGTATTTTTAAAAGAATCTACGACAGAAAGTAGCGAGAGGTGACAGAGGAGACCATCGCACTGTCCTGATAATTCTAGGTCTTGCAAAATAACTTGGTCTTTGAGCTATGTCCCAGAGAAATTACAGCGATCTAGAAGAACGGATTTATGAATATGAAGAGGGTCGAGATTTTCGTGGCACTCAAGTATTCATTAGCTCCAATATTACTTCAAGGTCCATCGTAATGCTCATACTTTATGCCGTGCTCGTGTTTTAGATATTGCTTTATGGGGCCACGGGAATCGGCCTTCTCATAGCACTACGCCGCATCAGACCTGTAAGTACGGCACTAGCCAGAGCTCTGTCAGGTATCCTGTAGTGATAATTACATTTCTTGTTCAACAGTTTGCAACATTTGCAAAGCCGTCGGACATACCCAATCGATTTTTAAAATCTAAAGTTCCAGTGCCTGCAAATGTTTTACGGATCGAACCCAACAGCCAAGGTCCCTTCATAATGGTTGAAACTGTGCCTCTCATACCGTTACCACGATTTGGAAAGACCAAAGAGTTACCAATTAAGATAGCAAATGTTGATGTCACAGCTAATGGTAATCCTGAATAGTCAATCTTATCTTACCTATACTTTAGATTCTGCATGGTAGTTTCAATGTTGGCAAAGTTGTCGACAAACTACAGATTTTTTCTCTATTACCAGGCATTAATTGGCTCCAAAGTGTATTGAGGGGAAAAAGGATAATTTTCATACCGTTGATAAAAAAAACAGATGCCGTTGAATCCAGGGTATCATTAATCCAAACGAATGAGGTGAGGGATTAATATCAGTGAGATGTCTACTTTTCTTTGCACTTTGTATTGAACTTTTAACTCATCCTGTGATTTATTTTCAGAACAATCTTGATATTGGCAAAGAATTGGTTCAAGTGGGCTTTGGAATGGTACATGAGTCAAATCCTGAACTATCAAAAGATAAAAAAACCTTGGCCTATTACCGGTCATTGGTAGAGGCACAAAAACGTGCAAAACGACACAGAAATGGATACTGGCAGCAAGCGATTCCATTAACGCTTTCAGAAAAATTAAAGCAGTTCCTCTTTACTAAAGGAAAGTCTATTCTCCCCGCATTTTTTGCCAGGCAACTCAATATTTAAATAGCCCTTTTCTGTATTCGTATGAAGTAATATATCTATTCTATTTACATTACAAAGAATAACTTTCTGCTTTCAATTTTCTGTCGTGCTATTTCCTTGCTCGTACCTCGTTCTACTATATGACAGTATGGTATTTTGTTTGCTGGGATGTGTTAGGAGGCGTGGTTGTCGGATGAAGCCGTAACGGCAAATCCCAAACCATGGTTTCAATGTTGAGGCTAGCCGGTCCCTGCCAGTCAGAAGTTTTTTCGTCAGGCATTTCAACTGATTTGACTGTGGTTACGAATTCGAAGTGCAATCGCCATTTTAGTGTGACCAAGTCTGTTGTAAAATCAGGTGTAACGTGGAGTGGAATAGGCAACACCAGTTGTGAGTATTTTAATCCAAGGCAAACCTCGTGGTGTTTGTTATAGCTAATGAGAGCGGGCGATGATCTCGCTCTTCTGTAATCATCCGATACGTGTTCCTCAGACTGCAGTGCTACGGATACTTGGGTGCAAGAGACAGTGGCTCTCGAAAAATCAAAAGTACCCACAATATCTTCTCCAAGTTTGTAAGAATTCTTAAACAAACAAAACCTCACCACTCGTCCTCGACCATTTGTTATATTGTAAAAGTTGGGACTACGGCGTGCTGTGATATTTTGTAATGTCTGTATAGCCATATCCAATGGGGTATCTCGTTGTCGTGTTTCCATGAATGGATTATTGGGGCTGAGATCGACACTGTCATTACATGGGGCTATATCGGGCAGTTCTCTCAAAGACAGAACCCTGAATGGCACTCTCAGCAGTTTAATTGCAGAGTTCACTCTCTGAGTTCCAACAGTTATTTTATAAGAATACTTGACTGCCTGGCCTCTGTAAGTTGGGGGAGCGTCGCTCGGTATTCTTTCTCTGTAAATATCTGGAATATGCGAATGTGAAGATTTTCATACACCACTGACAATGAGCTGGACAATGTCTTTGAGTTTTTTAAATTTTGTGGAAATACGTACAAGTTTCACTCTCTCCTGGCAACAATCTCAAATCGCAGAACAATATTTTTGGTTTCGTATTCAAGACAACATGGCCATTATCTTGTCGCCACGGAGCAAATGTTGTGTCTGCAAGAAAATTCTAGTAAAATGTACCATAATTTTGGATTATGTGCCACGCTTATTACGCAGATGTTCACCTGCATTGACAGCTGCCAGCTGAATGGAATTTAGTTTCTCTGTGTGTACATCCTTTCCATTGGTAGAACATTGACAGTGAACTTGTGCACTTGCCCATGCAAGACTTTCGAAAACATCGCTGTAATAAAAAGGAGATTTTTATGATTTACGCCAGTGCTGATGATTAAAATATAAATTGTTCACGCAACCTGTGACTCTGGGATATCTGATGATTCGGATTTGTGGGATTACCGAACGTAATACAACATTCTATCATTTCACCAGAAAAATAGGTGGGTCCTCCGACCAGTTTGGCCGTGATTTCGATCATTTCGCCAAATTTCTGTCAGTCGAACTCTGAAACTGGATCTTCATTCGCAGTTTGATCCAGACTCGTCCTCATCGACTCAACTCCCATGGTAGTTGCAAAGGAGGCGCTGGTCGCTGGTGAATTATGGCCGAATTTAGGTCGAGAGGTCTGAGTTTTCGCTGATGTGATCCACATTTTGAGATTACTTGGATCACCCGAAAGCGTTTCACATAAGATTGGAGGATTTGAAAGAAAAAAGTGTCACTTCGCCCACACAAAGGAGTAGAGGTTGTTAAGCATAAGTCTGCAGCTTCATTGCTTAAGGCTAGGTCATTCGCGTCGTTCGTGTATACATATGTCGTCCGCATCATCCGAAGAGGCCGGACCTCGTCGTTACGGGTGTGTGAATGGCAACGTTATATCCCTTACTGAAAAAAGGAGCTCGGCTAACAAGGTCATAGAGTTTACCCTACGTAACGACGGTTTGCTCAGGATACAAGTCAATCTACTTCTATTCTGCTTAACCTTGTTCCTTGGCCACTTGACCAATAGTTTTACCCTGGTTACTTTATCCGTTTTGGCTCTCGCCCTTCACTGCATCTACGTTGCAACATCGATTAATTTTGGTCAGTAAACCTAAACAGCATTGAATTGCTTCACCATCCACTACGATAAGATTTTTAATATTATTTATATTTCTGTTTTTCAGACACATTATTGGTTGTAGAATCTGTTGGAATACAAATAAGTAGTAAAAAAATATTCACCGGTTTCAATTACAGCCATTTTTTACCCTGGACCACTGTGGAAGATATATTTATCAACGAGGTCATCACAGGGGTAAGGCATTTGATTGCATATTTTTCCCCCCAAAGTTTAGTGGATCTCACTTGTATCATCCACTAAATTCCTCTTCGGAAATGTGATGTATGAGCGATTACTGAATTCATTTCCTTACAGCAAAGAGTACTTTACTACCTCACCTTTGTTGTCAAAGAATTTGTCAACGGTGAGGAGAGGACGAGGCTGGTGCCATTGTTTCAAGAATTGAAACCAGCAAAAGAATGCCTGGAGTATATGTACAAGGTGCTGGCAAACCTGATTGGTCCAGAATCCTGCAAACGGAGCCAGTCTTGAATATACCTGGTTCTTACTGGCTTTCGCATCGACAACATATATACAAGTTCACCTTTAAATATAGTGAGCCAATCAGGTAGTTGATTTGTACAAGCTAGTCTAGGTTTGAATCAGAAATATAATACATATTGTTCTATGTCTAATAAGTCACCATTTGGTTTAGAAATAATCCGTAGGTCATTACAGGGAGGGCGAGGAATTTTTATACAAGACTGAATTGATGAAAGTCATCAGACGTATAATCAGGTATCAACCTGATCAAGGTCAGTTGAGTACCAGACACCTCTCTGTTAATTACAGTATCCTTTTTTCACAATCACTTGCACTTGTAAACATAAGAACGTGGATATTTTAGATTCACCTTATACATTGCTACTTAGATTTATGATCTATTTTTCTTGACCAAGTTAATCTACGATTATTAGGCCATACTTTTTGGACACGTCAAGACAAAATGTTTGCCATGTTGAAATTTCGCAACAGGCACGTAACAACGCCATATCCAGAGGCGTTCATACTGACCATTCGTGTTCATGCCGCACCAACGTTGCCACTGGTAGATTGCGGTTCGGAACAGACCGAGGGCAATCAGAACAGCTTGAGGCTTCATCAGTTTGTAAATCTCCAAAATCATCCGCAAGCAATCATGTCAAGCGTTCATAGGCGTAAATTATTGCCAGATATTTCATCAAAGTGTAAAGGTTCCGAACAGATGCGGAAAGCAAGGGGCAGATTAGTTACGTGGACGAATTCGACTGCTGTTCATAATCCGGTGGATTATGACAGTAGTCATTCAGAATTTGAAAAAGTGAAGTTGAGCAGAAATGAAATAGGAATGGCAAAGGTGAGTGGAGCAGACTCACAACCGGGTGCCTTACGCTTGTCAAACATCACCGATCAAGTCATGGAAGGCTTGATGTTTACCATAAAGCAGGATGAGGATAATATCAGGGTGGTGGAAGAAAAAACAAAAATGGAATTGGATGAAGTCTTGGAAAATTCAGAGAACATAGAAACTGAGGCAGGAGAAAAATGTCTAGTAAATTCCAGCCTACTTGGACTGCAAAATCTTGTGAAAAAAATTGAACAATCCAGCAAGAAAGTCGATATTCCCACATCGATTCACACTGCTGCTAGACTTCACGATAGAACTTTACCTTTATCGAATGTGAAAATTCCTACTTACCATGCTGATTCAACATTTTTGGGAAGAAATTTGGAGTCAAATGATAAAGATGTTCCAGAGAATACATCTTTAGAGATATCAACTCCCGTCCAAAATGAATTCACTCTGATAAAATCAGAAGGGTCAAGCTCGGTGAGCATGGGAACGGATATTGCTGGAAATTCATGTAAAAGTTTAGTGAAAGATACATGCAACGAAATTCCACAAACATTGCAGAATGTTGAGACAAAAATGGTAGATCACAACAGTGGGAGTGGCGGAAACGAAAAGAATGACGACACCAAAATTAACTTTAAATTAGGTATAGACACCAAGGTTCAAATAGACATGTGGAAGTTACTGCGAGATATTACGCGAGGGGTCAAAGTAATGGTTGAGCGTATCAGTGACTCTGCCATAAAAAACGTTACTAGATCCACAGAGATTCCTTCGTGTGTGGCTAGAAGTGTATCATGTCACGTATCAACAAAAACCTCAAAGTAAAGTGATACGCAGGAAAAAGTGCACAGGATTAATGACGTTCCTTGAAAAAATCCCCAGATATACCCATATTTGGTTGCTAATTGAGAATAGATAGTTGTAAAGATTGACATCATTTGTGATGAACATGTCCCCGATTGATTAAAATAAATCTATGCATCTAGACTATGCTGAATAAGTGAAATGAATCATTTGTTCAAAAATGTCAAGTTATGATAACTGATACTTTATTCCAAAATTCTTATTATCCTCCAATTGTTGAGTGACTATTTTCAGTTCATGAATATTGTGGATTATATTATTCCACTGTTCTTGAGTTTTGCTGCTCTTGAAAGTTTCCCGTATCTCTGTCTGCGTTTCCACGTCTATCACTTGTTGTACTTCAGGGAGTTGAGGCATCGGTTTTACTAAAATGGGTCTCAGCTGAAACGATGCATCGAATGCACATGTATTTTTCCACTCTTTCACCAATGAAATATTCAAAGAAAGAATGCTGCTACTCTCATGCATAACGAACTTACAGCAATGTCATTTTTCAAAAGCAGGTATTTGGCTAGCTCGTCTGCGCATCGTGCGGGGTAGCGTTCCCTGACGTCGCTTACTACAAATACCGCGTCTTCACATCGTTCTTCCAAAGTTCTTGGCTCGTCTATAACAAATGTACGTAGCATATAATCACCTGGCTCGACACACTATCAATTACCTGAATGATTCTTTGTTACCCATGCTCACGCCCAATCGTGTGTAGCAGCGTGTATCTTCTTGAAATTTCAAACGTCACGAAGGATCGCTGAGCAGAGTGGCCATTTTTAACGGATCTGTCATTTGCCGTCTGACAAAATGTGATTGGTCGATGGATGCCATTCATACTTGATTCAAATACTCGTTGATCGAATCGTTGAGAGTTGAGATCGAATGAAGTTTGTTTGTGCAGCCGTGCCACTCGTGCGGTGTATCGCGCGCTTTTCGCAATTGCTTTGCGTTTAACCAAGGATATTTGACTAATTGCAGCGCAGATCCATTGGAATGATTGCCGCTTCTGATAGATCTGAGCCGTGATTCGTTAACATGCCCGCTCAAGCACAGCGTGACGACAGCCGTTTCCGTGCGAGGACCACATCCAGCAGGAGTCGAAATTTCAGGTGCAACGAACTCTTGGGCCGGTGACGGAACAACTATATACATCGAACTCTTCCACTGTTCTTAACGGTCCAACTTGGTTCCCACAGGCAGCCACAGGATCTATAGCTTTACGGTACCTCGCCGTATTTCCTAACTCAGGTATATAGAATAAGTAATATTATCCTAATCAATCGTGGTAGTCTGTGGTCAAGTTCAAATCAATTTACTTCTTAACCTGAACTTAGTGATAAAGCTATTCAGCATGGATACCGATGCCTACGTGCCTCGCGGGTCGTAACAGAATGATTCCTCTGGAACAGTACCTCTGGAACAGTAAATAATGATTGTTATTTTCGTTCCAATCGTAACAACTACGCATTTACATTCTACCCAATAAATACTTTCATAATCATAACTATACCTATTTATTACCTGTTCAGGTATGTACATAATGAACATGGGCGTGTATGAGCGTTTGGCAAAAAAATTTATCTATCAACAGAATAATAGTTTCGTCATACCTTCTCTATTTCTAATGCAGGAGCGTGCCCGTGCCCATGCCTGCGCTATAAATCCGATATAATGATAGATTATTGCCAGATACTTCTTTCTACACATAGATCTACTGTTCTGAACTTTTGACGATCATGGCACATATGAGATAATTGTGATCCTGCAAATTTACAGATCACAGATATGGGATACCTCAAGTCTACTGGAACTGTCATCATCTACACTGTATTATTTCTAGCCCTTCTTGCATTTTTACCGGGCCTTCCACCAGATGCTAAGTTTTCTGAATACAGGTAAGCCAGTCATTAGAAGTAGGATGTACAGGAAACGATTATGTGGCTCTATTAAATCTGCCAAACATCTCTTATGTCGGTGGATGTAATAATTATTGTAATTTCCATATTTCTGTCAGCGTGCCTCCCTTGCTGCACAGTCCGAAGCCAAACAAGAGACTAAATAATGCGGAAATTTTGTTCAACGGAGAACTAAAGAGCGCTGAATCTTTTGCCTCATATAACGGGGAGTTATACACCGGGCTACATGGTGGAGATGTCGTGAAAATTGTCGGCAAGCACATCGTGCCTATTGTAAAGTTTGGCCAGCCTTGCGGTAAGAATTTTTTGTCATTATTCAGAGGACGCTCTTAACTTGTTGGGTCACTGATAGTTTTGCAGTAAAACTTGACATTCTTTCATCAACAGATGGACTCTGGGAGGAGAGTAAATGCGGACGACCATTAGGATTACAGTTTGATAAAAATGGTGTACTGTACGTTTCTGATGCGTACTATGGCATCTTCAAAGTCGATGTTAACTCTGGAAAGTATCAAAGAATCGTAGATTTCTCAGAATCGATTGACGGTGTGGCTGTTAAGCTACCCAATAGTTTGGACATTGCTGCAAATGGAGACATATACTGGACAGACTCTAGCACAGAGTTTACTTTGCAAGATGGGGTGTATTCATTGTTATCGAATCCCTCTGGCCGGTAAGAGTCGTCTTGTGTACTTTCAATGAATTTTGTTACTTGCAGTTAAATTTGTGTGGAAACCATGAAATTCAGCCATTGCACCTTTTGCACTTATTTTGCAGATTAATCAAATACGATGCAGCAACGAAGAAGAACACAGTGCTAATCAATAATTTAGGTTTTGCAAATGGAGTCAAGTTGAGCAAAGACGAGAGTTTTGTCATTGTTGCAGAGACCCTATCATCTCGCTTGACAAAATTCTATTTGAAGGGAAATAAAGCGGGTAGAGTCGAATCTTTCTCCGAAGGACTTCCAGGCCTACCCGACAACATTCACACGGATACCGAAGATGGGTTTTTGGTGAGTATGGTGGTCACCAGGGATCCAGAGCACCCATCGATCGTTGCTACCCTGGCACCCCACCCATACATAAGAAGAATGCTGGCAAGACTTCTATATTTATTGGAAGGGCCCTTCAAACTCATCGAAGATATATATCCAAATTACTTAGCTAAAAGAGTGGTCCACTGGATTGGCCATTTCGAAAGCTTGACCTCTTTACACCAGACTAATGTCATCGTACTCAGGATAGATGCGAGTGGTCAAATCATTGACACATTGTTCAGTTCTGATGAACAGATCGGTTTTATTAGTTCCGCGTACATATTCAAAGATTATTTATATCTGGGATCTCCATACAACGAATATCTTGCTAGGGTACCTTTGAAGCAAGCATTTCCATTCATTAAACCTCAAGTTGGCAAAGTGGTCTCGGAGCAGGTGCCGAAAGGCGTTCATAAGTCTGTTGAAGAAACAAAACCAGCGGCCCCTAAACCCGTAACAACTACGATACCTCCTCCACCTCCCGCAAAGCCTGTCACACCTCGGCCCGCTACACAGACCACAGCAAAGTCTGCAGAAACGCCGACGACACCGAAGCCAGTTCAGACACCGCCACAGAAACCAACTACCGTTCCAACGCCAGCTCCGCAAAAGCCACAGCAAAAACAACAGCAACAGCAAAAACAACAGTCACCACCGCAACAACAACAGAAGGAAGCACCCGCAAAGCCAAATGTATCATCCAAGGAAAAAAAGAGCGAACCACCGAAACAAGTGCCTTCTCCGTCTACGACACCTCCACCACCCTCGACGAAACCAGCGAGCAAAGAGAGCATTCCTGTTCAGAAGGGAGGGCAGAAGCAAGCCGGTAGCGGACAAGTTCCAAACAATGCTCAAAAGGTATCACCCAAGCCTGAAGTAAAAAATAGTGGGAATGTAGAGGCAAATAAAAAAGAACAGACCAAGCCATCTACGGTCAACGTTCCGCCACCCCAAAACTAATTCCAATTTTGGTGGCAGACAGCTAAGTGATAAGAGCGAGCGATGGTGATAACTGAACAATAAGGTTGCATCTTTCGTCCAGTAAATATGATAATAGAGTTAAGCATCGTACAGCAACGATTTTCCCATTTTCTACCTTCCCCCTTAGTAGTCCATAATATACGTCAACATACGTCATAACAAAAACAACGACAAATAGAATACGTCAGACCACAAGTGTTACAAACTGAATTCTAAAATTCTTAAGTCTATCGCTAGTAATTACTCATGATTATAATGCTATACTCGAATTTTAGTGAGATATATTATTATTATTATTATTATTATTATTATTATTATTATTATTATTGTTGCTGTTGTATGCTCCTCTTAGTATTACGGTTATTATTGATATTGAAACTGTCGTAAAATATCGGTGGGTAGGCATGAAAATTCGTTAATCATTTATGAATGAAAAAATGGATGACGAATAATCGTGTACCAGAGGCTCGTTGGGTATGACGGTTGTAGGATAGAACAAACTATGCCTCTAGACGTACACGTTATACTTAATATATTTTATCATTTTTGTTATACTCTTAATATTATTTATTATCTTCCACATTCTTGTTTTTGGTTCAAATTTATCATAGCCATTCCGACGCAACATTTTGGCTAATATAGGCCCTAGATGGACGTAACAGGACTTTAATAAGTATAGAGTACTATCATTGAATAAGTATACTTACATATGTGTGTATGTATACGTTTAGTTATAATATAAAATAATGTGAGCGATTGCGGGATGTCTATCGTATTTTGGGTGTAGGAATGTGTGGTTAATTATGGTTAATTGTGGAAATAAAATGATAATTATTCTTTATCTCATTGATCATTCGGTTTTTTTTTTTTTCAAATTTTTTTCTATACATAATTCTTTTCCTCTCGAGACTCGTTGCGCATTCCTACAAAATAACCATCCCTTTGAATTATTTAGCAAGAATTCATGACGGGAGTCTTGATTGAAATACTAATTTTTATATTATTGATCATTATTAAATCCTATTAATATCAGAAATATAATTGATTCGTCGATTGTACGGTAGGAAGAGGAAGAAGAAAAAAAATCTCTCGCTGGAGGAATACCGAGCAAAAGGAATTGAGGATGTTCGGGGTCGTTAGTCCTTCGAGCCTTCTCCCTGAGGAACCGAATACGATGACGTCTTCGGTTCGATCTGCATCTTTCATCGTCACGCTCGCGCTCGCCGTTCATCCGTATATAATACAATGGCTATGCGTATAATTTAAGTGACATTCGTTGCATGGGCTAACATGTAGATGAACACGAATGTATTCACGTTATGATACGCAAAGAAATGAGGATTACAGAGAAACGTATGTATGAAGGAGTTTAACATCGGCATTAATACCACTTGAATGGTACTAATTTCTATTGACACAGAGATGAGCACCTCTGTCGGAACACCTGAATATACTTAATGAAACGGATGAAAATTAACATTAATAACAACTGTCCACATTTTTATTCTTCTTATATCTCACTATTTTTTTTTTTTTTCTTTCAGAGACACTGTGTAACGAGAACAAGGGACAAGAGGAACGCGAGTAGATAATATTAAATATACTATAATATAGTCCTGTTAGTCGTCTGTGACAACTCAGACCTAGAAGAACCCCTCCCCGAATATTGAAACCGAAAACGGTAAATAATGTTATTGAATATAATTTTTGAAAATATTGACCAACGATCATACTTCGATTGAGACACGTGGAAACAAAATTCAGAGCTTGTACAGATTTTGGTTCCATCGATGTCTCTGCAAGATTCATAAAATTTTTACATGATCCGTGCTGCAGCCGGTAGCAAAATTCTAAAAAAAATCAGAAGCCAGGAGGGATGAAGAAAAAGGAGTAGTCGTCGATTTTTTTCATGCGAATTATCAAAATCACACACCGTACCCTTTGAATTCGTTTACAACACGATTATTATACATCTGAATTATGGAAGTTGGCGAAGAATCTTCAAGCACGCCAATCATCGAGGTATTTTCCTTTTAATCTGTATACGCAATTGATATTCAAACGATGCAATTGATAAACCACTCTTCGTATGCTTTAATACGTTACTATCGTTAGTATTCTGGTTTTTGTTGTTTTTGTTGACCCTAATATTATTTTTCATCCGAACAACGGCAGACAGCAGAAGAAGCTACGGAAGCGGATAGTTTAAAATCACCCGTCCTTTTGGATCTTGACGAAAATAATAAACAGCAGCAACAACGACGACAGGATGAATTAAGACGATCTTCGACGAGGATTCAAGAACCGATTATAGCTACCGGGCCAACAGCGGTAATCATTGACCCTGGTTAGTAAATAAATCAAAACGAATCGTATAATATATAAAAACGATTAATTTTCAAATCTCTCGTCATAGCCAGCGCCTCGCGCCCAAAATTTTAGAGACAATAAACGTGGTGAGAGGTGGTCAGCTTGGAAATTTGACAGTTTCTCTGCACAATTTTAAATTAGCTAATTGAAAGCCAAATACAAAATTTGATCGCAGAAGCTGCAGCGGGTTTGGCGCGTCGTCAACCCCTGAGGAAACGATGGCAGCACGACTCGGGGTGTTTCGATCTTCAACCTGTGGAAAATGCTGTTGAAAATATTGGTGGAGCAGATCAGGGTGAGGACGGTGGAAAAGTGATAATGATACGAGTACCAGAACCGGGAGTTGTCTGTCCTAATCCACATATGGAACTACTTCATCAAGCCAACATCAGACCGGTACTTAGGGAGCCTTCTCAAAGCGAAAAGGGTCAGTTTCCGTGGAATGGGATTGCCATTTATTTATTTATCCATTTGTTCATTCATTTATTTACTTCTTTATTTATTTTTTTGTTTTATTTCAATTTTTTTTTTTTTAATTTTCTGACACAAAGGAATGGTTTTTAAAATTCAATCTTTTCTCCGATGTGGGGATCGAAAAATTGACAAGCCATCCGTCAATGCCGTCGTAATCATCGATTCCCAGTGCTGACGTAAAAAGGGACGCTTAGACGTCTGGAAGGTTTCGGAAATATGTCGGCTATTGTAATCCCCTCGACGATCTTCGATAAACGAATTGTGGATTTTTTCGGGCTTCTTCTCGGTACTTTCTTCTACTCGCTGTATTCCTCTCAATTTTACTCCGACTTTTATCTTTATTTCATCTGGATTCATCTCGGTTGAGATTTCGGTATGTGGTTTTAAGGATGATCGGAATTTGTGATCCCAGTCTACAGAATCCCCACGACGCTCGTTGTTAGAAATTATTCTTTCATCTTTCCTTCCTTGAAGTAGAAAATCGTGTGTTTTCGTCACACGGATTTTATCACGAAGCACACATATATTTGGAAGAACGCACATCGCAGTCATTCGATTTCGCAGACGTGGAGGTGGTTGCTTGAAGTAATTATAATCGTTCAATCTCGTACCTAAATTTCAGAAATTGATAACCGGATATAAATCCATCAGCAATCGTCGAAAATTTTTAATTTGTGCTTCAAATTGTATTTCAAATTTTTCTAGTATCACAGACGTCACCTTTTCGACTCGCTTTCATAGCCGCTGGTTAGTTTGATCCTTTTTCCGGTGATATTGAAAATATGATTTCTCTATTTTCGTAGATCATCTCAACGATTTTCAAACATGAATTATTCAAAGTGGGCTTAGTGGTTCATTTTACAGGTGTTCAAGAAAAAAATTTAATGCTTTCGTCCCGTGGGACTGACGGCGAAAACTAACGCGGTCAGAAGTGTGAATCTGATTGCAGATCGCAACATAACGAACTCGAACAATCTCCACACCGAATCAACATTTGAACGAATGAAAAATAATAGAAAATTCTTTCACCCCGTGAATGTTTCAGACTACAAGAAATCTGCTTGCGACAGAGAACGGACGAGGATGCGCGATATGAACCGTGCCTTCGAACTCTTGCGATCTAAACTTCCGGTCTGCAAACCTCCTGGTAAAAAATTGTCAAAAATTGAATCATTGCGACACGCAATAACATACATTAGACACCTTCAAAGTCTTTTAGAACCTTCGTCTTCTTCGTACGATCCTACTCGAATATCCACCCGGTATTTTTACGGCGGATCGATTCATCAGCATCAAATTCATCAAGAACAACATACCAGGTGGGAAACACACGCTCCTTCGACGTACGTCGAACAATTTTACCATCATCATCATCATCATCACGATTATCACAACTCACCCACGGCTCCAGGGTCCTCGCTACCTCAACCCCCTGCTCATTATTAGACCATTAGACGCTTTTTTCAATCAACGGTGAGTTGTAAACCTACAAGCAATCAAAAATTAATCATTTCATTAAGTATGTAGGAAGTACAACAAACGTAGCTCTATTCAATAAGATACTCGCTCAACATCGCATGCTATGAGATTTACCGAATCGTTTCATATTTTATTTTTTATCGCGTACAGATGATCATGTACCATGCGATCGTTGAATTATTTTATTACCATATCGCATACGATCCGTGTTTAAGGATTTTGAACGAAAAGAGATTGAATAAAATCTTCAATTCCATTTCTGGTTGCACCCTTCACGTTGCAATCACCTTGAATATACTGTTAACTACCCGACTACAAGTAATACCATAGACATGTTTATAAAGATATAAACGATTATACCACAATACCGATCATCGCGTCGATATCTTGGGATATGTATCTGCAGCCCAAACGTAAAAAGTATAATAACGACGTATAGGCGTATCTATACGTACAATTTTGTCCGAGCGGCCTAATTATAGACACGTAGTGATTAAACACAAAGAGAGTAAAAAAGGCAAAAAATAAAAAACAACTGTATACTTATGTTGGATATGTTTGTATAATCTCTTTCCGCAAAATTACGCATTATACGCCTCGCACGTCATCGACCATGATCGTAAAAAAAGTATAATACATCGATACGTGTAAATAGGAATGTTATACAACCGATATTTTTATTACGAAACAATCGTAAATATTTCTCCTATTAATCCGAAATACCCAATTACTAAATTTCGTAATGGTAATCGATATATTTATCCGTCATTCTTTACCACGAGAAGTAAATTAACTGAATGCTGAATTAATATGGCACAACTTGTAAGATATCATTAGAAATTTATGATTTCTTCTTAATTTACCATCTTCAATGGCTGGCTTGGGAACGGGAGGGCCAGGGGAGAGTAATTACCGACTTGTTTAACGACGTAGTAAAACTAAACTAATAATATAGTTGGTGGATTCGTTCGTTAAAAAGAATAAATATTATTGGTATAAACGCCAACCATATAATATTCGGCAAATAATCACCGTTCGGCGATTCTCCACGTACTGGTAATTTTCAAAAAATAATATTATAAAAACTAAAGAAGAAAATAAAAATAAATATTTTCGCCCATGAATTCGTTTATTATACATACCTATAGTGAATATAATACATTTACGTATGTGCGTACGTATATCCTGAGGATAGTCGTGAATAGGATATAATTTCCTCGCTTTATACATAAGGTATGAAACTATAAACGTTGCGTTGCACACTACGGATCGATTCGCGTTAATTATAGGGATAGGTGTCCGGTACGTTGCTCTCCATACTTAAAAACGCCGATTACCATCTTCTTCCTATTCTAATTCATTCCTGATTCCGCGTAAACTGCTCGACTGGAGACAGTGGAATTCCTTGCTATTAGCTGTATCGGATTTACCGAGAATCGCGTACGCGTAACGGGACATCCTTGAAGCGTACGATTCTACGGATGTTCCAGTCGAAGATCCGCTACTGTTGCAGGGTGTTTCGGTAGCTGTTGGATCATTAAATTGAAATGTAACGGACGCATATTTCGTCGAGGACACACGGTGCAATACCCACATACGCATCTCCTACGACCTTGCCGAGTCCTCGCGTAGCTCGCTGATCGTCCCGAGGAATAAATTCTGGCGAATAAAGTCCGCGGTAATTCGCGATTCAACGTCAGATAGATCCAAGGATTGACGCAGCTGTTCAAACTACTCATCAGGGTCAGGATCGCAAACGCTGCTCCTGAGGTGAGAGAAATAAAAAAGAAAATAGAACGGAAGTATTTAGCGGTAATTCAAGCGACTTGAATTATTTGAATAATTGCAGAGTGGAATGCGTTTACTTCGAATCACCTTCGAAGAATGGGGAATTCACCGCGCCCGGGTCCCAAGTTACCCAGAGTAACGAGGCGACGAAGGGGCTGCTGGAGGCTGCGTAAAAACTAATCACAGCAACCATTTGTTTTATAGAGTTTATCTTCGCCCTGGATATCACGCTACCCTGTCGCAGCAGAGTCCCGTCCGTTCCACGAGCCTCACCGGCTATTCCGGTATTCCTCCATATCGCGAGGCAAATCGAAACGTTCGTGTAACCGAGGACTAAAAGCGGCAGGATGAACGCCGAGATGCTGAACCTGCGGAGGGAATGATTAGTCGTTGTTTTTAAGCGATATCGACGCTCGTGGATGATATTGTCATCATCGTCGTCGTCCTCGGCGTATCTTATTACCATGTGACATAAGCGCGTTCCCCCAATGGGGAATAGAAGGTGCCCCAGCAATCCCAAACTCCAGGCGAGGCCTCTTGGTATGAAAATACAACAAGCTGTGTGTTTTATAGAATAAATTTACTATCCAGCACACCGTCGATGAATCGAACGACCGATGGAATTAATTAATTATTGGCAGTGCGTTACTTAATTATATGTGTTTCAGAAACGTCGTACTTACTTGAGGTATACAGAGGGCCAAGGACAAGCCCCAGGCGAGGTAAACCATTATCTTTGACCTTCTGGAGGTTACGCTGCAGTAATTCAAAGGATGGCAAATTGCCTGGTATCTGTCTAACGCGGTTACCATCAATACGTAGGAGCTCAGATATGGACCGAGCGGCTGACCGAATTTCACCAATTTGCAGAGAATCGGACCACCTTGGAACCTGCGCGTAAATCACAGTTAGAAATCGGATTTAAAAGAGTTTTTTTTTACCGGTGTTTGTTCGACGATTTATTTACAACGGTTCGATGACGATATAGATTCATATACCTGTACGTTATTTCCCAGAAGAGCTGAGGAAGGACGTTCAAGAACGCGGTGATGAGGTCGGCGATGCTCAAATGAAGGATGAAGAAATACATCCTCGATGAACTTTTCTTCCTGACCGGCGTCTTCCCGTATCGCCTCAAATAAAGAGCCGTTACGACCAGAGAATTGCCAAAAACTGCTACGACGAACATCGCCGCAAGAGTTGCCACTTCCCAATTAGCGATATCCTCGTCACGAGTGTCCCGATTACCATCGTCGACTTTCAGCGCTTCTTCATTCGCGGTTGCACACATACCAGATCCGCATAGCATTTCGACCAAAGTAACCGTATCGTTCCCTTTGGTGAAATTTGCCATTTTCACGATTATTTATTTTTACGGATTATTGTAACAGATGAGTCGTGATCAGATGGTAGAAAGAAAGAGAGCTCTTCGCTGGTTAATTTCTGATTTAACGTGAAAAAAAAACGAGTCGATTGTTTGCGTTAATTTGCATTGCAAAGTAGCGTATCGTCTTTAAATTATACATCTAGCGTGGATACCGTAGGCGTGAGGTTTGACCCCGTGAATGAATTATTATACATACACACGTCTACAAGATATGCTCGCAAATCAAAAATGCAACCTAATTATTACACGGAAAACGCGTGTATTTTTTTTGGTTTCGTGATGTTATCGTATGAAACTGTCAAGTCGACCGCAAATTACTTACTATTTGGAATTTAGTCGGCCGGTGAGTATCGGTGAGGGCATTTCATAATCTCGCGTTTAAATTGTCACAGTGGTCTGCCGATCTGGTCGTGAAACGTCGACGAAAAATCGTCTCGATCGCATAGCTGTGCGAACTGATGAGGAAATCACTCTACTTGCCCAAGTAGTTGTGGAATATGAATAAAAATCTTCGGTCAACGAAGACAATTAGACATATGGGTAGATCGTTCACCGCAGCCGTTTGATTTGGGTGTCGGGACCCCCGATCATTCGATGATTTGGATTTGATTTAAGCGCGCCGACACCATTATGTTTAACTATGCGGTATGCACTATGAATTGTTCGACACCATTTTCACTCGTTTTATATTATATTTATTGATTTATCGATGCATTGACTTCGTTAAATTCATGCTCGGTAAATATTCTAGTTGGTATGATATTATAACCGTCGTCGATCCGATCCATGATAACATTATACTTACAATTAGATACTACGGAGCCGCACGACTCTCGTGGATCGCCTAGTTCCGCGATCGTCGTGCGAATGTTAAATGTGAATGAAATTGCAAGAAGATATACCTCGGTATTTTCACACTTGGATCAGAGTTCTGGTACCGTGAACGATTTGGTATTTTGCATATGGATTTAGACGATAAATCTCTTGCCGACAATAGATGAAATTTATTTACAAAGTTGTTCTCGATGAAGAGATGAACTTTCATCACGGATATATTAAACATCAGTTCTCAGAGTTTGCGAGTGGAATATTTTTACAGTTGAAGTTTAAATGCGGAGACAACTGTATAATTATAATTGTGTTGTCGAAGATGAGGAAAGTACGTATGTGATGCAGGGTAGCTTCATTTACAATTAGTTGAAATTTCTAAAGTCAAAATTCTATAGTGGGAAGCAATTACCTGATTATTGATTGGAAAAATTTTTGATTTCAGACTTCTAAACTCGATGCTGTACTCGCAGAATCGTACGCTATCGCAGACTAAAGCCTTCGTTTCTTCGCGTTTCGAGGTTTCAAATTGATTTAAAAAGTTTTAATATCGGTCTTCTCATAAGTTATGTACTAAGAAATCTGAATTCACTATTGAAATTACTTTATCTAGCGAATTGCTTGAATTGTTGTTATTTTCCACTAGCTAAAGCCAAGAAGTAGATCACCTTGGTAAGTTTCATTCGTAGGTCAAGTTTGTGAACAGATTCACGATTTTGATTCAAAATATGAAGGAATGTTGCAAAGAAAATTTGAAAAAAATTTGCAGACTGGGAATATTTTTTTCAAATAATTCCAAATCTCCAGTTTGGATTTTTTCAAATTTTGGCCAAAATTTTTTATTTTTTCAAATTGATCGTATGGCACTTTTCTTATGTATTTTGACCTCAGGAATCCAAATCTGAAATTCAAAATCATCTACTCATGCAATCGATCAAGTAATCATCAATTATTCGCTGTTGGGAGCAGAAAAATTATAAGACATATCGATATAGTTTTAGTCGTAGACCCACTTTGACTCGTCGCAATCCATGCATGGGTCGAAATATTCGAATTTCTCAATTCACCAGCGAACCCGAGCTTAGCTGGAGTCAGGTAGCCAGCCCCGTAGCGCTTTGTTGTGAGACGTCACCTTCAGGGCTGAGCAGAGGTGACGCCCCACAACAAACCACGCGCCCGTGGCTACCTGACTCCAGCTAAGCTCGGGTTCGCTGGTGAATTGGAGAATTCGAATATTTCGACCCATGCATGGATTGTGACGATTCAAAGTGGGTCTATGACTAAAACCAATCGATATGTCTTATAATTTTTCTGCTCCCAACAGCGAATAATTGATGATTATTCGATCGATTGTATGAGTAGATGATTTTGGCTTTCAGATTTGGATTTCAGAGCTGATTATATGTAAGATTACTCTTGAAGAACCAAGAAATATTCGATTTTTGAGCAAATAATAAATCATTTCTTTAATTGGGTTTAATATGCTTTTCTTACGTATTTTGATCTCAGGAATCCGAATCTGAAGGAAAAATTAATCTATCTCTAAAATTGACCGAGTTATCGCCAATTTTCAGCTTTTTGGGGTCAAAAATAAAAAATTGATTTTTTAGTCTATATTAATGTAATTTGAGCTCAGGAATCTGAATCCGGAAGAAAAATTGATCTATCTTCAAAAATGACCGAGTTATCCTCATTTTTTCGCCTTTTTTGGCATAAATTTGAGGATATCTCGGAGGGAAAAAATCGTAGCTCAATTTGGACAACGGATTCGTGTTCCTGAGGTCGAAATACATAAGAAAAGTGCCATACGATCAATTTTAAAAAATAAAAATTTTTGGCCAAAATTTGAAAAAATCGTAAGGGGTACCCCTTGGAAAAATCTCAAATTTTGGCCAAAATTTTTTATTTTTTAAAATTGATCGTATGGCACTTTTCTTATGTATTTCGACCTCAGGAACACGAATCCGTTGTCCAAATTGAGCTACGATTTTTTCCATCCGAGATATCCTCAAATTTATGCCAAAAAAGGCGAAAAAATGGGGATAACTCGGTCATTTTTGAAGATAGATCAATTTTTCTTCCGGATTCAGATTCCTGAGCTCAAATTACATTAATATAGACTAAAAAATCAATTTTTTATTTTTGACCCCAAAAAGCTGAAAATTGGCGATAACTCGGTCAATTTTAGAGATAGATTAATTTTTCTTTCAGATTCGGATTCCTGAGATCAAAATACGTAAGAAAAGCATATTAAACCCAATTAAAGAAATGATTTATTATTTGCTCAAAAATCGAATATTTCTTGGTTCTTCAAGAGTAATCTTACGTATAATCAGCTCGGAAATGCAAATCTAAAGCCAAATTAATCTATCTATAAAATTGATCGAGTTATCGCCAATTTTTCACTTTTTAGAGCAGAAAAGTTGGGATATCTCGATGAGAAAAGGTCATAGGTTTTCAAAACAAAAACTCAGAATACGTGTGAAATACGTGTATAATGACGTGAAATTGAGAAATTGCGGGACAAGAATTCAAACGACGAATTAAATCTGCTGCAGCGCGCGCTACACATGTGACAGCACTGATGCTGGCTACCTACCCTACCTACAGTTACAACTGTGCCATATGTTTACATACCACGAGCCTATTATCTATTAGTGATACGAGTGTATATACACTAAGCGGGGAATGAAAAGCAAACGCCCCTGGAACGTCATTTGACAGTGATATTGATGAATTCTTGAGTTTAATTATTGACGTTACACGATGATGCAACAGTACATGAAGGAGCTGGAGCAGGTGAATGTCATTTTTGAAATCAAATCATACCACGATATCTGTATGGCTACGAATAATATGAACAGTTCAATACCATAACCCAAAAGCTCTACCGATGAATCCACTCAACTTTTCTATATTCAAAGGAACCTTTTGATCCCGAGGAATTTGTCGAGAGACTAGCATGGCGAACGGTCAACGATACGTTAAAGGATGGAGAAAAAGGCACCTTTGATCCTGTCCTGGTACACGAGACATTTCTGCAGGCTATAAAAGACCTACAAGTTTTGCAGGAGCGACAGCAAAAGAAGTGTGATAAATTAGAGGCTGCATGCAAAGATGAAGAAATGCGCCATGCTCTTGAAATTCTTGAACTTCAAGAAAAGAATAAACATGCTATGGAACTGTTCCACCAATTAGATGAAAGGATAAATTTTGTGGCCACCAAAGTCTTACATCTCGGAGATCAACTAGAAAATGTCAATACTCCTAGGGCAAGAGCTGTCGAAGCTCAAAAACTTATGAGACATTTTGCTGAATTTCTCAGCCCTGGCCCACTCACTGACCCTGTTTTCACAGATAAATCTTCGGTTCGTTGCTAGCCCATTTTTAGAAGGATTTTCTAAAATAAATCATACATTTATGAGCAGAGTTTTGAATGTCATAATGTGTATTTTCAGTTGGATGAAGCTGCAGATGTGATTCAGAAACTACACTTGATAGCTCAAGAATTACCATCTGACAAGTTTGACAGTGCAAAGAAGAAGATAAGCACTAAATATGACGAAATTGAAAGGAGTTTGATCGAGGAATTCGCAAGGGCACACAGCGGGGAGGATGCTACAAGGATGAGAGAGCTGGCTTCGATGTTATCACATTTCAAGGGATATTCACAGTGTGTAGATGCATTCATTGAGCACAGTCAGATGGGCTCGTTTGGAGGAAAGGACGTTTTCCAGGATGTTATACCGATGTGTACTAAAAATTTCAAGCTGATGCAGCAGGTTTTTACCAATCCCAATCAAGTTATGGCCAAGTTCGTTCTCAACATCTATCACCTAAGATTACAGAAGTATATCGTGGCTAAGCTCGCAGATCGCACTGACTCAGATAAATATCTGAAAAATTTATATGATCTCTATTCGAAGACTGTCAAAATATCGAATGAATTAAAACACTTTGATATGGGCACCGATGAAGCTTATCTTGCCAAACTGACCAGGAATATATTTCAAAAGCATCTTGATTCATACATAAGGTAATTTAGTAACCTTCTCTTCCCCTGTTCTAATCATAACAATATGCTATTCGTACCGGTTCATTCTTTCAGTATCGAAACTAAATCTCTGCGAGAAAAATCGGCGGCTTTATTGATAAAGTATTATGAGTCTAAGAACCATCAAAAAAAACAGCTCCAGACCGGAGGCTTTCAAGAGCTACGACGTGATCTACAAGCTGTTCTGGGAACAAGAACGAATATCAACATCGTTCAGATAGAGGATTACGGTGGGGAAACGTTTCTTTCAGAGGAACTTGCAATCGCTTTACTGCAAGAAAGCAAATTGGCTTTCCAACGTTGTCAAATACTCTCTCAGCCTAGCGATTGTCCTGGAAATGCTCTACAAATTTTAGAAATTCTCCTTCAGTATCTGACAAATGAGCACGTCGACTACGCCCTCGAATTAGGACTGCAAAGCGTGCCTATACCTGAGAGTGGATCTCAGCCAGAAATACACTTTTTTAACGTTGTGAGACGATGTAACGCCATCATTCACCTACTTGAGAAACAATTCAACGACAGCCTTGTACCACTTGTAATGTGCGTAATTATTCCGATTTACTGATCTGCTTGCATCGGAGAATTGAGGGACTATCCTGATCCTAATATCACGACGTTTTATTCCCTTAGATCAACATCTAAGCACGGTGATTGCTTAGCAAAGAAGAAGGTAGTTTTAGAACAGCTGGAATTAAAATTGGACACTGGTTTGGATAGAAGCATAAATGCAATCGTAGGCTGGGTGAAAATCTATTTGCAAAGTGAACAGCGGAAAACGGATTTCAAGCCAGAGTCGGATGTTGACACGTTAAACACACCCGCTTGTTTGGTAGTAGTTCAATATGTGACATCGATGATAAACCATATAAGAGATCGGCTTGATGAGAAAAACGTAGAAACTGTATTAACTGAATTAGGTGTCAGATTCCACAGGGTGATCTATGAACATCTGCAGCAATTCCAATTCAATTCTGCAGGCGCAATGTGCGCTATATGCGACATGAACGCCTACAGAGAATGTGCAAAGACGTTGAAAGTCGGTCTGGTAACCAGCCTCTTTGATACATTACATGCTCTCTGTAACCTGCTGCTCGTTAAGCCTGAGAATTTGAAACAAGTATGCACGGGAGACCAGTTGGTAGGTTTTTCACTCTTAGTCGATTTGAAAAATGCCAAGGTCAGTTATTAATTCTTCCTTTAACATTTACAGGCAATGCTGGAGAGATCAGTATTAATAAACTTTATCCAACTGAGAACGGATTATAAAACTCAAAAGTTAGCAAACTGTTTAAAAGGGCTTGCGGCGTGAAACCATAGAAATAAAAATGGAAGGTGTTGGAAAACTACCAGAGTATGAAATGTAAATAGCAAACGAAGACTTATTTTTTGTTGATCTTCTCGTCGTTTCTTTCCTTTGCATGATGATTGGGTCAACGACAATAAAGAAACAGAGGTTCATAGCAAATGTATTAATTTTATTGTTAAATAATCACGTTGCAATGGAAAACTGTCTGATTACTGGACTACATAAATTGTGATGGCATTATTTGAGAGTAACAGACAGTAGGTAATAGTATTTTGTTAAAAATAAGAGATACGCATATACCTATGTACATCTCTGGATTCCACAATTTACCGCAGATGAATTCATCGGTATATTTGATAAAAAATCGTCTACTTTTTATAGTCCAGTGGGATAATATCGCAATCGACTTGAAAGTACAATTCTGAGTCGAAAATTCAGAAATTGATCGTCTTACAGTAGCAATACCATAGATATTAATTACACTTATTTCGATACCTTGGATGCAGTAAATTCTCACATTGAATTCTCAACAAAAATTACAATGTAACAGTGTACGGTGAGTTATACACAGTGTCCTTAACGGCTGAGCTAGTCACGCTCACAAATTCTGAAATAACATTCCTAGATACTTGAATTTAAATTATTATTGGCAATAATTACTAAAACAGAGATACGTCAAAACACAATCGAACCAAGTACGACAAACGCCTATTCCATGGCATTGCTCGCCTTTCTGTACCAGACAAATGCAAGGCCTAATAACTCTGTAAAAAACAGAACGTTGGATGTAGAAAAGAAAACCTGACTCGGCGTAGCCCGGGGAATCGATGATGAAAGATTAGAGAATAACATATTTACTTACAGTAGTCGATAAAAATCCAGAAATGAAGGAAAGCGGACCAATTTTTTTAATGCGGGGCATGATTTGCACAGAACTCAACTCGATTCAGGCTCAACTTAGAATTTCAGCAATTTAGTTTACGATGGCAGGTAATCTGAACATCCGAGTTCCTCCATTGATCAATTATAATTTTAGTTCCAAACGAATGGGTAACCAAAGCCACATTCGTGAGACCATAGGCCTTAACAGCTAAAAGAGAATGCAAAAGTAGGTTAATCAGGCTTAATGCCTGATCAGCGCATACGGTAAGTGTTGGTTTCGTGAACTTCGCACAATTCGCCTTTAAAGTCCAGTTCCACGCTAAAATCGAGATCCCGATTATTCCTCGCATTTGGTTTCATAGAGAACACTCCGTATATCTCTTCACCTTTTTTTACTGTCATGTAGTCGTCGAAGTAAAACACAGTCTGTTTCCAGTGTGTGTATTGCGCTTCGGGAGCAGTGCTGAACCCGATACGTTTATGGCACTTGGTAAATTCAATATTAAAAAACGTAACCAATGCTTGTACATAGTCATTTCTCCTGACTTGGAGACTGAATGGCGACGTGAAATCCAGATCTCCTTTGGTTACAGTGTACAAATCTACTTCTTTTATTAGACAAGCGTTTGTAACTACTTGTTTAGGATCTACGACATCTACAAGCGGCTCACTGATTGCAACCTTTCTTATGCTACTCATGTCAAAACCGTAGACATCGTCCCACCAGTTTATTTTCTCATCTTTGTACTGGCGATCTTCGATTCCACAAATGAACAAAGTTGCCCTATCCGGAAACAGCATACCATCTTCTCGCAGCCACTTGTCTCTAGCGAACAAAACGGTGTCAAGCATAGACTCGTAGAAAAGGCAATAGCCCATCCATTCTGATATTATTATATCAACTTTTTCTATTCCATCAGGTAAAGTCACTTCCTCGACTTTACCCTTGAGAATAGTGATCACATTGGACAGCTGATTGGCTTCAACAATCTTCTTAGCATATTCTACGATATTGGAACATTCTATTCCGATTACTCTAGCAGCTCCCGCCTTGGCAGCAAACATTGAGAGGATTCCTGTGCCGCAGCCAATGTCCAGGACAGTTTTACCCTTGAAAAGATGCTTGTTGTGGTACATGGAGTTTCGGTAAGTCACCGTTCTAATCTCATCCTTCAGCATTTCTTCGTGTATACCAAAGTGTGCATACGAGTCAAAATAATAGTCACGAGATGTCATATCGTCGACAGAAACAGCATCCTTGTCATTTGTGGCTGCCGCGTCTTTTCCCGATGGTACCGTTGGCTCGGCAACTTCCATTGTTTCCATCTTCAGGGTCTGCAAAAATGAATTCTAATTGGATTCTTAACTTTGAAGCATCAAGTCTATGGGACGGTACCCATTGACATTCAGTCTTTGTTCACTCTCCAATTCAGAATGACCGTTATTGATTGACTTAATTCACGAGACAAAGGATGTAACCAGTCATCACGCCTCATAGCAGAATCACATACAATATTAATTCTCGAATGCTCCGAAATTCAAATTCAGTAAAAACGAGGCGCGACATGCTTCATTGGTTAGAATCGTTGAGGAACTAATGCCAGTAACGAATCTGGTAGAACCAAGATAGATCCAGGCAGATGATTACTTTAATTAAACTAAATTTCAAATAACCTACTTACGATGCAGTTCATAGACGTATAAACGAATAATGACGGAATAATTTGAGACAATAACTCCCGGTATCGGTTGGGTATCAGAACAAAATGACCGACGTAACTCAACTTTAGAAACTAAAGAACGGCGTGTGTCCACGTGCACGCGCCAAAATGAATGGCGGATGTAGCAAGGGTTTAGTGCTGCGCTTTATTTCAGCCACCATCCTGGTAGAATTGAACAAAGAATGCCGGTGTCCCTGTAGCCATTACGAGAATGAATAAGTTTTCAAATAAATAATTAATCATTGGATAATCCGGCGTATATACGATAATTGTATTGGGTGTTAAAGCCCTAAGAAATGCTGGGTGGACTTGAATACTTTAATTAGATCTACCGTTGCCGATTGAGTAAATCTCAAATTTTACTCATCACCCATTCATCTTAACGGGTAACAAAAATACTGCAGTGATTCTAGAATCACGGTTTTATCGGTCTGACAGATTAAATGAAACATATTTACGAAAATATGGATTTTTAAACTCACAGTGTGCTCGCTGACAATTGGGCTAGTTTCAGTGATTTCTACCGGTACCTCGCTCGTCGCCATTTTTCTATATTATTTGCTTGAAATTTCTACTCGTCGATGCAGCAGACGGCAACAAAACTCGAAGCTCGAAGCTCGAAATTTCGAGGGTTGCACATCGTTGACTGAAAACGATACTTTACAACTTCGCTTCGCGCGCATAGTAAAACGACATGAGTACACGCGTATAGGTTTTCAAAATATATTCTTCTTACCTATTCGTGAAGTTGAAAATCTTGCTATTATTAGCAGGGATAATTATTGCCTACTGTAATTTTTTAGTGTACAGAAAATCCGTGCATTCGTATCTGTGCTTTTTCTACATCTCGTTCAATTTTCGATCCGTATCATTTGCTACTTTGATTCAGCTCGCATCGAAAACACCGATTATCCTTGAGATTTTCCATCAGTGATCGAAGACTCCGAATTACAGGATGATGGCGTTGAAGCTCTAAAAGTGATAAAATCAAAAGTCTGGGCCTGATTGGGAAAGGTTGTGGCTATGGAGCACCATGGAGGAATAGGGAGCACTGACCTATGACATAGTATACCATATACTACTTGGTACGGAGTACGGAGCTGTGGTATGGAGATGGAGCTTACATGGAGTATGGTAGGGACACAGGGAGTTGCCACCTTGTCGCCACTGATGTCAGAGTCGCGATCAACGTGATCAACGCGATCTTTGTAGTTTCGTGTAGTTTCGTAGTATCGCCAAAGCGAGTGAGCAGTCGCGACAGAGAAGAGAAGCCAGGCTCTGAAAGCTTTGAAAGCAAAGGGGATCAACTAATTGTTTGGTGTAGTGGATCAAAATCTGACGTCAAATTTCCAAGTTTCGAGAAACGTTACCGTTTTCATGTATTGTAATCGCGAGTACCTTGGTAACGTGCTTATGAAGATTGTGGAACGTTAGAAAATGCTGGTAAGATTATCTCTGTATTTTCAACAATTTAGGTATTTTCTCTTGTATCATTATTTGCTCACGCAGTTGGGGTCCGCTGTATTAACTGCGTGCAAGTTTCTACCGCGCATACGCTTCTGCTGAAAAATATTCACACGTCTTTCAAATTTCCATCAACTTGCGACCATCCTTCTCCACCTTTTATCAATACATATTTTTCTTTTGTCTTTCTCTCAAGCTCTCTCTTGCTTCAAATCTGAGAAATAGTAAACCTTTACATGAAAAGTACTGAAATACAAATAAGTATCCGATAGATCTCAACAATTAACTTTTTTATGTATACCGTGACGTTTATGATTTTTCAGGGAGACGATCCACCGTATCTTTCGGTTGGTACGGAGGTAAGTGCAAAGTACAAAGGGGCATTTTGCGAAGCAAAAATCAGGAAAGTCGTTAGATCGGTAAAGTGCCGAGTAACTTACAAGCAGGGCTTAGGAACAGCCACTGTGACCGACGACCAAATAAAGGGAACGCTCAGGGTTGGAGCATCCGTAGAAGCAAAGCACAATGACAGAAAGGAATTCGTAGAGGCTACAGTTACGAAAATTCAAGACTGTAGTCAATACACAGTGGTCTTTGATGACGGAGACATAACTACCCTCAGGAGAACGGCGCTCTGCCTAAAAAGTGGTAGACACTTTGCTGAAAGCGAAACCTTGGATCAACTACCCCTCACACACCCTGAACATTTTGGAAATCCTGTCATCGGAGGGCGCAGGGGACGGAGGTCTAGGCAAGCTCAGTGAGTGAACATTTTTCCTCATGCCAGTTGTCTCAGTTCTTCCAAATATTTTTGATTCCATCTTTTGTAGAGATGAAAGTAGCGACGATGAAGACAGCCCACCTAGGGGTGCTAGGGAGTCAGGATCCGGGGGGCTTGGCAAAGAATGTGCGGAAACCGAGCCAGAAATTGGTAGGGTCGTCTGCGTTGAGCTTGGAGACAAGAAAAAAAAAGACAACTGGTTTCCTGGGCTAGTTGTAGCTCCCACTGCTCAAGATACCGTCAGGATACGTGTACGGGATGACTATCTCGTTCGCTCGTTCAAAGATGCTAGATAGTACGCATTGTTATTGAACATTCTTATTCTCAATGATAATCGAATATTCATTCTTCATAATATATTTTGAATTGTGTTCTGTTTCTGTAGTTACACTGTACCAAAGAAGGAAGCTACGGAGTTCACTAAAGAGTTGGTCAACAAGGTAGAGAACAATGCGCTTAGAGTCGCAGTTGAAAAAGCACTGTTATTCTTGGACAAGAACGAACTTCCACCGCACTGGGACAGGGATTCCCTATTTGGTAATGCAGACTCTAGTGGAAACAGTGACAGCGATGGAGAACTTGACTCGGATGTAAGTAGTACCTAGAAACTTTATATTTTACAGTCATTTCTTTTACTAATTAGACAGTCACTCTATCATGTATTATATCCTTTTCATTTAGAGTTCTGACGATGAGCCTAGGGAGGAAAAAGACCACTTTGTTGCGCAACTTTACAAGTTCATGGATGATAGAGGGACTCCGATAAATAATTGTCCAATGATAGGAACACAAGATATCGACTTATACAGATTATTTCGGGCTGTTTACAAGCTCGGCGGTTACAATCGAGTCACTAATCAGAATCAATGGAAGTCTATAACTCGTCGTCTCGGTTTTCCTATTCAAAGTACGTCGTCGACGCACGGTTTGGTTAAACAACAGTATAAGAAGTTCTTACATTCTTTCGAGGATTTTTATAGGAAACTCGGATGTACAATGGTTAACCATCCGAGAGGTGGTACGAGAAAACAAAGGCCTGGACGTAGCCTTATAAGAGATAGGGACAGAAGTACTCCCGTCCCTCCTCAAATGCCTTCGTTCAAATTTGAGAAGGAAGAAGATGAAAAGGAGAAAGATAGGGAGAAAGAGAAGGAAAAGGATAAGGAAAAAGAGAAAGAGAGAGAGAGAGAAAAAGAAAAGGAGAGGGAAAAAGACAAAGAAAAGGAAAAGGATAAAGAAAGAGAAAAAGAGAAGGAGAAGGGAAAAGAGAAGGAAGCAGATAAAGAGAAAGAGATACGCATAGAAATCGAAGAAAAGAGGGATAAGAAAGACGTAAAAAAAGAGATAATCAAAGAAGAAGAGGTTTTGAAAATCACGAAAAAAGAAGATTTTGACAAGAGCGGCGATGGGCATGAGAGTGACGTTATTGTTGATGGTGAAGAAGAATCATCATCCAGTGAAAAGTCGCTAAAAGCTTCGATCGTGACTCCACCTGTGGTAGTTGCTACTACGTCAATTGTGGCAACAACATCTACGCCTATAAAAGTTAAGTCATCGAAAGTTATTAAAGAAGAGAAAAGAAAGCCATTGAGCGATAAGAAAAAGGGTGACACGAAAAAGTTGGGGGAAAAAAAAGAGGAGAAGGTAAAACAACAGGAAGAAGAACAACCAACAGTGACAAGATCGAAATCCAAGGATGACACTACATCTAAAGGAAAGGCTGTGACATCGGAAACTAGGGACGTCCGGACACCCTCTGCTGAAACTGAGAATAAAAAGATTCTGCCCAAGCAAAGGCGACCAACAGATGAAGAACTCAAAAAGCGGGGACGCAAACGCAAGGAAAGTGAACCAGAAAAATCTAAAGCAGCCGAGGAAATGCCTGTTGATCCCGCACCCTCTTACAAAGGAGTTGTCGAGCTCGGTGATCGTCTCAAAGTCTATTACGGACCTACTCATGAGTCCAAGGTAACATACGAAGCAAAAGTCATCGACATTGAAAAGGTTTCAGCCGAACCTGTTTATTTGGTACACTATACTGGCTGGAATACACGCTACGACGAATGGATTAAAGGCTCTAGGATTGCGCAAAACTTCACGCAAACACAGGTCAGGGTTAAAAGAGGTAAGACCACACCCAGACCTCAAACTCCCAGTGCTGCTGGCTCCTCGACATCTAATAAACTTACGAAAATGTCAGCCCAGAGCCGAAGGAGGGCTCACAGTGTCGCTCCTACGTTTAATTCGTCGAGTGGAACAGTTGTCGAGGATGGGAAGAGAGATGAAAAAGATAAAGACAACCAACAGCCTCCCAGGTCGACGACACCCTCTTCAATCGCTAGTTCTAGCTCCAGAACTAAGAGCCCTGCGACTCCAGCTGTCAATAGAAAAATTAGGGTGACTAGAAACCAGCAGGGTTTAGAATCTAGACGACGTACCCGACGTATGTCTGGACATACGGATATCTCTGTAGCTTCTGAAAGTGACAGTGAAGCTTATGAATCTGATACAATGGAACCGGAACAAGCGAGGACGAGATCCAGAGGTATAGAGGAACGAAAGAGAAGCTCGAGACGTAGAGGGGATGATGAAGTTAAAGCCGAAGACTGCAGTGAGGTCGAAGAAGATAAAGATGGGACTCATGAAGAACTTAGGCGGGGACGAAGGCTTAGAAGAACTCCGGGAAAAAGTCAGGCCATCAAATCTGAGCCTGAAAGTGACGATGATCAACCCAAAGGCAGGGATTTTGACCTAAATCAGATAAGGTCTGAACTAAAAGGCTTTGAAAAGGCTGTAAAACTGGAACTGATCAGAGTTGAAAGAGACTCGGATGATCAAAAGGAAGATGATGGAGAAAGCGGAGCTGTTGTTCAGCCAACACTCATGCCCGGCTCTCCAAAGACGGATAAGAAATTAACAGATCTTGCAAAACTTGAGCCAGTAATTGATCCCAAGCCTCCCGAGAGCACGGATGATATATACGAATTTAAGGAACCCGAACCTTTCGAATTTGAAGTTAGAAACAAACGCGACCCTGGTGTAGAGAAAGACAAAGTCAAGAAACGGGTGTTTGATGAGGAGCCAAAGAGTCCAAAAAAAAAACAGAAAACTCTGCTACCGTCAACTAAAGAGATTAAAATCGAGGGAGATAACGATCAAAAGAAAAGAGTTCGCAGGTTGGTAACTCGTTATATTTATTTTGTATCAAATTCACTCAATACCGCTCTTCTAATATATATTTTACTTAACTTGTATTTCTCCAGACCTTTTAACAAGAGAGCTGATGACACAGAGGTGACCCCACCGCCGGGTAAAGTGAAGTCACAATCTGCTTGCGAGGAAGCATTCGATAAACTTTGCGAATCTCCATCGTTTAGTCCTTTAAAACCATCCACCGTCTCGGAAGAAGTTGGCAAGGTTGCTCTAGACATGCTTTTCAGTGACCTGCCCGGAGACGAGGATGGCACCGCCGACGATCCTGAGGATAGACTAATCATTTCTGAGACTGAGGTGTCAGAAGCAGAACAGGAGAATCTTTTTACATATCAGCAGGAGATCTTTCCATCAAGTGATATTCCTGATACAATGGAGTTCAGCAAAGAGGAAGTCAAAGCCAACCAGCAGGAAACTGTGGAAGAGAAACCAGTTCCTGTGAGCGTTCAGTCCTCTCCAATTGTCCAAGATGCTAAACAAACAACAAGCAAGATTTCTACCTCAACTCCAGTTATTGCGGATACAAAAATCTTGGACATCAAGCCCCTTGAAAGTAGCCCTGCGTTGTCACCTGCTCTAGTAACTCCAGCACCGATCAGCACTAGGCTGCCGGCAACATCTACCATAGAAGAAAAACTATCAGCTGCTGCACTGGCCTTTAGAAATAAATTCAAGGATATCAGAAAGGAAGATCAGACTGGTGATGAAGGAACTTGGAAGTCTACGAAGGAATCCTCTAAGAAAAGTTTTTCGGAAACTTCGGCGACAGCGAAGAAGACAACGGATAATGAGGGGGAGAAAAAAAAACCGGATGATGATGAGGATGAAAAAAAGAAAGAGGAGGAACGTAGAGAGACTATGCGGGCAGTGATTAAGCAGAAAGAAGAAGAGTTACAGCAATTAAAAATGAAAAAGGTAACCGAACTCAAAAAAGCAGTGGAAGCAAAGGCTGCTGCTGCAGTTGTAGAGCAGAAAAAAATTGTGCAACAAGAGAAGGAAGACGAGCAAAAGGACCGAGCTGAGGAAGAGGAATTATCCTTGTTGAGGAAGGATGAAGAACGCAGGGAGCGAGAGCAGACAGAAAGAGACAAGGATAAAGAAAAAGAGAAAGAAAAGGATAAACGAAAACGTATAATTAGCCAGGAGTTTCTCGATTCCACCGACAGCAGTGACTCTGAGCAAAGACTTGTCATAGACAACGAGGAACCTCCAGAAGAGAAGTACGTTTCTTCGAATTTTGATATCAAGTTGAGAGCCGAGCTAGAAAAACTTCAAGATATTCAAGAGAATCGAGCAACGACACACCCCCATCCTTCCCCAACTCCAGCAGAGAAATCTACCCTGGCCGTTGTCACGCCAATTTTAAAAACAGAAGAAGAGGCGGAAAATATTAGCTCGTTGCTATGCGAAGAAGAAATACCCGGTTCCCCAGCTCCTGTAGTGGATAACATTGACCAAGCTACAGTTTCAACTACTCAGTTGCTGCCCTCACAGGTTGAAGCCCCTGGAAGTAGCATTGTCCTTTTGGAAATGCCATTCGCGAGCGCTCCAACTTCCGGTCAAAGTTCAGGAGCCTCTGCTACGAGTACAATTTCCACGGTTAACGTGTCAGTTCCAAAGAGCAGCCCCGATGTTTCGGTTCCAGTCTCACTACCTGTCCAACAAGCTTCCGTACTTGGTCCCAGGTCTCAGCCTACACTCCAAGCAGTTTTACCTCAACCCCAACCAAATTTAGCAGCTGCTCCTGCCGCCGCACAACGCAGAGAGAGTAACGAGGCTGCACCAGTTATGGATAACACACCACCGACAACTCCCGATTCAACGATCTCAAATATTTCTGGTTCCCCGAGGGATGAGGGCACCGGAGGATCCTCCCCTCTGTTCGAGGATAACACCAAATCTAACAGAGACAGCTCTGAGGCAGACAATGACAGTGCAAGTAAAGGCTTAGGTGGAGGATTTAGCGAGGACGATGTAAGTTTACCGATCGCTGACAGTGCTGGGGGTCAAGATAGAAACGGAAAAACTATTGCATCGAAACGAACGGCGGAAGCATCACCATCTCCTAAAAAGAGAAAACGAAGTAGAAAACATTCCGAGTGCAGCAGTAATGTAGGTAAAAAATCTAGTACTGCCCGACATGTTGGACGCCATTCGAGGCATTCGGGAGCTGCTACTGATAGCGACGATACCAGTGAAAGCTCTAATATTTGCCCTGGAAATGCAAACATCACAAGCCACACCAATATACCTACTGTACCCGATTTGCCTAGTTATTCGACCAGGTCACCAAGGCCATTGAAGTACAACTTTTATGTTGAACTTGGTGAGTTCACAGATTATGAAATAATAATTGCGTTGATCCTGTGTTTTTGCATTATACATTATCCTAAATGTGTGTCCTGTTTTTCAGACCCTGAGCTAGATGGAAGCCAACGGATTGCTGTTTTGCAGCAGAAACTTACCGAGTTACGTAAAACTTATAACGCTGTTAAAGTAGAGCTTGCGGGTATCGAGAGGCGCAGAAAAAAGCTGAGACGACGAGAACGGGACGGTAGGCATCGGTTTACTATGTAACAATTTTTCATTGCACAGATCAATACAATCAAATGAACGTAATTATTATTCCAGCTCTAAAAGCAGCCAAAGCAGAGATGCAACAAGCTTGTTCGTGATGAGAAAAATAACGTTTCAGTCATTGAGATGTATATTTCAAAAAACATTCAGTGTGAGTCGTAGTCAACAATAATCATGAAGAAGAAAAATAGTAATATCATATTCATGATTTGGGCACCTGCAATTTTCGCAAATATGCCAATTTTCATCTATCTGTCAAACGTATCTGCCTGTCGTTGGTATAAGTATTTTACTATAATATTTCACAGTCCACTCAAACTTGTAGATATAGATTATAAGACGTAGCGGTAATCGTAGATTCGGATAGCTGGTAGTTCCGATGATATACTACGCTATTTGGATTGTTTAATTGCCAGGATTTGAATAGACGGATTGAGATTTTCTTGTGGTACTAAACGTCAATTTGGCTTGAAATACGAGTGGTTTGATTCAAAATTCGCGTTGTCTTCAATCTTCTCATCAATTTTTAATCTACCACTAAAAATACGTACAGTTTTTCAAAAGTTTCATGGAAACAATTGTTACCTAACAAACTTGTTATAAAAGGTCAAGTCATTTGATACTTAATATAATAACTTCCAGCAACACTGAGCAGCTATGCAATAGGCTATGCCACTGAGTACCCATAAATGTAATTGTACTTGAAAACTTACAGAGGGATGTTTATGTGTAGGATGGCGTAGGCGTATAGGTGATAATTTTATATTCAAAACTTAAATTATTCGAAAATCTCATTATTTCAGTTTGTAGAAAAATCAATCTCTAATGTTATCTAATGTTTGTTATTTTTATGCATTAATTAGTTATTCGACAAAAGTTTTTACGGCGATTATTTTATTGCGAGATCATAAAAAAAGGCCTATTCGCCATTATTTAAGTAATGAACTATTCCACCCTAAATTAAGAAGAGCATTATTACCCCCTTCCCCGTACTCATTTCAAATTACCACAATATGATTGATTGTAAATACTATTTCAATCGAGGAATGACTTACATTTGCACAATAATAAATAAGCTGTCGTTATTGAAATTGAAAGAAAAACGTTGTACGAAAAGATGAAGATATTTGTTTTTAAAATGCAACACCGAGATATCAAAAGCTTACTTGTACCATCCCAAGCGATAGTGGATGATGCTGTGCGAAAAAATGATTAAATTTTATATAGATATATATATATTTTTTATAAAAAATACTGAAAAATAATGTTTCTTCGCACGTGTCAGAACATTCGCTTATGCAGAATTATATTTAAAGCCTCCAGCATATGTAAATAATTTCTGTATGAATACTTAACCAAAAAAACACCGCATTGAAGATCAAGTGGATAAAAGAAAAATTGGTGGCGATGATGTCCTTTGGTATTGGGTTGTTTTATATATGTATAAGGTTATTACGCCATAGGGACGATGCATACCTAGAGTAATCAAAATGAACGTCAAGAGTGGTACTTGAATGACTAATTTGCTTTAGTATACCGTAGATTAAAATATCACGTGCTGCATCATAGAATTGTAGAACGGTATATATATAAAACATTATTCCAAATATCATTTTACTGTCCTAGCAAGTATGATTGATAAATAAATCGTGCTATAATACAGGGGCAAAAAAAACCTGAGTTTGTAGTGTTTTTGCTCGAAACATTGATTACAGATATATTTAATACATTACAGTTTACAAAGAAGTGGACGTCGTACGGGCACGACTCTGGCACAAGCCTTGAATAAAAATTCGCAATAATAATCATAATTATACAAATATATTCGTTTACCTAAACTGTGTTATATTGATACTATAACTAAGTGGTACCTATTCATAGTTAATTATTACCGATAATATATGGGGGATCAAACGCAATTTACAATTGGCAGCCCCGAATCATGATCGGCAACAACGTATCACCACGGGCACATTCTAGTCATATGTACTTAAGTGTATCTAGAAAAAAAGATATTTATTGTTGACGATCATAATATAGTATCTGTTATTGCGTGAAACTGAGAAACTTATAGAGCAAACTTATAAGTATGTATGACGAATAACATGGGTGAAACAATGGGGGGAAAGAATATGTAACCCTCAGAGAACACAGTCGGAGGTGAAAGAAGCAATTTGAAAATATTTGCAAGAACATGCCGAGTTTATTATGAACAACGAGGAGGTATTCAATTTTACAAACTAGTTTATCGAAAACCTTTCTTAAAAATCTTGTAAAGATAATTCTTTGCATGTATCGTGGTTTAGTTATTCCTTATTTTTACAAACTGTTGATAGCATTTGCAACAAACAAACAGAAATTGCACCCATGTAGTAATATTACCTAGGATAAAACTAGAGAGTTCCACCGAAAATATCCAACAATCGTTTTGCAGTCGCGAATCTTATTTTTTTTTACTTCGTTTTATGCAGCTATGGAATATCATTTCATAAAAAAAACAACGGTAATTTTTAAATATTTACTTCCCTCTAAGCAAACTGAAAGACCGTTGATACTGTTGGAATATGTGTGTAAAGACTTCCATAACGTGCAAAAAACTTATCTATCTCTACCTAGTCATTTAGTATCTACATTGAATAGATGAGATGCATAGTAATATTTGATATTACGCTCGATCAAATCTCTGTGGCAACATTCCAGTTTGTACAGTGTGAGATTTCATCAAGTGAGACCCTGATTTTCAGCTCCCGTTTTCTCTTCTGTGCAAGTATAACAATGATGTTTAGATGATTACAATACAATAAGCTGAATGTTCGATTTAAAAATTATGCAATTACTCCATTGATCCAATGACAGAACATGTTTGGAGGTAGCAGGAAAAAAACGAGGGGTCATGTAGAATGTAGGCATAATGTACAACATGGTTGAGCGACGGGTCAGCGTTAAAAAAAAAAAGTCCTACAATTGCGTCAACAGGGTGGCGAAGTAGGCGCTGGCATTACATCCACCACTGAGGTTGTCGAGGATGAAGAAGCTACCGCATTTGCTTTATTCTCTGCAGCTAACCTCCGCCGTGCATACATGAATTGCTCCATCAATTCGTGGTGTGCTTCTAGCCGTTCGATGCAATGCAGACAAGCTGTCTTTGGTAACGGATCGTTCATGTTCACCTTCAGAGAAAGGAATCAACATTTAAGTGAAATAAGGAATGATTTGTGAAATGGATTGATCAACTTGGCCTTCAGATTATTGTGAAGCGAAATCTATTTGTCGATCAAAGTATGTGACAGGAGAATTTTCAACAAAGTCCCTTGATATCCTACTCAAGGCTGATCGAGGTGAAATTTGTTTACTGCCAGAGATGTATACATTGAATATAAAAATTGATGAACAAGAGAGTACGTGGGGCTTTGATTATTATGAACATCCCTTACCGTTATGGGTAGATACGCGTTGATTTTCTCCGCTAGTTTCATTCGTTCTCCTTCTTCACCGTATATGTGGATAACAAATCTGTTCATCTTGCTACAAAGCCTACATATGAACCCGGTAATAACCGCTTTGTCCGTGCTGCCCATTATTACGATGATGTGTGACAACAATTGCCAGTAAATATTATGACACTTTGACTGACAGTGATTCAATTCGGTTATAAATTCGGTAAATACGGTAGATACGAAAAAGTTAAAAATAATACTACACTCACGGCACACGACGGTCGTTCAGGATTATGTTCTAGTTTATGTTCACCAAGATCGGGGTGATCAGAGCGCTGGGAGCGCTCGCTTGAGCAAACATAAAAGTCGCGATGTCAAATCGGGTCCCCATTGAAAACTCGAACCACCAAATTGTCCGTCACTAAATACACAATTTTCCAATATTTGTCACCTGCGAAAAGTATCTGGGGCCTTGGTCCGACAGTTTTCTTATGCCGATTGATTAGCAGATTGATAAATAATGGAAAGGCTATCGTGCCCCATTGCACAAATTCAGCTTCGGCCCTGAATTGACAATGTGAAACGTCGTATACGTGCATTGCATACATATATGGCGGCTGGTCAGCTGTCATCTGTCAAAGCGAGGCTGGGTTCACGGTAGAAGAATCTTTGTTTATTTCACCGCAGTTTCTCTGTTTGAAATCCATTATACATGTATACATTTTACACTTGTTATGCCCGAACGCCTACAGTACTCCGCAAGGATCCGTTTATTTCTCCGGACTCGTCGAAGTGTCTTGACAACTATTGGATTCATCACAGAATTCTAGTGTTTACAGTGGTCAAATATTTTGATTTTAGTACCGAATTTTAAAAAGTAGCAGTATACATATTACGGACGTATAAGGGAACGTCTGTGTAATATAGATGTAGTTTTGAGTGAACGAAGCCATCTCGACTGCTGCTCCCCATTCTCCAAGGCGATATTTCAATATGGTGGTTGATAGATTAATCAACTGTTGATGATAGTTGGATATAATAGAAATGTTTAATAATATTGCTATTTGTTTCGGTGGTGGACAGGTGGTGGTGATCAGTTAAGTGATGGACTTGAGGTGATCAAAAGCCACCGGAGGCTAAAGACAGGGAATCATGTGCGATGTGTGCGCAGACTTTCACGATCTTCTTCTGTCTTGTAAGCTACACAAATGCCAGATGCATACACCCTAACCTAGCATAACCTATCGATCTACGTTACTATGATACATATAAAAAAATCATTCATACATGTGTACGTAGACGATATAAAGACGAGTAGAAAGTCCATGCTGCAAACACACAACAAAATTCAATACAAGCGAAATGAATGGCTACTGTGTACCTACGTATCTATCCTTGAAACTAACAAGTCATTGACACCAATCACCGAGTATCATCATCTTCCACTAAATTACGGCAATTTATTTACATCTTCTGCCATTTCTATGATTTTCTCTGGTTTCAGACGAAGAACGAGCCTCTAAGGAACAAGATGATCTGGCCAGCCTGTGCATGGCCGATGTGGACACGATCCTACAATACGTCAACCAGTGGGTACAAAGGTCCGTCATTTGTTGCTCAAACTCCAATGATTCCAGATTACTTAATTCCATAGATCATTCAACCATAGGGTCTATCAAACGTTTACCTATACCGTCATTTTTCTAGACAATGTATGTGCTGTTATCGGGATATCAAGAACTTTGAGCGATTTACAAGATTAACACAAAGTGTAGTTCTTTGTACATTGCAACAACTGCAGGCCATTCAGGAGGAGGATAAAGATGGGGATAAAAAGGAAAATGAGGCTGAAGATAAAAATGCGGATGAGAAACACAATGAAAGGCATAGAGCAGCAAAGACCATGGCAAATTCTGACGTTGGCACCGAAGACACCGAAGCTGCCGCAGCTGTTGCTACGAACCTCGAGTCAAAGAGAAAATATTCCTGGTCACAGCAGGATAGGGAAAAATTACTTCACCTTCTTTCTAAAATATTTTTATTAAACTTTCCCCTCTACATAGCAATGAAACATGGCGGTGCTAATAATTCGCTTGCACCGGTCAAGGTAACTAATGATCTTAGTGTTGAACATTTTTTTTCGGATTGCAAGTATATCATTAAGTTTTTGAACATGCAATTCGTTTTAGAGAGTTTGAAAAAATCTGCTCGCAGTGATTAATCTTGGAATTTTGCTTGAACAGCTTTTGTAAAAATATTGAAGTAATATTGGGTCTATTGACATTGCAGGACGAAGGTGGCTACTGCGAACCACACGACCCGGAAGTACCTGCACCCTTGATAAGAGCTGTTTCTGTGTTCTGTCATCAAGGGGGGTTCAACATAATGTCCGGTTGTTTCGAGATGGAAAATGCTCTGTCCGTTGGATTGGCACACTCAATGGTAGCAGTAATCTGCAACCTCAAACTTTGGTTAAATTATGGCAGTGTAATTCAGCTGTTTGTGCCTTTGCGGAGACGCGTTATGAGATATATGTGCTGCTTAGGGGACAAGGAATTACGCACGCCAGCCGTCAGGACAATGGCAGGTATGTACAAACTCGATTCAACATTGTTGTCCCAACAACTAATAGATAAAGACTTTTAATTATTTTATGGGATCGTAACAAACTTTTTTCTAATTTGTCAGATTTCATGTGGAGTGCTGTGAAAGATCCGATAGACGCCGTTCTCCCAACTTTTGATAAGGATGGACTTGATTTAGCCTTTAAATATTTTACTAGTACTACTTTAACCATGAGGTTAGCAGGTGTGGCTCAAATAAACGCACACATTACAGCGTTTAACGAACTCTGCAACAGTGAAACTGTAGCCGAGGTCGAACAGGTGGGTCATGCCCTCGCAGCTTGGCTCACGGAAAATAATATAATTGCTCATATATTTGGCCCCAATTTGCATGTCGAAGTCATCAAGCAAAGTCACATAGTGCTAAGCTTCCTTGCAATGGAGGGTAGAATATCTCCTTTGGATATGGATACAATGTGGCAGGCCGCACAATTGAAACATTGCGGAAGGCCTGTATATGATCTGCTGGCTCCGCTGGTTAAGCATTTAGCCTCAACACCGGTTCTTCACTTATACTCCCTTCTCGGTAAACTCGAGCCCAAAGACCACACTGAGCAGAGCCTGTTTCTCGCCTCAGCTTTGATAAAATTTATCTGGGCCTCCGGAGGTTCCGGATATCCGGGAGGGCTCGCTATGAAAAGTAGAGGCATTTTGGTCAGTTCGCGCGGAATCGGTGGAAGTAGTAGCAGTGATCCAAGTGGTTTGGAAGGTAGCAGCCCTGACGAGGAAGAAGAGGAACCTAGTCCTGCTCCATCCGATGGCCCGTCACCTCGAAAACAAGCTAGAGGAGACAGCAGTGATTGCGAAGGTAAAGAAATAGTTGCAAAGATAAATTACAGTTGGAAATTTCCTTCTCGATATATTAGCTGTGATGTTTTGACAATTTGCCGATAAAAATCTTTCACACCTTCTAGCAAGCTTCAAGTTGGAGAGCTTGGAAGCAATTCCAATTGTTTCGAGTATGACGGATGCGGAAGAGGTAGCAGAGAGTAGAGACGGCAGTCACCCGAGTGTACTAAAAAAAATCAGCGAGATGCGCGATTCCGGTTTCATTACGGATCAGGCATCGGAATTAAAGGACAAACTTAGTGGATCAGACGCAGAAGCTGATACAGAAAAATCAAATACAGAGGATTTACCAGTCCATGAAAAAAAGCGCAGAAAAATATTACGGAAGAGAAAAAAGCCACTGAGATGTCTCGCCTCTGACTCGATCAAAGTACCTACCGATAATGCACCCGCTGCTGGTGAAAAAAAAACTAAAGAAAACGAATGCTTATCTGACTGTGAGGTGACAAAAAAAGATGACTGTGTTCTAAAAAATAGTCCAGATCCTGTCCAGATCCATCACGATTCAAAGCCTTCCAGCCTAGTCGACGCCTTGGATCAAGTAAAACAACAAGCAATGGCAATGGAGCCAAACGATCAACAGGTACCTACAACTGCTGCTCTTCTAAGAAGAGCTAACAAAAGTAGATACCTTTCTCTGGTGGGTCGCGCGCACAGCACCGACAGGAGACCAGATTCAGCAGACACATCGCACGACGAGGATGACAGCGACGTAGCTGGAGCTGTTGCTACCGCTGTGGAGGATACCGGTGCAGTTATGTCCGAATTAGCCGGTCTCGTGCACTCCAGCGGACCGCCTTTTCTCACATCTACACTCGACGAAATGCTTTCCGACGAAGAGGGCTCGTACAGTAGCAGGATATCTAATAAAAGTGAGAAGAATATGGCTGATTTTGATGGGGAGGAAAGTGGTTGCGAAGAAGAACTTGCACAACTTGCAGCCAGACATTTAACCGCGATACAAATGCAAGCCTATCACCAGGAGCATCACCATCCTACTATGACGATAAGGAGATCCGTGTGTCGGGCACCACAGGTCCGAACTGGCAGACAAACTGTGTCTAGACTCAGTTCGCAGTTCAATTTAGAGACTGTTTGTAAGCCTGGTAATACTTTGCTGTGGGACATACTGCAGGACGACAAAATAGGTAGCCTCGGCGAGGGTCTGGCTCTCGAGGCTGAAAAGGCGCTGTGCAATCTCCTCTGTTTCAACGTCGATAGGCTTATTCCCATGAAGTTTATCGAGGGGTGTCTCGAGAACCTGGCATCTAACAGATCCGTCGTTGTTTCCTTGCGATTACTTCCCAAGCTCCTGGCTAGTTTTCAGCAATTCGGAGCTATGGATGCGCACACGATTACAACGTGGGCAGATCGCGAAAGAGGGATGATGCGACACTTTTTCAACAACTTGAAAACTTACGCAAGTAACGGTCCTAAAACTAATCTGTACTCTCACCAAATCGAGATACAAGTTAGACTGCAATTTTTATCATCGATATTCTCTCCGCTGGGCTCTCCAGACTCGTTCAGACTCAGTCTGGAACAAGTCGATATACTTTGGCAATGCTTATCCCAGGATCCCACTTGCTCGGATGAACTTTTTAGCTGGCTGCTCAGTCAAGCGAAATCGACGGAACAACATGCTCTCGGAATGGACACTCTGAAGCATCTTTGTATGCGGAAACTACCTAGTCTTCCACCTGAGACATTGAGCATGACCGGTTTGAGCCTTTTTCAACAACTTTGCAACCTTGCCAGACTGGCTGCGGCACACTTGGACCGTCCGTTGAGAGACGTAGACACTGTGGGAATGGACTTTCTCTGGAGAATAGCTCTACGAGCTAAGAGTACAGACGTGAGCATGGCTGCTATACAGTACTTAAATGGCTACTATATGTCTCGGCAGCTCACTCAGGAAGCGGAATTCGTATCTCAATGCATGACGCATTTGGCTGCAGCAAGCGCTGACCTAGAAACTAGCGAAGAGGCGAGTCTAAGATGCATACAGAGAGCTCTTCTCCTACTCAGAACGCATCTAGAAGCTTTTAGAAAGCGTTACGCGTACCACCTCCGCAGATGGGCTCTGGAAGGACGTGGAGCAGGCAGTCACGTTGCAATGAATACTTCGGACAAAGGACAACAGCTAAGAATATTTGTCCAACCCGCTGGGATACCTGACAAAACAAGTTTCACACTTTTAAGCACAGATTTCGTCGCAGATCTCAGGGCGGAAGTGGCCAAATGGTGGGATGATACCCAAAACTGTGAAGAGAAAAATTCTCCGATTTCAGTCACCTCGAATAGTAATGGCAGCTCATCTGTCCTTGGTTCCTTACTCACAGATGGGCCGATAAGGATGATTACTCAAGGGCAGGAACTAACCATAGATTTCGATGAGAAAACGCTGCAAGAAATGGGATTCAAAGATGGGCAGCTTGTCTTCATTTCCTTAGGTGCTGGGCGTGGAAACGGTAGCGGTAGATGCGGAAAACGGGACATTGATTCACCATCTCTGCTTCCCCCGCCGCCAAGGGAGTCTCTACCCACCCTGCTGCTTCTTCGGCCCCAATATTTTGAGCAGCTTTTTACACTAATGAGAACTCTGAGTGCCATGAAAACTACAGTTAAAGGCGGGCAAGTAATACCGCATACAAAAGCACAGGTTCTCTCTAGGAGAGTTTGGGATACTCTGACTCTACTTCCTACCAGTCCGACCCTCCTTCGGGGATTTCAAAAACTCGGAGAAGCTTCTTTACCTGAACTACTAGATCCGGCGAGTCCCCAAAAGCTCATGTATTCACTTTACATCGTAGAATCGCTGAGTAGAAGGAATACATCCAATCAGCCAACACTGACAAGCGCAGCAACTGTCACTCCGATTCACGAGGGTGGCGGCGATACGGAAGATAACCAGGAAGAGAAAGACAAGGACGTTACCTGGGCAACGGCTTTTGTACAGCACGGGGGACTGAGGCATCTCTTTGATATATTCATGTCAGGCTGTCTGGAGCGAGGAGATGGCAGCGAATGGCAACAGGACTGCTTAGCGAGCCTTCTGAAGCAGATTTGTCACCTTGGAGTGGTTAAAGAGGAGAGAAAACGTACAAAAGCTGATAAATTGCTCGTCCCACGTCTCAGTGAGGCAATGCTAGGTATGATGGATGTGGAAACAGTTATGCCCAGAATGACTAGTATTCTACACGAGGCATCGTTGCCTAGGGATCCGAACCATTATAAAACAGGACTGTTTGGATGGGCGCAAGTAATACATTACACAACAGCCCTACTCGTTTGCTGGGTACACAGCGATCCTGTGGCTAGACAGTCGCTGTTCTCATCTTCTGAACCCTTTGGAAAATCCTGGCTAAGACGCCTCGTTCTCGAAGATCCAGAGCCTGCGGTTAGAAGGGAAGTTTGTACAGCTCTTTATAGACTCTGTTTGGGCAGTACCGGATCTGATGACGGAGGGATAGACACTTCCAGTCTGATAGGACCGATGCTCACGACTCTTCTGGAGCATCTCGTTGTTGCCGAGGCTATGAGACCTTCGCATCAAAAACCAGATCTACCGCTGCACTTACATCCTGCATTAGATGATGGAAAAGAGCCGTACGGTCCAGCATGCAGAGACTATTTCTGGCTCGTTTGCCGCCTGGTCGATTCTTTGCCCGAAGAAATTATAAATGAAAATTTGGAACAGTCGTGCGTTTCTACAATTGACATCGAGGCATTGGCTGTAAGAGTTATAGACTCGATTTTGACCAGGGAGCATCTCGAGACCAGGCATAATACCATAGAGGATGACGGGCTGGTTGGTCTATTGAATTTAGCTTGCAATGTAATGATCCACAATCCTCCTTGCAAGCAGGGAAAACTGGGACAAAAATTACTCAACGAAGTGTTTGACTTTTTATTCGCACTTCCTAATCCAAGAACAAAGCATGTGCCGAAATGCAAGAGTCAGGTTTCTAGATCTGCTGCCTTTGACCTTCTAGTTGAATTAGTCAAATCTGCTCCAGGTAACTACAGGATTCTCCATGAAAAACTTCTTAGTCAGCACAGGCCTGGGCCACATTCTCCGTATCCTTGGGACTATTGGCCACACGAAGATGGGAGATCCGACTGTGGCTATGTGGGCCTTACGAATCTTGGAGCTACTTGTTATATGGCCAGCTGTATGCAGCATCTGTACATGATGCCTCAGGCACGCATATCTATTTTAGGGGCTGATTGCGCAGAAGCTAACAAACATCAGCTTACTCTACGAGAACTTCAGAGAATGTTTGCTTATCTACAAGAATCAGAAAGAAAGGCCTACAATCCACGAAGTTTTTGCAGGGTTTATACCATGGATCACGCACCTCTTAATACGGGTGAGCAGAAAGATATGGCAGAATTTTTCATAGACCTTGTATCGAAGCTCGAAGAAATGACTCTGGATCTGAAGAATCTTGTGAAAACACTTTTTTGTGGAGTTATATCTAACAATGTCGTGTCCCTGGATTGCGATCACGTTAGTAGGACTTTGGAAGAATTTTATACGGTCAGGTGTCAAGTCGCTGATATGAGAAACCTTTACGAAAGCCTGGATGAAGTCACGGTAAAAGACACATTGGAGGGTGATAATATGTATACGTGTTCTCAGTGCGGTAAAAAGGTCAGAGCTGAAAAAAGAGCCTGCTTCAAAAAACTACCGCACATACTGTGCTTTAATACAATGCGGTATACTTTTAACATGGTCACCATGCTCAAGGAAAAAGTGAACACCCATTTCAGCTTCCCCCTAAGACTCGATATGTCAGGGTATGTAGAAAAGAAACTGATGCCGCAACATTATCAGGAAGAAAAAGTTGCCTCGGAGAAAAGAAAATTGGAGTGCGAAGGAGGCTCGCGTAATGTGGAAGAAAAAGAGAAAATAAAAGAGCCCATGGAGCATCATCATTACGACCTGATCGGTGTTACCGTACATACCGGGACAGCAGATGGGGGTCACTATTACAGTTTTATCAGAGATCGCACATCGCCGAATAAAAATAAGTGGTTTTTGTTTAATGATGCCGAAGTCAAACCGTTTGATCCTAACCAGATAGCAGCTGAATGTTTTGGTGGGGAAATGACCAGCAAGACTTATGATTCGGTAACTGATAAATTCATGGACTTTAGTTTTGAGAAAACAAACTCCGCTTATATGTTATTTTACGAATGGTGCGCAGACCCAGCGGATCAACACAAGGAAGATGAAGCTACCGTGTCTAGTTTAATGGGTACTCCACAATCCTTGCAACCGCAGCACGAGTTGAATAAGCCCCCACCTTTAGAGTTGAACAAGGAATTAGAGGAGTGGATATGGCAGGATAATATGCATTTTTTGCAAGACAAGAACATATTTGAACATACATACTTTAGTTTCATGTGGCAGATATGTGGATACATTCCGCAAACCTTGCTCTCTATGCAGCCCGACATAACAGAGATGTCGGCTGAGCTGACAACTTCTTTTTTCATGGAGACCTTTATCCACGCTAAAGAAAAACCCACCATGGTTCAGTGGGTCGAACTCTTAACTAAACAGTTCAATGGATCGGTTGGAGCCTGTGCCAGATTTCTAGAAAGAATGGCAGGAGATTCTTGGTGGCCGATACAGATCTTGGTGAAATGTCCCAATCAAATGGTGCGCCAAATGTTTCAGAGGCTTTGCATCCATGTTATTCAGCGATTGAGAGCTACACAGGCCCCTCTATATTTGGCTTGCGATCCTGAGAGCGACATGAGCACAGTTGGTACTCGATCATGTGTGACGAGATTCGTGAGAATGCTCCTCTCTTTGATGGAACATGCTAAACAACACCTTAAGCATCTTACCGAGTACTTCAGCTTTTTATACGAGTTCAGTAAAATGGGAGAAGAAGAGACTTTATTTTTAATCCAAGTTCAAGCTATCTCAACTATGGTGAATTTCTACCTCGGACATAAAACCCACGAGTTCGTCGACACTGTAAGCGAGGAAGAGGAAGAGGAAGAAGTTGTCGCTGTACCCACGGACAAATTGAGACCCGCTTCTTTGGATAAGATGATCACACTGATCGCAGCTTTGGTCGAAAGAAGTAGAGGAAGCGATCACAGGTCTGTAAATATCTCTGAAAATAATACCTAAGCTTGAGCTTAAATGCAAATTAACGTGAAAACTAATAACTGCAAAATTTGCAACTTTTCAGGCTTACTCTTTCACCAGCAGACCTGAACGCTGTTGCCGGAGGAAAAGGTTTTCCGTTTTTATATCAACAGATCCGAGACGTCATAAATCTGAATCAGACACGTAATTTAATACAGTCATTGTGCCGATGGAACGATAGACTCGCCGTGCACATAGTCACGATGATATTCCAGGCTATAACAAAGCACACCGACGTTTGCCAGCCATTCTTCAAACTGCTAACATTTCTTACGGAAGGGTCAGGTCCTAGCGGTTTGCCCTGTATGACGCAGCTTGTACTAGGTAGAGTTTGGGAAGCTGCCAGAGTCGCGCCACATGGAGCACTCGAATGGCTCGCCCTTGCCGTCGCCAGAAGTAAATTGGCCCATGCTTGGGTGTTACAGGGTCTCGATACCTGGCTCCAGCATTTTCTTTTAGAACACTCTAATCAGAGAGTCAGATCTGCAGCAGCATTTCTGCTGGTGTCTCTGGTTCCATCGACACATTTCAGACAAGGATATAGAAATGCCCATAGACTTGGTTTGGGATGTAACTCTGCAAGGGAGTTACAGCTATCTCCGGAAGCTACACTTATTCTCCACCAAGTCTACACCGCCCTTTTGAGACTGCTACAATCTGCTAGGCATTATATCGATATACAAACACATGGGACTATGAAACTTACCGCTTACTTTGCACTACTTACTTACTGCGTCGTTTCAAAGACTGAAAAATTGATGGTGAGTCTACCGGTAATTGCTTTTATTACAGTATCGAAAAAAATATGACAGCGCCAGCTCAGTCGATATTTGTATTTTACAGTTCGGGCAATACTTGAATGATTTATGGACGTTATTTCATCCCAAATTATCCGAGCCAAGTATTCCCGTTCATCATAACAAGCAAGCCGTATTATTATTTTGGTATCACGTGTGTTCCGACTGTCCGGAGAACGTTGCAATGATATTGCACAATCCGCACATCACAAAGAACATTGCATTTAATTACATATTGTGAGTGACCAAACTGGCTCGTATAAATCTTATTCGTATTTTTTTTTGTAATTGATCAAATTCGAAAGTATTCTATAAAATCTTACGGCACACTGCCGACAGGTGTATCCTTCAACCTTTTCATTTCCAGAGCTGATCACGAAGACCAAGATGTTGTATTATTCAACCGTGTGATGCTCCCAGCTTACTACGGTCTGCTCAGACTTTGCTGTCAACAGTCCAGAGCCTTCACACGGCAGTTGGCCGCTCATCAAAATATTCAGTGGGCATTCAAAAATATTACTCCACATCCAACTCAATATTCCACGGTAAGTGAATAAACCGATGTTTATTTCAGCACGTACTCGGTATCCTAATCAGTCTATTGTACCTATTTTACAGGCTGTCGATGAGTTGTTCAAACTCATGCAGCTTTTGGTAGCCAGGCACCCTGATCAAACCGAGCAAGAGGAAGCTGAAATTGCATCGTTCAGGAGGGGCACTCTTTCCTCATACTTACAAGGCTTGGACGGACGCTCTTGCTGGGCTACACTGATCTCGGCATTCAGGTCAATAATCTTCTTCATCTTAGTCCTGAAAATCATTGCCCTATGATAGGTAAATTAATTTATTCATAACTCTGTTACTGTTTCACAGAATCTTGATCGAGTCCGACGATGACCGTCTTTACGTCGTTTATAACGGGGGTCTCAGCATGGCCTTGGAAGCTTTTCACATGTTGCACATAATGTATCACGAAGCAACAGCGTGTCACGTTGCCGGAGACTTGGCTGAATTGATAGCGATTATCGTAGAGTTGATCCGTTGTGTGAGGACAGCTCGCGATGGTCCAGACGCTAGGAATATCCTAGCTAATAGTAAAGAATGGCCCGATGTTTTACGAAAACTTGCAACCCTTTTAAACACTTACAATCCACCCGATATGCGCACCCTTGCGATAGACCTACTCAAAGAACTTGTTATGCTCGTACCTGCCGAGGCGATATCAATCTTGGCTCCTCTTCTCTCTCATTGCCACGCAGCTCTTCAAGAGTCCCATGCTGCCGTCCCGCCCGGACCTTACTTACCGCGAAGGTCTAATCCTCCTGGTAAAATGGCTTCTAGACCAGCTCGTCCTATGGTACAGATGGCCGTGCCACATTCGCAACTGGAGGCATCCAAAGGAGTAGATCTTGAATACGACGGCGCGTTGTTAGAGTTTTATCTACCCTATCACGAATTAATCGATGTCATGTGCAGATTGGCCATCAACAACGACTGTATGACGGACACACTGGTCAATTTAAGTGCGATGCTTGGATTTGAAGGTAAAGTTTTACGCAGTTCTTACCCGATTGATTAGAAAACTAATTGGAAAAAGAAATCAGTATGATATTACGTTTATTTCAGGCGTTCCCCTACACTTGGCACTTTTCCCTCGATTATGGCTCGATGTTCACGCTGCGCCGCACATAGACAGAAAGCACATAGCTGCCCTTTTGTGTTCTTCGTATACCGTGGATTACGTAGATGCGGTTCTTCTCGATGAAAGATCTTCTCTCGGTGTGCCGGCTATACACGCTTTCCTCAAGACGTTTTTTCCAAAATTAGCCAGCCACGTTATGACCGAACAAACTTGCTCACTAATCGACAATCTTGTTAGCTCCCTCACCGCTATGGTCGAGGCTGTCGATGTCCAGGTCGCTGCGCACAGATTAACGGGCGATCTCAGGGCTCTGGCTCTCGTTTACAGTAGCGGTACAAGACTGAAGCCTCCAAGTGGATTACAGCCGGCTCTTGATACACTTTTGGCCAGAACAAGGGCAGCCAAAGCGAAAGAGTCGAGTCAAAAAGAGCTGGAGGCTCCGTCCAAAAAGCGAAAGTTAAGCTCAAGCGAAGAAGAAGAAGATCAAGATGAAAAGTCTACGCTATCTTTGGAAGAGGAAACAAAAGACAAGAAACCAGGTTTCATACTTGCCACAAAGGATACAACGAGATGCGACGATGAAGATCTTAGTAAAGTTTCAGAAACTGACGAGGATAACAGAAACGAGGGAATGGTCAAATCAAAGACTACAGCCACTAATATTACGACCGTATCCTCCGCTGCTGTTAGTGGCATCACCACAATGACGAATACCATGACTAGCAGCAGTTGTACCAGTCAGTTACGGTGTTCATTGACAAATGTTTCTTGGCTGGAAATGCTTGAGAAAACTATAGTCGATCTGCAAATGATCGTTCAATTGCAAATTAAGAACAATTAAAGACTGGATTCTTTAGACACGATGTTTCCCATGTTGCATGTCTGCATATATTTCGGGATTCATTTCATAGGCTTGTTCATTTGTATAGTTACTTACATACACTACACTTACTTAATACCTACCTACTTGCCTAACTACTTTTTATCATTGGAATATTAATTATTTTGTTCAAAATATAAGCCGTGATTATCTTACACTATATATGTATGTAAAGTTTATTGAGCATTTACATTGTGAGTACAATCATACATACATGCCTACGAAAACATGAAACTAAACCAGAAAAATACAGGAAACACATCATCATACAAGACACATTGCAATGGATATGCATTACATCATACATAAGTACACAAAAAAATCTACACTAGAAACGCACGCTTGTATAAATAAATCGTGCCATCACAAATTAATTATCGTCCTTTTTTTGGGATTTGATTTATGTATGCATACATTGACAAGAAAAAGAAACGATGATGATGATGACCGTGATAATGACAACTTAAACAACAACAACAACAACAATAATAATAATAATAGTGACAACAATAATAACAGTAATAATAATAATGTTACGAATAATTTGCGCTTCCTTACAGTATCGCGAACGAACGAATACTTAAATAACGTGTTTTGAAAACTTATTTGATGTTGGTCGATAGAACGCATTTCAAAATTATTAAGTGCACTTTGCGAAAGCTTGACAAATCTTCAGTCAACGGCTTAATTGAATATATGTTGACAGCGTATTGTATGTTGACGTAAATACATCTATTATCGCATAGAAAAATATTATAGAATTAGCAAGTAGAGCAACGCAGGGTTCATCGCTGCTCTATTTTTCACAATTACTGCTCAGTTATGCATTGAATTGTAAATTAATTCGTTGATGCATTTCTGTCTGATAAGGCATGACATTTTTCATTCGAATATAATTCATTACCCCCATATTACGAAGCCAAGTGTATGAGGAACACGTATGTAATTGTTCTTAGAATTATTGAAAATTTTCAAGTCATAGTTTCATTATCTATTTCTAATTTCTGTTCAAATTGAGTTAGGTGGTTCTGATCGAGCGGCATGAGATCACATCAATGCAAGAGAGACGATAATTTAAGTTCAAACTTGTCGTTACAATATATGGTAAAACAGGGATACGAATACATGCAAAGTATAATTATGATCGCTTACCAGAAGCAATAACGGATGCCGCTGTGTAATTATAATATTGATATTCTCCGCTAGATTGAGCGAATGGTTTATATTGTTAATTAGAGGTATAACCACATTCTCGCCGGAAGGATGCCGTAGAGGCAACGGTGGTCCAAAAAAATTTCCTTTATTTATTTCTTATTCTCTTCATTGTTTTCTCGGTTTAAGGTAAATTAATAACGAAATGCATTTTCATGAGAGTAACAAATATCTACCGTGATACCTACCCGCAATTAAATTCGTCGATGCAGATATGTTAATTACGTAATCATTATCATATAGGCATAAATGTATAGTTTTCAACTACATTTGAATAAAAAAAAACACATCTCATTTTAACGTTCGTATTATACCTTGTAAACGTGAATGATTTATCATTGTTCGGTACACGTTTAATCATTTGAAAATCCGGCGGATGAGGATCGAAATTCGATGTGGTTTTTTCGCGGATACCAAATTCGGATTCTTGGCGAGTTGCGCGAACAATTTGGAGGAGTTATAATTTGGCTGCCCGAAAATAAAAAACATTAGAGCCCTTAAATCTTTTTGCGGTCTTTCCAAATTCGGATTCGAGAAACCTTTTTGAGTTTTCCCATTGTTTTCCGTAAAGTTTCCGCGGCAGTGTTAGTTAATTCATTGATTTTTTGTAAGATGCCGCCTCTATCTGTTTGTTCTTAGAGACCGCACGTTGCCGCATTTTGTTTACACGCTTCGAGATTGAACCTCAAAACATCATGTGCTGTCAGAGTGCGGTGTTCATATTCCCATCGAGTCCTGTGCAAGTATTCTATTCTGAGTAATTGGCATTGCATGACGAGGAGAAATAGATAAGTGTATTTATAAGCAATCAAAAATGGAAAAGTTATCGAAGCCACAGATAATCTGTCACATAGAGAAGTCTGTCAACTATTCCCTCTTCGATGCGAAATGGATACCAAGCAGCGCCAAGTTCGTTGTGATGGGCTCGAGACCCAGGGGTTCGGGCATTATTCAAATATACGAAGTGTCAAATGGCGGGCTGAAGCTCGTTAAAGACATCGAACGATCAAATCCAATGAAATGTGGTACCTTTGGTGCCTCCAATTTAAGAGAGAGATATCTGGCCACCGGAGACTTTAAGGTAAAATTTGCAAAAGGCTTTCACCATCTACTGTGAATACGTTTTCTTAAAAAAATTTGTAGGGAAGATTAAACATGTACAATCTTGAGGATCCCTCCATTCCGATCTACTCTGTAAATGCTCATAAGGAAATAATAAATTCCATCGATGGTATCGGAGGTCAAACTGTGGGCTGTGGAGCTCCTGAATTAGTAACAGGATCGAAAGATGGAAGCGTCAAAGTTTGGGATCCCCGACAAAAGGGACGTCCTGTGGCAGTCATGGAACCACGAGCAGGAGATGATCGTCGGGACTGCTGGGTAGTCACTTTTGGGAACTCGTACAATTCAGAAGAACGAGTAGTTGCTGCTGGTTACGATAACGGGGATATTAAAATTTTCGACTTGAAGACAATGGGAGTCAGGTGGGAGAGTAACTTGAAAAACGGAGTTTGTGGTATCGAGTTTGACAGAAAAGATATAGCTATGAACAAACTCGTTGCGACCACTCTAGAGTCAAAATTTTATCTATTTGATATGAAAACTCAACACCCTAAAAAAGGTTTCTCGTATCTAATTGAAAAGGTAATTAGTATAGTTGAAATGAACAATGACCCAATAACTTTTACTATCTGTTGGCTTATCGACAACTGTCTCATATCTCGTAGGCTCACAAATCAACGGTATGGCTGGTCCGCCATCTGCCTCAAAACCGAGAGATCTTTATGACTGCCGGTGGCGGAGGATCGCTATGCCTATGGAAGTAGTAAGCGATCAATGAATAGTTTTGATATTTTTTCCGTGCTCAATTCACAACTTTATCCATCAACTTTTGTAGTCAGTATCCAGAGAAGCGTGTGACTACCGATGCAGATGGCATAGAACAGGGTGTCGTAGGCTCAGTTCTCTTACTTCAAAACAGCACACTGTCATCTCAGCCAGTCAGTTCCCTAGACTGGAGTACCGACAAACAGGGGCTTGCAGTATGCACGGCATTTGATCAGTGCCTGAGAGTTATAATAACGACAAAACTGAACATGTACTGATAACCGAAGTAGAGTTATTCTTCTCTGTAAGAATAGGCACAGAATTATTCCGACTGTTGAGAAAAAGGTCTCCGTACTTCAGGCGGCGAGGAAGCGATAAAGGAAGAGTACTCGCAATAAATATATTCCAAGTTCGATTCGAATTTCGTGAAACGGTAATTGTTCCCATTTTTTCTTTGATATGTGCGATACTGTAAATAATTCAAATTATGAAACAAATTAATATCATTCGTTAAATTTGTGCAATGGTCGAAACAAGAGGGTATTAATTCGTTAAACACGACTATAAAATAGTTACAATAATGATAACAATGGTAATAAAAGTATATTCCGAGCAGGGCTGTTGTACACGCGGAGTTCTGCGCAGCGGTATTAATATTGATTTCCAAAGCTCGCGTAATTATGCAATGAACGATCGTATTTATGTATGCAGCTCTCCGGTTTGTGTGTATACTGTAAGGGGAATGATACGTCATTGGGACAATCTATGTAGGATCAAGTTTCTTATTGAGCTTTACATCAGAACCACCGACGAGCATTTGACGGGGTATGGAGTATTTCATCGTTACGCAACTTTCAGAGAATCAAGCGACGCCATTTTGGTATTCACTCTGGTGTGCGACGTTCGAAGACTCCGTCAATCGCCTCCCACCGTGGGCGAGCTCCGCATGCGTGCCATAGCTGCATCGCCGGCATGAGCTCAGTTTGCATTCCTGCATTTAGCCTACCAAGGTCACGGGTTCTGCGAGCTTAATTACATAAATTAGAAGAATCGTTGCCGCGTCACATAGCTACCGCTGCAAAGACACGTACGCCCACACACGCTCACATATGCGTTTTATTATTGCGACGTCGCGCATGTGCATGATTAAATTTGTGCATAAAATATTGCACGGATAAATTTCGAGTACAAATAATGAGCAATTCAATACTCAGATGAAGAATTTTCGACCAACAAAAATAAAAATAATTACTAAAAATAGGGGTAATTGAACAATAAGCAATTAGACATGAATATCTTTGCGCCATGGTTTCGTTACCATAGTTACTACGATAGGTTTTATTTCCCTTCGGTTTCTAGTGTGCCTCGTTTCTATTTCGGTATCGCAGTCACATTTAGATGCATGGGCCGGCTACCTAGCCACTGGGCAGCGGTGGATACCAAAAAGGTTTGGTGGACATCCAAGATTTTCGTCGAACCACGTGTACGTCAACGTACACATGCACGCAACAGCATTGTAACTTCAAAGTACATAGGTTTAACAAATTCTATCGCACATCAATTGTAAAAATAATTTATTACGTACAATATTAATTACTTACACATGTATTAGGTACACATAAACTGCAGGCTCTCGGGGATGGTATAATTCCGTCGAGCCTTCGATGACCTCGCTATTATTCCACTTGCGAGGTGCAATTTGGAAAGAAATTCCGGTACATCCGAGTCGATGTGAAACTTGGGGAATGGTTATCAACGCTTATGTTTGTATTATATAAAAAAAGGAATTGGACAATTAGTCTTTATTTGTTATAACTGATAACGATCTCCTTTCCGCAGAAGCATATATCATCCCGCGATCATCCGTCTAGAAGGCGAGCTTCTTCATAAGCAGGTACATATGTTGATCGATTTCGAATCCGTGAAGATTATTGGCATCCCCTTGAAGTCGCATCAGTAATCCACCGAAAGAAACGTAGGCAGATCTGGAAATAGAGGTAGAAAAAATAGACTTGAATTAAAATTAGATTCATGCTCATTGATAAATATAACAGGTGCATCGTTACAAGCGAATCGGTCCTGTTAATAAAATATTCTCGTTCGTAGTAATGCGACCGTCACAGCTGCAGTGCCGATAGCGGTCGTGTTTATAAAATAGACCACACAACCAGCTAACCACACTGCCAAGGCGCCGGTCGCTATCCATGAATTGGGTTTGGACGAAGGTTATACAGGTATAGGTGTAAAAATGTATTTCCGAAGCTTGGAGCACGGGTTACGGTCTATGCAAGGAATTTCGGTACGCTGAGAAATCGAGAAACGTACGAAGCGACTGAATTGGCCGAATATTATATCAAGGCCGCTATCCCAGCTGTAGCGTGCGTTGGATGGCATTCACCGGGTCGCAAAATTCAAGAATATTTCCCCCCCCCCCCTCCCCCGATATAGCATGCAGCGCAGAAATAGACCGAAATAATATGGCGACTGTGCAGAATTCCGAAAACTGCAGCGCAGGTGTTGAACCCTGAGGTGGAGAAGAAACCAGATGTGCGATGATGAATCGAGTACACATATACCTCGAGGTGTATCGACATACGTAAAGGGTAAGGAAACGATGAAAAACATTGCCGTGAAATGAAATCCGCCTCTGACATTTTTCTATTCATCACTTTGTAGATCGATAAGGCGAGAAATACTTTATAGATAACACTTGAAATTTTTTGACCTTGGACCAACGAGTCCCCAGGTAGGGGGCTGCACGTCAGTAGCACGGGTACAGTTCGGTAGTGCCTGGAATGTCGGAAATTCGACAAAACGTAATTTCATCAATTTCCCAACATCGACGAGTGAAAACTTCCAATTTTCTCAACTGCATCGAATCTTGAACATTGATTCCAATCTCGGATCGTAACAGTGGCACAGTTTTCATCTTCGAACCTATCGATCCGAGGTCAAAAAAGTCAAGTGCATTTTTCCACGAAACGTTTCTTCTCGTTTCAATTTTGAAAATTTCGATTCGAACTCGCTAGGCACGCTGATGATAACGCTGATGATAGCAACAACAACAACAACCACAACATCAACAACGATAACACTAATGAGGTGCTAATAATGAAATGAACAGAACATGAGGTAATCACTCGATGGTAATTTTTTCTTTCTTTAATCATATTTATGAGTCATATATATATATATAAGATATGTTAACAATATAATACATCATTATTCATTATCAAGTAAACAGACTGCAACGTGAGCGTTGATGAATCAATAGAATAGATTTGTTTAATCCCATTTCTACCAGGATCTGACAGTTGATGGTGAGAGATTCAATGATCGATGAACCGATACGGACTTTGATTTTGCTGGATATTCGACGATATCGAACTGTGAAAACGCGACGTGGCGTCGATGATCGTTGACCATCGATTTCCCGGATGTGCGTTGCTTTACGAAGATGTCTGGTTCATGTCACACTGTGAAATGGCCGATGCTGTCGATCGTTCGACTTACTTCTTCCGATTGCTGGCCGTAAATGTAATCGATGAAAACGCTCCAAATTGGCCTACGAACGTCCAAAAGATTCTCCGACGTTCGGCGACAAAGCATTAAATAATAAGGTAAGCGATGAAAATTCTATCCGCTGCTATAACGAAGGGGAGAAACGAACTGATCATGACATTTCAAAGTTTACATCCGTTACCGTCACACAAACACACACGCACACACACACCTCTCTACCGATTATTCGAGCGCACGCAACGTGTAAGGTTTGAGCAAAATCGCCGTCACACCCAACATTCATCCATCTTACAATTTACATTACAACAATTATTTCTCATCTCGTTTCATCGTCGATTAACGAGCGAATATTTTACCCACTTTTTCACTACATCTACAAGAGCATTCACAGATGCCGAGAAATGAATAAATTATCGATCGGCTGTTCGACTGTACATGGACAATAATTGAAAATTCCGTAATACATTTTAGTCGATGGTGACGGTGGTGGCGGTGCAGGTAGCGACAGGCGAGGTGTCGTACCAGATAGTGCATTTACAGTAATCAGGGCCCGTGTAAACGCGCATCTGGCACGAGCCCCGACTGCCATATACAAATAAAATAATAACATAGTAGAGGAGATAATTAATAATAGGTGCGTGCGGTAGCTACGCGATTACCATTATTTTTTGTACTAAATTCTATCGACCGTTCGATTAATTACCGCCCGAGTTCGGCCGACTGGCGAACAACGCGCGTTTTAATTACGTTATATCCAACGACCGGCTGCAGGGTGTTCCGTTACGCGAGAGATTATCCTCGAATTTCAACCTGCAGCGATAGGTAACGGAAGAGAACAAGCGCGGCGGGCGGAGGAAACTTTGATAATCGTACGAAACGGGACGACGATGACGCGGGGCGTGATCATCGTGTGTTTCGACGACGTTATTCGCGCGAGGAGATGAAAATGAAAATGAAAATGAAATAAAAGGAAAAAAAATAAGAAAAACCGGATCGCTCGATATCTTTCGGTGCAGGGCGAATGTTCGTTGCATTGTTGCAGAGGTTATTATTCGTTACGTAACGAAAGAGAAGGAGGAAAAAAAACTTTGAAGTAAACGCGTCGTCTGCAACTGCAATAGCGCGCGATACATGCAGCTGTACACACGTATGTACGTAGATATAACTCGGCGTTGCAATTGATTTTCAATGCTATACCGCGGCATGCGCATCACGCGATTCCGAGTGTGCGATAAAATATACGTATACTGTTGTGTACGCGGTGTGAAAAATTTATTACCATCACGCACGGTTCGCACGCATCGCGGGTCTGTTTACTTTTCCGTCGAATTCGACGTTGGAAAACCGCGTCCCGCGAGTTGAAATTTTTTTCTCAGTTATCGCGTCCGTTCCTCCGTCGTTCTCGTCGTTCGCTAACGCGGAGGGACGATGTACCGAAAAATCACAGGGGTAATAAGAAAATTTCCTCGTTTGCATCGACGTTTATACCGCGACTACCGCTGCGAACGCACGGGGTTGGGACCTGCAGTTCGCTCACAAACACTAATTATAGACAAGGAGGTACGGTACGTATAGGCGGGTCGCGAGGCCTCCCTCCTCCCCTCCTATCGTTCTCCTTTTATCTCTCATCTCTTTTCATAGTACATATTCGCGATTTATTATTAGAAAATGCACACAGGGTGCCTCGCGACTCCCGGTATAGCGAAACAATAATTGACATACGAGCGACAAGGGGGGAAAAAAAAATGCAGAAGAGAACCGCGACGGCAACGGGGGCGGGGGGGGAGGATAAAAATCGTGTAATCCCGACGAGCACTCTGTATCAAAATCTCGACTACCCCGCGTCGATTCCTTACTTTTTGCCATCGTCGTCGAATTCGAAAAAAATTACCACCGCACCAGGAACGCTTAGACGGGGTGAAAAAAAAATAGCTCAGAGATAATCTAGCGAGCGAGTCGACCGCGAACGGTAATAAAATGTCCACATCGAAGACCGATGTTAATATCTCGGTTCAATTGACTTCCTCGATCTCCCCGGGGTGAGATTGTTACGGGATGAAAATACGACCGTAGATCTGCACCGCTAGAACGCGACTAGTAAATCGTGGTCAGGTCGAACGTCGAGAAGGACCGTTGCCAGTGATGGAAGTGGCGGTAGCGGTGGTGGTGGTGGTCGTGGTGGTGGTGGAGGAGGCGTTGACGACGACGACGACGACGACGACGACGATGATAACGATGGTACTGCTGCCGCTGCTTCGGCGTAGCTAAATAGTCACCGCCATCGGTAAAAGAATAGATCAGCGACTACACGGTGTAACCGGCACCACCACCACCAGCGTCGCCGCACCGACGCGCACCACCACCACCGCTGACCGTATTACACAACCGATCCCCACGACGAAACTGACCCAACAGCGCCTCGTGCCAACCGGAACACACGACTCGCACAAAAGCGACCCGCTAGAAAGAGTCGCGCGTATATCTGTCTCGATATACCTCTTCTACCTGTCGGGGGTCTTCTGGCCAGGCTCGGGCGATTTTCGCTAATTTTTTCCCCCCGCAGCCGATGCCGGTGCGGAGCAGCTATCGAGAGATCTCGATTCCGTCGCGTTCGAATTCTTAATCCGTCGTCGTCGGCCCCGTGACGATTGACCACCTATATAAAATGTGTGTCGAGGAAACTGGGCGAACTCTGCGGCATTCGGGACCACCGGCGACGCGTGTATCGCGCGCGCACACGTCCCGATTGTCCCTGCCAAATAAAACGGTCAAAGGTCGCACCTCCTACCCGTAACCGAAATAAGGCGATCGTCGCGGCGACTGCGACGACCCAGGGCTCCGCGGATCGCCTGCGGTAATCCTATATCGGATCGCTGCGGAAAAACCAACTCAATTCGCGAACCGCCACCTCGCGAAACGCGCGTACACGACTCGCTCGAGATTGAGAATGACTGCTCTGGCACTTGGTTTGTTGTACCCGCGCCACGCTTCGTTCGGTATTACCGATCACAAGTAGTTAGCTTCGGTTTCCCTACTACTACTACTACGCCACGGAGCGAGAGAGGAGAGACGCCGACCAACAACACGTTCAAGGCCGGCGTTACGGATAGAGAAGAAAAAAATAAATAATAATAATAATAAATTAATGACAAAAAAACAACTTGACCGAACGTTTCTTGCGCGGAAAAGACGGTACGTAAGTTATGTATACATGAGAGTACGTCGGGTATATTGAATCGCTGTCGTTACAGAGCAATTGAGAGAATATTTAATGGGAAGGCGAAAGTTTTTGCCGATTCCGGATATACATAGGATAGAATCTCGGATTCGAGCGGGTTCACAGTCTACGGTATTACAGTCCACGGTCGCTGCCCATTACCGAACGATATCCCGTTGCCCTTCGCGTCGTTTGATTCGCACTATATATGTATATACACGCTATACCATAGTTGTACATACGTATACGTTGTACGTACGGCGATGATGTTTCAAAGAATCCGACAGCGAATTGTGGAACGGCCGAACGCTTACCGGCGGTGTCTCGCCAGCTTCGCTATCCCTTGCCAGATTCTCTAGAGGTCCGACCCGGCTGGGAGGAACGTTTAATCTTAGATCGCATCGGCGAATCGCGGAGTGTATTCGTCACAATAGCGCGTTGCGGCACACATAATGCACGTACGTATATCTACCTACCTACCTACCTACCTAACTAACTACCCACACGTTGCGCGAACCCACCGCGATTGTCGCAGTACCGAATTACCAATTATCCTACCTGCATCGCCGCCACCGTACGTCGTCGCAAATCAATGGGAACAGGACGATAATCTACGACGCGGCGAAATTTCTCACGACGATAAAACACGCGCGAACTTGGAGACCGAACACGTGCAATCGTTCCACCAGTACTCGCCGCGGTATTTTAACAACCGCGAACGTCACCGCGGATATTGTTTTCGCGCAATAACTGAAGAACTTCGAGTGCCGAGCGTACCGTACCTCCTCCTCCTCCCCCCTCCCCCTCCCCCCTCCTCCTCCTCCTCTTCCTCCTCCTCCTCCTTCTTCGTAACGGTGGGCAGTTTCCTCCTCCGACGCGCGCGTTTCGCTCCTCTCGCCAGGTACGGCTCTCGCTAACTATACTATACACATTACTACTCGCCGGACAAAACGATTCCCCCTACGAAATCTGAGATTTTCGAAAGAAAAAAACAAAAAAAAAAAAACCACGCACAGGGAAAGGGGGAAACGAAAGTCACAGGTGATATTCGGACGATGGAGAAGAAGAGGGGGCGCATAAAAATTATCGCGACGCATCGCCACCACCGTAGACACCCTGCGCCGTCCCTTGCGGACGAAGAAGACTCCGATACGAGAGATAACGGAATGAAAAAAATGGGGGAATATAAAAGGGGGGGGGGGTGGGGTGGGGGGGGGGGCCACGATATCGCGATCCTCGCATCCAGCATCGCAGGTAACATGGCCGTCGTCGAGAGGCGGGGGGTCCGCCGTCAGGTTTGTTTCGTTTAATTCGGTTCGGATGCTCATGTATACACACATGTACGAGATCTACGGGCAGCTCTTCTCCTTTGCCGCGTGCACCTCCTACTTAATTTTTTTTTTTTTTGTCCACCTCCTCCTTCTCGATCCGCGGCCGCGGGCTTCTTCTTCTTCTTCGTCGTCGTCTCTTCTGACTCGTGGATTGCGTAACTTTGAACACGTGAAGTTTTGCACCACTGAAAAAGCAACGCGCGCGCGCGCACACACACACACCTACGTCTAATTAATTATCGTTGGAGTACCTATACTCGTGGTACGAGTAGGTAGAACGATGCGGACGGTACAGTCGACGTGCAAATCGAGCGACGTGCGAACGGCACGACTCGAAACTTTCCGTCAAAACTGTACCGGAGCGTACGACAATATCACCGACGAGATGTACGTACGTACGTACGAGGATCGATTACGGTGACCCCGGTGGTCCTGTCAAAATGAATACAAAAAAAAAATTGTTTTTTTTTTTTTTTTTTTTTTTTGATTGCGACTCACCTGCAGCGACTGAGGTACGAAGTAAACTGCGATTGTATTTTGAGAAGGGGGGTCGATTATCGTTCACGATCCGTCGCAGTATCGATTTATTTATTTGTTTGTTTATTTATTTATTTATTCGATTATCTGTTATACTGGTCGTTGTTCAATTGCAGATGGAACGTAGCGCGAGCGTCGGAGGTTCGAACTCCGAGGATGCCGAGCGGGTTGCTGCTGGTCGGGTAACGCGGAAGCGGACGATGTGAAGAGCGTGAGGGAGGAGACGACGGAAGGGCGAGCGGACGAGATCGAGGGGAGAAACTGTGGCGGTAGGTACGGAGAAACTGCAGCGGAAGATGTGGCTGCACCACCGGGGGAGAAGGTTCGTGGGAGAAACCGGGGGAGGAAAAGGGGGTGAGAAAGGAGGGTGCGCAAAGGGTGCCGGGACAGGAGCGTCGGCTCGTCTATGACGTCAAACTAGTTTCTGCAGCGAGCGACGCGCGGAGAGAACCCGGAAATACCGCGTCCCCGTAGTGGGAGGTGAGTCGGGGGGAAAAATAGGCCCTTTACCGGGGAGGGTGGAGGGAGGGTGGAGGGTGGACGGACGGACACCTCGGACACCGTCCCCTACTTTCTACGAACGTGTAACCGACGGTTTTCGACGACTTTCAGTCGATAGCGGAGGACCCGCACCCACCCACCCCCCCCTCGAGGCCGAGGTTCATGCGATTGGAAAACTTGCCGAACGAAGTGGACGCGAAGGGAGAATAAAACTATGACTACGGGGGCGGAGAGGCGAAAAGGGATGTGCAGCGGGTAGACGAAGGCAGCAGCAGCAGCAGCAGCAGCAGCAGCAGGTGCGCGAGGCTCTGCAGGTAGATAGGTATGTAGGTAGGTGGGTAGGTAGGTACGCGTATCTGGGTCACCCCTGGGAAAAGCTGGCTCATGAATCCGGGTTGGTTTAAAATATATGGATCGGTAGATGGGAGGACCGCGTTTGCCTCTGTACGTGTACACCGATGCGGATGACGTGTACACGCTGGTATAATCCGATAATCCGATATATCCGCACCCGATCGATCGATTCGAAGATACACCGTGCAGCGATCGTTGCTTATTTCGCAGCGAGTTTGCGATTTGAAAAATCGAACTTCGTACGGACGAATAACAATTCAGCATCGCGGTAGTTACGTCGTTCTCTCTGTAACACGCTCGGTTGCGCCAGAGGTATTCTAAATATAAAATTGCAACTCCGGTCCGACCTATACTGCGTCCGACGTGCCGCGGAGATCACTCGCTCATACCCGGCGGCGCGATGGCTCGCGGGCGATTCAAAAAATTTCTCTATTCGCCCCGCGATCCGTTGGACGCACGCTGCGACGATTGCGACGATTATACCGGGGGGCCGTTGTTTTTCGCGAAACGTCGCGGCTAATTGCGAGTCGGTGTCAGGGGTGGTATACTGCGGGTTACGTCCTTACACCTATTGCGCAACGTCCGATTCGTTGCGTAAGAATTTAATGTTCCTACTCTACTGTACGGGTGTACGTAATAAGCGAAACGTACGTCGTACGCGTCCGGTATCGTAGACGCCGGCGTTGCAAACGCGTACGAAGTGATCCCCGTTCGATTTTCGCCCGGAGATCGAAGAGAAGAGAAGAGAAAAAGAAAAAAACAAATTTGGGAAATTGTAAAAATTAACGAACGAAGTCGAACGAACGGCAGCCGGTGTTGCGTGCGCGACGCTGTTTCGGTCAAGGGCAAACCGGAACGATCGACGATTACGCAATCGCGCAACGTGCGGACCGTCCTCGAAAGAGGACGAGAAGATTCCGGAGATTCCTCTCACTTTTTTTCGCCGGCTGCCTTCGAAATTCGGCTGGAAAAACATTCGAATTCCGAAGGAGAGGTGTTCTACTCGCGTTTATTTATGCGACCGTACCCCGAATCGGCGGAGGGGAGGAGAGAAACCCCGGGGGGGGGGGGGGGGGGGGGAAGGAAGGGCGATCAGCTGATCGACCAGCTGCACGATACGGGGGATGCGGATATATACGCGCCGAGTAAGAAGACAAACGGAGAAAGGAGGTCCGACGTACACACGTACGGTACGGTACGGTAGAGACACATAAGAGTCGAGAATCGAGTAGAAAGAGCGAAAGGTGTAGCGAGATGCTAAAAGTCAGCTGATATAACTCTCGCCTGGATGTCAGCTGATTTTGACAGCTAACCCACCACCAGCTGCTGCCGTTGCCAATGCCGTTACCGGTCGTCGCAACGCGCGCGCGCGCGCATCTCCCTCTCCGCCTCCCCCCGCCCCACCCCCCTCCCTTTTTCCCGCCCCTTACCCCCCCCCCCGCCCCTCCTTCGCTCGCCCTCTGCGACGCGTGAAAATTTTACTCCGACGTAAACGCGAGCGACCGATTAAAATTGAAGGAAACGGATCGCCGCGATCGTCTCCGTCTTACCGAAGCGAACGAAAACGACGACGAAAATAGACGAGAGGGGAATACGTAAACCGCATCACCTGTGTCGTTCTGTAGAAAAAATCTACCCCCGCGGTAGGAACGAAGAATTCTGCAGTGAGCTTAAGAAGACGTGCAAGGTACACGGGGTGCAGGCGGAGGATCGATCCGGGTAGGGGCGCGGGGTGAAGGTTAAGGGTTGAAGGTTGAGAGTCGGTGGCGCGGTCCGTGAGGTGGACGGTAACCTGGGGAAACCTTTGCCTATTTTGCGGCTCGAATTCTCAAGGATGTACGATTCGCGGAGGTGTTTCTATGGGACGCCGGGGGGGTATCCGTGTCGCGACGTATAGAGATACCCGTGTGTATATGTACATACCCCATATTCCTCTATCACGTAGGTATAATACGCGAAGTAAATCGCGCGCAGGCGATCAACACAACCGGGCGGACCAGACCCCCGATCAATAATTCACTCCCCTCTCCCTCCTCCCCCCACCCCCGACCCCAAAAACCCCGCGTGGATTTCGCCACTCCGATACCTCCGTGTGTACAGAGGTGATCCGTGCGAACGTGGGTTACAGGGGTACGCGTCCACGATATCGTTTTGCCTTCCTCGATTTCGACGATTCAATCCGGTCACTGCAGACGATGCGGGGAAATAGGAACCTCGGAGGAATCGGGGGGGGGAGAGTAAAAAAAAGGGAAAATTGCAACACGTATATACGTCACTGGAAAACACTTCGTTCGTTTTTTTTTTTTTTTGAGTGGAAATTATATCTTCAGTTTCTACCGCGAACCGTCACAATATAGTTTATTTATTCATTTATTTATTTAGTTAGTTATTGGTTTTATTTTCCACTCGTTGGGTTATTTTCTTTTTTTTCTTTTTTTCTTTTTTTTTTTTTATTTGTTGTCGTGTTATTCAATTTTGTTATTGAAAGATCGTCGTGTATAATGCCGATAGAAAACTGAGATACCACCAGCTGTGTTCACTCGTAATCTCAACCCACAAGTGAACGCAGAGTGGCTCCCCGTTCTCCAACTGCTACCAACGAACGATTCGATTCTCATCCGTCGAACACACTGAAAACGAGAGAAATATTTTCTTCTTTTTATTACCCACTATTGATTCGCTCGTTTATTTATTCGTTTATTCAGTTACTCCAATTCGATCCAACCCCCCCCCCCCCCCCTCCATCTTTGAATTATTTCACGGTCAAATATTTCAAGTTTATCGTCGATTTTCATCGTTGCAGATGATCGAGAATCCCCCGAGACACTCCACGCTTGTACACCGATGACGTAAGGGATAGAAAAAAAAACCAATCAACAAAATCAAAAAAAAATAAATAAAATAAAAAAAAAATAAAATAAACGACGAGGAAAGTCACCCAGTTGCAGAATCGTCAAAGCGTGCCGCCATCTTGCGTCGAACGATCTTTAGGCGCATAACGCGGATGGTTTTGTCGGCGGTGCAGCACACGGTGCATCGGTACCCCGTCGGACGTTGATGCGCTCGGAGATGCGTGTGCGTTAATTTTGTCCAGGTATACCGTACGTGTATATATATGCGGGAGAGGAGACACCGAACACGCGTCGGTACGCACGATGCACCGAATCTGCACGCGCGATGTACAGGTAGGGTACGACGATACACGCATCGTTCCGCGTACTGGTCCGTATCAACGTCGTCGTACAGGGAAACGTGCAACGGAATCGCGTATATCGCGCTTCGCCGACTGTACGGTATACGTATACACGAGTGGAGTATATATCGCATCAGAACTGAACTCGACAAGGTTGCGGTATTATCTCATAATGAATTCGATACCGAAGCCGGCGACGATAAAGAAAAGGAAATAAAAATATTCTACACACACACACACACACACATATATAATATATATATTATAAATATATATGTGTACACCGACGTTATCGCGTGTCGCAGCGCGATGCAACTACGCACACACACACACACACACGCACACACACCTGTGCGACGCAGCTGTATCTTCTCTCACCTGCGAAGAAGAAGCCATTTTGAATGAAAACGTAATTCGTACGTCAGCTCGGTTAAATTTTCCATCGTTATCCGAACGTTTTCCGCCACCCAAGGTATGTATAACAATCGCGATATCGGTGAAAAGTCGCCTCTCCACCGCCTGCACCGTCACCCTTCGCTACGCTCGTTCGAATTCGAACGATAACGTTACGTGGCGGGGATACTAGTGTGAAACCGTTCTTCGATCACGTCGGCGATAATGATAATGATAATGATAATAATAATAACGACAACAATAACAGAGGTTGAATTTTTTTTGCGCTACTCACAGTCGACTGCTCGGCTCGTTGCTGGCCTCATCACCTTCGATGCGGTAAACCTTACCGGACATCACGTATTCGAAACTGTCAGCTCTCGAACCACCCTCCTGTTCGATGGCGTTCCATTCGCCGCCGTCCGGGTAACCGTCTTCCCGCAGTGTCGTCGCCAGGACCAAACGGAATTTAGCACCTGCATACGAAAACCGACAGAAAACAGAAACAGGTACGAATTAATAAAAGGAGGTACACGCGGCTGATGAACGAGACCTGATCGATTGTCTACCTGCGAGGTGTTGCGAGGTAACTAAGCTTCAAAGTCTAAAAACGTTCGAATAGATTTGCAAAAATTGCGCACGGGACTTTTTTTTTCCAGTGCAGGATTCGATTTTTTGTTTTTTTGCAAAAAAATATAATCTGACTGTTTCAGAGTCGAGACGAGGGTTTCAAATTTTGGGGGGTCAGCCTCCGAGAACTCCCGGGCGTATAGAAATTCGAAAACGAGTTTTCAGGATTCCGGTTGCTTATCCGTACGTCACTCGAATGAGGTGAACAGCGAACTGGATGTTATACGCCACAAAAAAAAAAAAGGGAACGAGGTAATAAGGAATTTCAATTTTATTGCGATTTCTGTCGATCCCCAAGAGGAGCGGGGGGGACGCGGTGGTACTCCGGAGTGGGTGTATCGCGGTATTGTATATGAAGAGAGAAAAAAAAAAAAAAAAAAAGGCCATCCGCGTAAAAACATCGCGCTGCACGTCTACGTTGTACACGGTGTCGATTACAATCGTATCGAATCTCACGTAATTCCTTGAGTATAATGAGAATTACATGCGACGATCCCCATTACATAATAACAGAGAAATGTTGCGCATATCGCGTCACAGAGAACGAGATGCTACCGTTAACGAGCGACGTCCGTCCGTGCGACAAAAAAAATAAATAAAAAATAATAAATAAATAAATAAATAAATTAATTAAAAAAAATACCGCGTTAATCGGTCGATCGATTTTCCCGTTGTTGTTTTCGTTGATATTTCTTTTTATCAAACGTCCTCGGATAGGACACGACGTCGCACCGGTTTTCGAACGGATTTATCGTCTATGCGAGTAATTTCTTCATATAACCGCGGCACAAGAATTACAGTAACGAACGTTAACGTCGTAGCTTCCGCGTATAACGAAGCGTGACTCTCGAACGTGACGAAACGTCGAGGAAAGTAAAAGGAACCGCCGAATATCGAGGATCAAAATATTAATCAACGTACGAACGACGACGACGACGAGGTCGACGACGAGGAGGACGAGGAGGACGACGACGACGACGACGACGAGGAGGACCGCAAAGCACGACGACGCCTCCGCTCTCGGCGTTGCTGCTGCGCCGACGAGGTCCGAGCGAGCACTCGGGCGTCAAGCTCGAACCAAGCTATGACCTTGGCATTGAACTTGGAGGACGGAGTGCGGAGGCGGAGCGCCGGGGGAGGGTCAGGGGTGGCGGCGTCGATCGGCGTCGAGGGGATGGACGGGGGGAGGGAGGGAAGCGGGAGGGGGAGGAGGGGAGCGAGGCAGAGAGGGGGGAGGGGGGGAGGGAGGGATTGCGTCATTCCGCGCAAGCCTCGGAGGCGTACGTCGATACAGCGCGAAGCCTGCCGCCTCGCTCGCTCGCCGTCCGTCCGTCCGCGCCCCCCACCTCCGACGAGTCTCTGACTCAACTCTCCGACTCTAAACTCTTACTTCGCACGGCTAACAAACGACGACTAGCTGAAATCACTCGACGCTGCACTCCCCTAACCTGACCTAACCCTGACCTCTGCGAGGGAATCGGGATAAGCCGCCCTCCCGCCCTCCCGCCCGCCCGCCTGCCTACACCTAACTACCTACCTATCCCGGAATCTTTAGCGTAACGCACATGCACCAGCGGCGAATCATTACGGTTATCGATCTGCGATACACCTTTACGGCGAATCGGTCAAAAGTTATTCGAAATCGTTGAAAACGAATACGGCTTTGATCGACGCCGAACGGCGGGCGGTGGACGTATGGGACGTCTTGCGACGTCACGGACGGACTTGTTCGGATGGAAAATATATATGTATATGAGAAAAGTTGCGGAGGAATTGATATAGAATGAGGCTGAGCTGGTTACCACTCACCCAATTCCATCGGGTACAGCCAACTGTTGATGTCCAGTATGAGGTCCATCTTGAAGGATTCCGATTCGCAGTGCAACCGGCTCACTGCAACATATAAATTCAATGGCATTTCGTGCGTGAAATCGTTACGGATCATATCTCGCAGAAGAATAACGAGGATAATAAAAGAGGGGAAAAAAAAGCGATGTCTCCCGAATCTCCATCTTCGATGTATCGAAGATTTTCCTTGTACGGGGGAAAAGATGACGAAGATGAGAAAGATGATCCCTTCCCCCCTATGTAATTTCTCCTCAGAGAAAAGAATTTCCAAATAATCTTCTCGCGAACTAGCGACGATATTGCAACGTCTTCAACTGCACGTTATATACGTTAAGCGCGACGCGATTGAAAATATGAAACGAGACGCCAAATTTGAGGACATGGACGAGGATAATAAAAAAGAAGGAATCGAACTACTGGCGATGCACTTGTTCGGGGGAGAGGAGGGGTGCCCGACCCGCCTCATTCGTATCCTTCCCGCGGGACGGCTGCAGATGCAGAAGCGCGAGTGCGAGGCGCATGATAAAAATCAGCTGTATAAGAATCGGCACGGCGTTCACCCAAAAACGTGATGAGGACGAGCGTAACGATATCTTCTGGAATATTTCCTGTTCAATGATTGTACGGCGGTACATGCGTATGATATAGTTCGTCTATTTTTTTATCAAACGGCTGACCAACGACGGACGATATCGTACGAAGATACGTCGTCGTCCGCAGGGGTTGCGGGGTGGTTTATTTCTTTTTTTTTTCTTTTTTGTTTTTTTATTTATTTATTTTATTTTTCTTTTTTTCTGGTTCGTTTTGCGCGCGTACAGTTCCGCACGGCCAGGCTCTCTGAGGACGGACTGTTTCGAACTCTGGTGGTCCGGAGGTTTCGCGTTCCTGACGAACCGAGCCCTCCCTCGCCCCCTCCCCCCCTGCCCCCGCCTCGCCACTTCCTTCCTCCTCCCCCGCAGCATCGCAGCCCGTACATCATCATCCCTTCTGGTTTCTCCCGCCAACTCGCCCCGCAAGGGAGGGAAGTACGGATATGTAACGCGTACATAGCTTTGACATACACTTGGCGAACGTCACTCCCCCGCCCCCCCCTGCCGCCACCACCTCGGCGAAAACCAAACTGCAAATTATATGCCCCCTCGTCTTATTGTACATATTTGTGTATAACGGATATCCGCAGGGGTCGGAAATCATCCCGCAGGTAAAACACAACCGACGCGGGTGTATGACGAAAAGTTAATCTTCATCCCTCGGGCACAAAACGCGATCGTTCGAACGCGTGGATTTCGACTCTGCCGACGGATCGTTCGATGGATTTTCGTATTTCACGACGCGTGCGACGACATCGTCCTCGTGCTCGGGATCGGTACGATTTTTGTTCGCCCCCTTCGCAGGAACCCGGTCGCCTCTTCTTCTCCTCGGAGCACGAGGACGAGGACGACGGTGTGTCACACGTAGGTAGAGCGGTGTCGCGGGTTGATCCCCGTATATATAAACGCGCGCGCGGGGTATAATTCACATCGGCATATAGTGCGGGAATACGCGAGGGGTGAGGGGGGGTGAGGGGCGAGGGGGTGAGGGGGGGCGCGCTATTTCGCATCCACCGCGAAGGAAGGGGTGCTAAAGTCTTCCGAACTGCGCAGTGGCGCGCTATCGACCGCATCGTCCGACCAGCTCTATAAATACCGTGGGCACCGGGCTCCGCCGACCCAACCCCCGAAAAAGCGGCACGCCGCGCGCGCTCGCTCGCTCTCCGCCACAGGCGCCTCCCCGACCAACCCCCTTACGACTACCGGCGGGGTGGGGGAAACCTTGACCTTCAAAGAGTCGGGGGCGCGCGGGCGCGCCCTCCATCCCTTGTACGACGTCGAACATCCTTCAACCCCCCCCCCCCCCCCCCTCCTACCGTACCTCGCGGGATATGTAGGTACTTCTCCCGTCTCTGCACCCCGTACACACTCTCTACCGGCGAACGAGCGCTCCTCCCCTTATATATATACTGTATATAGGTATCAACGGGGTATACATATGTACCGTCGATACACATATATATATATACATATATGTACGGATGGATGCACCTGCGAGTTTCGCGATAAGAGATTATGAATGCACGACGCTTCTATATGCGACTTCGTGGGGTGTATCGTTGCGTTGCATTACGATTTCGAGAGTAGGTATATGTATATTATGAGGTACCTACTCGCGTTGCAGATACTTGGAATTTTTATACGCCGGTGATCGAGACAAATGGAACGAGAGAGAGAGAGAGACGAGGAGGAGGAGGAGGAGGAGGAGGAGGGAGAGAAAAGGGGTGAATTTCCTCCCCGATTCTACGATGCACTTTCCGTACACACAGATGCAGAATTGTCTCTGCGTAATATATAGTGTAGCACGCGACACGACTACACTGCGTAGTTTTAGCGAGCGACGAGATGACGCACCCTAACAGACGGTAATATGACGCAGCTTATAGCACATCGCACGATGCATACCGCGTCCTCCTCCTCTCTCCACCTGCCCAATTGTAAGGAGAATTTTTTAAGCCATGAAATTCAGCGATCTCCCTATCTACCCACGAAAGTAAACGGAGTTCTCATCTATGTATACGGGGCTCAACGTGTACCGCGGATGAACTATTTTTACGTAATGTATATCGCCTCTCATATTCGCTAGACTCCGAGACACGAAAAAAACACGTATACCTGTACGTGTGCGTGTACGTCGTGTGTGGGATATACGCGAGCGAGGTGGAATATCGCGACAGGTATATAAATGCAATATTCTTTTTCTCAATGCATCGTTTCTACGGCCAACCGTATTTACATCCGCCAGGCTACCGGGAACTTTGAAAGTAGGAGAGAAATCAATCGTTGGCAGGACTGTAACGAGTGTGTAAATTTACCTCATTGCGATGAATCACTTCGCCTCCTCGTTACACTTCGTTTTCTTTTTAGATCCAGTGTCTTCCGTACATTCGTACGCCCGACGTTCGCTTCGGCGTACGAGGAGAACACGGCAATTCCCAACCGGGTGCGAATAAAATCAACCGTACCAATCGATAATTACGTGCGGGAGATACGAGAGCACGAGCCGTGCCGAGTCGGTCCTTTTTTTTTTTTTTTTCTTTTTCTCTCTTCGCTCCAAGGTACACCAGCCGCGTGTAATTTTCGACGACAGTTTTTTCTCGTTTTCTCATCGTCGCGCGAGAAAATTGTAAAAATCACGTCCGACGCAAAACGGTAGGGAGTCACCGTGTCACATTCACCGCACTGTGCGTATATACCGCAGCAACCGACCGAGGACGATCGATCCGCACGCGAAGATCGGCGAAATTGGCGATCGCACGTGCAACGTCGATATCGGACAAAAGAAATCGGGTATCGTCGCAGCACCGATAGCAACGATAAATCTTCGACGGTCGAAAATCCGGCTGCCCCGATAACCGATGCGTTCGTTCCTCGATCTCGTCACTGCAGCCGGCGGTCCTCGGTACGCGACGTTCGAGCGGCGTTGTGTTTTTTTCTCTCAACGACACGACGAATGCAAGTTGTCAGGCTCGGGCGGCTCGGGGAACGAAGCGATTCGAGGCAAACCGACCGACGTAGCGAGCAAGGAAACATATTGCGCAGCAGTTTAAAAAACCCGTGTTTCGTCAGAACGCGTCATCGACTAGAGCGCCGCAGGGTCGATTCGCAATTTGCGAGCCGCGAATCGCGATTCGCCAACTCCCCGCACATCATCTCGCACACCACCCACCGTATATACACACGACGATCCGGTCCCTCCACTCCAAGATCCGCGAGGTTCCCCTCGGCCCCCCCCCCCCCCCCCCCCCGTGTACTCCACGCCACCGCTACACCGGCTAATCTTCTTTTCCAACGTTATTTTGACGCAGCGGCTACCGGTAAACTATACAACCATAGGTATATATACGTTCGTACGCCTATAAGCGTTGCGTATTTCGAATGCGTATCACCGCCGTACTTGCGCGTTAAAAGTATTCCGGATGGCGGAAAGAAGAAAACGCACACGAGTCGGAGGGAAAGAAAGCGAAATTGTTTTCCGCGCACACCGCAATTATACACATATAATCACCTCAACGACGACGTTCAATTTCGTCCGACTCGAAACCGAATATGGCGACGAATCGAGTCATTATTCTCGCTGCGTAAACTTTGTCGCAAAAAACGAACGCCAATTTATTTTCTCTATCGCCGATTCCTTATTTTTTTTCTGCTCTTTTCCAGCAGCCGACCGAACTCGATCGCCACCGGGTTTTCTCCAGACGACGCGACGAACGCCGAACGGTACACGCCACTGCATTTTCGAATCGCACCCACGCCGTGGAGGTCTGTTATCCGCGAATCGAGTCGATATTATCCGGTGTGAAACGGCGACAGTACGAGCGGAGGCAGCTCGGTAACCGGACTGCCGTAAGCCGGTACCCCGGCAGCTTCGCCTTGGATTACGGGCAGGCTCGCCTTGGCACTGACACTGGCAGCAGGAATATGAAGGCGCCTAGCAACACGACGACCGCGAACCTTCGTCGTCGTCGTCGTCGTCGTCGTCGTCGTCGTTCGTCGTCGTCGAACGTAAAACAACCTCTTACTCCGTTCTCAATGCGGACACGACGATACCGCCGCCGGTGTACCTGCAGCTGCTGCACTCTTATGAAACGATACAGCCGGCCGTCGTTGCATCGCCAGGCGAATCTTGGAGAGAGAGAGAGAGAGAGAGAGATAGGGAGAGAGAGAAAACGAGGAGAACCAATTCGCCGAATGATTGGATGATCGACCTTAGGAATGGAATATACAACGAGACGGAATTGACGAATTCAATTATTCGCAGTCGTTCTCAGAGCCGAAGCGAACAACAACGTCCGGTAGGTAGTACCTAACCGGCGAATGGAAGAAATATGACGAAAATGTTCAACCGAATTTTTGCGACGTCGAATCTCGCCTCGCGCCCTTCGGGATTAAAAGAGAAAGAAGGAAACAAGAAATCACGACGATTGGTAAGAGAGAGTATACTGTACTCCGCACTCATTGTGCGGAGATATCCCTCGGTGAAACGCGACTATGTAATCGGAGGGAAAACGCGAAGTGTGTATATACGTATATTCGGAGGTATACGGATACGTATGTATATACGTGACGGGGCTGCATAGGAGAATTGCGAGGAGAAGCTGCGGCAAAACTTGTGCCGGTTATCTCCCCTCTTTCTCCGGCCTCTCGATCCCTGCGCTTTCGCCCATCCAGAGAACGTTCTTTTTCCCCTATCCCCGGTGCAAGCTCTCGGCCGGGTGCCCGCCCCCTTCTTTCCCCCCCTTCGAGATGACATCTCCCGCGACCTTGAAGCGAAACCTGACCTTGACCGCGACGCCCCTCCGAACGCGACGCCGATGACGTTCGCGTTCGCGTTTCCCGATGCGCGTGGTCCTCGAAAACTTGCGCCACGGGGACGTACGTGGGGATCCGCTGCTACCGTCGCTGTCACCGTCACTGTCATTGTCATTGTCACCGTCACTGTCACTGTCACCGTCACCTACGTTTCTCCCGTGTTCCTGACGCGGCAACGGAGCATCGCCGCTGCATCGATCCGCCGCAGCATCGAGGGGTAATTTCCCACCCTCGCCCCAACGTCTCTACCCGCCGTTTTATCAACCCTAGCGCTGAAATTTCACCTTCTATTCCGACGTAGGTATGCACCGCTTATACCCACGTACAATGGCCGAGTGTATCTACGTGCCGCCCAAACTTCGCTCATGCGGTATTCATGCATTCGTCGCATCGTAGCTGCACCTTGCGAGACGCCCCCTTTTTCTTGCCACCCCGTGAGACGTCAGGTGCCAAGAATCGATCATTTTCCGATGGCCTGAATTATTTCGAGGTAATCGTCAAGCTCTACCTGCAACGTTCGAACGAGTTACCGATTTCGTAGAGTTTCGGTGGCCACGGTAATCGGATTCGCAAGGTGCGAGGTTTCTCCTCGTTATGGGGGTTCGTTTGAATTTGATTGAATGTTGCGGAAGATGGTCGAATGTCGTATCGGTGTTCGTCACGTGTGCCAACTTCCCGCCATTACTAGCAATCGGAACCACGACGACGGATTTTCGTCAGGTATACGCGACACATCGGTTGTCGGTCGAATATACCGATATCGCGTCGAACTTTCGGCGAATTATTGACAAGGGAATTCGGTCTGCTACGACGAGGCGACGATTATTGCGCGTCACGGAGAAACGAGATCATCCGAGTTATTATTATCGAGAATGGGTTTCCCGCTACGGTCGGCCATGTGCCGCGAGGCACCGGCAACGTATGCTCCGTCGCGATTGATTTTGAACAAATTTTGAGCTTTGCGAACGATGTCAATGGTTGCAACGCTTCTCTGTCGTTGAAGGTAAACGTGGAACTCACCTCTGTCAAACTTCTTCCCCTCCGGATCGATGTCTTTAACGTTAAATATATCCTCGAACAACACACCCGCCATTTTGACACCCGCGACGCACAACTCTACCGGCAACAACTGCCGCTCGGAACTGCGCCGAGGACGCGCCACCCGGGTACGCGATTACACTGGAACTACGGAGGCCCCCTTCGCGTAGGATAATTATCCAATAGCCACCAGCGACCTTGCCAACAGGCGGTTTGTCACCGGTGATGAAATCGTTACGCAAGTTTAATATGCAGGTGGTTGTTGAATCGCCGCGTTACACTGGTACAAAAATAACGGAAATAATCGCTCTGCAGAATGTCATTTAAAAAGCTCTACGGATTCCCGATAATGCTATTGTCCTTAGATCGGTTATTTGCCGTAATAACAGGTTAAAGACATCATGGCGACGTTACCACCGCGTAAGAATCCAACACCGACGAAAATATCCAAGGAGGATTTAACCCCTCTTCAAATACTTTTGCAACTAGGTTTTCCCAAGCACAGAGCGTAAGTCCTGAAAATATCGTTGATTTCATTCAGTATCCAATGTGACTAAAGATCATATTTCACAGAATCGCTAATCTCACCCCTTCCCACCCTGAGACAGGTGCCTCTGCTAACTGTAAACAAACAGCTGTCAAATTACAACCTCGATAATAAAAGCGATATATTCGTTGTTTTTTTTTTGAATTTTTACTCAACGTTTACCTCGTCTCTACCCTCTCGTTATTTACGCTCTCTCCTTTTTTCCTAACGTTGGAATATATCGATATTTATATTTCCATTTGGTCTTTTCTTTTAATTGTCTCATCTATTCACCAAGCGAGTGTGAAAATTGAAATAATTTGGTTCACTATTCAGGGAAAAGGCCTTAGCTGCAACAGGGAATCGTGGATTGCAGCTTGCATCCGATTGGCTTCTTGCACATGTTCGAGATCCGACGCTAAATGACAACGAACCTAGGCAGTATGTTTTGTACACTTGCCCTACCGGTTTACTCGCAGAGAAGCTGCTTGCATTCTGGACTGAAAGTAGAGAGCTGGGGTGGAATGGAGCTCACAACTGTATGCCACACGTCACCCTTGTTTCCTTCTTCAAAGTAAGACTCGCTCAATGTACTCTACTATAAATAATTTACCGATACCCGGAGGAGTTTAATATGCGGGTGACTTATGACTATATTTAGGCTCCAGATCGATCTGCGGAGAAAATTGCCGGATTGCTCGAAGACATTGTGAATCAAAAGGATTGCCCGGACCATGTAGAGCTAGAAACATACATATCCCCAAATTTTATGGGACTTTTTATCGAGGATGAATTTGCCAAATGGTTAAAAGCAATTGCGGTAAAGTTTGTCAGTAAGCTGTCTAGTCTTGGGATTGTTGCAGAGCCACATACAAAGTCTCTTCACATGACATTAGCGTACCAGTTTTCAGACAGTCTTTTCCAGCCACTCAGAACAATGGTTGAGAGACTAGGCTGTACCGCACCTGCTAATTGGGAGTTGAGAGTTTACTCGAGAGATGCGAGGCTTGGAGACGCACATGTTCATAAAGTCACTCATGCCCATGTACCCAGGGAACATGATGAGCTTGAATTAAGACCGGGAGATTATATTTACATATCTGAAAGAGCGTGCAAGGAGTCTATCGATGGATGGGTTGAAGGTACTTCGTGGTTAACAGGTATTACCGGATACCTGCCCCTCAATCACACCAAACGTACCGCAGAGTCGGACGCATGGACGCTTCATTCTACGACACAAATAACAGACAGCAGGGTTGAAACAATCGACGAAGAGATTCCAAAGACCAGAAAACCACCTGTATTATCATCAACCGAATCACTGGACATTCCTGATGGTGTTCCCACAGATGACAAACCTGTGAGTATGCAGATTCGTCGAGATTTAGTTTTGAATTTCGGAATCAATGCCAATTCAACTTTTACTCACAGATTGCTGCATCCAAAGCACCGACGGTCCAATCGCGACAAATATTTATTTGCCGACATGGAGAACGAGTCGATTTTACTTTTGGGGCATGGATCCCGTATTGCTTCGAAGCAAATGGTTGTTACGTGAGAAGAGACTTAAACATGCCCAAAGAGATACCAGCTAGGAATATTCAGGAGTTTCAAAACGACTGCCCGCTGACCACGTTGGGTGAAATACAGGCAAATTTAGTAGGTCAAGCCATGAAATCTTCCAATGTGTCGATCGACGTTGCATTTGCATCGCCATCCCTTCGTTGCGTTCAAACCTTGTCCCAGATACTCCAAGGATACGGATCAGACGTTCGTATAAAAGTCGAACCAGGCTTGATAGAGTGGCTGGCCTGGTATCCGAACGGCATTCCAACATGGATGACACCAGAGGCTTTGATTAAGTCGGGTTTTAACATAGATGAAAGTTATGAGGCTCTTGTAAAAACGGAAAGTCTTCCACAAAGGGAAAATGCAGCGCAGTATTACGATAGGAGCTTTAAATTGATCGAAAATATAATCGAACAAACTGAGGGCAACATTTTAATTGTAGCACATGCTGCTTCTCTTGGAGCTTGTACGCGGCAACTTACCGGTGGTAGAGTCCCACCTGCTGCTGAAGTGACTAGACTCGTACAACGTGTTCCTTACCTCGCATGCTTAACTGCTCACGAGGGCCCGGATGGCTGGCAATTACACCCGCCACCATTTCCTCCGATAACGCATACCAGCAACAATAGATTCGATTGGAAGATACTGACGTAAATCTCTACGTAAAGACGAGAAGCAACGAAACTGGATTTCTAGGAAAAAGTTATGTGAGTATCAAAATAAAAGTACATACATAGAAAATATGGTGGAGAATATCGCAAAGACTGCTATAATACAATGAATTTTTAATGGAGAGTTTTATCGTGATGATTTTTTTTTTTTTTTGTACAGCTTGTTGCATAAATAACAAAATTAGTATTTTTATCATCGTACAATTGAAATTTTTTTCGTTAGCAGTAACACAGTGCTATTTGTATCACTATACATCGATAGTCATCGGCATTTCAATGGCACAGTACTTAAATGATGAGTATCGGCATGGATATATTGAATATATCTGTGGTATCGGGTTTACCTTATTTAGTATTTAGTATTCTGTTCTGTAGGCAATCTCGATCTCTATACTTGCAATTTTACTATTTATTCCTCACTATTCGGGTACACGGGCTTACTGGTTGCTACTATTACTAGTATTGTTACGATGTATTATTAAATACATATGAAAAACCAATGTAGGATTCAATAAGATGACCGTTTCTGTCATTTCCATTCAGAAACTGATTAGAAATTACGATTAATGTTATTGGAAAAGATAGAAATCAACTGAAATGGTGTTTCGTCAATTATTCAAAAGCTTTTGAAGCACTAATTTATGTGTCTTGTTATCGTAGGAATATGAGGGAACATTATTGGGGGTTATTATTCTCTGGTTGTATTGGAGAAACTCGCGTTCATGTTCCCACTATGTGTATACATACATTATTATATCTATACCATTTACTATATTATTAAGTTTACCAAAGAGAAATAATACCCTATGCATTACAGATTTCTGTATTAAAGAAATATTTTAGCTAAAATAAAAGAGATTTTGAACCAAAACGGAAGAATTCTACAACTTGCTGGTTTAACATGATATAAATTTATTGATCAACTCTCAGCATACATTTCAGTATTGCTTGATTAAATTCATCAATGAATATAAAAATATCGGAGTATTCATTTCGCATAATTATACAACTCATTAATGGAGTCTCCAAAAACCTATGATTCTGTACATTACGCTGTTAAATGTGCCCTCCTTCCTTCAGCTTGGCCACCAATGCATCTACATCTGGCAGGATTGAACCAGCCTGTCTGACTGGTGGATCTTCGACAGAAAGTACTTCAACTCTTGGCGCAGGATCAACACCAAGATCTTTCATGCTCACTTTTTTAATTGGCTTTTTTTTTGCCTTCATTATATTTGGTAGGGTTGCATAGCGTGGCTCATTCAGACGTAGATCTGCACTTAGGACTACTGGTAACTTTACCTCCACTACTTCCAAGCCACCATCAATCTCACGCGTCACAACCAACTGACCAGATCCATGCTCCACCTATGAAATGAGCAATTCGTGAACACATTCAAGTAATTCAAAGTAAAAGTATATTATTATAAACATTTAATATGCTTGATAGATTAGTTTCTGATAATAGGACCCTGTTATCCTTACTACCAAAACTAACCAACTTGAGTTATGTAATTTGATTCTCAGTAAAATGGGGGACTCTTCTAGTGAAATTTGATCGGCAACATACTTTGCTACAAAACGTGCCTGCTGCCCAGTCAAGTACAGCGGCAGTCATTTGGGCAGTCTGATTACAGTCATCATCAATGGCCTGTTTTCCGACAATTACGATGTCAGCTTTTTCATCCTGAGCAAGTTTAGCGAGGACTTTGGATACATGGATCGGTTGCAATGTTTCATATTCAGCGCCAGACACTTCGACATGAATCCCACGATCTGCACCCATGGCTAAGGCAGTCCTTAGCGTTTCTTGTGCTTGGGCTGGCCCGCAAGATACAGCGATAATTTCGGAGGCTAATTTCTTTTCCTTCATTCTTACAGCCTCCTCTACTGCTATCTCGTCAAACGGATTCATGGAATGTTTTACACCTTCTGTGACCACTCCAGATTTGTCTGGCTTGACACGGATCTAGGAACACAGGTTGGGAATTGAGCAGGACAATGAGGTAACAAATAAATAGTTTTATTGAACGGTTTGGTTTATAATAATTGCGGCAAAACATCACGTAATCAAAATCAAGATTACGGAATTGTATAATTGGAGGCTGATCACACTTTGACCCGACTGAATCAGACATGAAATTTTCAATTGTTGTTAATTAACAAAGAAGTATTGTTGTTACCTTAACTGCATAATCGATTACTCGTTTTACACCGACCAATATACGGGCCATTTTATTTTATGATTTGTATTGTTGATCAACGAAAAGTAATTAAAGTAAATCTAACGATGAGCACTATGATCTAACGAAACTAGAATAAAAATTCGGCTCCTAACCGTGACTGGGTCAACTCGGATATCAGTGAGTTGACGATAGCAGACAACTGTTGAATTGCCTTGCGCAGTCATCATTCGGCAAGTGCGCGGGACATTTCAGATATGTTTACGAGGCGGATTTCAGGATAGGGTGCGTCTAAGGGTGAGTCTAGGGTGCGTAACCAATATGGTAACGTGGATATATTCGAGAGATAGCAAGATCACGCAAGATATTTGATGATCGTCTGTGTGACCTCTGCGTGAAGTAACGGTTGGGTAACGATGAGGTTATTGTCTGATGCGGTTGGCACAATCAAATGTTTATCAGATTCTTTTTTTTTTGTATTATTCGTTTGCGTGTCTGTGCGGAAGTTTTTTCATTTTATTTCGTGTGAACCGTGATATTTCAAAATCAGAAGATGCCATGAAAGTTACCACAAGTCATGTATGGCGATCATTAGTAGCTGAGAATACATGAATGGGTGAGTATTTACAAATAAAATGCTTGTGCATTCCTCAGTTTTGGAATCTTGCCAGAATTGAGATCGAATTGTTTTATTAGGTATGCAGATAAAAAAGTTGTCTATAAAAATGTACATGTACAGTGTAAGATTTATGATTGCTCGATTCGACACAACTACATGATATGAAAATATTTTGAAAGCTTTGAGATTTACTTTTTTTATTGCGGGCACATAGCTTTTTGTGCTACTTAAAGACTTATACAAGCTTAGACGACCGTTGCCAATTTGCCTTTTCTGGATTCCATTCCCTCAATTAGGCCAGTTAAAAGGTCCTCCATTTCTGTTGCGGCTCGTTTAAGTTCGCAGTTATCGTTGGCACTGAAAGACTCTGCAACACGAGCATGTGACCCGTCAGAATTGCAGTTGTTCAAGCATCAGAGTATTGTGCTGTTGATATAGCAATCTCTATGTGCTAGACAAACAGCAGTTAATATGCTACTGCTAACTACCGTGCAAAATGTATTGTGATACAACGTAAATTTTTTACATTACCTTCAAGCAAGCCGTCGTTAGCCACCATATTTTGCAGACGATCTAGAATATCGTTCAAATCCCCTTGAATATTCTGTAGACTACTATGTTGTGAGTGTTTATCTGGGCGCTGAAGTGAGGAGGGAGTATTTTCTCTTGGTAAACCGATCGGTGAGTGTGATATGGCGGGTGGAGAATCCCCATGACAACTGCTAGTTGCAACAGGCCTCACCTGTTCTGGTTTTTCTTCGTTGTTTGGATTTCCTGCTCGCAGCCACTGTGAAAAACCACTACAACTAGGCGCTAGCGAAGTTCCATTAGCACCCTTTCTACCTGCAATACATATTGTGTCCTCAGATATGAAGGAGCTACATTCAATTCTTATCTACTTTGCAATAAAACCGGACCTCCAATCCAGGTGCTCAGTTCCACTTGAGTGAATTCAAAATGATCTCCAAAGCCAGAGCTTCTTGGATAGCTAGATTCGTCAGCCTGTTGTTTTTCGTTGTGACCATGTAAGGACGACACTGGACTTGCTTGATATTGTTCTGCCATGAACAGGGCTGCTCCTGTGTCTTTGCCCCTCACAGCAGTAGAGCCACCTTTAAATGTGCGCTCAATCGTTCCTTGTTGTACTATGGGGCTCAACTCGAATTCTAAGGGCAAAGGAGTAACTCTAGATGCAATTGGACGCAGCATCGGGGTGCTCTCCATATGGGTCATGCCTCGAGGCTGCGGTGGTTGATTGAAAAAGTATTTCTGAAATACAAACACATAGGGATTGGATTTGGATAATCTTTTAAATGAAATCTTCATTTACCTTCAAGATCTTCAAGCGCTGCAACTGAGATTCTATCGTTGCTCTGTGTCGTTGCAGTCTCTCTGCTCTAGTACCGCATAGCTCGAGCAGTTCCACTTGTAGCTGCCTGTTCTCTTCCTCCAAGTGACTTATAATACTTTGCAATTCCTTCTGGGGATTATTCAGAACTCTTCTCCTCACTGTGCTGCGTAAGGATACGTTGTCCGTATCCTTTGCCTCACTCATTAAGCCTCTGCGTAAAAGAACCTAGTTATTTGAAGTTATAGTTTAAATATAACTGAATCACTCAATTCTTACTGTTGACTTTCGGGCAATGGTTCATCCAGATCTGCGATGACAGTCCTGGTTGGGCAGAGCCTTAGCTTATTTCTGATGAGTTCCATTAGCAGTCTCGTCACCTCTCTATTTGAGGTCTAAAAGTGTTGAAGAAAAGATAGTCTCACGCACATTTAATAATTCCAATGGAACATTATTCACTGTACACACCTTCACACAGTACTCTCGCACCGGATGTTTCAATTTATGTTTACTCGTTGCTTTACCCAATAGAAAACATCCCTGGCATTGGTGGTACCCTGCACATCTTAGACAAGAATATCTGGGTCCTTGGATGGGCGTAGTCTTGCACGAGGAACACTTGACATTATGGATAACTAGAAATGTTATTTTCACATTTGAATTATGGGAGTTAGGACAAGAGTAAGTATTATTCAGGGCATTTACTATTTTCGGCTGCCTGAATGCGGTTCAAGGTTGTTATCCATACAAGCAGTGGTGGTTCCTGCATGAGCCACGCAGCAAACTCTGCTTCGCTAACACCAAGGTTCCCCTGTGACTACAAAAAAAAAGTGTGATTATTTTGATCATAAACCATATATTGCTGGAACCAAAAGAAATTTTGATTTACTTGGAGAAAGCAATTATCCACACTGCATTGAATCATGTGCGATCCATAGGCAACGTTTTCTCCGAGCATGTCTGTAACTTGACAAATATTGTGGAGTAGAGAATGAAGAGCAGCCCGCGAGAGACATGCATTATGGTCGGCAAGCTGTTGATACAAGTATCCATATTTTCCTTGGAGTCTACTACAGCTGACCAAAGTAAGAGCAACTTTTGCAGAGAACACAGAGACACTACCAGCCCGTTTTCTGAATCACAAGGTTAATATTAATTAAAACGAAGTGAAAAAGGTACATTAATTGAGAAAAGTACTAACTTGTCAAAAATATTGAGTATGTAGTTGACACCAAGCTTTGCAGCTAGCTCCACATTAAAATTTGAGTTGGACTCTTTTTGTGCAGCAAAATAAATGTCTGACAACACATCCTCTAGCTCACTAGGATCCAGTGTAACAGAATTCTCTGTTACAGAAAGACGATGACGTTCGAATACTCCAGCTATTAGCTCCAATCTGACTTGTTGCACTACGAGGGAAAGAAGTAACAAATTTCAAACAATGGTAAAGAGGTAAGAGAAGAGAATAATTTGAATGCTCACTGTTCAAATCCCTGTGTAATATTCTCATTTTTGCAGCTGTTCTGTACGAGGCATATCTTATGACATTGCATTCTTCCACAGATCGCATAATCTCCCGCATTTTTGGATGGTCCCATTCTGTCTGTTTTGTTGCATGGCTGAATTTGAAAATAATCTCAGATTAAATCACAAGTCAGAACTGAAAGATGCAAGAGGCTTTGAATTTGCTGTACTTACTTAATGTAATATGGCACGCCTCCTTCGGTTTCAGCTTGTTTCCAGCCATTTAAGTATTCTGTAATTTGAATTTAAAATGACAGGGATGTGGCCGAAATACTGGCAGAGCTTCAGTGATATGAATTAGAAGAGGTGTGTGAAGTTTCCAGGACCGCAACTCCAGTGATCATTACTTAGTGGGTAACCATCAGATCAAAGAAACTCACAATAAACGATCAAGCCAAACAATGGACAAGGTGTAAGTCTGACTTTTGAAGTGACAACCATAATCGGAGGGTGAGAATTTTGAGAAGTAATAGCTACAGAATCGGTTACCTTCTATCATCTTTCAACCGCTTGTCTACTCAAAGAGTTCTAAAAATTAAGCGTCGCACACAACCATATTATAAAATGCCATGTCGGTCGCATTTAATTTAAATGCATCCTACGGCATTCTGATATACGCTGGCATTGGTATTATTCGATATACGGGCAGTGGGATTCGACATTCGACTTATCCAACTTTAGTTTGCGACAACTGTGAGGGTATTCCAGGAGGCGCTAGTAGTTTCCGTTCTTTTTACTAGCAGCTTGTAATCGTTGACTCGACGCTGTTAGATCCTTTCGGTAATCTGCCTCCATCTGAGTCGCTCAGCTCGAGTTATTTGAACAGCACATCACCATGCCTCCCAAATTTGATCCCAATGAGGTTAAGAAAGGTATGTTCCCGTACGCCAAGAATATTTCCCTGTAAAACCTGTGCTTTGTATGGGTTATCACGCGTGGTCATTTTAATCACAGATGCTTATTATTATATTCTGGGTTACAGTTTTCCTTCGATGTGTCGGAGGTGAAGTTGGAGCCACATCTTCGCTTGCCCCGAAAATCGGTCCTCTAGGTCTGGTAAGCAATTACCCAATTTGTAATTTCATAGTTGATAGTTTTGAAGTCATCTTATTCATTCTAACCTTGATCTTCAGATTCACCTACGGTATGTTGTGCTTGTTTAAAAACCAAGTCTTTGTATTACTTATGTTAACAGTCTCCTAAGAAAGTTGGTGACGACATTGCCAAAGCTACTAGTGACTGGAAAGGTCTAAAGATCACCGTCCAGTTGACAATTCAGAACAGGCAGGCAACGATTTCAGTTGTTCCATCCGCAGCCTCCTTAATAATCAAGGCCCTTAAAGAGCCCCCACGTGACCGGAAGAAGCAAAAGAATATAAAGCATAGTGGAAATCTCTCTTTCGACGATATAATTACGATTGCTCGTTCGATGAGACCGCGTTCCATGTCCAGGCAACTCAGCGGCACCATCAGGGAGATTCTTGGGACTTGTCAATCTGTTGGATGCACCGTAGAAGGACGGCCCCCCCATGATTTGATTACGGAAATCAGTTCTGGGGAACTGGAAGTACCTGAGGAATAATATACTTGGTGGGTACAGAGTCTTTTGCTTGCTTTATTATCTGCGCTGGTATTACAAGCTAGTTTTCTCGATGACTTCTTCTGATTCTACCAGCGTAATTTTAAAGGCAAGCTCAGGACTCTTGGTAGGGGTTGGCATCCCATCCACCTGGTTCAGTACCATCCAGAAATTTGTAACTTTCATTTTCTGGTTGGATTTTGCTAACTGGGCAATATAGCCATTGGGGAGAAAACCCCAATATCAAATCCGGCTTAAAAAAAAGCTGAATTATTGTGAACCTCAGCAACGATTGTCTCAAGTTTGCTGTCTCAAAAACTTTAGGCATCAGGTGGCTGCTGTTCACGATCATTAATTAACTGATGAATATCATTGTGTTGTAAATTTACTGTTTCAGATTATTCAGGATGGTGAAAATGAATAAACACTAAAATTGAATAACTTTTAATATTTAATGTCATTTGCCTATTATTATATTACTATCTTCAGTTCCCAAAATATTCCAACTATTTATTGTTTTCCCCACTTGTTATGTCTGACAGAAATCAGTGGTCTGACGTCATGAATTAACCATACGATTTGAAATTGCCGCACGTCGACCATTGTGGAGTCGAGAGTAGATGAAGTTCAAGTGTTGACCACTTGACCCGTCCGATTGACGAGTATGCGCACTTCGCAAATATTCCTCGGTGGGTAGTGTCAACATGGTGTCAACAATGTAGGTCTGAATTCGTTGGTAGTGTTACCATTAGTGGGGTAGGATTGCAGAGTGACAGTTGCGTGCGCGACGTCGACGGGGCGTGCAGCTGATAGTTTCATAATACGATTTCATCGTTAATATTCCGTTCATTTTTTGTGCCGTCAAGAGCTGAAAAGACTGATGGACGTAGCCTCGTTTTCTCTGCGCCGCTTTCAGCTAATTCTCCTCACAAATGATTAAAAGCTATTCATTAGACATAAAACTGTGTTAATATACATTTAAATGTTTAATAAGGTTCAGATGCGATGTGAAGAGTGAAAGAAGAGGTTTCTGTTGCCGGTGAGAAGCCGTTGAAATTTAATCGGTAAACCACTGAACAGCACTCGGGGATTATACATGTGTGTCAAATCATCCACTCATTCAGGCTTTCTGCGACGTGAATCCTCCAATATTTGCTATGAAAAGTATAATGCCAAATTCTTCTGCAGTAATCGTGAATCCAAGCAATGCAGATAATCATTGCGAAAAAGATGCCTTAACCAATATGTTTGGATGGTTTCTGCAGGTCCTGTTAGCATCTCTCGCCTTCACATGTTTGATCCGTAAGATTTTTCATAAATTTCAGACAAATAAGTCATGATCATTGGATTAAGACCTGACCAATTTATCAATACCTTGATAATTCACCTGATTCCTTGCGATAAGTAGCAATACATGTAATTGTCAAAGTCTCAGAGTTCTCGATCATATCTCAATGTTTCATATTCAGCTTTTTGTTACCTTTGTAGGTGTTATAAGATCTTTATTATTGATATCCAATATAATCTATTATATTTCCAGTGAAGAGATTTTGTGAACCCCGATATGAGAGAAGACCTTGGCTTATCTGGTTTTACGATACTAGCAAGCAAGGTCTTGGGGCACTCGTTATTCATCTAGCTAACATCTACTTGGCTAGTCATTTTCAAGGAGATCCGTGCACTTGGTAAATCAAAGTTATACGTAATGGTTTGGTATGCCAAACTACTTTTCAACCCCAGAATTCCAATTTCCATTTTAGGTACATAATCAACTTTTTGTTGGACTCCTCCATTGGGTTACTCATACTCTGGGTAGGAATAAGATTATCACAGTATTTAGCTCGTGCTAAACAATGGGAGGCTATAAACTTTGGAGAGTATGGTAAGCTGTGTAAATATCTACAATAATGGCGTGAGGACTAATAGATTCCATTTATCCATCATTCAACAGGAAAACCTCCATCGATTAATGCTTGGTTAGCTCAATGCGTCCTGTATGTGCTCTTAATGATAGTGGTAAAAATTTGCATCACCCTCCTGATTCAATTCGACTTTTGGGATCAAGTCAAAGTCCTGATTCTGGCTCCTATCACAAATGCCAGGGTTGAAGCAGTCATCGTTATGCTCATAATCCCTTTTTTCATCAATGTAAGTCGACTCCGAAACCCTGATTTCTAAGTTTATTGGAATTATCTAGGTAGAATTTGTCTGAAAAACGTCATCATATCTATGATTAAATACTTCAGGCACTGATGTTTTGGGTGACGGATAACTTTTTGATGCGGAAGACTAAGCGTGTACAAACGGCCAAAGACCAATCTTTGCTGCAGCGAGTTAAAATACGATACAGAAAGATTCGTAAAGATAAACGAGAAGAATCAGAATCCGATACTTTGTTGTCGGCAGATGAGGAACTCCTCGGAGCTAACGATGTTTCTCACCGTCTTACCGTGACTACGCAGTACAATGTATGAAGAGTCTTACTCATGTCATTATCTTCATCTCTCACCAGATAAGGTTCACTCATCTTGGTGGCCGATCATTGCAAGTGCTCCAATATCAGATAAGAACAAAATGAATTTCAAAATGTTTCCCATAACCAGTTCTAAATACGTTCGGTTTTGAACGTTTGGTAGCAACAATAGACTGATTTTCAGGAATACTCAGATTCTCCAATACTAGCTGTAATGCTCATCGACTCACACACTTACCTATAGACTGAGAACCCTGGAATAGAGATTAGCTCATGTGAACTTGTCTGTTCCTTCGTTGATGACTGAACGAAGTGTTCAATCATTTTGGTAAGTTATGTTACACCATGACAGCCACGATTTGCTTAGACAACAGACCAAAAATGAATGTTGGGACAAGGAACCGTACAATAATGAGATATTAGTAATTATATTTTTAACATTGTACTGCAACAATAATACGGTTCCGATGTTATATTTTCAATATGGTCTATCGGTTGGTACACTTAGCATGGTATTTATCGAGAGAATGATTTGAAAGGAATTTGTCGCATATCACGTCAAGACAAAATATCAGTGATAATATAATTAACAGAACAGCAACAACAACTATAATCTAATAAAAAAAATAAAAACAATAAAAATGTTATATTTGTAAAATACTTGTAAATAATTATGTTTAACTAGACCAAGTAAATACAATAATTGCAATAGACAATGACACAATTGTTAGTGTAAGATATGAAAGCGAAGACAATTCTTTCTTTTCCTAATCATAGGTACGTATACGTGGCCAAAGATTCCTTAAGTAAAATGAAATAAATTGCGTCCGTTGCCATAAGAAATGAGATTATATTGGATGATGAATCATTTACAAAACATTAAGAATAAATCACTAAATTCAAAAAAGAAAGGAAAGAATTTGACCTCAATGAAATCGTTTGGAACTTTGAAAAAAACGGAAGACAAAATATTATAAAGTGATGATACCGAGTAACAGTTATGTTTCATGATTGCATCCGATCCCTGACGCGCGACTGGAATCAAGTTGGTGGGGAACACGAGGAATCCCAGTTCTCGCGGCTCGCGTTCGTCTTATGGTCAGTCGATGTCCGTCCACCTCCCCTCACGTAATCGGACAGATCGAGCGATCGAGCAACGCAAAACCGACGCCCTAGGACGCTGTGCGCCGGTCTCCGGTATACCGGATTGTAAAAGTTCGTCAAAGAATCATCCTATTTATTTATACCCATTATTTTATTACACGTATGGAATTGAAACACCGTTGAACCGACGATTTCCTTGTACGCGACGATTGCTGTAACGGAGGGAGAAGAGCTCAAATCGCAACTGCGGTATTTCTCAGGGTAATTATCTCATTTATTCATTTTCGAATTGACGAAGTTTAGTATTTTCGTCTACGTTAGTTTTCATTCAGAATAATCGATGGCAACGTACAGGTAGCTTCGTGTATACCGTGGTCATTATTATAGGTATACATGCCATCTATTCACGTGACATTGTGCCAATGACAAACATATACTGACTTGAATCTCGATTACACGATAGCGGCCGCCACGGGATTTTTTGGCCACCGAGATATTTTGTCTTGGATGCTGATCGAGCATTTAATGATTTTGTTTTCGATCATCTTTATAAAGGAAAATCATTACAGGTGGGAATACCTGGAAATGTAGTTGTAGCAGTACAAATATAGGGTGTACGTATACCGTTATTGTAGCATTGGCTGGTGCATTGACAATTTTGCGAAGCTGTTACAGCATTATCTTATTCCAAATCCCTTGCGGTGTGTACCTATTTACTTGTGTCTATAAAATTATTTGACCTTCACGCGTATATTCGCGATCCTTGACACACAATATATAACGTCATCAAATACGATATACGTACAATAGAAGAGAGTGGCGCAAGAGGGATTATATTTTTCCGAAAGCATTGCTCAAAAATACCCCCCGGGCTGGTCCTTCTTGCCCTACTCTCCCCCAAAAGAATAAGTACATCAAGTTGCACGATGACCTTTCATGATCATTGTTCATCTGAGCTGCCTTGCGAGCTGTACCAAGGCGTTATTTTATACCTTCATTACACTATGTACACATTTCTCGTTGGAAGATCCCGAAATCTAAAACCTGTTTTACCTGCTTCCTCGTGCACGTGCTGCAGCTATAACTTGCCGGTATCGCGTGCTCTTTGGATTTTGGTATATTTTTCATAAACTTGGAAACAATTTACCGTAAATTGCATAGTTATTATAATGCCACGTCTCAAATACAGGCTGAGAACGCGCTATCACATATTATACGCTGTGTACTTATGTATAAAAAAAAAAATAGGTATATAGAAGCTTAGCTGCGCTGCAAGGTATCAGATTCATTCATAAGATGTAGAAAGATTCGTGCCTGCTTTAGATCGCTAATCTCATTGCCAAAGTCAATTTGAAATCTAATACCCGTGAGTCGAATAGTTGTCTCTCTGGCATTGATGTCTCCGTAAAGTAATGGTTCGCTGCGGTTAAAAATAATCGATATATATATATATACTTCGCCGCATAACGCCGTTGATAAACTGTACAATATTCGTAAGGTGAAGAGGAATGGAGAAAATATTTTTGGCGTATGTCTAGTTTTTTATCATACATTCATCAAATACCGGTAAATAATTCGTGAAAAGATAATCAATAAATTTCGTATCAGATTTGTATACGCGATCAAAGATTCCAATCTGAAGAGATAGGATCTATGACTATTTAATTTTGGTTGTAGAAGGAAGATGAGAAATTCTTGTCCGATTATCGGCTATCGCGAGAAAAGAGTGAAATACCGTAATTTAAACATAATTCACGAATCGTTCGGATCTTAATGTCTCCTATGGAGGATGATGATGGTGATTCTTGGCTTCCTGACGGCGGTCATGTCCACACCATTGAGGTCAACGACCTTGAAGTGTTCGGCGATTGTTACATCTTTTTGGAGAATTTCTTACATCATATCTCAATGAGTAGCGATGTATGCTCAATCCTTTGAATTTTTCCGGTTGTACAGAATTGGGAGAACAGCCCTGGGGACACGTAATCGTTATGGCAGATGGTTGGAAGAGAGTTTTCGTAACCGGAGGCGCCGGTTACATCGGTAGCCACTGCGTTGTCGAGCTTATCGAGAGCGGTTACGACGTTGTAGCGATTGATAATTTTGCTAACAGCGTAATCGAGGCCAATGGTGAATCCTCAGCCCTGAAGAGAGTCGAACAAATAACAGGGAAGAAGGTGGACTTCTACAACTGCGATCTCATAGATAAGAAAAAACTCGAGGAAATATTTAACAAGGTATGCAGTCATTGATGCAGATTGATTACTTAATTGTTGTGATGATTTTTTCAATTATCGAATCCTAGCAAAAAATAGATTGCGTTATCCACTTTGCGGCGATCAAAGCTGTTGGAGAATCCATGCAGGTCCCTCTGCACTATTATCGGAATAATGTCATAGGAACGATAAATTTACTGGAGGTAACTACGAAATAATAATCCGAAGAATTCGATGAACGAATGCTAATAATATTTCTTCGAACGTTACTACAGGTGATGAAGGCTGCCGGGTGTTTTCAGCTGGTGTTCAGTAGCTCCTGCACGGTCTACGGAGAACCGAACAGCCTTCCCATCACCGAAGATCACCCTACAGGGAATATAACGAACGTTTATGGACGGACCAAGTACTTCATAGAAGAAATGCTCAAAGATATATCTAGAGCGGAAAAGGTAAATTTTTGATTCATTCAAAGAGTACAAGTATTCTTTCACATCGTGGCTCAAAAAATTATTACGGGGTCTGCAGAATTGGAATATCGTGTCACTGAGGTACTTCAATCCCGTTGGAGCCCATCCTAGTGGATTAATAGGTGAGGATCCTACAAAGGCTTTTGCGAACTTAATGCCCTACATAGCACAGGTTGCCATCGGACACAAACCGGAACTGACTATATTCGGGGGTGATTATCCTACCGAGGATGGAACAGGTGTGTATATTATTTATTTATACTTTCATTCATTGGCTTGAATCTTTTAATCATTATCTCGTTCGTTGTGAAGGAATTCGGGATTATATACATGTTATGGATCTGGCATCCGGGCATGTTGCAGCTTTATCAGCTCTTAAGAAAAAACACTTGCGGTTAAAGGTAAAATGCATTAAATTGAATTAATTGAATTGATTTACACAAATTTCAATCCTGCCATTATTTTCAGACGTACAACCTGGGCACTGGAAGAGGCGTGTCAGTTCTCGAATTAGTTAAAACCTTTGAAAAAGTGACGGGCACCAGGGTACCTTACGTAATCCAGGACCGGAGAGAAGGAGACATTGTCTCTATGTATGCAAACGCGAATTTGGCTCGGGATGAACTGGGATGGACGGCGAAATACGATGTCGAACAAATGTGTACGTTGAACGATGGATTTTGTTGATGTGATGTATTCGTTTATTATCTTATAGATTAATGATTTTCACAGGCAAAGACTTTTGGAGGTGGCAAACTGCGAATCCTTCTGGTTATCGTGCACCCTTGAAAAATGGTAAATCTTGAAAAGTAATTTTACAAATATCATCCAATTGTGCCACAGAGAGGGCGAATTAATTTTAGTTATTATAAATATCATTATGATTAACATGAAGCATATGAGAAATTAAATTTTGAAGGAATAATCGAACTGAGTATTCCGAATTTCACTACCAGTATTTCTGAATTTTAAAATAGATGGAAATAATAGTGTATCGTTGAAAATTCGTCAGATAATCATAATTTTATTTTCTGATTTAGGATCTGTTATACTCACATCATATTACGCATATCATGATAACGCGTCGCCATAAGCCATTTGAATTAGCGTTACTATTCTGATAAGAATGTTCCAAAGTTTTCACTGGACTTTGATATCAATGCGAAACAAAGTCAAAGGAATTGAGAAATATCGTCAGCTGGAGTCCAGTAAGTAGTCTCTTAAAAATTTTCCATCGAAAGTGGCGATGGTAACTCTGAATATTTCTTAACCTCACAATCAGATATCAACTCGCTACACTCAATGTACATCTCTTGAAATATTATTCATCCACACCAGCGTCTCTTTCTTCATCAACGATAGAGTACAATGACAGATGCTGAAATTTCAACACCTCCAGTCCCCAACTAGTCCAACCAGGTAGTAGATATCTCGCAAAAATCTCCAGGCAGTTCGGGTTGCTTGGTAGATACGACTTTATTAGATCTGGAAATCGAGTGGAATAATAAGTGACGGTAAATGGAATTGTTGCGGGGAGGAGACAGAGTTCATCTTTAGCCTGACAGGTGAATGTGAGTAATACCTGTTAGGGGTGGTTTGTGAGAATGTACGGCGCTCGGCACGCTGACCAATAGCTTTCCATCAGGTATATCGATGGATGTATTCGTAGCCACTGAACCCAGTAGCAATAATTCATAAGGCTGTTTACCTGGAGGTGGGTTGAAATCGCAGACTGTTTCTCCAGAGCTTGTAATCTGTAAGAAAAAGAAGATCAATACCGCAGGTCAATGCCATTTTTTTAATTAATTCTAACTGTGTATTGTGAATTTTTTTCACATTCTTACCTTAACCCAAAACCATTTTGCCTTGTACGTAACGCCCCAGGCTGGAAATATCTCATTAGAAATGCTGCGCAGATGGCTAGGAGCATTGGTGCACCAAACTGCAACAATGCCGTTCGGACTCAGGAGTTTTCCAATCGGTATCTTGGCTAGCTCCTCGTTGTACATCATTTTGTAGCTGTAAAATTAGACTGAAAATTATTTTGATCATATCCTCCAAAACATAATCAATAGCTTCCTACCTGGCCTCTGTACACTTGCTCTTTTTTCTGCGAATGGATTTATTCCACCAAGGAGGGTCTAAGAGTATGAAGTCAAATTGGTTATTCATTTCCATTTTATCTGGAATATCGCGAACATCATAACAGTAAAAACTGCATCTTTCCGGGAAGACGTATCTTTCGTAAAGTGTTTCAGAAATTATTGCTTTTTCTGTCTTGTTGCATCCATGCAAGTTGTCGATCTGATGGCGAAATGAGTCTGTGTAAAACTTCTGCGACACAAAACGAGCCGCCCTGTTGTTGTCGGAAATCAATTCTTCCGAAAAGTAACCGATCTTTTTTGCAGATGTTAGCAAATTTTCTAGAGATCGCCGGATGTAATTCATCTGTGAAAGAAATGATTTTGGTTGAAGGATTTTTTTATGTAATTTCGCACGATGTAGTATAAGTTAAACCTGTTCAAAATCAGCGTGTGGGAATTCTTTGACGCGTTTTCTCTTTTTACTTTTGGTTTGTGATACTTTAGAGTTGCCGACACCAGCTTCGATCTCTGCATCATTGTCACTTTGATTACAGCCTTGATTTTGCCTCAAGTATTTCGTATTTATGTCAAAGAATTCACCGTTGAACGCAAGTGAGCGTATTGTCGTTCCGTCAGTTATGTTTTTGTAAATATTATTAATGTATTTCAGGTGCGATATTATCCAACCATCTTCGGAAGTAAACGTCAAACTCATGTCGTTCCGAAACTCAACATCAACAATGAGGTACACAGTAATCGAAGTCAGCGGTCAGCTCTTGAATTTAGCTAGGCACACGGATGTCAGGTATACTCCCCCAGCCTGCTGCGCCGTGACGATCTTTAAAAAACAGACAGTCGTACGTTGGACAAAAACGCGCGCTTTTGTTTTACCCCTGAGCTTCCGGTCTACCACTTCCACCATTCGCAGTTTGGTGCGCGCGTCAATGCCGTGAATATCTATAACGCCGTACCCGCTGTGCAGAGGCTCGATAAATACCGGATTCGGGGGAGTGCAAAAATATGTCCGACAAAGTGCACCGGGTGTGACAGTGTACGTAAACTGCAGCGATACTTTTCTGAAAATCCGTACGAACTTTAATCGAAGAATCATTCAAACTATCCCGGCGTAGAGACCCCGCAAACCGTATCTTGGGCCACAGCAGCGATTCAAGTTGCACCGTGAATTGCCGCCATCTTTGACAGCCAGGATCACCAGCAGCGGTAATAGAAAACGAGCAAGTAGCAGTCACCAGCAGACGGATTTTAGGTGTAGGACTTTGATAGGACTTTGGGTAACGAGGCCGGGGGGCAGGCAGTCACAGTGGCGGCAGTGGTAGTGCCATCGGGCACTGACGTTCCAATAATTCCCTCGGTGATATCGCGTTAAAATCAAAGTTTTGCATTTATCCTATTGTTTTTACGTGTAATAAAATTCACAGGTAAAATTAATCCAACTGCGTCCGTAGCTACTCGGAGTCGGGACGGGCGTTCAGAAGCTCGTTAGAAAAGGGATTAAATAAGAGGGGCCGGTTTTGCAACAGATCGGTGAATGTCAAGTGCCAGGGGCTCGACCCAGGCCGATGCAGCGGATCGTTTGAATCTCGTACGCACCTAACCGTAATCTCATTTTTCGTAGGTATCGCGTAAAGTGTTCGTTACGCGATAATTAATTCGACTATTCATAATCACATTGCAATCTCAAGGTATACCAAAAAAAAAAAAAAATAAGTTTAAAGGTATCAAGTTTTATCGTGCAACTGAAATTTTTCCGCTAGCTGTTATTGTAAAAAAACAAGGTTCACCAAGTGGAATATTTAAATAATTCGTAACTGAAACCAAACACACAAAGTTAATAATTTTATTAAATATGAGTTGTCAACGAAACCCTGGGAAAATAACAGTGCCGGACGATCTCCGTGATATATTGCTGGAATTCACCATAAGCTATCTGCTCGAACAGCCCGGGGACATCGTCGATTATGCCGTAGATTTTTTCACAAGACTGAAGGAAAATCGACAGACCCAAATGATACAGTCTAACGCACAGCAAACTTGCTCCTCGACGCCCGACGAATCCGTCGACGACGGTGAGTAGTGCCTCCTTATCATCGACATTTTTTTTCTTTTTTATTCACCATGTACCCTCGTTCGCCTCTATTATCATGTAAATGAAACGCTTCCATACCACCGCAAGTGTTGGTATGTAGTACGTACGTACCTACGTAACGTACATAAATATTCGAAGACGACGCAGGTATGCATAGGAAAATTCATCAGCCTTCGCCGACTCGTTGTTTGCCTACGCCTTAATTAGTAGGCATTTGCGTACCTGATTGCGAGACTCGTCGTTCGTTCGTCGCCACCGCGATAGCGCGGCTAATGCCACATTTTCTGGTATCCCTCTACTTATCGTTAATTTCTAGCGCGCTCGTAGCTCGCAGCTTTTTAACCTAAATACATTAACGGGGATAATTATCGAATCGGATAATGTCATCCCGGCCAGCCATCGCTGCCCGAGAACGGGCCCTGCATCGCTAATTCGATGCGTTCAACTTTTCTTCAGGAGGGGCGCATGGAAAACAATTATACGTACCACTTTCGTCGTTGTACATTCGTACCGCGTGTCGCAGAGCGACGATAGACGATGAATAGTTCTTCGGTCGATAGTGGATCTCTTTGCCGGCCCTCAATTCGAAAAATAAGATACATGACATAATTTCCATTCCGTTCATCGACAGTTGTTCTAGGTAGAGACAATTCTTTCGGTTTCGCTATCGGATCATTCGTCGCCAGGCTAATTTAGCTCCGCCTCGCTAATTCCTGCTAACCGGCTTAGCTCGGTTTTCGATTAAGGTCAATAAAGGCAAAAATTAATCCTTATCGTCATCGTCATCCATTGTACGTTTAATAAACGTCGAGCGAGCGGCCGACTCTCTTATCCGTCATTGATCGCGAAAACTGAAAATAAAAATCGGAGAACGGCAGGGCGACGCGACGATTTACTTGCAGAGGACGCAGCTCGGCCCACGAGATACAAGCGCGTACGGAATATGAATCGATCAGAGACAATTAATTCGTCGAAACGGAGAGGCAACGATCGTCGTACGGCTGTATCGCCTTCGCGACGCGTCTTCTATTCCATTCGTTCGATTCTTCTCCTTTTTCCCCATCGCGTATTCGTCGAGCGACTCCATTCCTTGGCTCGAAACGATTTTCACCATCGGATATAGGACGTGAATCTCCGCGGTGCGTGCGACAAATAACTATGGCGATGCATTTCGAATTTTTGAGACGGGGAAGCTCCTCTCAACTCCCCATACTGATCGCTTCGGTGCCTCGGAACGAAATCGGAAAGGCGGATAAAAATCAATTAGATCAATCGGAATCGTTGATTGTCATCGGTCCACGTTTTATTGAACTGTTGTTCGATATCCGATCAATCGTTGACATTTCGCTACGCGATGAGAAGAGGAGAGGTAAACGAGATATAGTTTCGAACGGATCGTGGAGGAATATGAACGAGCAGCGGTGGCGTTACAGATGAAAGAAACGTCGTGTTTAGATTACGATCGTTGCTTGCGTCGTGTTTTATAGACGCTCCAGGAAATTTGGTGTACGTTTAAGCATGTACCTCCCCCCGTCGTACACAGGTATTATACATGTTCGATGTACGGTGAACTCTGAGATGCACTGCGTTCGAATATTCGTACAGGAATATACGGGTGAGATTCCGTCTCTTCTCGTGTCAGAGATTGCGGTACAAATTGATCGATTATTTACGAACGGTTGAATATAAAAAGCGAACAATGCTGGGCGTGAAGATTTCCGATTAGATAAATATCATGTACGCGAATGTAGTTTTCGTTTCGATATTTCGACCAGTTGTGGTCATCAAACTCTCCTTTTGGATCTCATTCGGTAGCCGATTCTTCAAAATACATCAATTCGTGGAGGAGGATAAAAAAGGTGATAAAGTTCGGGGGGGGGGGTATTTTTATTGGGAATTTATTATCTACCCGATTATATATACGTCCATTTTTCTACGATTCGACGTGGTCGGATAATAACCGTATAAAGTGCGTTCGGCCGCCTGCACGATTATTCGCAATTAGAGACTTCCTATTAAAGTAACGCGCGTTACGAATGCGCGAAAACTTGGTTCGATAAAATAGCAGCGCAAAATAGTCGTGACTTGTTGCTCGCGGCGTTGAGATTAAAATTGCAGGTATATAACGCGCAACGAGCGTAAGAAGAGGAGATGGAATATAGAGGCGAATGAAAATTAATGCATTTCGGTGTCGTTGTCGAGGCGCGGTACACCTTACATAGAAATGTGTACGAGTTGGAAACAGCTGTCTCGAGTGCTCGCGTTCTTCAAAACTGTTGTCACAGCTGAGCGAAGAGTTCGCGCGTCTTCTTCTTCTTCATCTCCTTCTTTTTTCCCCGCGTCAGCCCCGCGTTGCGTTTTCTTTGCCCCCCTCGCGCGCGTTTCGTTCGGTGCGAACGATTTTTCTGCACTCGATTTGCACCCCACTACGTCTCAGATCGGCGTACGATTGCCAAATTCGCTCTCTACGACGATTCCCAAAATCCGAAACACATTATTTTTCTTTTTTTTTTTTTTTCGTCAAAAAGCGTTTTCCGGGGCTACCCGCCAATTCTCACGTTCGCCAAATATTCGCGTGACGTACACCCGCTCCTAACATCGGTCTCTGTATACCGTATCGATTCTGCAGTCCGGTGTACCGGGAGATTTTTTTTTTTTTTTTGTTTTTTTTCTTCTTTTTGGGTGCAAAAACTCAGCTGCTGCTCGGTTTGCAGCTGGCATACGTAACATTTCGAGTTACGTAGGGAATCGGTATAGCTCGGAACGCGCCAAGAAGAGCTAAATATATATCGGGACGATTTTAAACCAACAGCTATGTATGTCCTGTATAACTCAAAATAACGCAGAACATAAATCTAGTCTGTTATTCTGACCTGCGACCCTCTTCCCCCCCCCCTCCCTCCCCCCTCCTCCCCATCTTCGGGGGGTGGATAATTTCGGGCGGCGCTTGTCAACCGCAGGTGTAAAAATCTTCGCGAAATACCCCCAAAAAAAAAAACGAGAAAAGTCGCACAACGTCGAATTTTCGCACCGGAGGAACCGCGACCCTCGCCCCCTTCCTATTTTCCCCTCAAAGTTTTCTACCCACGTCGCATGCAAAGCGTAGTAGGTACAGCTGCGCTCGGCGCGCGGTGTTATGTATATCCGGTGCACGTATTTCGCTAATCAAACGGGTACGGTGGACCAAGGGGGAGAGAGGAGTGTATCGGTCGGCCCGTTTGATCCACCATTAGAAACGGGTGGCTGGCTGGCAAGAGGGTTCCTCCTCGCGGGGGGGTATCCCGATTCTCTCCCAGTTTCTGGTCAACCCCCCGGAGCGGCGACGCGTCGCGGTTCCCTCGCCCCCCTATCTTCCCCCTTGGTCGGGGGTGCCCCTCGCGAGCGACTCCGTCCGAAGTCCTCCCCGCCGTCGGAGGCCGTTGGTTATGGTCAGCGAACCGCTCGCTCCTTCCGCTCGAGCTTTTGCCCATGCCGCCTCCCGTTGCCGCTGCTGCGGGCTGCTGGCTGCTGGCCGCTGCTTTCGCTTTTGCCTTTCTCTGTCGGCGCCGCTTGTGTCGCTTGTGCCCCGTTTCTCTTCCTCCTCGTCAGCGATCTATTCGCGTTCCTAGGTACCTACGCTCAAAGGTTGGAGGAGTCATCTCGCGGGCTCTAGTCACTCGGTGGTAGTCACTCCACCACTCGTCCCATGAACAAGAGCGGAGGCGGCTGACGAGAGTCGGGAGCGAAACGGGATATTCGTTGTCAGTGAGAGGGAAGAATAAAATACGCGGAGGGGGGCTGTACCGTTGACGCGAAGGAATACGACGATATTTCACCCCGAGCCGACGACAGTGTCGTAATGATATAATCGTTGATCGTTCTTTTTTACCCCCGTCGGCCGTTTGTCGAGGATAAATATACCGATATTATCCTACGAAAATTGTACGTAGCGTATAAGGAAATTATTGCGAGAGATTTTTTTCCGAGCACCTGTAGGTCTTGCGTATACCTTACGTAATAATATACCTCAAGTACCGGACGATCGTCTTCTTTGTCGCTTTGAGTGTACCTCGACGACGATGATTTTCATGAATTTGGCATGAATCGGTCGACGGTGGAACGCGGGTGCAGTGCTACCGAGGGTAGTCGTAGGTCAGTTAGAGACCGCGGACGCGGATATATCGCGTGTGAATAAAAATACGACGACGACGACGACGACGACGACGATCGGGACGAATGACGATAACGATACGGAGTAATCGATCGAAGTTATTTTCATATCGTGCAATATTCGAGGAAAATTAAATTACAGTGATTGGTGCGCGCGCGGTGGTGGTGGTGAAATATTTGGATCGATCTTTTTCTTCTTTTGGTTCTTTTTTTTCGCCATTTTGTTTCCTTTCGCGGTTGTTGGTTTTTTTTTTTTTGCTTCTCCCCTCGACCGATTCTTTACTTTACCGATACAAACAAATTAGGATGATCGCCGCTGCTTCGGGTGGCAAACAAGTCAGTCTACGTGCCTGGGAATACGACGACGATGGTAATTTTGTTGATATTTTTCACGGTTTTTTTTTCCTAACAATAAGATGAACGCAGATTTATTACCCACAGTAATTTGCGGTACGTGATATTCGGTTCTAACGGTTCTTTGAGGGGAATTGTTGTTCGCTCTTGGTAGATTTTGTCGAATTTCCTCGCCCTCCCGTTTGCCGCTATCCGAGCATCGTTGTGAAATAATTATCCGACAATGAGACGACGATGATGCGATTTTTTTGTTGTTGTTGATGTAAAATTGATGATACGATTGATTCATGACGATTGTGTAATAAACTGTATGTTTGTCGGGAATATTTGCAGAGCCACCGGTCGCGAGGTTCGCCACTAGAAGGAAGAGCGTTTTCGCCGAGACTTACAACCCCGAGGATGACGAGGACGAGGAAGGGATCAAGGTAAAAGGCCCCGATCACGTATTTCCGTTTACAACACGTTCGAATTCGTCGCCGCGTCGTCCGATCGGGCGAGATTTACCGCTTACTAGACTACGGGAGATCGACTACGCCTCCACACCTGTTCCGAATCGCGACGTTTCCGCGTACGCCGCATCCGCGGGTAACGAGAAAACCGACTCGAAATTAGACGTAAAAACCGAGAGCACGATCTGAGTATTGAGACACGGAGGAGGAAGAAGATTCTCATCGATTACGCGCAATTTGTCGAGTCGAAGACTCGCGTCGCGGAGACGAGTGTCTACCCTACGTACGTACGTACTCTAATTGCCGATCCAATTAAACCGACAATTCCGTAGTCGAGATATACACGAGGGGCGGGACGATCTCTGCGTAACGTACGTACTTATACATCGGATGACGCACGTGTGCTGTTTCTCGAAAAAAATTTTCTCATTCTAGATCCGACTCTCTGTCACGTTTCGCATACGGTATCCCTTCGACGGGGCTAGAGAGAGAGATGAGGAGTCTGAATCGTGCCGCGTCCGAGGATCCGGATTCTCGCAATCCTTAGCCAGCTCGCGTGGAATCCATCCATCCGACTATACGCTCGGTTAAAGACTATATCGAATCCGGCAGGAAAACGAGCAGATGCGGGAGGGGTGGGGGGAGGGTCGGGGGGGTGGCTGTCGTTGTTACGTCACCGTGACAGGGAGAGGGTCGGCGATGGAGAGGAAGGGAGAGGAAGGGAGAGAGAGAGAGAGAGCGAGAGAGAGTGTTTCTATCGATTCGCCCGCCTCCACCGCCACCCCCTGCAGTCCAGGCAGCCCCCGACTACTCCTTGCCCGGCACACGCCACCTGAACCTGCGCCCTTACACACTTTCCACGATCACCTTTACCTCGTCACGTGCCGTTTTACCTCAACGAAGCCTCTCGCGGGGCCCGGAAAATTTAATTTCCAACCATTAGCGAGTCGGCGATCCACCCTCGTCGCCGCCGCGGATCCCACCTCGATGCATCGCCAAGTCGTTCTCCTTCTCCTTTTTTTATTTCATTTTATTTTTTATTTTTTATTTCATTTTTGGCTCTTTTCTAGTTTCTCAGGTCCTCCGTTTCGTCCTGACCGTCCGCGATCCACGTCCCCCGATCGCGTTCACCCTGAGCAAATATTACTACACGGGTACACGTACAACGTGCTTTTCGTTCGCACCGCGACGACGCTGTACACGCGCTAATATGCATGTGTGTCAGGCGGGTAGCTTTGACCAGCGATGCGTGTGCTCGTCCAACCTTTGTGACGTCATTATGGCACATGCACAACTACGAGCGCGACGGTACACGTCGTGTCAAAACTCGGATAGATCCATTTTTAGGCATAGGTGGTATATGCGCTAGAGGAGAAAAAAAAAAAAAAACGATACGGACGGACGAGATCGTCGGGCGAAATTCCGTGAATTTATTCTCGCGGAGATTTTGCGTTTTCCGCGCTGCACCCCCTCGTTTTCCGTTCTTCGGCTAATTCGCGACGTCGTAGAAGGTTGAGACCGTCCGATGTCCCGAAAAATACGAAAGGTCCGATACATACACGCTCCGCGTTCCGCTGGGTCGTACGCCCTTCGTCGCCAATTTGACATCTCAGGGCTGAGGCGACCCAGTTTCTCTCTCTCTACTCGATTTATGCCCGGCGCGCACACACGTCGTCTACCACGCGATAACTCTTCGTCCATGCGTTCGTTTTTCATCTTCATCGAGGATACCGAAAGGAAGAGAGCGAGATAGGAGAAGAGGTGGCGTTATCGATACGGAACGCCGCAGGTGTACAATGTGAGACAGAAACCAAACGCTGTCGAGATACAAAAAATGAATGAATGAATTAATTAATTTCAAGATGAAAAACCTCAGGACCACGTCGACGTTTTACTTGTTTATTTGTTTTATCTGGCGAGTCAATTTTCAAGGGGGGGGGGGGGGGGGGAGAATAGCGAGGTCCTCGACGATCCTTATCTCGTAAGTTTTTTTCTCTTCATCGATTTACCGCCGATGTACACGTGTATTATACATACGAGTGTCTCGGGTACGCCTTTCGCGATTGTTTCTTCCTCCTTTTTCTCCGCCTTTTTGCGCCGTGTATTTCCTCTCTTTTTTGCGGTAAGTGAACCAATAATTTATACGCCCGGAATCTTTCGAGATATTCAGCTGCACCTCCGCGGCTGCACTTGACCCGATTGTGTCCGGTGCACTCGTCGCAGAAATGCAATGTTTATTTTTCGTCTTTCTTGTTTCCATTCGGGGGTTTTTTTTCGTCCCTTCGGCTCTCCATGGGAGACTTTATTCGTTCGTCGGATTCGTTCGTTCGTTTTTCTTGCCCACACATATATAAATACACACATCACGGAGGCGGTCGAGATCATTGGGAGCCCGATCTTCGCGGAGATCCTTTCGTTACTCTCTGATCGCGATCGACTCGATACCGCGCGAAAACCGCGTCTGCAAATAATAAACTGGAATATATATATATAAATATATATTATTATTATTATTTTGTGCTTTTCATGAAAAGTGTATATCCTCCCTACTTTATTTCAAGTATAAAAGTGTTTCTTCGATCATATATTTACAGATGGTGCATCCAAAGAGCGACCAGCAACGGCTCAGGCTGGGGGAAAGCGTCAAGACAATTCTCTTGTTTCGTGCCCTCGACAAAGTGAGTTGGATCCCAAAAGAACATTGTCATTTATATTAAAAATATTGTCGAATCGTGAAACGTAGAATACACTTAGAGAGACGAATGTATTGGATGTTGAAATAGCGTTAATCGAAAAGCGCAATCGTTCAGAGGTTTGAGTATCATCGACGAAATCACGTCCCTCTTACCCTCGAATTTGGACAATGAGCCGAACGTGTTCGAGAGCAGCGAGATGCGTTTGAAATTTTGTTCCTATTCGTCTGGAGGGTACCGCGAATTCGATATCGTCGTGGATTTTTTACCGTTACTCTCTGTTTTGTCACGGATTTGAGTGAAAACAAAAAAAAAATAAAAATAAATAATAATACAAAGGAGCTGCCCATGTCGCGAATGGTAATTGGCGGAGATGAAAGCCTACCTCTGGACAAAAGATATTTTCAACGTAATTCCAACCCCAGGAAGTCAACCACCCGTCTTTTCGTAAGCTGTTGACTAGACTGCAGATAAGGTTGCGGTCACTCAGCCGAGTAAATTTCAAAAGCATCAGACCACCCACCCTCCCCCTCGACCCCTCACGGATCCCGGTAGCCTATACTTCCTAAACTCGCTTCACTTCTCCCACAAACGATTCGACCACGTCGAGCTGTAAGGCTTTGAAAGTATGCGGCGAATGTTGATAATAAGAAGAATGACAACGACGACGATAATAACAATATCAATGATAGTTATAACAACAATGATACCAATAACAATTTCGAAATCGTTGTCGCAGGAACAAATGGCCGACGTTTTGGACGCGATGTTTGAAAAGGCCGTGGAACCCGGGGAATTCATTATACGACAAGGGGACGACGGTGATAATTTCTACGTTATTGAGAGGTGAGATTGAATTCGTTGGTAAAAGGGGAAGAGTGGTTGGCATTAGTTATTTTTCAGGGGGAAATTCGAGGTTTACGTAAAGGACCCAACGGGGGATGATCTTCTGATCCACACGTACGAGAATAGCGGTGCTTTCGGAGAACTGGCACTACTTTACAACATGCCGAGAGCCGCTACCATCAAGGCAATTTCACCGGGTACGTTGTGGGCGATGGACAGACAGACCTTTCGTCGCATTCTTCTTAAATCTGCGTATAAAAAACGCAAGATGTACGAGGACCTCATCAATAAAGTCCCCATGCTTAAGTCTCTGGAGGTGCGTATCCCGACCGGTCGACTCGATCGTTGAACGTTGTCGGGGATCTCAGAATTGAGAGCTCACCTTTTTTGGGTTTTTTTTTTTTTTGTTACTCCAATTTCATTGTACAGAACTACGAGCGTATGAATCTGGCCGACGCTCTGGCGCCGAAGCACTTCTCGGACGGCGAGAGAATCATCAAACAGGGTGACATTGCGGACGGAATGTATTTCGTAGAAGACGGTCTAGTCAAGATTACGATACTAGGGGATAACGGCAGGGAAATTGAGGTAAGAACTTACCGAATGTTCGATAAATCAGCTCCAAGATTCGACCCTTAACAGTCACACTTTGTTAAAGCTTCGCAACACCGAGTTGAAATGGTGAAATTTTACTTTCACCGCATAATTGAAAAACAAACAATTATTCACCACTTATTGTTATGCCAATTTATTTACCTCGGTTCGTCGCAAGCTCTGATCACCTGTGTTCTTCTCTATTCTTATTTTGCTACGTTGTTTTTTTTAATCCGGCTGGGACAGGGTATTCCCACGAATGTCATCGAGGTATGAAGCGAACCCACATAGATAGTCTGAGTAATTGTATTCCTAATCAATGTACAGTAATACCCAAACCCTTGTCTGACCATTAGAACTTCAGCTCTATGTGTGTCGATATATCAGAACTTGTTAAAAACTTATACATCAATTTCACCGAAAGTTATCGTTCGAGCCAAGCTTTAGTTTAGAGAGTTTGAACTGAAATTTATCTCATCCGCATATTGTATTGTGATTTGATATTTACTTCAACGTTCCCTGTGACCATATTGTGTATCTAAACTTCGTGTAAGTGTGATTCCTTGTACTACATTCTACGCCCAGAGTAGCCTCCGAAAATCTGTGGCGGTGACTTTGATGATATAAAATACAACTGATTTCCAGATCAACCGCGTACCTGCCGGTGGTTATTTAGGGGAATTGGCCCTTGTCACACACAAACCACGTGCAGCATCAGCATACGCGGTAGGAAACGTCAAGCTAGCGTGTAAGTATGACCAGAATACGATCGAAAATTTATTTCTCAAAGGAACGGGTCAGGTCGTACGGGGAAATTATTTTACTCTCTGTGTGCTTAGTTCTGGACGTTGAGGCTTTTGAGCGTCTGTTGGGTCCCTGCATGGAACTGATGAAACGTAACATCGAGGACTACGAGGATCAGCTGGTAAAGATATTTGGCAGTAAAACTAATATCTCCGATGTTCGATGAACACCCTCAACTTGTCACAACAAAAACAACAAAAAAAAAAAAAAAAATCAAATTAAAGTAAAGAAAACAAAACAACAGAAAATTACAAAAAAAAAAATAACAAACATCTATTCATCGACATGCTTAAATATTAGACATTGACGCGCAAGGGTGGCTTACTCTTGAAAATCATCGACGATACAATTTCTACCATTGGCTTGCAGAGATTGTAAACCCTCGTTGCTCGACTTTGTTTTCCGCACAAAGTAGACCGGTCTGTGGCACCGTCAGCTATCTTTTTATTTATTATTTTAACCCATTGTTTAGGTAGTTTGTTAAGTTCGTGTTCATCTGCATAATTCGTTTGCACCCTCCGATACGATCACAGTCTGCTTGAAGCCAGTGTTAGAATAACACAATACGAAATACCAATCACACAAGAGTAAGTCAAAGAAATCCTATTTTTCACGTTACTAAATATTACGTAATAGCTATTGTCTGTTGATCTGTTGTAGCGTAACTAACTCTCTAAAATTTCATCGGTTTATGTAATTGTCAATTTTTTGTTCCAAGCATCGAACTTGCGATGGTTGCAAAGCGAAAAAATCTAGTGATGGTAGTAAGAAATATGGGAATTTGCGTGGAATTAGAATATCAAAATCTAAATCTAGCAAGTTATATTGAACTAGGTAATTTTTCATTATTTCGTTTCATAAAAAATTCATCCGATACAAGCAAGTAAGATCTTATCCTTATTCCTCAAAGTCAAACGTCGTGTAACGAAAAACATGAACAGTATTTTAACGAAAAATCTCGATTATCGATCTGAACGGTTTTAAACTATAATTACTTTTGCTCGTTATCATAGCTTATCGAATATTTCACGGTCGTGCGATTGCGTTAAAAAAACGAAAACAACCAACCGCGAGTGTGGAAGAAGTCGCAAACGAATTGCAATATTTTCAAGCTTTTCTTGCGTACGAATTACGAACAGCATTTGTGTTCCTAAGCGGATTTGTGATCCTTATTTTTTGGATTCTTTTTTAAATTCTATCGACAAGCTTGCGTGTAGTACGAGTACGAGATTCTCATCGCTTGATATCATCAACTAACCGTTGGCGTTCTGTCGAATGAACAAACAATATTTAAGTAATAACTATATGTAATATGTAAGCAACACATACCTGTGTAAGTTCTTATACTCTGTCCAAGTAAAGATATGTAACTGTATGTATAAGCGAATGAGCTTATTATACCGAAGAAAAAATTCTGCTGGTGGAATAGATAATACATATTTACCTTTTACGTATAATTTATTAACACAAGAAGAGTAGAGATTTAAGGAAAGATATATATCGTATCATGTCATTGCGAGATTATCATCGACCGTCGCATAACCGATAACGATTAGGTGTAGGCGATCGATACTATTTCGAATAAATCAAAGCCGCCCGGTACGGTGCGAGTATTTTTTGGATATCTGTAACGTTTACAATTGTCCAATGTTGGAGTTGCGATTATAAAAAAGAAGAAAAAAGAAAAAAAGAACCAACAACGGTCGTGATCGATTGATTTACGTTGCTGATCCTGCTCGATATATTTTTGAAAAAGATAAACAAATAAATAAACAGACGTTAATAACCAACGCACAGACTTAAACAGCTGCGGTGACAATCTGAAATAATAACTCACTGCCAACGGAGAGCTAGTAATACTTGAATAGCAGTCGAAGCGATGGTTGACCATAATGCTGCAATGTCATGGCTTTGAATAAAACTGTTATAGAACCAATTATTTGAGAGAAGGGAGATCACCTACTCCCAATTACTGTAGTCAGAAGACTGTAAAAGGCATAGAAGCAGCAATAGCTAAGGCGACCATGACGATGATGTACTGCTTTTTCTTTATGGAAATAAAGGTGAACGGAGGTTTAAGAAAAATAACAACAACAAAAAGACAAACAATAACGTATGTAATGTTCAGAGGTATGATAAATCGAACATTGAGCACAAAGTAAAGTTGTTCAAGGATTACAAAGCACACACAGCGTACACGCGGAGACAAATATAGCCACTAATATCGTTCAAATGAGAATCCACGCTACGCCAGGAAGTGAAAGTGTAGGCATTTCCATTCAGATATGTACATCAGGTAACGAATACCCCTGGCGACTAAAATGAAAAAATTATGGAACTAGAGAAAAAGTAATAACGTACCTAATTAACGTAAATGTCGTCCAATCGCACATACATATGTACACTTATCATGCACACGTGTATGCCTACACATATACTATACATCCATACACACATACATAAAGCTGCCTCAGTTACTGTGATTAGCCAGAATTACATGATCCTAACACTTGCTAAGTCAAATATATGTTAAAATATTTATCTAACTAGCTATACGCTGACGTCATTTGATCGTACCCTTCGATATTCTTCTCATGCTACTATAAATCATTACTCCCTATGCCACCTGTATTACTGCACAAGTACTTAACAAAACAAAGAAAAAAAATGATTAAAAATAAACAAAATGCGAAGTTCTATGAAGTAGACGATAAAATCTATAGTAACATATAGAGCATTATAATAGTAGAGACAACGCATCGCTATCTCGGCTCGATTACAGCTGGCCTGATCGGGTGCTATGACAAAGCACAAGCTCGTTCCGCACAGCAGTTTCACGAGTAGTAATCATTACCACCGACATTATTAATATATCATATACCTACCTGAAATACATGTTAAGTTTATAGATCTGGTATATAATAATAATAAGAATAAGTATAAGAATTAACTATATATACAAACATACATGTATGAGAGATATCATAACAGTATCGTTGTGGCGTAAAAATGTCTGTATGGAAATGTCTCAAATCATACGCATAGTTATACTTAAACTTATATGTATAAAACGTATACATGTAGGTGTATATAGGTGTGTATATATGTATATACTATACATATATATATACATACCCCCAAAAACAGTATCACATATGTAAGTATATAAATCTCTTGGGTTGCCATAATATCATTATCATTATTATCATTATTATTATTATTATTGGTTATTATCCAAATATTTATTGAATGATATATTAATAGGTATATTGATAAGAATGATAAAGTTAAAGAAATCACTATTGAAGGGAAAAAAACAAGCAGCTGCTAGGGTATGGTTTTCACCACACTTATTGTCAGTGTAATCTTCTTTTATCTTTTGGTCATGATGAAATAGAACATATTATTTGTTTTTTGATTTTTCACTTTATGTCAAAGTTTAATTATCGTTTATGGCTAATTTTCACATTGATTGTTATAATTTTACTGGTTTGCAGTCGTAAAAAAAGTTACAAATTGAAACGTCTTTCCGAGTTTTTCTTTTTATTTCTTGCTAATAGCTGGTGATAACCATATGCTTTAAGCGAGCAATAATTATTAGCTTACATAACATAGATAGTGTAAAAAAAAAATAATAATTAATATAATAAATGTATGAACAGACTATCTTTTATCGTACACCCTGATAAAGATTGACTTTTCCAAGATTGAATCTGGAGTCATACGAATCTACTGATCGATATCTTTTGATACAAGACCAGAGAGATTATATTTGCCGCACCTTAATTGGGATTTAATTGTTGGGAAGTGCTTAAAAATCGACACAATAACCATTGAATAGATTGTAATTGATTGCACAATTTTACATACAAGTTTACAATATTGCAAGATATTCAAGCTACCCTCACCCTCTGGAATATGTTATATGTGAAAAGAACATTGAAAAAGTTGCTGAGTTTAGTCAAAATAATATGATCGGTGACTAATAGGGAGCTGGCAATTCGTCTTTGACCCAATCGACGAGAGTTTTATCGTGCCAGACATATTTCCCTTTGATTTGAGTATCTTTGGGCAATAATGCAAGATAAATCGGAGCTTCTGCTCCTCTGTCGGGGGTGAGTGGTCCCTTGTGACTCGTCATATCAGTGTCCACGTATCCTGGATGCACAGAGTTCACAGCGATATCTTCTCTTGGATCTGCGTCCAATTCTCTTTGTTGAATACGAGTTAGAGCGGAAACTCCAACTTTGCTCGCCATATAAGCGCTATTTGGCCAACCTGCAGCTTTGTGCGAACCCGTTTTTGCAGCTCTGTGATAAATAAGATTCAATCAATTTAGAATGGGATGGAATACAAGATAAAAACAAGATGAAAATTTTACAGAAATATCCCGGTAAACTCACTCAACAAATTGATTCATTAACTGGGTCAGCTGTGCCTCTGTGAGTCCTGGGTCGGAGAACTGAGCTTTTAGATCTGTTCCTGGTATCTGGACAAGGTGGCCTGCGCTACTAGAAATTTGTACCACCCTAGCATGAGGTTTGAGCAGAGGGAAAAGGGCTTTGGAGACTCTCAACAAGCCAAAATAGTTGACTCTAATCGTTTCAGCTGCTTGTACTTCGAACGGTTCTGTCGCAGTAGTCTGTATTGAGGGTTAGGTTGAATTATTATGAATTAGAGGTAATAAGTGCCTGTTCTTTGTAATTAAATCCAGAACCTACCTTGAAAGCAATAGCAGCATTGTTCACGAGGATGTCTATTCCTCCATGAGTATCTATGATGTATTTCTTGAAAATCTCAACACTGGTATCATCTGTAACATCAAGTTGATGGAATTTCACATGATGACCAGTATTCTTCAGCTCTTCTACAGCAGCATTTCCAAGCTCTGTGTTTCGGGCAGTTAAGTAAACTATCCCATCAAACTGCTTGGAGAGACCTTTGACGATGGCAAAACCTATACCCTTATTTCCTCCAGTTACCTGTTGACCATTATAAGTTTGTGAACTACCATTGTGTAGTAAATGACCGATGGGAATCAAAATTAATAGAATATGAGTGACTCACCACTGCAATGCGTGACATGGTATTTCAGATTATGATAACACAAAATGAAAGCAAGAAATAAAAAACCCTGCTGAACAAAGCTACTGACCACGTACCGTACACTTCTTGAGCCTACGAATTCAGACTTCACACTGAGCACTATCATAGATGTATTGACTATTACACTATTGATCAATGGAGCTGATATATGTATATACCACTGATATATATACTATTGATCGATTAATAACTAGGCCTCCTCTATGTCCTGCAAGCTTTTGATGGTAAGCAGGTAAAGTACACGACCTTTAAAAGAATTTTTAGATTTTTCCCAATTTTTCTTCGATTTTCTTCCGATTTCTTAATTGATTTTTCGATTACTGTATTTTCCCAACAACCTGGAGGCACCTCATGATCTGGAACTGAAGGTACGTCATCCCAGATTTATTCCCGATTTTTTCCTGATTTTTTCCGATTTTTTTCAATTTTTTTCAATTTTTTTCAATTTTTGCCAATAATGTTGAAATGACGCACCCTGAACTCACTTTATTTTGAATTTTTCGAGATGACGCACCCTGAACTCACTTTATTTTGAATTTTTCGAGATGACGCACCCTGGCCTTGATTCAATTAATTTTGAAAAGAGATGAAGCACCCTCTTCTGAATCCAGCCTCCGGACAACTAGCGCCATGTGGCGGAATTTCGGTGAACTAAGACCCCTAAAATCACAGGGGGTAATCGGGAAAGTATTGACCCTCCAATGGATCGGTCAATACTTTCCCGGCGAGCGCGACTCGGAAAAGTAACCGGGAAAGTTTTGACCCTCCAATGTATCGGTCAATACTTTCCCGGCGAGCAGGGCTGGGAAGGTAACCGGGAAAGTTTTGACCCTCCAATGTATCGGTCAATACTTTCCCGGTTACCCCCTGTGATTTTCGAGGTTTTAGTTCACCGAAAATCCGCCACATGGCGCTAGCTGTACTCGCGGTGGGCGGAGCTCAGAGAAAGGGGGGTCAATACTTTCCCGGTTTTTCTCGAAGAAGGGTCAAAACTTTCGCGTTTTTCTGGGGGTTAGTTCACCGAAAATCCGCCACATGGCGCTAGCTGTACTCGCGGTGGGCGGAGCTTATAGAAAATGGCGGCGCCCGCAGATATGGGTGGAAAATCTAAATAATTAATTAAAAAATCGGAAAAAATTATAAAAAATCAGAAAAAAATCGGGAATAAATCTAGGATGACGTACCTTCAGTTGCAGATCATGAGGTGCCTCCAGGGTGTGAAGAAGATGCAGTAATCGAAAAATCAATTAAGAAATCGAAAGAAAATCGGAACAAATTGGAAAAAATAAAGAACGAGGATTTGATTGAGAAAATTCGTGTTCCTCAATTAATATGCACAAAAACACGTCAAGATGTTGCTAAAGAACTTATATATTAGTCGCCCTTGTCTTCGACGGGTAATGGGATAATAAATAATTTTCTTAACTTGCTAGTCATCCTTAAGTGTATTTATTTGTTAATTTTTGCGACGGACGTCATCAAACTTGAAAATTTAATAAAAATATTCACAATTAGCATTCTTCCTCTCTCACTCGCATTCGTTCTTTTCGCATACAGTGTAATGGTAATCTTATCAGGCATATTCTGTCCCCGAGCACATAAAACAAGCGCACGGTCTTAATCACACCAGCATTGAAGGCTAGCGTAATTTTCAATTAATTATTTCGGTTAATGCCTTGTAAACTGTATATTTCTCCGGGAATATGTTCGAAGGTGATCCGTTGATTTATTCTACGGATCTCCAACAACTGTTCCAATTTCCTGTCTGTCTTCACGTATGTGTCTATGTACGTTATCGGTCGAGTCCGGTCAAGTCTGCCTATTCGTTTAGTGACATGTATATGTACATTTAATAATAATAATAATCATTATTATCAATAACAACGATACTTAATTAATACAAATAGAAAATCACGACGAATGTCTCGCATTTTTGTTAAGTATTTCTCTTCATCAACGGTTAATACCAGTGCGGTTCCACCATTGTCGATGACTGCGGATTCATCAACGATACAACCGTGCATTGACCGATCAAATGATATTAATAACAATGACAATGATAATAATAATAGTGGAAATAACAACAACAACAACAACAACAACAACAATTCCTTGGCTAGATCCGAGGGTGGAGCAGGCTGGGAAAAGTTGAGAATTTTCAAGTATTTAATGACGTAGTTATTTCCGTGTGAATTAAAAACTAACTGAATTTATCAAATGGATCGTTCACCGTTTGCGATAGAAGAGAGCTGAGCTAGTATCGATATCGATCGAACCCAAATGAAATAAAAGATACAGCCCCCGTCGGCTTTGGGTATTTTTTTGCCTGGTATTAACGTTGAATCAAGTCGAGGTCGTCGTTATACTCGGTCGTCGGTGAGCTCAATTTGGTGCATCCAACATTATTATTATTATTATTATTATTATCGTTATCATAATCATAATCGTAATCATATTCAATCGAGAATGACGACCATATCCTCGCCCCGTTGCGCCCTATGAATCGGTTGTGGCGGGTGCTGGGGGGTCGGCAATCTCCGCCATGGCTTTCGAGCAGCTCGTCGAAGCTCTACCGAAGATAGCGTTCTCCTAACTCTCCTGCGGGAAGAAGCGAAAAAAATCAAATAGTTAGGGACGGTGTACTTTGATCGGATCATCTCTAACCCCTGGTTCATTTTCTATCTACAGCGAAATGTTGCCACAGTTTTTTTTTTTTTTTTTGTTTTTTCAAATCTAATCCAAGAATAATAAAGATCGGAGAATAATAATTTTGATTGGCGAATGAACCGGGGATTAATAACGAAGTCGATTATACCGACTTGGCCTGATCCGAGGCCCGAAAGTAGACATCGTCGGGTGCGTCCATCCATGAAATAACTTGCTTCCGCGCATTGCTTCGCGATATCGGTTGCTGCGCTCCGTGAGGATGATTAGGCGGATGAGGCGGTGCTCTTCCGTTTAAAGGGGGCGGCAGAGGCATCGCCGCGGGAGTCGAATGCTCCAAGGTACTCTTAGGGTGCAACTGCTGCGAGTGATGGGCTCTTTTCGCCGGAGGTCCCCCGGGAAGTCCAGCGTTTATAGCTATTCCTGAAATCATCACGGATATCGTTCGAGCATCGCTTGACTTGGAGTGAAACGCGACTAGGACTACGACGACGAGGGCTCTGACAGGACAAAATTATCGATTTACCTTCGTCCCAGTCCAGATCCGAGTAAAGGCCAACAAACAAAGATATCTTTCAGTTTTTTAATCGTTAAGAATTTAACCCCCTGGGTCTCCTCAATGGAACTTACCATCAGATCCGTTGACCTCGTCGAACGGCGGCCGCGAACGCTTCAGGATCGTCTGCGAGGTCTGTAGTGACGACGTTTGGGTCTGAGGAGGCGTCAGGGGCAGCCTCTCGGCCTCCGGTTTGTTGGGAACCCTTTCGTAGAGCAGACTACCATCTGTTCGACAATCATTTTCTAAGCATCGACTCATCGACCGTAGGAACAAGTAAAGCTGAATGTAAAACTGAAATACCTGGCGCCTTGGGAGGTCGTGGAAAAAATACGCGATCCGGTTGCTTCCTCTGTGCAGGTAGGGTGAGTGTGAGCCAGTCCCAGTCTCCGGGTTGACGTGGAGACGGGTGGTCGCCGAGTCTCGTGGCGATGTCAGTGACGCGCGGACGTGGCCGGGGTCGCGTCGCTCGCGCGAGGATCTGCAATTCGCGAGGTGTTTTTGTGGCGAGCTGCGGCGAGGCGCAGAGATGTCTGAGGGGCATGGCGTTCACCGGCTGATGGGGAGCTCGAGCCGCGTGTCGAGTCCGAAGCTGAGCGGCGCACAGTCTGCGGGCGGCCCGAGCCAGGGCGGACGTCCTCAGATAAAAGGCGGAACGGGTTTTCATGACGGGACGCGGCGAACCGCCTCCCCCTCCTCCGCCGCTCCCGCCCACGCCTCCCACACCTCCGACAGCGCTCCCCCGAAGGTCCACGCCGTGGGCACTGGCGTAGTGGCGGCTCAGGTGGGCCTTCAATTTGAACTCTTTCCCGCAGGAAGGGATGCTGCATCGGTGCGGTCTGTGCGCGCCACCCGGAGTCCTGCTCTCCTCGTCGGAAGCGCCGCCCCCGGCACCTCCGCTGGTCGAGCCTCCTCTCTTTCTGTCCAAGTCCACGTCGTCTATGCGCGAAGGTACCTGAGCATAACGCGCATCGTTTAGCGATTAGAAATTGGACGCTAGTACGTTCGCGTCAAGCGGGAGATTTGTAAAAGAGTACCTTCAGCCCGCCGTATTTCTTCCAGTAAGTCCAACAGGACTGGCACAATCTGCACTGCATGTGGGACGGGCCCCATGCGTACCACTGACCGCTCTGCATACCCTGACAGCTCTCGCAGGCCTTGCTACCGCCAACACCGGAAGCCAATAAAGACCCGACGTCCGTTGTCACGTTTCCGTTGCTGCTACTGCCGTTCAATACGTTCGGCAATTTTCCGTTGCTGTTGTTGTTGTTGTTCCCCAAGGGTATCACCGTCGCTGTCGAAGGTGCTCCCGAATTACCGGATGGTTTGTTATAATTTGGGATGTACACTTGTTTCAATTTACTCTCGGCCTCCACAGCTTTCACTCGCTTCTGTTGGACGTAGCGATCCGTTGTCTTCCACATGTAATAGTATTCGATGACGTTTTTCAACGTTTTCCAAGGTAGCTAAAAGGAACAAATAAAAATGAAAGAAAGGTGTCAAGGTCCATCTCAAGGTATACGGTACGTTAGAGAGCGTGAAAAACGAATGAATATAAGTGAGACTAACAAAATCCTGGCGAATGTCGGAAAAGTCTTTGCCATATTTGTCGAGGGCCTCTTCGAAGAGATTCGCTTCGGACGCACTCCACTCCTCCATTTCATCTCTGCACAATACCGGTCCCGAACTTGGTACCAGAGATGACATAGCTCTGGCTACATCGTAGTTGTGCCGATGCAGGGTATCCATTGCGTGAAACTGGAATTGATTGAATTGAAAATGAACAACGGCGATGGAAAAGCCTCACAACAAAAAACGCTAGATTATCTCTCAGGTTATTTTTTACTCACGAGAGTTATATCTCTGGATGCAGCAGCGGCGGACATGTGGAGAGAAGGTTGCTTGACCGAAGACGAGCAATCTAGAGCTCGTGCAAACGTGCCAACGGAACGGCTGACTACTAGGAATTGGTCTATCTGGCGATCTGTGAGAGTGTGGCGTGGAGTCCATACCAATGATTCGAGGTCTTGGAGTCTCCGGGTATCCATCTCTCTTTCCGACAAAGTCAGGGGAACGGGGGCAATACCGTCGGCCTGATACCGACTGCCGACTCTGATTTCCCCTAAAAAAAAAAATAACAAGATAACGCAAACGGCCAGAATTGCTGGTAAAAAAAAATGAAAAATTGTCGTCGAAGAATTCTTTTACCTTTGTCAGCTAGTAATGTTCGCTGGGCCGGGTCGAACACGAGGCAGTAAAAAAAAGAGTCCTCTTTGTTGAGGTAGCTCAGCAGGGACTCGGTCTCGTTGAGCAAAGTGACGCAGCACTTGCCCCTTATGTGAGTAGCAGGCATAGTCTCCACTTGCCGTGATAGAAACAACTCGCGATGTTTCATCTGGTGTCTCTGTTTGACGCTCAAATCACCTACACCTCCACTTCCCATTGCTCCTTCGTCTACGCCTGAATTTATGGAAAAAAAAAAAAAATGGATGAATTAATAGTAAAGAAGTTGTATCGCTAATTAATACAATTAATGTATAAGAAAACAAATTGCAGGTGCGACAGAAGCTTATGAACTGAAATGAATGTACTAATGGAAATAAAAATAGGTGTATAATTAAATTCTGAGTAAGGTAAAAGCCTCAGATTACTAAAGAATCATCACGAAGTACAGTGGGACTTGTAAAACAATTGTGAGCATGGTTTTTTCTACAGGCGACTATAAGCGACGATTCGAACACGTAGAATTTCCAATGATTTGACAAAATCAATCTTAAATTTGACTAAAAAGGTATTTGAAACAACTTGAAGAAAATACCGTGCTCACAAACGTCATATAAAGAATGAATAAATGTCTCGGACTTCATGATTCATGTAAAATTTTTTACAGTAACACGAATACGAAGCCCTAACCATAGCGCTTCCAGGAGAGGGTGTCGTTCGATACCGATATTTATAATTCTGTATCTTCGGCCTTACAGTGGTCGGAATCTAGACTTTGGACCACCACCAAGATTACGAAGAATTTTTTAAGATCCCACTGCTGAATCGGTAGCCGTACATCATCATAGGCTTATAAGTATTTTCAAATTTTGCGAATAGGTGTAATTAGCAAAAACTAATTTGTTAACGATAAACTCTGAGACTCGTATGAGGAATAAAACGACCGAATTAATCAATTTTGGTAAAAACGCAATCTTCAATTGGCTAAGCAACTCACCGTGTGGCTCCTGTGCCTCCGAAAGTGGGGCCTTCAACCAGCCACCTTTACCTCCCCCTTTGACCATAGTTTTGGGGCCGATCCCAATAGTGTCCTTACCGGTCAACTCCTTAGTCGAGTCTGGATTCTCTAGTTTTTGAATCTGCGTGATCGCGGGTGAATCTGACCTCTGCTGCTCCACGCTTGCCACTGGAATTGTTATCAGAAATCTAGTCTATCTCAGGGTTTATTCAACTTATCAATGTAATTGTTTATCGAAAAGCATTGCCACCTCCAAACCATTGCATATTCGCTTCGATGATTCGATTTTCCAAACAGCAACTTAGAATTATAATTTAATCAATTAATAATTGGTGTGGGAATGAAATTGAATTAAAAACAAGCGAATCCAAAGTGTGATGACAATGTATGCGACATTATGAAATACAAGCTTTTTACTAGACTAGAATGCGCTCGATTCTTTTAATCGCGCATCTACTGTTAAAGTGAAGGAAAGTAAATGGGTAGTTGCACAATCACAATTTAGCTACCTGAGAAAGGTGAGATTATCAATGGTTGAATCAGTTTGTCAAAGTTGTAAAGTATGTTAGCCTGTAGCGCGATTCGACAAGAAAATTGGAGGTAGAGGGTGGGGGAATGTTGAATCTCTGACCTCACCTTGTGTACGTCGCACTACCACAAGTTTGTGTTCGACTACACAGACAGTCCAAATAACGAATGTGTGCATGCACAATTGCACAAACTTCCCACTCCCCTCAAACTCCCCTCCGCCAGGTACCCCCTTCCCTGCTTCAATCATTCATTTAGTTGGGGTTGTAAAAGGGGAGTAGGGTGAAAGGGGAGCCGAGGGTGTTAGTAAGGGGGAAGCAGAGAGAATAGGGTGAATACTACTCCCCATAGCTTCCCCATTACCCCTCTAGGTAAATCGATACCGCTACCCTCCTTTCAACATTACTTATTATACATTCTCACCCCAAAACTGCATTCTATCTCGTTTGTCAGTTGAGATGAGAGCACATTTTGCCATTCCCGATTATTGAATGAATGTGAACTTACATTGATGCTTATCAGCTAGCATGATCAGAGTAGAAGGCAGATCTCGCCGCCTGAAGAAACACATTACTTTTGCTTCGACATTTCCACTGGCTGTCTGAAAGAATGAGTTGGAACAACTTGTTGAAAAGAGTCAATGATCTCACTCCTGGTTAGACGAATGAAAAAAAAACAATAATAATAATAAGAAACCAATAACTAAAACAAAACCAAATACAAATTTAAGCGACTCGGGTCAAGATTCCAAAATTGTTCATTGGAAAATCATTGAGGTAATAATAAAGTGGATGCAGATGCTGGCAGTACCTTGTTCAATTCTTCTATCCTGCGAATCTGATAGGGTGATGTCGAGGACGTCTCAAAGTACACGTAATCTGAAAGCACAAAAGATAAAGAAAATTTTTCCCTCAAACTCCAAAGAATTGTGGCAGCTAGTCTAGTGCACGAATAACGAAGAGTCATTGGATTATTACCATAACATTGCCCTTATCTTTAACACCATTATTCATATCCCTGACATTACTACAGTTATATAATTCCAAAGTCAAAGTCAAACGGAAAGTCATTCACTTTCCAGAGGTGGATGGGAAACGATTGGGTAGACAAAAATTGAGCCAATCGCTAACCATACTCGACTATCATCATCAGTGAGATGACTATTTTGCCTGTGACAATTTGCAAATCCTCGCGGAATCACATCTATCTCGAATAACAACGTTGAAAAAGAACTTGAAGAGAGCGGACGATAACAGGAGGACACGGAAAAATATAATCGGTACACAGGATATCCGATTCGCATTTGTTTTTTTCCTCCGGCACGTATCGTCCAATAGAAACGGGTACCATTTGAATACATAGGAAGCTAACATGTCAGATATGTCTCAAAGGACGCGACGACGCCGATCGCCGTGCGGGAAACCTTTGGTGCTTTGCTTCTCGAGCTGAAGGGGGCGAGAGAGGGGGACAGAGGACGTGGGGACAACGATGGGTATACGCACCATTGATATAAGGAAGGGAAGAGGGCAGGGAGAAGCGAGAAGAAGCAACATGGGGACGCGCACAGTTATAGGCGCCATCGCGATGCCATTTGCAAACATTAATTTTCCCGTGGCTAATTAGAGCCAGGAAATGAGAGAATATTTTTCGGATGCATCGCGTAAAGGATAGTTTGGTATCATACCTCCCACCCGATACATGTTTGCGGTCATGTTGCTTGAGTCTTGAGGATCAATGTGCAACGCCCTTTGGATTTGGAAATTTGTTTTGAAATCTTCGTAGTATTCGGCCGGCATCGGCGCTCTCCGTCACAAATGCACTGCCGCGCAACTGGTTTTTACTGTACTTTAGCCGACACTGAGACGCACCTCCGTTCTCGTCGTCGTAGCCGCAGTCTTCGTCACTTCATCGTAACTTCTTACGCCGTCTTATGTCCATCACTGACGTTTAATAAATAACCTGATACGACTCACGGCACAAACAATTATTTACACCACAGTATATCGTCCAGTTCAACGTACTCACTATTTTCACGTGCCCGTTAGTACCGCGAGCATCTTTAGCGGCGGCCCGCTCCGCTCAACAGACGAACGCCATTTTCATTTCAGCAAGAAACAGACACCGACACCCAACTGCCCCTCGCTCTGCCGTCAACCGTCGTCACGCAACTCTCCGGGTCCGGCACCCCCCACCCCGTGGTCCCACGTCGGACGTCCTCGTCCTCGTTCACCGATCGGGCTCTGGCTTGAACTCTGACTGACTTAATTTGTGCCCGGTCAGAATTCGACGAGAAAAAATAGATATTATGTATTCCCACCGACAAATAGTAATTTTGTTCACTTCTACTCTGTACGTGGGACAGAATTATGTGAGCTTTTGTCAACAAATCGCGCGCGAAATGCCGCCCGGTGCGAAGGAAGATCGTTGCCAAGATGGCGGACTCGCCACTCACTTATATCCACCCCACGGACAACCCGTGAACTTACCCCGTCGACGGCCGACCGAGCACTCACTTCTTCGAGGCTCACTTCATTCGTTTGATTATTTCGAGTTTCGACTATTTTACGCTTTGCGCACCGATAGCTGACTGATATAGTATACAAAGCAAAAAGGCTGGGTGGATTGGCACGTGTTCACAACGACCTGAGACGGGGTGTTAGCGGATATTTGCTTTTTTAGTCGAATTATCACACAAAAATGCAACGTCCCGTCGAAGCAACGATCGATAAAGTTTCCCTGAAACCGAATAAAATACAACCGATTATTGGTAGGTCAATCAATTGATACAACTCTGCTATAACCTGACCATGATTTCAAACTAATTGTAACTTTACCAACGTTGCTTCTGTTGTATTCATACGTTTTAGTTCATTTTCAAAATGGAAAGCTGAAGGATGAGGAGGTCACTAATATGAAATGTGGTTTGTACCGCGAAGAAAAATCGAACAAACAATTGTTGGCTCTGTCAAACGGCCAGATTGTTTACAGAGGTCATAGACCTGACCCTGATGAAGCACCGACGTATACCATGCTGGCTATTCACAACAAAAGAACAGGCAAGGTCCGATTGGTCCAAGCTGAAAGATGGCAGGTTGCCGCCGTACTAGACAAGGAAGTTGAAAGTAACATCGATTTAGATGAAAATAGAATTGCTATGCTACATAAACAGTTTGGTTCGAAAAAAGTTAAAAGAAGAACCGAACAAATCGAAAGGATGAAAATCGACGTAGAAACCGTTAAAGAACAGTTGGAAAAAACAGTTTCGAGTAAGAACTGCAATTTACCAAAAAAACAGAAGAGACGTCAGCACCAATTTGCTCAATTTTTTATTTTACTTTTTGCAGGTGTGAATATAGAAAGATCGGAATTATCTCTACCGTCTTTGCAAGATGATTCAGTAACCAACATGAACATGCCCAATTGTAACAGAAGTGCTTCCAGAGTAGAGGATGTCTATGACATAAATGATATCGTTCCTTTAGAAAAATTAGAAACACTCCATGAAGGATGCAACTTTATTTTACATGAAAAAGTAGAAGGGTAATGTGGAAATCATATGCTGATTCTTACTTTAATTCCCTTTTTTTCTATATCTTGAAGGATTGAAAATGAACATATTTTTTCAGGAAATCAAAGTTCTTTGAGAAAACTCTTAGCAAATTAAAATCAAAGGTCTGTGATTTAAATGAGATCGCCATCCTGCTTTATATGGAAGCTGTAGTTACATGGCTGAGTATGCCTATCAAAGATGCGAAAAAAAAAGGATCAGACATATGCCCTTTGTCAACTGATATTAGTAATCACGTCATACAGTCGTACAGCGTACCCAGTGCCCATGGAAGGTAGATAATATTTATTTTCAATAGTATCAATAGTACCTAATATCGCTGAATTTTATTTCAGGCAACGTCCAAACACCATGAGAGACAAGGGAATGATACATTGCATAATCCTAGGCCTCATGATATCAAACTACAAATTAGATTTGAATCTATTGACTACAATTTTCAAAAACCGTGTCGGAATCAAGAAGTTGGGAGAATTGGCTAGATTTGTTGGCGCCGTATCATCAAAAGATGATAAGAACAGTGTCATACTTAAGCTACCTTTACCACCACAGTTGGTGGTCGCCAGGAAAGGGAAGAAAAAAGGATGACAAATTCTTATGAAATTATACAGAGACATATTTGTAAATATCTATTGTACTCAATTTCAAAGCAAAGAACTGCTTTAAAATAATTTTATGAAATACAGAAATGCATGCGAAATTTAGTTTCTTCTTCATCAACGGTAGACTATAGACTAGGCAACGGGCACCAAGCTCTTCTTTCACGTATGTACAACGCGCCAAGTCAATGGGGCTAGATGTATGGAGTACAGCAGTAGTGCTGTGACCACGTGTTGTATCACGGAACGAGTGAGTTGGAAGTTGCGTTATTTTTCCGAGGCATTTTCCACAAAGAGACGAAGTTGGTAGATGTTGAGTAATAAAACGATTTCGAGGTTCAATGATCGGAGTCGTGTCCAAAGTTGGTTTATCATTATGTCGGAGATACGTAACCTCAACTACAACCTCGATTTTGACAGATAGTAACCTGAACGCGACGATCATCGAGTCGAATGACGCTACGAATTTGAATCCAACAGAAAACATCGGTATCGAAAATATCGATGGTGGGTCCACGGACGTTAAAAACAAAATTCTCAAACACATTGAGAGTGGAAAATTGTCAGAATACATAAATGCTGTACCAAAACGATTACTGAGCAGGAAGACAAAGACAAAGGAGTTGTATTTGATGCACGACGATGCAGCTAAAAAGATCTTTGACCTGATCAAAGATTCCTTACTAAGTGACCCTCACAATGTCATCGAAGCAAACGCAGGGATTGGTCTGATAACTGAAAAACTTTTAGACGCGGGCCTTCCACATATCACAGTACTAGAGCCTCAGGATTGCTTCATCAAAGTTCTCGAAGATTTAAGAGATAAATATCCGTCTAGAGTGTCAATTCTTCAAGCTGATTTATTGAATATATGGAGATTCATGTATCAAGATAAACATGATGAAGGGAATAGGCTCGCTCGATTTCTTTCAGGTTTTAACACAGCCAAGTGGGGGGCTGAGTTGGGAATACAAATTATCGGAATCCTACCAGATTTGAATGTTCTTAGGAGATTGATACTGGATGTTGTCAGACAATCTGGCATTGTATCTTATGGAAGACCTCGTTTCTATGTTTGTGTCCCACCATCAACTTTGCGGGTTTGTAACAAATGAGTTGGAATTAAGGCCAAGTTCCAATGTCTCTTACGTTCAAAAACTGCCTTCTGGTTTTAGAAATTAACATCCCACAAAGGCTTCGGCTTTCACAATTATCGGGGAGTATCTGTCCTGTTTCAAGTGTTATTTGACTTTGAAATACTAGGCGAAATTCCAAGAAAGTCACTTCTGCCGTGGCTTCCAGAATTTAGCAGAAATACAGTTGCAAAACTATCGCCAAACCAGAGGTTGGATCTAGACAATTGGAACATTGTCCGAATCGAAGGAAAAAAAAACCTCTTTGATGAAGTTATTGATGAAAAACATCTAAAACCTTTGTGGTATTTTTTGAATCAACATATGGTGGCAAGAAGGGCACGAGTTATAGCACATATGGAGTGAGTAATTGCATTATTTATCATGTTGTACATTAACATTGACCTCCATCAGCAATGCTTGTTTTGCGTTCTGCATAGGACCTGGGAACCAGGTTGTGGGCCTAATCTGATCATGAAAGACTATGACATTTTTACTCAATTCGGAGATTTGAAACCTCACCAAATACTGGAGCTCTTCAAGGAGTTTACCACTTGGGAGGGATATTCATCGTTTTTACAATCATTGGACAACAGTCCAGAAAAGATGGATATCCTCGTATCCTGAATTTACATCCAACACCTACGTACACACGAAGCCATGTGGAAGTCGGTGATTTGGAAAAATTTGCTTACGGATAGAGCTTATCCAAATCAGAAACTTCTACTAAGCCGAGTATACATATGCATCGTGAAAGTTAATCTAGTTCCTTTGAAGCAGAAAATGAAAATGTCAATAAATCTATCCATCTGTTTTACACTCGAACTCCTTTTACACAATTTTCCCTTTTTTTTGTGAGTATTGTTGGAGGCAGGTTGCGTTTTGCAAAGTGTCAGTCTGAAATATCCCGGATATTTGCTTTGTTTTGTGTAACAGATTAATTAATAATCTTGCCAAAGGTATGACCTTTTCGGATACAATGTTAGTTGGTAAGCAAGTATCGACGACTGATGATCTATTCATTCAAATATTAGAGCTACACGCATTCATATTCCTAGATATGTGAATTGGTATAGACATTTGAATGCTTTGCACAAAGATTCAATGCTCTAATCTATCGGCATATGTCATAGATAAATTACCTTAGTTAGCATGTTTATTGACTGAAATTGCAGTGAAGAGTGGGTTCACAGAATGTGCGTCATAAAAGTACCAAGAACCATGAACAATTATATCTGAAACTGATACCGGTCAAATTTCATACACTTACAGGTGTATGTATACGGCTATAAAGTATATTTACTTCATGCATGTTTTTGTGCTTAATGAGCACACCTATCTAACTTGAATTATGGCACACAGCGTACTAATTATAGTAACATATTATTCTGATGTGTTCCCACTGCCTGATAATGACCAGCCGTTATTTTTGTGGTCTCTTTTTTCTCAGTACTAGTTAGCCTTGAGGCTTAGGAGCCTCTGTGGTATAACGGTTTTATTAAATGATTTTGCAGAAGATAGTCAGTGCAATTGCTGTGGCGGTATAAACCAGCCAGGCAGTCAGCCAGTTAGTCCATTCCCAATACCGTTCTTGGACAATAAATACCACAAACTAGTGAAGTAGTCATTTAGTTCAAAGATCAGCATAAATTATCACCTACTGTTGGTTTTATTTATATCATTTATTCGTATTCCGTGCTCTCATCCTATTATTTGTTCAACTAGAAGGTCTAGTTTTCTAACGCATTATAGCTTGAAAAAATGATGTGGCTACTATTTGGAACTCTTGCTGTGATGATATATTCCTTGGGAATATCGGGGCAGGATATTCAGTTTCCAACGGAAGATGAAGATGACAGACTCAGCGGGAATAACCCAAAAGTAAGTCCTGACATTGATCTGATCATTATCATTATTAATGATTCAACACAAAGTTTCTATGAATCCTGACGTGGAAAAATCAAATTTGTAAATGTTTATAATTGAAAATAATGTATAAATTAAACCGGGGATTGAACATTGTTTAGCCTTGGCTTCTTTTGCTAGGCATAATCTATGAGACTTGTTTCCAAATAACAGATCCTCATGAATTAGATACAGTTCATCTAAAATTGTTAAACTAATTTTCCCCAGATAAGCGAACGTATTCCGTTATATGTGCCTGATCGATGTCCAATAAACATGCTGCTTTACCCTGGGGATGGAAATACCAGTGCTTGGGAATGTGACTGCAAGCGAGGATATCTCTATTTTCCACTGAACGATTCGTGTTTTCCTGCTTATAGACAAGGACCTTGTGAACCTCAAAATTACGCAGTTCTATCTCTAGGAGAGGCAATTCCAAAGTGTCAAACGAATCCATGTTTAAAAGACGGATTGGTGTTTTTCAAAAACATGTGCTACGAATTGAGAAAAGTTGGGGGACCTTGCGCTCACGGTCAATATATAGATGTTAATGAAACCACTTTTCAACTAGAATGTGTATCGGCTAGCATAGACCCATTTATGATAATCGATGTACCAGCTAATCGCTGTCCTAATGGTAGCCGCCGAAATACGTTGGGACAATGCAGAAAAATGATTTGAGTTATTCGTAAATTCATAGTTACATATGACATTTATTTCATTATGAGATACGTTTTCTTACTGCTATCAATCAAAGATTGATGACATTCATATGTGATGCAAATAGCCTGAAGGGTTTTTCATTTCTTTCCTGCCCGACTTGTTTGATTTTTTACTGTATCTCTTCCAGTCTACCTCTTTCATAGAGATTGTAAACCATGTGATATCGTTGGCAATGTTTTACTTCGAACATAGCCCTTCATAAAAATAATGACTCATTTGTCCAATATTTGATTTTCATACGAATCACTGCATGTTTTTCTTTGCAATTTCTCAAGGACTACTATATACAGCTTTGTTTATAGCTAAGATATTTTTGGTCTGATAATTGTTGATCTCAAGAAGAAGTAAAATTGTATTCACCTTACGTATCACAAGGATATTGTGACAGATATTTTTTTCATTGACCTTGAAAATATCCAACATTTACGTATGAATTTGGGTGAGTTCTGTTGCCGTAACTGGCAAAGGTTGAAAGATCATACTATGTTGTGGAAAATATAACGAACATTACACAGATTACACGTGATACTTCTGAGCTGACCTTTGCCATGTGTAGCGTTATCTTGACAGTCTCATATTTCTCAATACTTCACTATATTCGTGGAAATCGAATTTTATGTGGGTCACCGAAAGACGAGTTATTCTGAAATTTTTCACGATGCTTTCATCAACATTGCACTTTTACAGAGTAATTATATTTATCGAATGATTGAATGGAAATATAATATAGAGGTAGCGGTGAACAGTAAAATTCATATTGCTCGTTGTCAGCTCCCCTAATCTAGTCTCAAGACTGTACCCATATTTTTTCTGATATGTTGGTTCCAAATTGATTATTGTCAGTATAATCGAACATAACTAATATGTACCAACAATTGATTATTATGTCTCCACGTAGTAATGTACAAACCAATATTTTCTTCAGCATCTAACTATGTAATGGCTGAGAGGAGCTACTGCTGGCTTGTATCAACCTCTGCCTTTCCCTGTACATGGAAACTTTCATATTTTCCAACTGATGATACCTCAGAAGCTTGAGAACTGCAAAGACAGACAGCCCGACCCAAACAGATAAGCTGCTCCAGGCTCCGAACTGAGCAGCTCCCAGTTCTATGTGGTACCCTGAGGTATCTATTCCATCTTTTTTATCGATATCATTGCCCGCTGCAAGTTCGCAGGATTGAAATCTCTTGGTCATACAGTCGCACCAAGTCATGAACCCTAGGGTAATAATAATAGCTGCAATGAGAGTCAATGCAGTGAGGAACACTGAGGAAACTACATCCACAAAAGCAGACAGAAAGGAGCTATCTTCTCCACGATACATCAGCATGGAGAGGCGATATATCTGCACGGCACAAGTTAGGAATAAGAGCAAACCGACAAATATCGTGTAATTGCAGTAAGCTTGTGATGCCCAATCAACCATGAACTGTCCATCATCTTCCTGCCACACTCCTGTAGAAAATAAAAGGCAGTGTCCGCTGCAAACAGAGATGAATTTCATGACAGATCGAACCAATAATTCCTCAATCATTGTTGCCCATTTGACAAAATTGTTGGTGATGCAATTCTAAGTCTTGGATGGTGACTCAAGCAATAATGATTCAGTATTAAGAGTATGACGATAAAGTAATATTACCGAAATTCATTCTGGTGCAAGCTCATGGGTACAATTACGCACAAAGACAAAATCAGTGCAAAGACATATCCGGATATCTGACTGAGCAGCAAAACATTTGTCAAGGCCATTGTGCGTTTGGTATTCAGAGCTTTGGATGGTTCACCAGGTGTAAGGTTAGCTTCAGTAGAAATCCGACCTTTTCAGCCTGTGATGGAACTATCCTGAAGATCTTGAGTGCTGACCTCGATAGATTTGTTTTAACAGACTGATTATTTTCCACGGTCACGTATATTTACTTTCGCCTTGCTGTCAGTGTCAGTCCAAATTAACGATGAAAAATTGGACGGCATTCCAGAAAAACCGTACTCTGTACGGTGCGAGAAGTGCGACTCGTTTTTGAAATATCGTTCTCCCCTTCAACGCTTATGAATCAACATGCATCACGTCATGAGCGTGATTCTGAATTAATAATACTATTGTACGATGTCAAATAATGCTATGTCATTTCCAATCACATTTATGAAACCAATAAAATGATCTCGTCAGTGTGTGGATTTTAGAAACTATTCCAATTCATGAATCGGAGCGCACACGATTCTATCACTACAAAGAAATTGGATTTGTTCTTAAGCACTTTGATATCTACAAATCGGTAAGTATTCAAATTAAAACGGATCAATGGTCGTTTTTGTAGTTCAAAACTCTCATTTGTGTATGGTGATGTCTGCTTTTGATGTATACTATCACTGTATCTTATGCCGTCAGAGCAGACGAGCAAATGCGATTGCGTGCATGTAGAAACAATGTCATTGCGTTTGCGAATGTGCGCGTGCAGGTGTCTGGTGCAACGTATAAACTTAAGACGTCAATCGTCATATTATGATCAGTGTTGTTTTTTCACCACGGGCGCAAGTCACAGAAGAAATAATAGACCCATATTCAAATAATTTAGTTTTTAGTATTTTTGGAAACAACGACTAGAGAAGAAACCGATACGCATGATTAGAGAAGTCTCGAAAGCTCCTCGTGAGAGCCTTGCTCCCATGCCTGTCCTAGAGTAACACATTTACTAAAAAGACAAAATGTCTTGGTTGGGATGTCTACCCTGGTCAGAGGGAATAAAGAAAAGGGCTTGCAGATACCTCCTACAAAGATATCTGGGCCAATTCCTTGAGGAAAAACTGACGCTCGATCAACTGACTGTAGATCTTTACAATGGCACAGGTCGAGTTACAGATGTCAGACTTGATGTCCAGGTATAATGAGTCTTTCTTTGTTGTCGCTGTTAATTTTTGTCTGGGAGTGAGTTTTTGTTTCCAGTCAAACAAAATGCACGTGATATTTTCTGATTCTCAGGCCCTGAATGAAATGGGCGAGCAACAACACTTGCCTGTAGAGTTCATTGATGGGTTTGTAGAAGAGATGTCTGTCAGTATACCCTGGTCCGCACTGTTAAGCGATGCTAGTTATGTCGAAGTCACAGGACTTCGTCTCACGGTCCAGCCGCGGCAAAGAATCGACACCGGTGCTTCCATGTTTGAATCGATGTGGAGTTCGATGACATCGAGCATGCAGCTTGCCCAAGAATGTTTACAGCATGATGCTACGGGCACAGAAACTGCTCAGCCACTCGAAGGACTGGAATTGTTCGCTCAGGCAATAGACTCAAGTAATAAAATTGCTGAGTTTTTCGTTTTCCCAGATAACTACAGCATTTCAACCACAATAGGACTTATTCTCCTCTATTATTTCATTTGCAGTCTTATGCAGGGTTAAGGTTAGATTTATAGATACTGTGATACGCCTGGAACATGTGCCTGTGGATTCAACAACTGGCGTTGCAATACAAATGAGTATAAAGAATTTGGAGTATTCGGATGAAGCAGGTTCTGACCCCGGAAGCTCTACTTTGGATCCAAATCTTACAAATAAAGGCTATGTGGTATCAGCATTTGCAACCAAGAAATTTTACCTCGAGGGAGTCACCTTCCACACAGATGAGTTTCCTTCCCGTGCTCGAACATTCTCTAGGAGTGTAATGACCGCTAGTAGGGGTTCCACTCCGGATTCAAAGGTAACTTTCAAATGACCTAATCTGATATATTTCATTTTTATTTGATAACATGCTATGAGTTAGTAGTAAATCAACTACATTGATTTTTCTTCAGAATTCGGATAGTCAATTTTCTTCCGCACAAATATCTCCCACACAAAACATGCAAACTCCACCCGAAAGGAATATGATAAACAACTTGAGCGAGTCAGATCCAATAATGTTTGGAAAATTAGCTGGGCGACAGGAGGTGCGGCTTAAAATCAAACAAGGGGATGGAGTTCTAGGCCCAAAGGTAATTTTTTGCAGAATTTCCGTCTCGACAGAAACCTGTAACTTTCGACTTTTTAGGTGGAAATCGAGGTGACCCTGGGATCATTCACATCATTCATCAGCCCCCGACAACTGCATGTTTTAATAGAGCTAGCTCATGGGCTTGCTTCTCCGGATTTGGAAGATACAAGCAACGTAGCTCCAAGATCCTGTATGGAGAAGCCAATGGGGGGCAGTGACTTTAATCGTATAGAACGTGAGCTTTTGCAGCAGATTCACCCGGTGCAAGGACTCCGCTCAACAGTAAGGAACCGTAAGACTAGATTATTGAGTGCAAGAAAAACAAAATTCAGCGTTTTCTTTACTCAAGGATTTACGTCACACACAAGGATGGTCAACAGCATCTCTGGATGAGTCGGACAATGAAGATGAATTTCTACCGATGCGATTACCTGGCATAATGTCCACTAGTGATTCTATAACAAGCAACAACACCAGTATGGAAGGAAGTATCTCAGCAAGCAGTATAAGTTCCAAGAGTTCCGCGTCTAACGTACACAAACCCCAGAAACATAGACAGAGCATAGACGTGGATCCGACTGCAGAAATATTTCAATTCCATACAAGACTTTCGTCAATTGCCATCATTCTATTGCACGAGGATATACTCACATCTTCTATCGAGGGATCGGGATTAACAAAAGCAAGCGTTAGCCAAATGAAAAGTGCAGCAGACGAATTTTTCGCCAAACTAGGTATATTTGCAGTAACTGGATATGGAAATAAAGATTTTGAAAAGGCCTCGAAATTATTTGTGGAGGCTTGTCAACTCAGCCATATCAGGTAGTCCTTTGAAGACAATCCCTGATATTTATCAAACATCAGTCTCAGTTCACCTACTTGACCACGTTTCTCTTAATTATGTTTCAGACTGTTAGCTGCACCGCTGGTTCTCGAGGGTAATGAAAAAACCACCGCGCAAGCTTCAACGATATCTGGTAACCTTAGTCTAGCCAGTCTTGAAATACTGGAATGTCTGATCGATTCCAATGGTCCGAATTCAAAGAAAATTCAGAGTGTAGAGTACATAGAATTGTTAGGATTTCCAAAAGACACTCTGCCGAATAACTACAGCTTTGCGAATAAGACTGATTTCCGAGCACGATTTAAATACAGTGAGAAGGCTGTCAGACATGCTCAGCTAACAAAGTTCGCACACCCACGCACAGATATCGAGTAAGCCAATTAATTCTCGTCAAATTATTATGATTGACAAAACGCCAATTGGTCACCACCTAAAATATCTAAAATCTTTAGCATTCAATTGGAAGAATGTAGAAGTGAAATGGATATTACTATAGTGGACAGGATATCAGCTATCTTGAATCCGCATCCTATATGCAACTGCAACCCTGTTACAACCTCAAGAGATGCTGTTGTAAGTCTTTATGGGTATACCAGCTTTTCTATACATTCTGATTGAACCGTGGGATCATTAATTCGATTTTTCTAGAACCAACAAACGTTATTTCATCAAGCCGTGGAAAGTTCATTGCTACCAGATTCAAAAACTGATGTGAAAATCTCTTCACCAAATTGTACGATAAAATTGAGGTAAGATTTTCTCCGAACATAATGAGGTAGAAAATCAATTGTGAATTTATTTGATCATTCCTATTCCAGATTTCCCATACCAGACTTACGACCCTTGCACGACATGAGTAGAACGCCCTGGTGGAAGAGGTCGGTACGACAAGACTACGTAACCCTGAGACTGAGCGATGCGCAAATTCATTCTTCTATGGAGAGTCGGAACCATTGTCAAGCTCGGCATGAAATTCAATGCCGTCAGGTATTACTGTCTTATACAGAAGCGGATTCTGACACTCCTGTTGAAATCGGCAAAGCCTCTACAGATGAAAAAGCCAACAGTTCGTTGTCTCAAGGTGGAGAAGGCTTTGGTTGGCCCAGAATGGTTATTAGTGTGTATCCAAAGCATTTGGGAGGGCCTTTGGAGGATAGCTCAGAAGGGGAGCAGGAGCCTTGCTTGGCCGAAACTTTGGAAAACACAATGAAACATCAGCCTTCACCCTTCAGTTCGAAACGGGTTGTTCACGAGTCAGATACGCCTCATTCCAAACCTCAGACACAGAATGACAGAAACAACTATCCCGATCACAGGTCAGTTTTGTGGTATAATAGCATGAAATAAAAGATAAAACTAAATTTATACATCGAAACGTTTGACCCACAGAGAGGGTGAGGAGCTAGTGATACCTGGAAGTCGACAGGAGATGCTAGATTTTATAGAGGAAGGAATACGTGGATCTAGGATACAGCTGGAAATTGGTTTGCCCAGTGTTTCGATCCAGATACCTTCCAAGCATTTATACGAATTGCTTTACAATCGGTTTAACTCGGACCTATTTCTTTGGGAGCCGTCCGCGCCAAAGCCCAAGACTATGACTCACATCGAATCCCATATCGGATTGGACTTGGCTTCAACTTTGTTACAGGAATCGATATATCCCAGGTACTATTTCCGTGCTTGATTACTTTTTAAAAGAAGATACGTAAATTACCGAATCGAAAATTTCCAGATTCAGCATGTGTAAAAGTGGAATCCAGTATGATTCGGATTCTGATTCTGACGAAGAGGGTATATATCGATCCGTGGCGGACAGGAGTTTTAAACAGCGTGAGACAAAGATCTCCGAAACAGGACAAAGCACGGTAGCTTTGACTCTGAATATAAATCAAGGACTACTGAGCATGTACACACCTGTGAGAGATTCCTCCCATAACGTTATCCCAGGGCAGCAGGGGGAGTTGATCCTACGGCTGGAAGATGCTCTGATATTCTCAGTCAGTGCCTACAAAGGAAATAATGATTTAGGATATGTCTGCGCGATGCTCAGGAACGTTTCGCTAAATCATTGCGGTTTGATAACTGCGCCTTCGCAGGCGCCCCCGCTTCGCGGTATGAACAGTACGACACCGAGATACTGCCAGCAAACTATATACCGCAGCGAAAAGGGGGCTAACGTAACAAATAATTCCATTGAAAAAGACATGCTCAGCGTCGCCGTGCGGATACAGTCCGCGCATCAGACCCATAGGATAAAGGTAACAATTAAATCCCTTCTGAGATTTGATCGGGTGATCTTTTACAATTTATATCATAGACTTTCAGAGTGGCGGTGGGGATACGGAATGCAACGCTGAGACATAGAATGAGTTCTTCGCAAGCATCTTGGTTCACGCAGCTAACTGATTGTCTGGATGTAGTGGATCATCCGCTAGCTGGATATTCACCACCCGGAGTACTGACCGAACTACACTTACATCTCTGGGATTGCTCGGTAGATTACAGGTAAAAGCAAATAATGTTCTCGTCATTTGTTAATTATAGAAATAATTTGAAAACATTTCATATTTTACAGGCCGATCAATCTAGAACTACGCTCCATGGTTACTCTAGGAAATTTCAGCGTGTCGAGTAACATCGCCGCACAGACGAATACCTCCACACTGCGCTTCATTGCCGAGGATGTGGCCCTATTCATATCGGAGAAAATCGGTAGCGACGTGGATTTGAGAAAAGACTACGTGTGCGTTATGGATCTCGGGCTCTTCGAATTGTCGCTGAGGTTGAACGAAAAAATGTGCGGGGGAGCACCGCGAATCGACTTAAGGGCTAGCAATAACGTTTTGCACGTTCGCACTTGCTCCGACTCAGGCCGAGCCCTGATGCAGCTACTGACTTACTTCGCAAGCGACGGAGATCTCGTGTCGTGCAGCAAAAGTACCGATAGCGTCGTGATTCCGTCCTCGGTTGACGAGGAAAGCTTATTGGGAGACGAAAATATCAACGTGTTGAGCAAGAGTCAAGAAGAACGTGTCAACAGTTTGATGGTCGACGCCATGGAGGATACGGTCAAAGGTGAGTACATACCACCTGTATTTGGGAGAGGAAAATTACGGAGGTGTCGCGAGACTCCAATCGGATGGATGGATTTTTTGCAGGAACTATGACAAGCAATGACGGAAAATCTCCAAACGACAGCACTCAAGCCCAGGTATTTTTTTTCCCCGACGAATCACATCCGGTTAATCAGAGTCCGGCGGGTGTGGGAATTGAAAAAAATCCTGGGGTGCGAAACACAGAGGCGGATAGTGGAAATCCCGATTATCCAGATGACGACTTTTGCATTCTAGGAGAAGAGGCAGGGGCCGGTATAATGCCTAGACACGGGGTGCCGGAAATTCGTTGGCTTTCAGAGGATCCGATTCGCGTTGTCGACAATCATTTCTCCGTACCACTCGGAAAAACGGATCTCTTAAAAGCTCCGAAAAATTTTCCCGCCGCCATACTGCGGTACACCCTATGCGAGATGACGCTCGTTTGGCACATGTACGGAGGTAAAGACTTTGGCGGTTCAAGTTTGTCGTCGAAAAAAAACGTCAGAATAGACGAGGGCTCGCATAGGATCGGGAGTTCGGTCCAAGGGAGGTCAGATGCGCTTTTGACTACCTACACGTTACCCTTGCACCATAATGAAACGTATTTTTACCTCATCTCTTTTCTAACGCAGGAGTCGTTCCGCGGTCGGGGGCGTCGGAGGTGTCGGATTCAGCAAAGCTACGCCGAACGAAGTACGTTTCGGAAGTGTGCCAAACTCTCCCCGTGTGAAGACGCGGGAATTGTCGTCCGACTGGCAGTCCATCGGAGGTCCCGGAAGACAGCGCGACATTCTGATGGAGCTTCAATTGAACAAAGTCAGATTTCAGCACGAAGTTTATCCCGACAACACATCCGAGGCGTCGAGACAAGTATTGCTGGTCAACGAAATCGAGATAAGAGACAGACTGGAATCTTCCCACATCAACAAGTTCCTCTACCAGTACAGCAGCGAGGCCCGACCGCGTCAGTCCCACGCGAACATGTTCGCGATGAAAGCCGTCCACGTGCGACCCGACCCGAAGTTGGTGGCCCAAGAGTGCTGCTTGAAATTGAGCCTGCTGCCGTTGAGACTGAACGTCGATCAGGACAGCCTCTTGTTCCTGATCGACTTCTTCACCGAGCTAAGCGGCAGCTCGAAGGAACCGTTGCAGGGTGGTACTGGGATCAGTGCTCCGAGCAGCACCCAGTCTTCCCCAGGATCGAAGCACAGCACACCCACGCATCACCCTCCGGTAATGAGCGTAAACGAGTCATCCCTCTCGTCCTCCTCGTCGACCAACGACCCCCCATCGGCGAGTGGGACGGGCTGCCAGGTAGGCGGCAGCTACGATCAAAATTTGCTGATACTCCTCGAAGACGAGTTGAAGATACAAGAGAGCAAATCGGAGGTGAAAACCGGCGGTGACGCGCACGAGGACACGCAGCCGATCTACTTCAGGTTGATACTCCGTAGTTATTTCGCTCTCCGCCTAATTTCATTTTTTACTATTTTCACGAATCGATACACGTTATTCCAGAAGCGTTATCTTCGCCCCGGAAGTACTCGTGAGGCTCGATTACCAAGGGAAACGAGTCGACCTGACGCACGGCCCGCTAGCCGGCCTACTGATGGGCCTTGCCCAATTGAACTGTTCCGAATTAAGGCTGAAAAGATTGTCACATCGCCACGGTCTGTTGGGATTCGACAAATTGGTCGCTTTCATGCTCACCGAGTGGCTGCAGGACATAAAAAAAAATCAGCTACCCAGTTTGCTGGGCGGAGTGGGGCCTATGCACTCGCTGGTACAACTATGTGAGTATCCCGTGGAAGGAGAGAAGAATCACCCTCGAAAGCACCGATCGATCGTCGATTTCTAATTTCAGTTCAGGGTATACGTGATCTGTTTTGGCTGCCGATCGAACAGTACCAGAAGGATGGCAGAATCGTCCGAGGACTGCAGCGAGGTGCCAATAGTTTCACAACTTCTACCGCAATGGCGGCTTTGGAACTCGCCTCGCGACTGGTCAACGCCATACAGAGCACCGCCGAGACGGCCTACGACATGGTCAGTCCCGGGCCAGGAGTAAGGCAAAAAAGTAAAGGGCAAAAAGGGCGAAGAAGACGATTCAACCAGCCGCTCGACATAAGGGAGGGAATGGCCAACGCCTACACGCTGGTGAAGGAGGTGGGTGAACCGGCGAACGAAATGAAATTCGTCACCTATACCGATCCGTCGATCGATTAACCACGTGATTATTTTTCCGCAGGGTTTGGGAGAGACGGCGAATCAATTGGTGCGGGTAGCCAGCGAGGAGCACGAGCAGAAGGGAGTCTCCGGAGCGGTGGGCGGAGTTCTGAGGCAAATACCACCGACGGTAGTGAAACCGATAATTCTCGCTACGGAGGCTACCAGCAACGTTTTGGGTGGTATGCGCTCCCAGTTGGTACCGGACGCGAGGAGGGAAGCAGCTCAAAAGTGGCGACAAGATCCACGCGACGTGAACTAAAGTAAAATGAAAGCACCTTCGAAGAACTCGGAGGAGTTATGTATAGCTATCGGTACGAGGGTCGCGCTGTCGAAATCTGTCGAATTACATTTTACGTCATTTTTCACAGAGCGATTCTCACGCGGAGCGGCGAAGAAAAACGGGGAAAAATAAAAGAAAAATATCGTACGGTGATATATTGTATAAGTATAGTATAGGCAGATTCGATCGAGCCGGGGTCGCCTTCGGGCGATTCAATTTTTTGCGACTTCATTTACGATTCGTTTTCGCATATCGTATGTTATACTATACACGAACTAATTACGAATAATGAATTATATAAATTAGATATGAATAAATAAAAAGTATATATATATGAACGAACACGGAATGGAACGATTATTGCTATAACACGTGACCAGAAGGCGAACGCAACGAGTATTCGCTGCTAGAGATGCCGCGCGTATGTTTTTTACCAATGAATTATGTATGCAAAAAATGTATCGGATTTTTTTTCCTCAATAATAACGATTTTAACAAAAAAAAAAAAAACCACCAATCACGTCCAAAAGTTACCCCGCGACGTGGCGACGGATCGTCGCGAGTCGTTCCACCCACCCCTTCGCGACTTCGATGTCGACGTTCTCTGACGAAGTCGTCATGACTACCTCGCCTGTTTACCGAAAATACAAACGTCACACCGATCGTGACGGCGATCGGGACGCCCGCGACCCGCCGTGATCTACTCGGATACATTTCTCCTCCGAAACATGTACGATTATCGGAGTCAGGTGACCTTCGACGACGACGCGACGAAACGAGAAATTTCGCGTACGAACGCCTCGGCCGATCGTAGGCCTACCTCCATTTCGCCAGGAGCTCTGGCGATCGATGACGTGGACGGTGACGAGTACGACGATCGCGAAGAGAAGAGCGAGGAGGAGGAGGCGGAGGAGGAGGACGAGGAGTCGGTGGGACCGATCGAAATAACCGGGGCGATATTGGGGCAAATAGAGCGGGAACTGTGCGTGGTTCGTCTCGCGTGGCCAGACATTACACGGGAGGATCGGCGGGGCAAGAATTTGCCCGCTAGCTACCGGAGCACCAGCGACAAGGAGAAGCTGCTCCTCTGGTACGCGGAAAATTTTCGCAGACAATACCGCGCTTTATACCCGGACAGAAAACCGCCGCTGCTGGCGCGGGACAACGAATGCGGGACACAGGTAAATTCGATTCAACACTCCCCATTTGATCTACACGTAAGGTATTTCGATTTATTTTTTCTTTAATTCTGTATCGTTTCGACGTCGAGTCATACAAAGGCGTTTTATTTATTTTATTTTATTTTATTTTATTTTATCTTTTTTTTTTTTTTCATATAAAATTAAAAGGAAACATAAATAGAAATATTATCGTTTAATATTAAACTTTGTTAATCGTAAGGTATACGCAAGGTAACAAGGAATGTCATCTCAAACAGCGCCGAGCCTTTTTTAATGCTCGCTAAATATTATATCCTATCCTAATTAATGGAAATATAATTGTGCACATCGGATTCATATAGTCAGCCCTTACTTCGGATACACACTCAATTTTTCTCTCATTCAATCGTTATTCATTTTCAAACTACGATCTAAATAATAAAAATAAACTTCGCTATACATTCATTATTCTTTTATACCTATTTCTTAGAGTCGTCATATGATTTTTATAATACAGATGGTTCGCGCTCAAAGGATCTTCAAGCAAACTTCTTTCTCTTTCTTTCTTTCTATTTTTATTTTCATCTTCTTCTTCTTCTTTTTTTTTTCGTGTCTCTTTTTCTTTATTTTTATTTTTCTTTATTTATTTATTTTTTTTCTTTTAAGTTGCTGCAGTCTTATGTACAGGCTGCGCCGCGGCAGCTTTTTGGCTTTAACGAAAACGTATAGTATAATTAATACGATCTTATTTGCAATAAACGAACGGAAATTATTCCCCAACGACGACGCACCGTTTCCGAACGAATAACCAGTTGGTTTATCTCTCTTCGCGACATTGTACTTCGAGCGAACGATGCGCGTGCGGGGACGGTGTACGGATCGCTGTTCGTTTCGAGTTTATCGTGTTTTTCATTATTTATGTTTTCAATTCTCGCAGAAATTCGTCTCTACGACGATCAGACGAAGTACGCTGCCTTATCCCGAACTCTACAACTGGCAAGGATGCCTGAAATTCGTCAGCGATTACCTGACCTACGAAACCCCGAGAGATCCGATCCTGATGGTGAGTTACGAATTCTCGAGTCGCGCGTCGAGTTGAGAGAAAAAAAAAAAAGATTGGTCGGTGGTATTAAAAAAAAAAAGGGAACTGAAATCGAGCGATACTTTCGATCTTGGAAACGACCTCGGCACGGTAGAAACGGGGTAACGCGTCCTCTAATTTACAAAAGAATACAATCGATAGCAGATTTGCACACGTACACGTGAGTGGCGCACAGACGAGCGGTTATCGTCCACCGTGTCGCGGCTATACACCTATAAATTCTAGGATAACGATTACAGAGACGGACAGACAGACACGCACATGCCTAAGCACACACACACACACACACGCACGCACGCGTACACACGCGTATGCGCGCGTGCACGTACACGTATCCTAACATGATAAGAGAAATGAATTTCTACAACCGGATGTTTCTCGCGTCGATTAAAAGCTAATTAGATTTTCGGAAAAAAACTCGCATCCTCATTTGTACCCTACGACACGCTCCCGCCTGATCGCGTGCCGAAATATGCGCTTGTATATGTATGTCTATACTATTTATTTTCTGCTACGTTTCAAACTCGGCGTCGGTCGCCTGCACGTCTTCAAATTGTCCAATAGGTATCTGAACTGCATTATTTGCATCCGCGATACCGAGGGTTCCGAACATTTCTCGAGCCATTTGAGAAACTTCTCGCCGTGGGCGACGGCCTCCTCGGTGCTCAGCTGCTGCTGCTGCGTGTCACCCTGATGCTGTTCACCGCCGTTCGCCGTCTGCTGTTCGAAATTCGAACTCCTCATCACGTTCTCGTTGTTGTTGTTTATGTTGTTGTTATTGCCGAGGACGTTGTCGAGCAGAGCCCTGGCCTTGGTGGGCGACTTTTTCGCCGGTGTCGGGGGCGTAGGTGCGGCCGGCGCGAAGCCGTACTGCTTGTACCATTTCCAGAACCAGGAACCACCCAGGTCCTGGTTGTTGCCGGGGTTGAAGATCGCCGACTGTTGTCCGAGCAGCTGCTGCTGCTGCGTGAGCCAAAGCCACAGCGCCTCGTCGACTTTGTTGTTCACCGCGGAACCGGCGCTCCCCGTCGCCCCCCCCGCGTTCTCGTTTTCCTTCTTCGCCTTGGCCTGGCCGTCGCCGGTTTTCCTCGGTGACGAGGGCGCCGGTGCGAAGGGTGCCTCCGCCGCCGGCGTGAATCCGTTCCTCGCCTCGCTCTTGTCGGCGGCCTCCGGTTGCGTGGGCGCCGCGGCCGAGGTGCTCTGCGACTGTCTCTTGGTGGCGGCCGCCGCGCTCCTCGTGTACTGGAGTCCGTTCTCCACTAGTCCGACTACCGCACCGCTGCCCTGCGAACCGCCGACCCCCCCGCCGGCCGGTACTTGCAGCAAATTCTTCGAGAGCAATCCGAGCTGCTGCAGCAGCAGGGAGCCCCCGCCCTCGGGTCGGAGGGCCGCCACGCTCGCCATAATCGCCGCGTAATCTATCTTCGACTGTCCGCCGTCGAGCGGCGGAGCCGCCGCGCGGTGCTCGTTTTTCAGCCGATCGCCGCCCTGCGGTACTCCCTCCTCCTCGGTCTTCTGCCTCTTCGTCCGCACGGTGCACCCCTCGTCCTCGCTGTTGCCCCCGGCCAGGGACGAGGAGTTGCAGTTGTTGGCCGCGTTCGCGGAACCCGAGGCCGGCGAGTGCGCCTCGCTGTCCGGTGTGCAGGAATTACGCGCCATCCCCCTTATCTTGTGCTCGGATTTGCACCAGCCGCGCAACGTTGACTCCGGCACCCCGATGTCTCGGGCTACGGAGGCCTTGCTCTCGCCCTCGTGTACCCTCTGGATGGCGTCCATTTTTTCGGCGGCGGAAAGCGCCCGCAGCGGACGTTTGCCCGGTCGCGCTGCCGACTCGCCCCTCATGGCGATCGGGGGTGGTTGAGGTGGGACGTGTTTTTTTGGTTTTTTTTTTCTTTCGAAAATCCTCGACGACGGTCCCTCTGGCTCCTCAAAGTCCCGCTACACTTGTGTCATCCGAGGTGCGGATCGCGACAGCGCGAAGACCTTCCCTCGATCGGTGATAATATCGCGTTGCGAGACGAACGGGGCTCCGGTCGCAACGATCGCGGATGCAGAGAAAGCGGGAGTACCGGCGAGTGTTGTCGTTGCGTTTCACGTGGCACATGCGCCGAATGCAATAAAGAACTTTTTTATGAATGAAACGACTCCTGCTCCCACCCCCCTTTCCCCCCCTCCCCCTCCCCCTCCGCACCCCGTACTCCGCCGAGTCCACCTGGTCGTAAACCACCGGCGCCGCAGTTCGACCAATCCTCGTTGCACGCGGGAAATGTCTGTTATTACGACCTGCCACGAGGTTCGAATGCTCGCGGTTCGTTGTGTTGTGTTGTGTTGTGTTTTTTTTTCTTGTCTTTATTCTTCTTCTCCTCTCCGAGTTTTGTACGGCCGGCGTCGCGACGGCCGCGTACGACCTCCGATCGTCCTCTTCGCGGCACCGCGGGGATTCTCCCGACGATTCTCCAAAAAATCGTCACCGCGTTCGACACTCGATGGAGAAAAAATCCCGTCTGTCGTTATCCTCACGATTGATTCGGCACATCCGCGTTACTTCGCCGGTACAACAATCCGCACATAGTTATTACACAGCCGTGCACGCGACGATCACCAATAAATTCGTTAAAAAAAAAAAACACCGCGGCGGTGGGGGGGGGTTCCTCGCACAATTCCACGGCGAGATAAAAGCAACGGAAAACAACGCGATGTCAACAAAGTTCGCGACTCTCGTTCCTCGTTTACCAATACAACAACCGACGATATTCGTCTGTGTAACGCGCCACGTCCTTCACGCCGGTCTCTCCGTCGCGTTGAACCGCGTTGTATTTCGGACGAGGTTTATTTCTCACTCTCCTCTGAGCTCAGTTTTTGCGCGTTCGATCGACGAAGGTTTTCACGGTCCTTTCGCGATGTACCGCGAGGAACGACTGCGGGTTGTGCGGATGCCGGACGGTCGGCGGACCCGCGTAGCCGGTAACTCCCCCCCCGCTCCCCCTCCCCCTCGCCCCCCGCCCCTCCTCCACCCGACCGCCGCTCTTCTCCCCGCCCCGCTCCCCTCGTCCCCCCGCCCCGGCTTTTTCTCTCCCTCTTTCTCTTTCAGCCGACGTCGACCCCGTCGCGAGTTCGCATCGCGGCACAGCTAAGGGCAAAGGGGCGCCAAGGGATCGTCGGGGGGGCGAAGGGGGGGCGCGCGAAGGAGGCGAGGCAGGGCAAGGCAAGGCAAGGCAAGGTAGAAGAGAGTAGAGTAGAGCAAAATATACCCTGTGATCGCGAGCGAACCGCGGCCACGGCGAAAACACGACGTGCGGCTATCGCTTTGTGCGTTCCGGCGGAGTACGTCCCGCGGATACCGTCCCCGTTTCTCCTCGAATTTTCCCCGTCCCTTCGCGGAACGCGTTTCCGCAGGGCGAGAAATTGAATCGATGGGGGGAGGAAGGGGGGAGGAAGGAGGGGGGGGGAATCGAGGGATCGGGTGCAAAAAGACGGGAACGCGAATTCGCTTCTCTCTCCTTCTCGCTCTCTCTCTCTCTCCGTCTTCGTCGCGGAGATACCTGCGGCACCCGATATACCTACGACGGCGAAGCTCGTCGCGTACGCGCGTCTCTCCTATTCCGAGTTTCTTAACGACCCACAGGGTACAGTCGGCCGTAGTTTGGGAGAGAGTAATAGGGAGGGTAGGGTATACAGCAGCGTGGCAAACGGCCTGTTTCACTCGACAGGCACGGCGCGACGACGACAGCGGTAGCGGCATCGGCATCGGCAGCGGCAGCAGCGTAGCACCAGAATCGGACCCTCGCATGGCCTGCAGCTGTCTCCCGGCGTTCCCCTTTGACCCCCGACCCGCCGCCCCGCCGTTCGCCCCTCCTTACCCCCGTCGCCCCTCGTCCCTCGCCTCGTCCCTCCTCGTCCCTCGTTTTCCACCCTCCGACCACCCCGGCGACAACCCCGGGTTGCCTCTATGTAATGTACTAGGTACCGACCAGAACCCACCCCGGTGTAAATACATAAAGGCAGACGCGGCACCGACCTGCGGGTCCGCGAGAAAACCCTCGCCGAACCCGCCTCTATACGCCGCTATACCACCACCACCACCGCCACCGTGACACGAACACCACCGTCACCGCCACCGTCACCACTACCACCACCGCTACCACTACTACCGCGAAGGTATCGCCTCTCCGTACGGCGAGAGGGAATATAGCGACGATACGCGAACCTTCGCAGCCGAGATGACGGTGATGCAACCGTTAGGCATCTAGAAAAGAAATTCCGAGTCCGCGAGCCCGAATATCGCCCGACTACTTTGTCCCTGCCCCGCGGTCGCCGTCGTCCTCCTCGTCGTCGTCGTCGCAGGTATACGTCGACTGTTATTACCAGGGACGCGCCGCTCGCTATCACCTGTACATATATACCTGCGCGCTTGTAAATCGGACGGTGTACCGACCTGATTGGAATAACGAATTGGCACGTTGCCGCTCCACGCTACGGTATACGATATACGGTGTATGTATACCTTATACCGTTATACGCGTACGTCCGACGCAATTACGCGAGCGCGGATTACGCGTCGAAGGGATAAGCGTGCGGCCGCGGTCGAGTCGCGCGAACGAAGGGTGTCGGCGAGTCAAGGACGAACTGGATGTGGGCAAAAATCGGCCACTCGGTTACATCGCGTAAACGCCGCTTCGCGTCAATTGTATTAAGTAGAATCGCGACGCGTTTTGCAAAGTTTTCGATCGGATTATCGGCGAAATGACGAAGTAGGGCCGTTAATTTCGCCATCCGCGAAGCGTTTGTCGCCTTCCGCAAATCGGCGGGGGGAGGAAAGGGGGGGAAGGGGGGGAGGGTGCAGCGAATCGTGGAAAACTTCGGTCCGCCGTTGTACCGCGAACAAACCGAAGGGGGTAAACGCGCGAGTGCCGCACCGCGTTCTAGGGGTAGGTCGGGAATCCCCGCAGCCCTCGAGTAACCGTTCCAAACAAATGTATATATACACACGTACACGGCGTATTATAAATATACGCATTGAAATGCGGCGGATCGGCGATTTTTACCTGCGCTTCGCGCGTCCGTTGCGACGCGCGGCGGTTTATACCCCATCAGGCGTACGCGGCGGGGTTCTTTTCGCGGTGCGAACCCGCGTCCAGGTACACGGACGGGGCTTCGGGGCCGGAAAAAAAAATCGTGGAAAATCGTCGTCGCACGGCGGCGTCACGGTCCGGAAAATACGGCGAAGCCTTTGGACCGGGGATATGTATATATATATATACATAAGGAGGAGGAGGGCGCGGGGCGACGCGGACCGTTATTTAGCCGGTAGCGCGGCGTCCCTCGCGACCCGACTCACCCTTGGGCCTTCATCCCTCCGCCCCTCCGTCCCTCCGTCCCTCCGTCCGTCCGTCCGTCCGTCCTCCCCCCCTTCCCCCCTACTCCCCCCTACTCGCGCCCCTCGTCCTCCGGCTCTCCCCTTTAAGTTCTCCTCCTTTGTCGCGCTGCTGCACGAACACCGCCACCTCTACAACACCGACGCCATCGCCGTCGCGAAGCCGTGGAGAGAGCGAGAGAGAGAGAGAGAAAAAGAGAGAGAGAGAGGAGGATATGGCGCATTTTGTGCTTCCACGGAAAATTTCGCCCGCCAGACTAAACCCCTGCGACGGCACGGCGTCGCCGAACGTACGACGTCCTTTTCTTTCGGAGAAACGCGCGTCACGTAGGTAAATATATTGTACGGCGTTTCGGGAAGAGGAGAGAAGAGAAGAAAGAAAAAAAAAAAACAACTTTTTCGATCGTTGGTCGCGGCAACGCGTATCGCGTTAGTTTTTCTCGCGCTTCTCGCAACGCGAGGCGAGTACAATCGACGCGGATCCACCGCACCTGCGGATACGCGACTGAAGAAATTGTCGTTATTATACAATTTCTGGTCGTCTATCTGACGTGGTGATCGGGAACGCGAATCGTATGCATATATACGTACGTATGTATGTACCCATGTGTGCATACGGGCGGGTATATAGGTAACAAGGTTACACGTACGTACGTACAGGTATATATATATATATATATATATATATATGTATGCGCAGGTATGTCGGTGCGGGTAATTTTAATCCGAGCGCGGGGCGGCGTAGCCGCGCGATCACGTAGCGTGTGGATGTATAATTAAATACGGTTAAAGTTTTCGTTTTCGCATCGCGTTCGCGCGCTCACCGATATATACATACATACAGGTATAGGTATAGGTATAATACGCGTTCGAGAGTGTTACGCTAGGCTACGTCGTCGTATATACCGCCACCGCCGCCTCTGCCTCTGCCGCCGCCACGCTATACTTATTACGGAGACGGGAAATGAGGTGGGTACGGCGGTAGACGACGGCGGAATGGCTCGAGGGGGGACGAACGGCGGCCATCCTGGATGACAGACAGGATGCGAGGGTCCGCGATTCCGCGCGCCGCTTTCGGTCCTCGGCATTACGCGCTTCGCTGGGCTCTGTGCATGTGCGGAGCGGGGCGTCGCGTCGCGTCGCGTCGCTTCGACGTCGGCTCCCAGGGCTATCGGTGAACGACGCGCGGCCCTCCGACTCGCGCTAATCGCAGCTGCCGCGGCGACGATGTGCCTCCGGAGCGTTCGTACGTACGTCTGTCTGTCCGTCTCTTTATCTTCGCCATTTTCGCGATCGCCGCGGCCCTTATCTCGTCTTTCCGCGCGACCGTATCGCGGAAAACGCGACCGGGAGACCGCGGAGAGGGAGGCGCGGGAGGGGGGAGGGGGGGGGGGGGGCGGAGACGGAAACTCGAAACGCGTTTAACGTGAGCGTGGAACCCGAGCGGCCCTTATTCGTGGGGAAAGGGAGGCGAGGGCGACAGCTGCGACACTCGGTTAGCCCGCGAGAGACCCGCATGATGCACCGCGTGTATCCCGAGGGGCGGAGGGGGGGGGGGAGGGTGCGGGGTACCGCGCGCCAACAATCGCGTACTCACGCACACGCGCGTTCAACGGGGACCCAAAGACGTTCCCGACACGTCCGCGGTATCGGTATTACACACGTATACGCGCGTGTGTGCGCGCGTGTATACCTGTATACCCGTATACCTGTGTACGTATACAGAGAGGTGCGCGCAGGTACGAACTACGAAATGCACGCGTTGCACCGCAGACGCCCGTTCGTCCGTCTCTCTCCCTCTCGGTTCTCCTCTTCCTCTCTCTCTCTCTCTCTCCTCTTTATCCTTCTCGGCCGGGTGCCTCGACTCCGGTCGTCGTTCTTTCCTCCGTTTCGCTCTCGGCCGCCCTAGAGATTTCTTTAAATTCTCGACCGTCAAAATCCGAGAACTCGAGGTCAGCCCGGCCGCTCATTCTCACCGCGCTCTCGCTGCGTTATACACGTATACGAAAACGCGTACACCGGGGGGGGATTATACGCGAGTATAAACCGCGCGGCGCGTTCGTATGCGACGAACGCGCGAAGGCATCGGTCTCTCCTCTGGTAGGATATACATACATGTATACGTATACCGTACGCGTATATTCGCGGGTCGCGCGATGTTCGGAGGTCGATTCTATTTCGGGTATTATTTCGGTCGCTTTTAAAACGCGCGCAGGTGTGCGAAACCTGCGAACCTCGACTGTGTGTATATATATATATATATATATATATATATATGCGCCCGATAAACGCTATATACCCACGTTACGTTACACGCGCGCGCGCGCGCACACACCCGTATTCAAAACTACCGCACGCGGTATACGTATACATGTATAGGTGTACGCGACGCCGCGCTAATTCCGATATTACACCGACGATCGCAACAGTCGAATCGTTTGATCGCGTTCGACGTCTGCGTTACTACTTTTATTCGGAAATAAGGTGTTCGGCGTTCAGGACCTTCGACATAAATACAGATATATACGTATAACAGGGTATACACGTATACACGGGATGGAAGGAGGACAGAGCGTACACACGCGGATAGCTCGCGGAGATAAAAGGGAGACCCTTAACCCTGCGGGTGACGGTGGAGCGGACGACGGTGTTGCGCCACGCGCGAGTAGACGGACGTACGGTCGGACGGACGGACGTACGTACGTACGGACGGACGGACGGACGGACGGGTGGATCGTCGGACAAAAGGGACGGGCAGGAGGCACCGGGAGGACGAAGGGTGGGCAGGATGGCAGGCTGGCAGGCGGGCAACAGGAAGCCCGCGATGCGTGACTCACCCGAGAGCGATGGAGAGCAACGACGGCGGCGGCGGCGGCGGCGGCGGCGACGACGGCGGTGGCCAGGCTGCCCAAATGGCGTATACGCGTATACGCGCCGTAGCACGCTATATGTACGTGGAAGCAACCCGCGCGTGATCGCGCGTTCCTCTCCCCCGTCCCCCGTCCCCCCCTTTCCCCCCCGTCCCCCCCTAGGTACACGTAGATATTTATTTCCCGCGAGTTCCCGCGCGCGCGGATATTCCCACCTTTTCCCTCTCCGTGCGAGTCCCTCGAACGATGTCCCCTTGTATATTGGAAGCTCCCGGTGTACACTCCCGGTGTGTATACTATATTGTGTACGTACCTACACGGGAGGATTATTATACCACCGCGGGTTCCACGCGTTCGTTCGTTCGTTCGTTTTGTACGTCGGATCGGGTTCCCCCTCGTCTTCCCCCCCCTCCCCCCCTCCTCCCCTTTCGCATGTCTCTCGTCCGCGTGGTCCCGCACAAAATCGAAACGGGGGATCTCCGACTACCGCCGTCGCTAGATATTCGATTTTCGAGTGATACCTCGATTCCTCGGACGACGGTGGCGAATTTCACGAAAATGCGAACGCTCGTCGCTCGTTGCGTCGGATGATTTTGCGCTCGGCGATACGGCGACGCGTATCGTAGCAGAAGCGCGGTAGTTTTCCTCCCGGCGTCGACGTCGTCGTGGTGGAATATCGGCGGGCGTGTGTATAGAGAGGTGCGAGCGACCGCGAAGGATATCCCCGGCTCTCGCCTCTGACCTCGGGGCAAAATTTGCCCGCGTTCCAACGGCGACCGAGTGAATTTAGGGTGGGCTTGCACAACCGCGCGGTACCCGCACACACGCACCGTTACACACACGGCGTATAGACCGTCGACTAATAATAAGGGCGGCGCGGGGGCCCCGGGGGGGGGGGGGGGGGGGGGAGGGTGGCGAAGGAGGAGAAATACGGGGGGACGGGAGGCGGTGACCCGCGATGCCCGTCTGACGCTGTTATATGCGTTTCGGAGCGACCGTTGCGTCGCTCCCTCTCCCTCTCTCTCTCTCTCTATCTATCTATCTCCCTATACGAAAGACGTGTGTGCGGAAAAGAGAGAAAGGCGAGAGATCCGCGCGCACACACACACACGCACGCACCGACACCCTATAGCTATATACACGCATACTACACCGATGCAGAAACGCGTACACACTCGTAGGGAATCGAGGTGGAAGTTCGTCGCGTGCGCGTGTATGGGGTACCGATATACGTGTACGTATAGTTCGCGGAGCGGCAAAAGGGTGCGAGCGGTCGATCGGTCGTCCGTCCGTCCGTCCGTTCGTCCGCCGGTCCGGAGTACGCGGTCGTGTAGGAGCGGCAGGGGGAGCGGTAAGGGTGGATCGCGGGACGCCGAGCGCCGGTGTACGGGGGGGGAGGAGGACGGGGGGAGGAGGACGGGGGGGAGGGTGGTGGATACGGCGGAGGGGTAGCGAAGGTAATTTGAGCGTCAAACGCCGAGCGAACGCCAGCCAGCGGAGCGCCCATGTGCCACATAAAGAGCTCCCTTATGTATCCCGGAGGCCCGTCGCGAACGTCGCCGTACCTTCGCGGCACATCCTCGCTATATGTATACGTATATACACGTGCGGTATATACGTAAAACACACCTACACGGGATGACCCCGATGTACCGACGCGCACACCGTCGAACCTCGCGCCTATGTACCCCGCCGAGTATATATGTATACACGTGTATATATACGTGTATATAAGTATGCGCGGTGTACGTACAGACGAGTACATAGGTTCTCCGGGACTTGCATTCGTGCAATCGCCCGGAAACGAGAGATCGGTAGGTATACGGTGTACCACCTACACACCTGTACACACCTATACACGCGCGCGAGCACGCCTATATTCGCCGCGCGGCGGGTATACTTGTGTGTGTGTGTGTGTGTGTGTATGTACGGGGGCAACGCGAACGGCGTACGCGTTACACGGGTTCCGCCGATTGATTTCGGGAAGGACGCGGCGGTGGTACGCGGGTGCGATTTTCCTTCTTATACGGGTCGAACGATAAATTGCGGGGTATGTACGCGTACCCCGTCCGGCGGATACAACGCGGGGAGCGACGGTAATCCGGGACCCCCGCGTCGACGTTCCGGATTATCGCGCCGCGTGTGACGAATATAACGCCGGGGCGAAACGCGCGCGCGGACACGAGAAAATGCGGCGCGTTGCGAGTTCGAAACTTTCCGCCCCCCCCGACCCTCCCCCCGGCCCTCCCCCCCCCCCCGTTGTATTTCGGTAGTCCGAAGGGTGAGCGACGCGCGGCGGTGCGTGCGTAGTGAGAGTTCCGCTTTAAAAAGAGAAGACTTTTAAAGAGGGCGAGATCGGGCGAAACGGCACCGCGCTTGTACACAGAGGCGAGGAAACCGAGGGGGCACATACACGCGGCGTGTAACGAACAGAACTCGACGCGAAGCGGACTCGAGAGTTTTTAGTGGCAACTTGTTGCGCGACGCTCATTCATACGACTCCGACGCCCCCGTTACGTCGCATTATACCCGACTACCCACCACCCGACTCGAGTCGCGGTGCGCTGCAACTTTCCAAGTGCAACGGCGAACTCGATCCCTCCCCCTCCCCCTCCCCCTACCGCCCCGCGAGTCGCTGCGAAACTTCGGAACCGCCAAGTTCAAAGTGCACGCCGGTGCCGGCGTTCGCGTTTTATTATAAAGTTCGCTCGCTCGAGTCCGCGTCCGAAGACAGAATTTTCCGCAGTCTTTTAAAGCGCGACCGAAGGGACGGGATGTTCCGAAGGGTCGGGAATTTGGGTCGAGTCCCACCACGCCTACGATACCCGGCTCCGAAGCCCGGGGACCCAGGGGCTCCTCTCTCTCTCTCTCCCTCTCTCTCTCTCTCTGCGTCCGCCGCGAGAGCCGAGGAGTTTTCGGAGTTGGGATAAGGGCCTTCTAGGAATCGACTACGCGCTCCTCTTTTCGTCCCTCCGCGCTACGCTACGACCCTTCGCTTATTTCCGAACCCAGGCATACCTCCTGCGTATATACACCTATACACACCTCCTTCCTTCCTCGAATCCCGCACGGCTACGCCGCTTACACGTGCACCCGGATAAAGGAAAACTCTGCCCCGCGCCCCGTAGTCGCGCGTATTTCTACCTACCTAATACCGCGCTCGCCACGCACACGTTACCTATATGTATACCTATACGTGTACGGATGACGTCGCAATTTCTCCTCTCCTTCCCCCTTTCGCCCTCCCCCCCCCTCCCCCCTTCCCTCCCTTCCCTCCCCCCCTCTCGGCCCCCTTCGCGCCGCAGGCTGCCGCCGCCGCTGCACCGATCGCGAATTACCTTCGTACTCGCACACCTCTCCCCGATATATTTCCCCCCGAGCGCTCCGCTCGTCTCCACGTATTGTACGCACACGTGCGGATATGCGTGTACCCCGTGCGATGGGCTAACGGGAGCAAAACTATAACCAACCGATCGCAGCTGCCTAGAGCCTGAAACTTGCGCCCGCGTTACGCGCCGTTGTGTAGAGTACAATACACGCGTATACATATATATATGTATATATATGTGTATGTATATATGTGTATCGATGGTACGTACGACGTAAGGCTGCAGTCGCGTATACCTGCGGTGCGACGGGTATATACGCGACTGCGATTATTTAACGGGGGTCCTAGAAACGACGAAATACAGTCGGGGATGTGTGAGAAAGCCGAGCGTTTGTTACCTCGGAGATTATGTCGATTTTCTAAACCGACCGAACTTCTCACGGTTATCAGCGATTTATGAGCAAATTAATTACCTAATATCTGTTTATCTGGTTTTCTCCAAAATTCGAATTTTCGCGTAATATCGATCGAAGAATTTTCTATCCGATCGCCCGAGTTTTCGTGTTTATGTTCCAAAATTTCTACCTCACAATTACCCGACGCCACCGCTATATATAATGTAACCCCTTCTTACTCCGTACCTTTCGCTACCCTGCGGGATATAATCGAGCCGCGCGCGTCATAAATACCGGAAGACAGGTAGAAGGAGAAAAACGCGAACGGACGTACCTGCGTTTTACACGTGTCACTGGTGTACGTGTACACGCACACAAGTGATTCTAGGTACGAGGGTGAGCCGCGTGAAAATTACGGGGCTGAAGTAGAAAAAAAATTTCGTCTCCAAATATCGAGGGAATTTTCTCTCGGGTGAAATTTCGGATTTTTTTTCGAACGAACGGACGGTTTCCATGTACACGGTGTACGCTTCGAAGTTGGCGAAAAATATGATTTCCGCTAGGAACCGCGTAAATCGTAACGCGAAAATAGAAATTAAATTCGGGACACTTTTTTTTTTTCGGCGAAAGACGCGTCCCTACCGAAAAAAATATGGTATCGACCCTTCGCGATCCCCGAGATACCTTTTCGGTCATTTCAAGGGCGAAAATTCTCACTTTGAATCTAGAGGCTCCTCGTGGTTCGCAGTAGGAGTATAAAGAACTTTCGAATTATGGATATTTGATCAGTGGAAAAATGGCAATATTTTTCTCTCCCATTGAAAGGGGGAAAAAATGTCTTTTTTTTTTTTTATTGAAATTCTTTTCTCAAATGATATTAAGATCGTAAGTACATAGTTGAATCTTCGCTCGATCGAGTCATACGAAAATACGTACAATGCATGCGCGTACCTACCGAAACAAAGAGTTACTCAAGTTTCGACAATATTGTAGAATTAAAATGTAACGTCGATTCAAGAATATCCGTACATCGCAGTTGCGCGATTTCATCGATGCAGGTATAAGATTATGGAAATGCGTTCGACGCGTCCGCTTCCCCCTTCGTATACCGTAATTAGTAATACAGCCTTATTTTTACCTCGTCACGATCGACTTTTCCAACTAATACGAGTCACGGTGAACACCTTGCGCTCACCCGAAACCTAAACACCACCCCGCTGTATAATTGCGTTACATGCGTGTCGCGATGTAACGCAACCGCAGGTACGTACTTCTCGGTAAATGCGACAGAGAGAAAGAAATCGCGGAATTCGTCGCGAATTACAAAACCCTTCTTCGCAGGTATACAACGTACGAGTACGGCATACGTTTTGTACGCAATGGTGCCGTGTGATTTTCACCCGCGTTCGCCGCCTGCGAGCGAGGTGAGCGTATCGCAAACATAAATCGGAATCGACCCGCGAGATCTCCGTATCGCCGATAACGCGTATCGCGTCGGAAACGACTCGCGTTTCCTCCGTAGCTGCGAAAAAAAAAAAAATCACCGACAGATCGAAAGGCTCGTCGCGATCCGGGTGGATCGGTCGGGTTCTGAAAACGCGTAGTTTCTTCGCCACTAAATATAGGCGCCCTCGCAACGTCGGTCGTCGATATATACCGCCCCCCCCCCCTCCCCCCTCCCCCCTCTTTCCCCCCCGACAAACCCCCCTGGGGAGAGCTCCGGCGGCGATGGGTGACGTCGCATGTGTATACCGTATACGTGTCTAAGCCCTAGCCTGGCGTCCTAGAGTTAGAACCTCGGCGTCCTAGGCGGCTATCCGCCGCGGGTCGTACGTACGTATAGCCCGAGGACCGTTCGCCGCAAGGAGGACGGCGACGCGACGCTGTGTATACCTATGTACGGTTCGCCGAGGGTATACGGGGGGGCTGGGGGGGGACGTTGCAGATACTCGGTACTCGCTGTACATACGTATACCTATACCCACCACCCACATCCACACCCGCGGGTCGCACCAACACCCGCATCGGCACATAACCGACACCGAGGCTATGTACGCGCGGCTATGTACCCGCGACGTAATCAGCGAAAGCCCCCCCCCCCCTCCCCCCCTATCCTCCCCCCTGCCCCCCCAACCCCCCCAACCCTCGCCACGGTTGTCCGCTGTGTCTGTGGCTACAACGCCGCAGCGTACAGCGTCTATCTTCTAACCGTACTACGGTACGGGTATGCGTATGGAATTCGTGCGACGGATATACGCGTATTCCCGCAAGTATCCTCTTCGTTGCTGGCGACGATAAATATAAAGATCGTCGGCGGAGCGGCACGTGGGGGCGAGTACGCGAGTCCGCGAGTCCGCGAGCGACGAATGGAATCTTAATCGTTGTCGTGCGAACGGAAGAAGCGATTTTTACGTCCCAGGTAGGAGGGGAGTTCGCGGCGTCGAATGTACGGTGGGACGGCGAAGAAATAATTTTTTTGAAAAGATACGATCGCGGAGGTAGAAATTGCGCGGGGGTGGTTGAGAACCGTTGGGGTGCAGCTGCCGCACCGCGGCGGTATCTCGTTCACGTCGTTCGCGTCGTCCACGTCGCTGGTCACCCACACCACACCTCGGGAGAAGTTGGCGTTAGGAGGAGGACGAGGGGTGGCAAAGGTTCGGCAGAGGTCCGGGAGGCCGGGGGGCGGGGGGGGGGGGGGGGGGGGGCGGGTTTCAACCACCCGCCGACCAATTCTCATCGTTGGCCACGGGTGGATATACCGCGCACACAGGTATACCGAGTATATACCTCGCTTTAGTTATGTAGGTGGGTAGGTTATACCCTTCTTAACCGTGGAACGGACGTTCTCAGCTTCGCTGTAGTTTCCAACGACGAGGGGATGTACGTTTTCCAGCGCACGGTTTAAGCGACGATCAACGATCGAATGATGGCGAAAAACAATTACTGGATCGTACGTACGATGTTCGTTCGTTGTCGTTGCATAGATCATGGGTTGCATTCAATTTTTCATATTACCCACCCGAAGACTCCTCTTGTATGTACATAGCGATCCGATGCATCGTTAATTATGCAACGGAAGGTGAACGTTTCCGCGGAACGTTTCCCTAACGCCAAGGTTGCTTCGTTTTTACAATTCGTTGAAGTTACCGACGATCAGAAATATTGTAAATTGGATAGAATTTTACTTTTACACGGGCGAGACGAATTGACCCTATGCCCAGTTTTCACTTTGCCACTCGCACAAATTACCCTGTTATTATCGATGCACGGGACCGTCGTAGGACGCGACCTTTGCACACGGTAGCGCCACCTCGGTGTTACCTTTTGCGTTAATTTATTGTTTAAACAATAGCGAGATCGTACGTCGGTACCGCAACTCCGCATTTCGCGTTACCGACAAATTTTTGAATACGCGCAAGCGCACCCGATCAACAATGGCCGACAACGGCATTCGAATCAAAATTAGGCGCACGACAATGGAATATTACGATCTGATGATATCGCTGTACCGCATGGAAACCCTGAATAAACGATAACTCATTGTCGAAATCAATGAAGAAACTCAGACCTCGCGACTTCGTAACGTGAAGGTCGTTGAATTACGTGATACTTTCTACGTGGAATGTTCCGGCAATAATCCGGCTACCCCCGGGCATCGGAGACTCAGGGAACCCTGACTTTGCGCGATTATCGATAAGAATTTTCACTCACCTATTTCGATGACATGGAGTCCATATTCAACGACAGATTCCCGAATCCTTGGACACATTTGCACTTTTCACCAACAATTCATAACGAGAGAATAAACGATTAAAACGCGCACAGGGAGACCCACGAACACTGCGACCGGAAACCCCGCGAACAATTGCCTACTAACAAACGGTTGACGATCGCTGATCACGTGACGCGGAAACACATATGTATATGTATACTATATTTTGGCGCGATATTTCAAAACTGAATACCTGGCTAGCACGTGGCTGTACGTTTCGTTTGATTTCCGGATTGTGATATACATATCGGAAAATCGGAAAGTATTCTTTACATTTTTTTTTCGTCCAAGTCAAACTAAAGTCGAAGCAACAAAATTCATCAAAATTGCGTTATGTTTTCAGCCTGACCGCCTCTGCTCTCCTACGAGGGTACTTCAAAGACAGAAGGGAAATTCTTTTGAATTTGCTACGGTACTGTGCAGTCTTTTATTGGGTCAGGGATATAATGCCTATGTTGTCAGCGGCTATGCCAGCAGAGAACAAGTTCAATGTGATCGCACACGGCAGGCCTGTCCGCACTTACCGAAACAGGAAGAAAGGGAGCCGGTGAAACAACCTTCGGACACTTACATCTATCGCATGAAGCCACCTCCTGACATGAGAAGTAAATTTGTCCTTGAAATGGAAGCCAGAGAACGAAGAAAGCAGGAAGATGACTTGAGGCGCCAGGAAGAAGAGCGCGATAGGATGATTCTTGTAGAACTTATTATGATACAAATATGGTATTAATTCTATGGATAGCTGCCCAGTGTCCACTTAAATTTTGCATTTCTCAATGACAGGAGTTGGAGCGTTCTCCGCAGGACGATTACTGGGGCCACCGAGTACACGCATGGGTCATTCTTCTTCCAGATGAGCATGGTGTTCGTAGAGATGAAATAGCAGAGCCTATTTTCCTCGAGTGTACTTCTGGGGAATATTACTTTCCTGCTGATGTCCAGACCAACAATTTGTATCTGGGTGTAGAAAGTGCATGGAATGATCAGAATTACTGGGTAAATATGCAAATTTGTGGAGATGGATGCTCGTTTATTGATTGGGATCTATTCAATATATCTTTGTGGGAGCATCTACTCCCAGGAGAATCGGCATTGCTCCGTGAAGACGAAGAAGAAAAGACTGATAAAGATTTCAGTGTAGAAACGGACAAACATTTAGATATGCCTTCTTCCTGGGTGGAACAAATTGAAATATCCAGTATTGGTGAGTATTCGTACTATTACAGTTCAATGATTTAGAAACTCACTCCATACTTTACATATTTCGTGAATCGATTTGAGTTGACCCCAATCATTTGAACGTCTCGTTATCAGCCTACGAACGGCGCTATCCTGGTGGAAGCAAGATCGTACTGTATAAGAAAGCTAAGGTAGAATTATACGCACCTTATGTACAGAGAGACGGACTCATTAAAAAAATCACATTATACGAAGATTATGAGTACATGAGTCCAATAGCTGTCTATGAAACTTTTGCTAATCGAGCTGATTATCTGGTAAAGACTTTAAGAAATTTGGATCAGGAAACAGTTGTCGATTGTTATGACAGAGGACGTCCAGATGCATGCAAAGGTAAATCAGGCTCATACCAATGTTGGTGTAATTATTGAATAATACTCCATTGTTTGATGCCTTTACAGAACACCGATACTTTCTGAGCAATGCTTCAACGAATTCAGAAACTTCCTTAGATTATTACGATATCGTACGATTGGATGGTCTAGCTCGCATCGAAATGCACCATTTGTACCTTGTGCAGCACTTTGTTAATCGCGAAGACCTTCTTTATTATCGGTAACTTAACCAATTGCCAGAGCATTGAATTTCGCAAAGTAAAGACTACTAATGTCACAGGTACGTCCAATATAGTTCTGAGCGGACCACCTCAGTGATTGAAGAATATCAACGTGTTCTCTGGGTAGGTAGGCTCATTTATGATAAGGATAACTGTTGCAATTTGTTCAATTATCGTGATATAATTATAGAAAATAACTGAGAAGTATCATAGAAACGAATCTGTTCCTGCAAGTAAAGATATTGCTATAAGAGAATTTGCAATTGGGGATAATGAGATTAGATTGAAATATCACTATGAAAGAGGCAAAGGTACCAGAGCCACGAGGACATTTATAAAACCACTTCCTTCTGACAGGGGAGACCGCCTCATCTTCAATCCCGATATGACTACTGGATATAATGTTGAGTTGTCAAACTTCTGTGTTTTCTATCAATGTACTTTAGGCTAGAAAACTTAATACCCTATTGCAATGGCCTGTTTGTAGCCAGATCCTATGGCACCTTCCGAAAAATCGTTGACGCTGTATTATGAACTGCATAGACAATTGAGAGATGAGGAAATGTGCAGAACTTTGATAGCGACTGCCGAGGATGAAGTGAAGACATTTTTGAGAGGACGTTCATTTGAATACTCACTGCCGACCCTGAAGGTTTCTCTGTTTGATAGAAATCGGAATGAGGATGCTAAAGCTGGGATGTTCGCCAGGGTAAAATTAAACTAATTTGAAATCAATTCCAGTTATTGAACAGCGTACGAACTCTTTTGTTTCCTTTATTTTGTAGGATGAAGCACTCAGAGCGCAGAGTAAGCGTGAAGTTGTTAAGGAAATGGATTATTTGGGCCCATACCTGGCTCGTCTCGGTAATCCCGAATACTTGAGTAAAGCTGAAGCTCTTCAACTGCAAGAACATTGCTTGACAGATTTCAAGCAAAAACTGGTTGATAGAGCTAACTCTATACTGGAAGCATTTGAGAAAAGTAGTCAAGAATTGAAGCAAAAGCAGCATCTCCATACTCAGGTATCAAACTATGATCATGAGAATGGCATTATCAATAATAATAAGACCACTGACAAAAAAAGAGTAGCATTTCTTACTTTCAAACAGAAGCGTGAATTTACTCGGGAGGATGAAGAAAAGTTCCAGAACGAGATGAATGATGCTATCTTCAAATTACATACCTTGGAAATGCAGTTGAACCGTTGCCGCGATTTAGCACCAGATCGTTATAGAATGCTGGTTGGGAATCTCAGGGCTGATCCGCGTTTAGCTGTCATTTATCATCCCGTTTGAATAAGGCTTGTGCGCAGATGTATGACTTGATATACTTCGATTTCTTTGACTACCAGGCGGTGGAGAATAATGGTAATGATTTAAATGCCATACGTACCAAATAAGAAATATCTTGTTACATATTTAGTTTTTGAGAAACAATACATGTTCATCAGATGTCTTTTGATTGCTTTGATATAAAAGTATTCACAGTGTATGTCAATTCATTGGAAAGACCATGATCCCATTTGCCCAATGCAACGCCCTGCAAACATATTAATGATTAGTTTCAAGTGTAGTGATATCATTCTTTGAAAAAAAGTTATCAATAGAGTGTGATCAACCTTCATCGTCGAACGTTGCCAGAGTGAACTTGCTGAGTTTGTTGGTGAAGCAATTGGCATTTGCTGTAATAGTTATGTCCGACGAACGACACGCACCAGTTGCATCGCACCGAGTATTGTTTCTTCGATTCTCTTCAGCAAATCCAGAGATGAGTGTGTCCATCATTATTGCCTGTCTTGAGAATACTTGTAGAATTTTGAAGACATGAGCACCGTTCTCTCGAACGGGAAATTGGAGAAAAAGACAAGGCAAACAATCCGGATTTCCTTCATCAGAAGGTTTGGCCATTTCCCAACTAAGCTCCGAATACTTGAGCCCCAGCAAGAGACTCTAGTAGACAAATAAGTGGCTTCGAGAGAGTTCTGAATTACCCTTATTTTTTACAATTCACTTGATAAGTCATGCGGTTGCTGCTGTCATATTTCAATTTACTCACACATTGTGTGTCATCTATCACATAGACCCCTAAGGCATTGATAGCAACGAGAACTGGCTGATCTCGATGTGTTATCCAGGATGCTAGACCTCTGACAGGACGCTCTATTTGACCTTGAAAAAAGGTTGCACCGTAGCAGGGTAGCCCCCAGCAAAACTCCAGGTATTTCCTTATCAGTTTTCGAGGATTGGCGTTCGTTCCTGTATGGGGTGGTATCCGCTTATATTGTTCCAGCATTCTGACCTCTGGAGCCCCTTTGCCACCTACCAAACCCAAACCAAGATCCAATCCCAACAGGAGAGTGGGAGATGTGAAGTGATGAGGCAAAAACCTGCCTCTATGTCGTCGGAAATATGCCAGAGTGTGGGTCTGTGGATTGTAAGGCCCTAGCTCTATACGAGCTTGAAGCGCTCCTAAACTTGCGTATCTCGCTTGACCCTCGCAAGGATATCTACCTGAACAGAGCAAGATGATAAATAAACCCGGATAGAATAAATCTGGATGCTCGTATCATGAAATCTGCAGTCAAGGAAAATTGCTCATGTACCTTATCATACTGACCTTCTAAAACGTTATATCTTGCTTCGGCATAAAGCAGTTCCAGAGTCTTTGCCTCTTTAACTTGTTCCTCATCACTTCGAGATAAAAATACGTTTCTTCGAAAGTAAAGTACCGGCTGCTCCTCTTCCCTGACACCCTCACTGCCGTATTTGGCAACCAACCGTTGCCATCTACTTCCCAACTCTAGTGGCTTGTGAGTGGGGCCAAGTTGTACTTCCAACTGTTGAGAGCAGAGCCAAAGCGCAAACACAGGCTGTCCCAGCGATGGGGTATTTCGACCCAGTCCTAGTTCTTTTTCAGATTGAATTATTGAGATGATTTCTTGTGAGGTAATTGAGCAATCCACTTCCATGGTAAGAATCACACCAGACATCAAGTAGACAGCGATTCGGACCCCAGGATTACGCGTACTAGATTGCTGTGCCTGAAGAGCACGAGCAGCTGCAGTCGTTACAATCCAAGAGCAAAGTCAATGTTATTTTCATCATTGTTCAGGGTGTAAATCTGCAGGGATCAATATTTTACCTGGCATAAACATATACTTACGAGGTGAAGTTCCAGAATCTGGCAAATAATGATTGTGGAAATGATGATGATGCTGCCCCCGTCTGGTATGACAATCCTTATCCTGTTGATCCATTTCAACTTGACCCGCTATACTGTTTTACAGCTCTAACTCCAATATTTATCATACTCGCGATATCAATTGAATTAGAAATAATTAATCTTCAACAGCAATTTTGGACTGAATAATGCATGGTTGTAGTTAGTAATATTATAAATTTTCATTATAGCACTTCATTTCAAGATCCACAAAAACCTAAATGCCCAATCACCAGGACAACAAGGGTATAATATTTACTCTTGATAAAAGTTTCTATTTAAGTCAGCACTAATGAAATAGTTTTCTTGAACAACAATGGCAAATCAAGTGAAAGTTTAGATGCTGAATAAAACGCGAGCTGGCCCACTAGGCTCTGTCTGAGTTGTAAGGTCGGATTATTGATTATTTAAATGTATAAGCAGGGTGCATCATTCGTTTTGAATAGCACAACCGCGAATTTCTTGTGCTGCGGTAATAATTATTCAAGGGAATTAGACAAATTCCATCGTATTTCTGAATTTTTATTGAAACTTCAATTGGCTACATTTTTTTCCGAATCAAATAGATGACGGCAAGTGAACACATTGATTTAAACAAGAAGTATGCAATGATTTTATTTTTCGTGGGCTGCAATAACATTAAAACAGGTTGCAATGAATCCAAAGCATGGGCATAATTATTTTACGACTAATTTTAATTTGAGATAGCAATTTTCATTTGCAGGTACAAAATAGTTTCATAGATACATTTAGTGCTCCATCGCTGGGCGAAATAATACCCTTGGAATAATATACTATTTAAATTAAATCTGCAACATTCATTGGCATCTCATCGATTTGCGTAGAATAGTATTGTTCAATGTCACGAAGAATTCTAATGTCGTCAGTTTTTACAAAATTTATCGAGACTCCCTTTCGCCCAAAACGACCGGAACGTCCGATGCGGTGAATATACAACTCTCGATTATTGGGCAGATCATAATTTATTACCAGAGAAACTTGTTGTACATCGATTCCTCTAGCCCATACGTCTGTCGTGATTAAAACTCGACTATAAAGAAATACAAGGTAATAATTAATTTTTAAACCAAAACGGGATAATCTTGGAATAAAATATTCTAGAAAAACGGAACATACCTCTGACCCGATCTGAACTCCTTCATAATGTTATCTCTCTCTTTTTGTGGCATATCACCGTGCATGGAACACACTGTGAAGTTTGCCTCCCGCATTTTCTCAGTGAGCCAGTCTACTTTGCGTTTAGTATTGCAGAATATTACTGCCTGTGTTATGGTAAGAGTATCGTAGAGATCGCACAGCGTGTCAAATTTCCATTCTTCACGTTCAACTGCCACAAAAAACTGCTTGATACCTTCAAGCGTCAATTCATCACTGGAACAAAAACACAATCACTCAACTAGTTGATCATAGATGCAGAAGAATAATAAAAAGAAGGATCCAATACCGTTTGACGAGAATACGTATGGGGTCAGTCATGAATTTGCTGGTCATTTCAAGAATTTCATGAGGTAGAGTTGCCGAAACGAGCACTACCTGAGTCGCAGGGGGTAGGTAGCGATATACATCATAAATTTGTTCTTTGAAACCTTTGTTAAGCATTTCATCCGACTCGTCCAGAACCAACATTTTTATTGCCCTTGTTCTGAGCACTCTGCGTTTTATCATGTCGAACACTCGTCCTGGGGTTCCAGAGACAACATGTTGCCCATAGTCCAATTTTCTGATATCTTCTCCAAGATTGGTTCCACCGATACAGGCATGGCATTGTACATTCATAAAATCGCCGAGAGCTAGGATTACTTTTTGGATTTGGGTTGCAAGTTCACGGGTAGGTGACAAGCAGAGTACCTGGGTCTCCCGAACTTGCGTGTCTAATGACTGTAGAATCGCTATTGAGAAAGTGGCTGTTTTACCCGTTCCAGATTGAGCCTGGGCAATTACGTCCCTTCCTTTCATTATGGGCTTAATGGATCTTTGTTGGATTGCCGAGGGTTTTTCAAATCCTGTTGAAAACAATTTTTGGGATCAGTCTTTTAGACAATTATAAATACCGAAGTCAGATAATACTTAAGCTTGAATTAAAGAACGCTTCTTTTAAAAGACAGAAAAATTAATGTCCGATCACTAGGAGAAATGGGGGGTTGTTGAAAAAGAATATTGCTGCATAGTCCGCAACTTACCATAGGCATAAATTCCTCGCAGGAGTTCGTCGCGAAGCCCCATATTATCAAACGTTGGGATAACTTCGACATCTTCACTGGTTTCAAACTCTACGTTAGACAAATCTTCTGTTTGGGCAACACGGCGCGACTTCGGCTCCGCCATTTTGACAGTTCGTCCTCGAATTTTGATTTCAGTGGTTTTGAGGCCTTGTGCCTTGCACACTTGAGTCAAAAAACCAGTAACGGAAACTGACTAAAGTATACCGTCGCCTCATGGCAACTTCCGCTATTTCTGACCTCGATAGACCGCGACGACTAGAGCGACAACGCATCCCGACGCCGCTTCGACTACGTTCATTCCGTTTCCGTTTTCACGGCGCTAAAGATCGCTTCTAGAAGTGTTGGAGGTTGTTCCTACGTAGATTTAATTCCGGATATCTACGATTCCTGTGAATTTTGGTATGTACAATTATTCGTCTGTTCTTTATAGCGATTTCCGAAATATTTCATTCACCAAATACCTTTATAATTGATCAACTATTCCAATGATGCGGTTATGCCGCCATCCCGGCGATCCATCTAGCCACGCTATTCCAGAGACAGGCGGGGAGTCAGTCCCGAGAGTTTGTGATCCATGATATATATTATTAGTATTGCGCATCAAGTGTTCATGAGCTTAATCTAGTTTTTGCATTGTTGACTCGCGTTCTATAATAAGGAGCACCTTGTACTCGCATCTTGCAAATTATCCAACCTTTTCACTAATTCTTTATCACGCAATCATAATCTTTAAGCACAGCGAATTTCATCGGCCATCTTGCCCGATGCGCTGGCCGGTGACCGGTGATGTGATTCAAATGTGATCCGCGTTGTGTGCTCGTGACGCGTACTTTATAACCAACGCCAGTTCATAGAGGAAATTTTCATTGGATAATTTTTTGTTCCAGGTGGTGTTAATTTCCTACCACTATGACGGACGAAAAGGTAATTACTTTAGTACAATTATTGAAAACATATTTCCAAGCTCTTGAAACCAACTTAAATGTCAATTGTACAATTAACTTAGTTCATCCATCCATTAATCCATTAAGTTTGCACTTTGTTCCAGAAGATTGTTTCAACTGCTGCTCCAGTGAGTAAAAAGATGCACACATGTTATGCTCGAATAAAAAATATCTTTAGGCATGCTCTCACATGTTTCACATCATTTGATACTCGGTGTTGTGACCAATATTTCAACTTTATATGAGCTAGAAAAATTTGGTCTGCCTCAGACACCATATTCACCTCATGTTGAGATATGGTCGACAGGAAAGACACAATCACTTGGAATAAGATTTTCTGCAAGTACAGTAAGTTTGAACTCGAACGCTTGAATTCTATGTTGCTTTTTTTTCTTAAAGAGAAAGACAAAAATATTTGTCGGTCGATTGCCCGAAAATTGCCGTAATGAAGAGTTGAGACAACTGTTCCAACGCTTTGGCGAAGTGACAGAATGCGATGTGATGAATCGATACGGATTCGTGCATATGGCCAGGGAAGAGGATGCGACTACGGCTATCAAGACTCTCCACAACTCAAATTTCAAAGGTGCAACCATCAATGTTGAACAATCTACAGGCAAGTCACGTGGAGGTGGTGGTGGCGGTGGCGCTCGTAGGGATGGAGATCGACGTGGTGGTCCCATGAGAGGTGGGCGAGGTGGAAGAGATGGAGGACGCGACGGCAGACCAGGACCTTATAACGACCGTCGAGGTAAACACTATTTCAAAAGCGGGTGGTGCCTCAGAATTTGGGCAAGAATCTTCTGTTGTATTCAGAATGTTTCTAATCTTCTGAGGCTAAATTAAATCTTTGGTTAATCCCAGTTAAAACTTGGCGTGTTTGACTGATTCATGACAAAGATACAATTAGTTCCAATTCTCTTGTATTCAGGTCTATAAAAAAAAAAATCATCGTATTAATGTAACTTGATATTTATAACTGTTGAAGGCGGCCGAGAAAGTGGCTTTGGCGGCAATGATCGCGGTGGACGAGGAGATTTTGGAAGGAGAGGAGACTTTGGAGGTGGTAGAAATGGCCCTGGTGCTGGTAGTGGTTACAATGATTACGGTAATCGGGGTGGAGGTGACTACGCGGGTCGTGGTGCAGATTTTGGTGGTGGATACAACGATCGTGGTGGTTACGGACAAAACAATGTTAGTGGTCTAGGAGGTTACGCGACCAGCTCGTCAGGAATGGGAGGTGCCTACGGACCAGCTACTGGTTCTACGGGAGGATACGGACCTGCCGTTTCTGCTGATTACGGTAGAGGAGCAGACTTTGGCCGAGCTGCCGATTTTGGAACAAGGGCGGACTTTGGTGGCCGTGCATGTAAGTCCCATCACTTGGTATAATCACAAGCTTCAAACTTCTTTCGGTATTTCCCCATCTCAATCATTGATTGTGAATCTTGCAGCTGCTGGAATGGGAGGAGATTTTAACCGGGGTGGGCCAGCTGACTATGGACGCACAGAAAATTTTGGGGGTGCACGGACTGCTGAATACCCACCAAGAAATGACTACGACCGTGGCGTGACCGGGCCAATGAGGAATGGAGGTGCAACCACAGCTTATGGCGGAGGATTTGCAGAGTCAGGGTAAGTGTTCAGAAGCCAGATCACATAGTTCATACACCCCACGTTGTTTAGTTATTTTAGCAAATGTAACGATATCTACTTGCAAGCTTGAAGTCTATGAGATTAGATATGTCTAGTTATCCAAACTTGTTTATTTGTTTATTTACTTAGGATGTAGAATTTCCATATTTACCAATTTTATGATGATGCGTCACAGAGGCTTTCCGGAAGGCTCGGGGGTTGTGGGGCATGGGGGACCAGGGGGACCTGGGGGGTTTAATCAGGGAGGCCAATCGCAATGCAACAGGACCGATGGACCACCCCCTAATAATATGCCTCCATTTAACAGGCCAATTGGCGCGGTGCCAAATTACAGCACGGGCCCAGGACCCCAAGCAGATATGTTTAGCAGAAGACCTGGAAGTGCTGCTCCCACTGGCGGATACCCTCCAGTTGGTGGAGGGTGAGTAACAATTTTCTTTTGATATTTAACAAAAGCCTCGAAATTTGGGCAGGGAATTGTTTTCTCACTACTGAAACTGTTTCCAATCTTTTGAGGCAACATCAAATCCTTGTTTAATCCCAGTTCGAAGCATGTATCTAACTGATTCATGGCAAGGATACAATCATGAAAACAGACCACGATCAATTTTTAAATTCTGAAATGATGAATTTGATCGTAAGCGAGTCGATACATCCATTACATTCGATGGCTTTGTAAATTTCAGATATACCGACGGGTATGACCGGGCAGATCCCTACGGCCCAAGAAGTACAGGACGGTGAGTTGACACTGCATTTCTTTCTAATGTTGACGTATATCTATACATATACCATTATTGAAACATGGTAACTGTTATCCCACCCACGCGGTGAACGCAATCTGACGACAACAAGTACCATCCTATGTTATAGTCAGATTAAGCAGTCAGTTTACCCATTTTAGCTTTATCCGCTTTACTCTTACTTCAATCGTGCCATTGCCTGGCTTCACAATAGAATTTTTGTCGCATCGGTTGTTATTTAACAGAAGTTTGATAAGCGATTAGTACTAAGAGAAACAAAACGTGCCTCTTGATTCCGTTACTGAAGGCAGTCTTCTATTTTGTACTCCATAATCAACAAACCGCGAACAAAGCGAGAAATTAATCTGCGATTTTCAATTTTTGACCTTTTAGCTTCCCAGGTCCGGCAGACTCGATGCCGCCGAGGTACTAAAGTACTATACCGATCGATAGCGTTCACTGGGGGCAAATGAATGCCTAGCGGCGGTTTGCGTGCGGATATAAAACTGCGCCTCAAGTGTTTCAATCCTTCCTATGTATGGGGGAAAAGTAATAATAATAATAACAATAATAATAATAATACACAGCCCACTCACACAGTTATGAAACCATTAAAAATAAATGTGTAATTTATATTAAACTTAAAATTACAATTCTAAGATACCATAAGATACGGTAAGATCGGTTTGACATGTTCGATGGATAGCTTGGATTTAGGTTTGTAGCGACATTAAAAGTATTAGAAACTCGTGAAGTTTATTAAACAAATGATTTTGATAGCGGACGTCGCGTAATCGCGTTAAATAATTAACATGGATTTTTATGTTCGAAATTGTCTTACACGAAGAGTTAGTTCAGTCGTGAAGTTTAGCTCCAGTCTTCTACGAGGCCTTTGGGCAGAGAACTTGGCTATTCCATGGTATCTCGCCCTGGTATCTGGCGGAGGCTAATAATCATAAATAACGCTAGTTATTATTTCAAACATTTTCCCAGCTAGCATAGGTCCGCAGTGGAAAACACGAACATAGACTATGAACGATGTGATGTACATGATTTTTTTTTTTATATGTATCAACTATGTCTTTGATGTTCATTAATAATAAATCGAAGAAACGTGGATTACACAGGTGTTGGTGTATATCTAAAGCTTTTCAGTAGTAGCCGCTCAATTTTTCACCACCGTCGAGTTGTATGTTGGACGATATCATGACGCCCCAGAAAAATAGCGTTATCTTTCCCTCGTCAAGCGGAGGTGTACTGCCTGGATAATTTTATTCTTTGATTACTTATTTTGCTTGTTTACAATCTTTTTCGTTTCTATACCCTCGAATATCGCATTATCATCGCCAAGTCCAATGTTGCTCGAGCAATCCGTGATTTGCAAACGCGTATTACGGGGTAAATAGATGTCTGCAGATCCACTTGCGTTAAGCCCCCGGAAAGTTACAATCGATCTCAGCCATGGGTGTGCTGATGTAAGAGCTTTTTGCCCCGGTCTTGCGTTGCGTCGAAACGCCAGCGATCGAGTGGCCTTCAAAACGTCCTACACAGAAAATGATTCCCCTTTATTCCGACCTTATTGGAAAACGACCAACTGGTAGCCGTGTCTCTGCGCGTGGCTTGTAGATGCGAGCGCTTTACTGGATTAGCTCGTCTCCACCTGGCCGCTTATACTCCAAAAACGAGAGCGCAAAAGAACAATGGCATGACCCAGCCTTAGATGCGAGCGAGAGCGTAACTGGATTAGCCGGATATCAACAGGTGATGCTCGTCATTCTTCGGTTAATGGAGAGCGAAAAGCAGCGTTCTCCTCTTGCCTATACGCGCCCAATAGATGCGGATAGAGACTCTGGCGAATTATCATCCTCCAATAACTGGATAGCGCGAAGCAATTGCGTTTGCGTTCCAAATCTGATGGCTTTGAAGTTGGAAAAGGTATGTTGAGACGCGTGCGACCTTTACTTTTCATCCATTACCGTTTAAAAATCATTCAATCTACCGCCAAGCCAGCTGTTGTGTAATCATATACATACACCTGTCTACCCAGTCCTCCATGTCCTACTGACTTCCCAATCGAGGCAGCCCCATCCCCCCGTTCAGTTGTTAAATATTAGTTTGCTTTTTTCATTATTAGGGGAAACGTATGAATATGTTATACTGGCGTCTTCTTACTATATGATATAAAATAATTTGCGTAGTAGTAATATGTTATGAACGAGAGTGTAATTTTGCTCGAGGTATTTCTCACTATTCAGGGAATTGAATATTTATGGTAGAACCATTTCAGCAAACACACACTCTGCGCCAAACTTGATGTGGTAGAATTTGCGTAAATGAATATACCTACATTACGGCGAGATGAAGGACCGTGGTGCGTCTCTTCCGAGTCACAGATCCCTTTAGGGCGCAGCCTCAAAATTTCAAACGTACATCTTCAATTTATGTGATTTCGAAACTCGTTGAGAAATCACGAAAAATGGCTACACTTTTTCTCCTTTTAATTCTTCGCACGACGTTACCACAAATACCTTGCCAAGTCTGATTTATCTTTGGAAGAGAAATAATTAATTCAGATATTATTACCAAGCTCGTCATGTTAATTTCTTATTAATTTCCAGAGGTTATAAGTCAAAATGAAATATTTTAATTAAAATCGATTGATATTCAGAGGGCTATTCGATATTGATGTCCAAATACAAAAAATACTGTACCATTATTTTGAAAAAATTGATCACACCTGAGCATTTTACCTCCACATATTATGTACCAGTTTGATGAATGAGGAACCAACACTAATAAGTTGATGTGTTTTTGCAGGTCTACTAAGACAATTTGCCCGCCTTTTATCCAAAATAAAGAGTCCGAGAAAGCTGAGTATCCGGAGGTCATGGACCCGATTCAAAATCATCCTCCCGCTATTGCATCAATGGAAGTTCGTCAACCTGGATGAACGGGCTTTGTCTTGAGGTACATTTGAACGAGCTCGAATTCAAATGATCATTTCCACTGTAATCATTGAATAAAATATTATATATAAAGATATGAACAAGAATATCTTGACCAATGCTAGAAATGCGACAACGATTCCGTGTCTCGAAAAAAGCTAAAATCATTTTTATTTGCATTGTTGGAAGAAATAAATGTGCAATATACAAACTGTACCATTATTGTACTCTCCGTTGTCATCCAACCCCTGCCAACGACCTATGTCTGTTTCTGATACGCAAGGTGTACTTGTGTAATTATTTTTATGATCATTAGATAATTGAGTTAAATGAAATTCGTGTAAATAATTTTCATAACATTGTGTAATTTGCGGAAAATATAGTTCGTCTGAATATTGCTATTGGCGCTAGTGATTTAACATTTGTCATCTCTATCGGATTCTCCGTGAACTATATCACACCTTTGGCAGCAGGTTATGCTTGCCATTATTATTTCGCACGTGTTGGTGTGAGTGATCGGTCCGTATTGTCTGCGGTGCTACAAGGTCCTAATTCTTCCGAATTGTGAAGAATCCGGTGAAGTTCTGGTATATAATTCTGCCGTGAAAGCGTCGGAAAAACTAACTGAGTATTTTTAATTAGCAAAGAGCTGCTGCTTCGATCTACACATTTCAAGGTGCGTTTATTCGAGCTTAAACTATTGTTAACCTCATCGGCGATCACATGGCGGTCGTGGTTCACATCCTTGACTGGAATTTTTCACGAAGAATTCTCATTACGATTAGGTCGCCCTAAGCAGCGGTTTCCATGATCTGAAAGCTCTATCATATCCTCAACTCTTCTATTTCATTACTTCAAAATTCATATAACTTCCCATATGGATTTTGACATGCTCACAGGCGTATATGAAGTATGCATTTCCTCTTCTGATTGCCCCTACAGAGAAATCATTACATACGCGTTGAGTCCCCATCTAAAATGAGATATCTAAAGCAAAGATTTCATTCTTGAGAGCTTATTTTACTTGTCACAAGTGATTATGAACTAAGTATTCTTTCGTCTGTTACAATTGATCATAATTACAGATGTCGGTTGCATCATCGAGATTGAGCAGCGTATCCTCATTATTGAAAAGTCCAGGTATGAGAGCAAAAGTGGTCAATCAAGCAAGCAAAGTAAGGTTCAAGCTACCAAAGAACCTTAAGGATATATTGACAAACTTTGGAAGTGGCTTTGATCATAAACAGTATGAGAATTTAATAGTCACTATTCGAGATGCAGATATGAAGGTTTGTTTTGGAATGCAAATAATCCGCAGTAACTGTTGGCCTTACATGGAATTATTTTCAATCATTGCCCTGTTGCTCATATTTCAGGACCACGAACTTTTAGAACTATTGACGGAAACGTGTAGTTGCATCCCATTGCTTGGTCCAACTCATAAATTGTTTGTAGAGGCATTGTTAACTCCAAATTGGACATTCAGATCGGTACAAGTAACAGATGCTTACAAGGGGTTCTTGATAGACCTAATATCTGCACACAACTACCACACTAAGCTTGTTATAGACAAACTTGTTAATCAATTTAAGCCAGGTATAGCGAACTATCTATTTAGAAAACCAAGGTTTTAGATCTTAATCAGTGGTAATTGATAATCAAATTTTTTAGAGGATAACGATAGTGCGACTGAGTGGGAATTTTCTAAATCAAGAAATAAAGATCTAGAAAGATTAAGGCATGTGCACGACGTTTTGCAAATGCTGATCAGGATAATACCCATGTAAGTATGAGTATAGCGTTCACTTATTGCACCATATCGTGTCATCAATTTGGTTGCACAGAGTGGTGCAATGCAATGGGTTCACTCTAAGATGGCAATCCGTACTTAGTCATACAATTTATCGGCAGGGCTACAGATATTCTTCTACAATCACTGGTGGAAAATTACCCCTACTTCAGACGCACGACCCAAAGTCATGAGATCTACATATACGCCCTTTTACAAATATTGGATTACGCCCCACATCTTAGATCTGATATTCTTTCTCTCATAATCAATAGGTACGATCGACTCGTTTATTTATCCATGGAAACTCACAATGGTTTTTCTCGTCATTATTTGTTCCTCTGTTTTCAGGTTGATCGTTTTAGACGTGAATGTACCTCGTACTGAAATAGATGAATACGAAGATGAGGAAGACATGGATGAGACGGACAAAGGAAATATTGGTGTATTTACAATGGACGAGGTTTCACCAAATGTAGCTAAGCACAAAAAGGAGACAGAGATGCGAAGAATGAAGCATCCTGTTGCACACACGTTGGACGTGTGTATGGAGCAGATTCTACAATACGTCTATCACTGCTGCCATGTTCAGGGCACGCTCGACTGGGATACATCGAAAAATCTGTATCACGTCATTCTAAAAATATTTGAACAGATAATACTACCGACACATGCCAGCCATCACGTGCAGTTTATTATGTTTTACATCTGTAGTTTCAAATTGACGATATCTGAAGCTTTCGTAAATTGGTTGTGGCGGAAAGTCTCCAATCCAAATGTTGCACCAATTATCCGGCAATCTTCCGTCTCCTATGTCGCTAGTCTACTGGCCAGAGCTACATTCGTTGATTTAGGGTATTTATTTTCATAAATATTTCACCCTTCGATCGTCACTTATCAGTTGAACTTTTGTTTGCAGATTGCTGAAGGCAACTTTATTCGAAATGTCCTCATGGATACACAGTTACATAAGTTCACAAGACAGCCTAGAGTGCGCCAATAGTGACGTGAGGGTACACGCTGTGTTCTATTCCGTCTGCCAAGCAATGTTCTACGTGATTGCTTTTAGGCATAAGCACCTGGTTAACACCCGGAAAAGTGAGTAACGAACCCAATGCTCGGGGTGCAGTCTCCCTCAATCAATTCACTTCATGCATCCTTTCTTTACCATGCCGTCATCCATTCAAATAAAATTCGCTTCGGTAAAACTGTCCATTTTTTACAGATCTGTTGTTCCTACAAAGCCTGAATTTAACAAAAGTTATAGCGTGTAAGTTGAATCCATTGAAAGTGTGTCAGTCGGCGGTAGTGCAGAACTTTGCTGCTGTGACGCGGACCTACCAGTTGGCTTATTGCTACTCCATAATCGAACACAATGCTCGAAGTAATCTACCCATCATTCAGAGTAGCAACCGTGTCTCTTTATGGCTGGACACTTTCTTCCCATTCGATCCTTACATGCTGCTGAAAAGTGCCCCCCGGATAAATCCCATTTATATGATGTACCAAGGAGGTACAGTCGACGAGGAATCTTGCCAGATGGACAGCAGGAATGAAATTGAAGGAGACGATTTTATGGATGAAACTCTTCCGTCTTTGTCCAGCTCTCACAATGATATGGACGTCTTCTCGTATGGGACATCGCCTGGTTTTATGCACCCTTGAGAACAACTGTAACCGATTCGCAGGGCTGCTAAATCAACGTTCTTATGCAATATTACTCACACTATCTACCGTGTATCGCGTATTTGATACCTGTAATCATGAATCGACGTTATTAAAATCTTCTATTTATTCGTTATATTCTAAAACATTTCAATTTTTACAACCATTATCGTCTAACCCACGACCATGACAGTAATTAATTATCATAGTTCCGTAATCATATACAAATGATTGGGTAAGCACAATTCCCCAAGTTCTGAAATCATGAATGAAATTTATTTCATTGCAGACTCGACGTGAATCACTGGATAAAAAACTTAGCGCAGCCAAGTTAGGATCGACCTGCCTAAGCGACCTACACCCATGAGTATACATAGCTAATTTGAATGTACAATTTAGGAATTGCTATCACTATTTTAGTAAAAATCGTAGTTGAAATTAAATCGATACAGCATAGAGTACAGTCGTATAAATATTATTAAAAATACTGATTTTTCGAAAATTCCGAGCAAAGTCTTGTCACAGACATCATCTTTGTAACCAAATTTAGTTATCATCAATCACACTACATCGATATCCGTGGGGATTTCTTCTTTCTGTCTGAGTAATGCTGTCAAAGCACGCTCAACGTTTTCAGGCAAGTGGTCCAGCAGCATTCGCGGCATCACGGATAGTTCCATGAAATCTTCAGCTTGGGCCCAACGCATCTCATATCTGCAATTTTCGCCCCCGTCTTCGTCACTGCAATTTGAACGCAGGTGTGTTACACCAGTTATCCATATCGAGCATGAGACTTAGCAAATAGTTGTTTTCTTAGTGAAATTGAAGCAACTTTTCGGTAGAGTATTACCTTTTCTTTTGTTGAAGTTTTGAATTACATCGAGAGATGTGAAGTATCCGACCTGCGGTGTACAAACGAACACTGGAATACCTTCTCAAAGCAACGTCCCGTTCCAATATCGTTGTTTCCTTGGCAAAAAAAAAATTGAGATATTAATCATCTCGGGGCAGCTAGCTCTACAGGATGATGTGTTTACAGGTGCACTCACTATGTCACGTGTGGGTGGATCAGCCAAGAGTGGGAGCTGTCCCGGCGACGAGCCCATTGTATTACCATTACGCCACATCCTTTCAAGATCTCTGTGAGGCACCCCGAACAGGGCATATCCCAAACCATTGAGCACTACCCTGTACTACAATCCATGTGAGTGTTTGCTCTGCTTTGCATTGTGTACGCGATACAAAATGATTGGTGAAAACAGTGCATTACCTTTGGCAAACGGCAGGCTTGTAGCGTAATCATCAAAGTTGTTCTAAAATTTTCTATACTATCTACGCTAAGTCGCATGACCAGATCGTCTCCGAGTCCTACCGTAAACACGAATTCCTCGGTGACTCTGGCCGCTTCCCGACTGAGCAGGCCAGCTGTAACCAATCAAAGATTATTTCTAGTCACCGTTGTACGATTGCAGTAAGATTTTTCGTAGAGCGAGATTCTAGACTCACCGGGTGTCGCAAACGCGTAGACTCTGAGCTTCGGGTATATCGGTCGTATCAGTAATCCTAGGAGCACAGAGAGCCCGGCACCCAAGCTATGACCTTGAACGTAAACATGACAATGTAATTCATATTCGACCGTGCTTTTGCGAGATAAATATCGTAGATCAACTGAGGTTGCATGTTATTACCTGTCAGAGTAAGACTGTATTGGGGATACAAGGTGAACGCCTTGGTTAAAATTTGAGATTCATCGAGCTGTTTCAAGAGGAACTTTGCGCCGATAATCATCCCCCTGTGAGCCTGTAAATAATTATTCCAAGTTGAATCTCTCGTCGAATTTCTCACTTGGGCGTAGAAAATTTTTTATCAGCGATTTTCTACGTAATTGCTGATTATTTACCATACTGTTTGGTGGTAAGCCATCGGCTTCGAACGCATCCGATGCTGCGGCGATGTCTGTGATAAGATCGCGCAACGAGAGCGATCCTCTGATCACTATAACAATGCTCTCAGTTTTATGATCGGCTATTACGCAGAAGGGTATCTGTTGGATCAAAGATAATCTCCTTTAGTGTCTACGGTCGGCTGTTTTCTATGTCTATCAACTAAATCTACGCACCTCGCAAAGATGATTTCTGAAGGAGGCGTAGAGAATATCATCTTCCGACAGTTGTGACAAATATTTTACCCCGGCAAGATTACAAAAACAGCAATTGTCGTCGATTATGACATTGTGCTTTCGCCTGGAAGGAGATAATATTCAAAAAAAAAAATTCCCAATGAATAATCAGTAAAACTCGAAGCGACGTACCTGAAACATGCACAGCAGGTCATGCCTCTGATTAGTCGAAAACACCCCGTACATACGTGTTGATACATTACGAATAACCAGGCGTAAGAAGCTATGGATAACTGCATGTAATGCTGTGCCCATTCCAGTGACATCCAGCTAGGTGCGCGATCGAAGATCTCCCTGGTATCTTTTTGAAATTGAAAGAGAATCGTGATAATTGAGAGATAATGAGCGATAGGGTGGAGGACGTCGTTGTATGGAAAAATCTTACCGGTAGTGTAGACCGGGCGATTGAAAATGTGCAGCCTGCGCATTTCCAAAGTTTCGCGTTTTTGTCTGACTCTCAATAAAATACAACCCGCCATAACGTCGGTGGGTACCAAATCCGTGCCACGAAATAGAGCGCTCAGCAGTCCTATGTAAATCGTACGGAAAAAAAAAATATGTGAATGCTCTCGTATCGTAGAAACATTCGATCTGAAGCGAGATTATTGTCGTTGGGTAGATATTAATGTCATTTGAGCTTCTGCGTGTAACTTATGTATTGTCGTACATTATGGAAACATTGCAGCCTTACCCATATGTACCTATGTCTCACCAGCAACATGTTGAAAAGTTTCATGGGCACTTTCGTCTCGTCGCATCCACCAGAAGAATTTGAACCTCCGCATCCATATATTAGAGACCCTGTAGTGCTCCTCGGAATCTGGTACAGTTTTGTCTTTCAGACCCATTGATCCCAGTGGATCGAATACCAAAGCCAAGCCCAGTACGCTCAGACCCACGAGTACCCAATCGAATAAAACGAGCCCCTCTACCACAGGGATGGTATAGTTGTCGTCCGAACAGCTAACTTTCTGCGTGAATATCCAAAATGTCCCCAATATATTCCATGTTATTTCAGGGAATATCAGTAGAATTCTGCAAAGAGAACAGAGGTTCGGTGAAGTTCTTTTGATAAAATTCATTTTTCGGTCGTCGTACAGGAAAAATTCCAGGAAGGAACATCTGGGTGTGCAAATATTACTTGACGGTAAGAAGTGGTTCGACCAGTCGACGAGGGTGTGTGTCTGCGATGGCACCTTTCGAGCTGTGTGTTACTATGGCAAATAGGAGTATGGTCACGACACCGAGGAGAATCAATTCACCGGCTAGAAAAACTCGCACTAGTTCTCCACCGATGCGGCATCTCCAAGTTACATCGTAATATTTGATGCAGGCAATTGTCATCAATACGAACCTGCAACAATTTCTTGTTATACATATACTTGGAGAAATTATCTCGGTATGCATCGTTAATCATTGATCTATAAGTAGATAAATATTCATCAATTTACCAAGTAATGCGTATGAAAATTTCAAAGAGTCCAGGATACACAAGGTCATCCGTAGCCGCTAACCACTTGCGCCCAAACAATTTCAATGCCGGCATCTTACTGAACGATACAAAATGAAAATTACGTTATTGGCGAGCGTACGTTTTTTTATTGTTGTTGTTGCGAGCATCGTGTTACTCCTGAATTATTCATATTGCTAAACTTTTTGTATGTTTGTTTCATTTTTGACGTAGGCGCAGCCACATGCTATGCATTGAATCTTCGAGTATAAGATACATATACATAATAATTGGATATGGATTTCGTGTGATGAAATCATCTAATTATCGAGAGTCTCTTTCTTCCTTTTTTCAGCTTCGGATACCAAGTATCGGATGAAGCTAAAATTCGCGATACCCTCACACACGTATAACAAGAAACGACAATTTGACCCCTTGGTCGGGTCCTCCTTCTTTCGGTGACGTCCGTTCAAGCGCTTCGCATTGGTTCACCGACCTGGTCTCACCGTCCGAGCACTTCGGTTTATACACCTGCGTGTAATATTATAATTCATAGGCATAGGTATTAGGTATGTAAGTACATACGAATAACCATGCATACATAGATAGGGCTCATATTCGTATTCCCGTATCCGAACGACGACTACGTGCCGATTCTGTGCAAATACCGGATCGCATTATACCGTCCGCAACTACGTACTTGTATCTGGTATCCGTACCCGCATCCGTACCGTACCTGTTTTTTTACGAATGAATACAGCCATGGTATACCTATACTCTTGTAAAGGCTCTCATTATATTTACGTGTAAGACCACTAAGGCCTCTTGAATTGTACTCTTTGGACTGTAACGCAAAAACAGCCTTTCAGTCTGGTGACTGTAAATCAAAGATGTATGACGAAGGCGGTTTTTCAGCGCTCCTTTACCTTACGATTTATACTTATTCAGGAATGGCATCTACTGCACCTTGTAATCTTCTGTACCAAATTGTGGAACCGGAGAAAGTCTCGCAACGTGGAGAAAGCTCGGGCCTTTAAACTGACTCGGATGATACGTGTGTCTGTGTCTGTATAATTCTCACTCATACCGATCCCTATGCGGTCGAGCGGTACAACTATTACGTATCCGGGGTACATACATGCATAGACAGATGTGATCGAAAATTGATCGGCTATCAAAAGAAAAGAGATCAAGGATTCGTACTTCTGTACCTTCTTGTACTTGGCAACAGTTTCTCCTCTTTTTTCCTTTCGATCAGATCGGTGTGTTGGTGCAGTGGTTTCCGAAACTTACCCTTAATTCATATACTCGAATGTGTGGTATCTCTCTCTGCACCTGTGTAAGTTGAACGGTATTACCGATGGATATTGTTGATAGAATTTACTGTTTATGTTTCCAGGTACACGATTAAAGAGTCCTTGCCACTAGATACTTTATACTTCTTTTTAGCACTGCGGTGACGCGCGGGATGATTTTTAAACTTCTTCCGCTTGTGGCGGTAAAGGCGCATGCACGACTGACGTTTGATTTTAAATCTCATCTACTTTTGACGGATTCGTAAAAGAGCGACTCTGTAGTGGTATGAACAGGTACACTTACGCTGCGGGTGCACCAGACCCGTTCACCTTGCTCCACGACTTCTTGCCCCTCGCGCTTCCTCTCCTCCTCGTCCTCTTGGGACTTTCCCTCCTGCAGCTCATGCACGAACGACCAGCTACCCATACACCTTTCGGAGGTCTTTCTCCGATTGTCCGAAATCCATAGTTTTACTTCACTTCTCCCCATCCGCTGTACGAACATGATCAACCTTGGGCGAGGATCTGCGGTTTTGGAAGATTTTTGTTGTCAGACGTGACAGGTGTATGTTGCATTTATGGATCAGACATTACCTAGAAGATGTTTTCTGACAATTTGATTATCAGCGATCCTCGAGGTCTTCAAGCGTTGTCTTTGGCGATCTCTTCGTAGTTCGCGCTGCCAATGGATGACGCTGGTTGTTGGACCATTGACCATTGCCATTGGCGTTGGGGGTTGGCGCGAGGGATGGTGAAGGCGGTAGCGGATCGTAGTGTGGGTCCATCGCTAATTTTCCTTCAGCTCTATCACTCCCAAGCTATACGGACAATTGTAAATCATTTGACAGTGGTGAGGGATGCAACTGTCTTCGGAAACGTCAGCCTCCGAATCTGAAAATATCATTTGAATTGGCGGATGTCTACGTTAAGCGATTCATTTGGGGTACTAAAGTTTGTATCGTTGTTTGCTTTTAAGGTTACGTACCTTTACGGTGTTTAGAGTACACTAGATATAATAGAGTGCCTGTCATGGATTTATGGTGCTGTTGGTTATGGAGAGGGTGATAGTCATAATGACAGTGATGATGGTGATGACAAATATCATGAATATAGCTTCGGTTGGATACCAATAACTTTGTAAGGCACCTGACAAATGGTTGCAGCCTGCGGTATGGTTATGCGCCAGGGTGGGACACGGCGCAATGTCCGAATCCTCTTGGTGGGAGAACACGGGGTTGGTAAAACTTCGTTGATTTTATCGTTGGTCAGTGAGGAATACGCGGAGGAAGTACCGAGCAAAGCTGAGGAAATAACAATCCCTGCCGATGTTACTCCGGAGCAAGTTCCCACCCACATCGTGGACTACTCGGGTTTGCATTTTCCCCATGTTATTCTTATTCTTTTCCTGCAACATGGAAGCGAGTTATTTAGTTTAAATACAGAGATGGGTGTGATTTTTATACTTTTAATTCACAGCTGCCGAGCAAACCAATGACCAACTGTCAGAAGAAATTCAGAAAGCGCATGTGATCTGTGTGGTATATTCGGTTGAAGATGAAGATACCTTGGACAGAGTAGCCAGCTACTGGTTACCTTTGATCAGACAATGCTCGACAACCAACAGATGTCCAGTTGTTCTTGTCGGCAATAAAATTGATCTTGTCGACTACTCCACCATAGAGGTATATTGCTATATTCGAACATTCTTTTATCAGTTACCTGTTACAATACTTTTGTACGACCGTATTTCTCAGGCTGTCTATCCTATCATGAAAGAGTTCTCCGAAATTGAGAGTTGCATTGAGGTAAGATATTTCTAGAGATCTCGAATTGATTTGCCACTACTGGCTGTCTCCTAAAACAGTTTAATCGATTGCAGTGCTCTGCCAAGACGTTGCAGAATATTTCGGAAATGTTTTATTACGCACAAAAGGCTGTACTCCATCCTACAACTCCACTGTACGATTACGACACACAAGAGGCAAGTATCGGTGTAACTACGGTGCCCACATTGTAACCAATTCGATTATTTCAAGTTCCTCATTTCACAGCTGACAGAAGAATGTAAAACTGCCTTGCGGAGAATATTCAAGGTAAGCAGTTGAAATTAGCAAAATCTCAATGATCTATGCTGAAGATGTTATCAATGTTTATTTGTCTATTAGATTTGTGATTTGGATAACGATGGTTTGTTGAACGACATGGAACTAAACACGTTCCAACAGTGGTGTTTTAATACTCCTCTACAGCCCCAAGTTCTTCTCGACGTAAAGGCAGTTCTTTCCAAAAATATTGCAGACGGGATCAGCGAAGGATGTGTAACTATGAACGGTATGTCTCAATTACCTAGCTCGTTCACAACGTAGCCATCGACAACCGATTACCAAGTATTGCTTATTTTCCAGGCTTCATGTATCTACAGTGTTTATTTATTCAACGTGGGCGTAACGAGACAACCTGGGCTGTCCTGAGGAAATTTGGCTATGACAACGATTTACAGATGTCCAAGGAATACGTTAATCCTCCGTTAGTATAGATTCGATACTTGTGCTCATTATGCGATATGTATACACCAAAAAAATTCTATTTACAGTCTGAAAGTGCCAGCTGGTTGTACAACAGAATTATCACACAAAGGACATGAATTTTTGGCGGTGCTTTTTATGCAGCACGACCGCGATCACGATGGTGCACTGTCTCCCCTAGAAATGGATATGCTATTTTCCCGATGTCCAAGCCCACCTTGGGGAGATGAATACCGATACATGGTTACTACTAACGAAAAGGTTCGCACCGTCTTCGAGCGTGCGAGAAAATTCTTGCACGGTCTCTGTGAAATACGTAGTAAGGGAACGATTGGTTGTTATCTTACAGGGTTGGATCACTTTTCAAGGATTCATGGCTCAATGGGCATTCATAACGTTAACCAACGTGCGGAAAACCGTAGAATACATGGCTTACCTTGGCTACAACATGTACAACAACGAGTGTCAGACGAATGCGATTAATGTAACTCGTGAAAAAAAGCTAGATTTAGCGAAGAAGCAGTCCAGTAGAAACGTCTACAGCTGTCATGTAATCGGACCCAAGAGCAGCGGTAAGACGACCTTGTGCAGAACCTTCATAGATCCGATGCTTGAGGTGAGTAAACAATGTTAGATCTCTACCCTTGCAGCGGTATTTTTCTTCCAAGTTTCCCAGTAAGTGATATTTTTCTTCTGTTTTCCAGAAATTAAAACCAGAAATAGTTCCCCCCAACGCACACGTCACAGTCAATACCGTTCACGTGTACGGCCAGGAGAAAACCATCGTTCTCAGAGATATTAACATCCTCAATGTTCAAGATGCTCTGAGTCCGGGTCAAATTCAATGTGATGCGGCAGCCCTCGTCTACGATGCCAGTAATCCGAAGTCTTTCGAGTACATCGCTCGGATTTTTATCGTGAGTCGTGATCTGCATATTCTTCCAAAGTAAGTCGAGGCAAGGTACCGAAAAGCTGATTTTCTATTCTTACAGAAATACTTCGCAGATAGTAAGATTCCAGTGTTGATAGTAGCTAATAAAAGTGACCTGACCGAAGTGAAGCAGGAGTATCTTCTGCAGCCCGCCAGCTTCTGCAACAAATATAAACTGATGCCACCGCAGCCTTATAGCGTTACACGGACCGTGCGTCGAGAAATATTCGTTAAGCTAGCTACAATGGCGGCATTCCCGTAAGTTTATTCACATCTTATTCGACAGGATTCGATAACAATAGAAATCAACGCAATTATCAATCGATATCGCCTAACGACGGGTACCACCGAACGAATGACGAACAAACTTGTCAGAAATTCGAATACAATTTTCCACCACACTAGTAAATCACTACAGAAGCAATGGAATTAGTCTTTGTTAGAAACTAATACAGAAATATTTAACGTTTAGCCGCTTTCAAGCAGCGTGGGTATTGTTTTACAAGCACAGGTTGGTGAATCTGAGACTTATATTAAAAAGCTTTTACAAGGCATATATTCTATGCCAAAACACGCACCTGCATCTGCACCTACACCTGCATCTGCAATTGCACCAGCAACCAAAGATCACATCATTGGCCATGTGAAATTCACTCATTCGGCATGATGCGCATGAGATATTCCTCGCGTCGAATTTTTGTTATCGCACAGCGTGAATGAAAATTGATTACGCCATTATATTACTATTTTCAGTCCATTGAGGCGTATGGTCCACATGTTACTTGTCAAACCCTCAGCTATTGAATGGTGGAGTTCGTTCAGAAGGTCAAACTCAGTATTATACCTTTCATTTCTTTGCTGTTACGTGTGCGAAATTCCGACCTAACTTTCATCAATAATCGCTTTTAATCGTAATGTTCATTGTGCATGGATAAACTGACCAGACTTTTCACAAATTTCTACCAATTTTGATGAATCCCTTTTCAAGATACGGAAAGCCTGATTGCGAATGATTCCTCTTTTCCTTTATCTTGGCGTGATCCCGTAAAACTTTATTGCACACTTTGTGGTACTCTATAACGATTCATCTTCATCCGGTGATCGGAGGATTTATTCTTGTAAAATATGATTTCAGGCACATGAAGCAGTTTGGCTTGATCCAAGGAGAATCTGTCGTTTGGTGGAAAGCTGGACTGGGGCTCGCCGTCGCAACTGTAGCTGGATTCGTTGTGATGCGGGTTCTCAATACCGACAAAAGATAGTTTATAGTAGTTTGAGTTTGGGCTATTCTACCGACAAACTTCATTAATAGATAATCCCCACATATGCTAATGATAATGATAATGAATACCGAATACGCAACAACAACACCGCAGAACACTCACACTTCCTACAGTGTGACATACAAATACACTTCATGAAGTCTAATAAACTCTAATGGTAAGATATCCGAATGAATAATCTATTACATGTCGAGTTGCTGCATTTGTTTGAGAATAAAACGACCTGTGTACGCAATTTCTGTAATGACGTTACTCAAAAGAAACGAAAAAGAATCATGTACGCACAGAAACGTACACGCAGACTAAAAGATGAGTAATACGTCTTTTGTGTACGTTGCGTTATCGTTGAATACAGAAAAATCGATTATATGCATACAATTGATCGCAATAAAGTTTTGATTGTCCATTCGATGAGTTACATTATACTTCATCCAGTTCTATCAGACGAAGAGCTGTGGAGATGTCTCAATGTTACCGCTCTTCAGACCCATAAATCGGCGATAACTTGGCAAGCGCTTTGTTGTGAGACGTCACCTTCGGGGCTGAGTAGAGGTGACGCCCCACAACAAACCACGCGCCCGTGGCTACCTGACTCCAGATAAGCTGGGGCTCCCTCGTAGAAATATTCGAATTTCTCGGTCTACGAGGGAGCCCGAGCTTAGCTGGAGTCAGGTAGCCACGGGCGCGCGGTTTGTTGTGGGGCGTCACCTCTGCTCAGCCCCGAAGGTGACTTCTCACAACAAAGCGCTACCCTGCTGGCTACGCTGACTCCAGCAAAGCTCGGGTTTGCTGGTGAATTGAAGAATTCGAATATTCCGACCCATGCATGGATTGCGACGAGTCAAAGTGGGTCTACGACTAAAACCAATCGATATGTCATATAATTTTTCTGCTCCCAACAGCGAATAATTGATGATTACTCGATCTATTGCATGAGTAGATGATTTTGGCTTTCAGATTTGGATTCCTGAGCTGATTATACGTGAGATTACTCTTGAGGAAGCGATAAAATCATTCGATTTTTGAGCAAAAAATGAATCATTCTTTTAATTGGGTTTAATATGCTTTTCTTGTGTATTTTGATCTCAGAAATCCGAATCTGAAAGAAAAAATGATCTATCTCTAAAATTGACCGAGTTATCGCCAATTTTCAGCTTTTTGGGGTCGAAAATAAAAAATTTATTTTTTAGTCTATATAAATGTAATTTGAGCTCAGGAATGCGAATCCGAAAGAAAAAATGATCTATCTTCAAAAATGACCGAGTTATCCCCGAATTATCGCATTTTTTGGCATAAATTTGAGGATATCTCGAAAGGAAAAAATCGTAGCTCAATTTGGACAACGGATTCGTGTTCCTGAGGTCAAAATACGTAAGAAAAGTGCCATACGATCAATTTTAAAAAATAAAAATTTTTGGCCAAAATTTGAGATTTTTCCAAGGGGTACCCCTTACGATTTTTTCAAATTTTGGTCAAAAATTTTTATTTTTTAAAATTGATCGTATGGCACTTTTCTTACGTATTTTGACCTCAGGAACACGAATCCGTTGTCCAAATTGAGCTACGATTTTTTCCCTCCGAGATATCCTCAAATTTATGCCAAAAAAGGCGAAAAAATGGGGATAACTCGGTCATTTTTGAAGATAGATCAATTTTTCTTCCGGATTCAGATTCCTGAGCTCAAATTACATAAAGATAGACTATAAAATCAATTTTTTATTTTTGACCCCAAAAAGCTGAAAATTGGCGATAACTCGGTCAATTTTAGAGATAGATTAATTTTTCTTTCAGATTCGGATTCCTGAGATCAAAATACGTAAGAAATGTGCCATATAATCAATTTTTTCAAATAAAAATTTTTGGCCGAGAATTGAAAATTTTCCTAGGAGCTTTTTCGATTTTGAGGTCAAAAATGAACATTTTTTCAAATTAGATTCCCTATGCTATCCTCATGTATCTCGGAAATCCGAATCTGAAAGATGAATTGATCTATCTATAAAATTGATGAGTTATCGCCAATTTTTTGCTTTTTGGTTCTGAAAAATTGAGATATCTCGATGGGATTTATTTCCTACTTACCTAATTTTATCGACGTCTATATCACGCTTGCAATGAGATTTGTTAGTGTAAAATTCTCGTGCCAGAAGATATTTTATTTACCTATAGTTGCTACGACGTTGGTTTCCTCCGATCGATAATGTTACCGTTGGTCACCGGTACCATTTGAATACCCAAACATCCCTTAGGGGTCGCTAGGGGTTAGTAAATTGACCGGAGGGCACAGTAGGGACTGAACCGGAGCCGTAGGCGTTCGCTCAGTTTCAGCAGGACTCTAAAGACGGGGTCACGGGATCTCCTGACTGGGGTCTGCAGTCGGATGGTATTGTGGCGGCTGGTTAGACATGCGTTCGGAAAGAGAGTAGAGTTCTTGTCGTCGTGTAGTTAGAAAGAAGTAAAACTCATCGTCACCAACAATGAATATTGATTAATTTTTTTAATAATTTTTAAAAAAGAAAAATCGACTCGTCACATTGATTTAAATCAGCTCATTCAAAAACCATGTGATTTCGTTTGTTTGGTTGTTTCTTCGTCAACGAATCGCAAGTTATACGACACATGCAATAATGAATAACATTTAATTCAAGAATCGGATATAGACGTGTTTCTCTTTCGATTGTTGAAATAAAGTGACAAGTTATTAAACCGTGCTGTAATTGTCGGTGAACACCCCAGGTGCATGCATCTAAGAATATTGGATTCAGTTTAATGGTGAATAATTTCCACCCAACGACATCACCATGGTTGCTAAGCACTTTACTCAGGGTAAGTTTTTTCAAGCAACGTGCACTCGTATATAATTTTCAACCCTTGTACTCTGTGAAACTAATCATTAACTTCAACATCACTTCAAGCTAGTTTTCATCGTTTTTTTGGTCATTCATCGAACACCGAACAAAATGAAGAGAAAATACTATTTGTAACCAATAGCGACATCAACCCTCGCCCAAGTCTCTACCAACTGTCAAGGGTCGATCGTATCCAGAATTATATCTACTTGTCATTTCTTTGTTTACAAAAAAAGTTTACAAAAACTGTGATCGTCAGGATCAATATTCTTGGACATCAAATCATTAAGTTTCATCGTCGTATAGTTAACCAGAGGGTTTATTTCGAAGGACGAATAGCGCAGAAATAATTCGAAACACACACCTGATGCAGATGCTTTATCATCGAACCATTATGCATCGAATAGAAACGATTGCATTCGAAAAATTATCCTAAATATCAATTAAACCGGATATTCTTTGACACGCAAGGTTTGTACATAGACCCTGCATGTATATCAGGTACACTAATCCGCTTATGTATTTAAAATACACGGATATATGTATACCTATATCCATGTACACCTTATGTATATTTGGTAGAAACAGCTGTCAACGACTGAACGCAATCCCCTCCCTCTCTTTCTTTCCAGAACCATCATCGGTGCTCAAAACCATGAGAACACATGCCGTATGTCGTCTGGGCTGAAACAAGAGTCATACATTTTATTTTCCCTCTTTCCCGGACCCATCGTCGTCGTATTGAAATTGATAATAATCGACATACATTCTCAAAATTTGAGCTGAGATAGATTGTCGTCAACTCAGAGAAAAAAAAGAAAAAATAGAGAAAAGTAACAGTAGGAGAGATTAAAGTTACACTCATTTCCAGAATGTACGACTACTTTTTATCAGGGATAGAATCGACTTTAAATTTTCCCCATCGTCGAAGAGAGAAAAGGAATAATCTTTCGTTGCTCGCGTTGTAGACATCGGCCTCCGGTGTACCTGCTGCGAATGACTCACAATCAGAGGCTGTTCACAGATCACTGAATTCCGGGGATTCCCTCCCTAGACGCCGATGATAGTGGCCTCCTTTGCATGATTCAACTATCGAAATGAATGAGTGTATATTTGTACGTATCGCAGTACATTACATGACGAATAATCGTGAGAATCACCTCCCAAAGGAGACCTCGTTGATTCAGATTGTTGTTTTTTTTTTTCACATCTCGCGACGACTGCGTAAAAATAGGGCAAACACCCGAGCTAATGATGATTCGTACGCTATCTGAAGTAGACAAAAAATAAATAAAGGAATAAAGTATGAAGGAAAAGTTGAAACCGGGGATGTTGAAGCAAAGCCAAATGCTTTAGAAGCAGTTTATCGACTGCTCTTATGCGTTAAGCTTCGAATAGAACTACTTTGACTAAATATAAACGGTAGCGAAGGGATTTTTAGAACCGAAGATAAACAATTACAACGACTCCTTTGAAAAACCTTTCCTTTTAGTGTGGACTTGCAAAGAATCGGAAGAACAAAAATTAGTCAGCTTAGAACGGCGAGGGTAAATCAAAATGGACCAAATCCGATATTAACATAAATTATAGTTACCTCTTCTAACATTGCAAATCCTAGTGTATACGGTCAAAAAATAAGTATCCTGGGCGGATACGGAGAGTGGTTTGCTCTTGCAACAGCCGCAGCCTTCCTTTTCCCTGTTTGTATTTCTTATCTTATATGAACGTGCAGCGTTCGTTGGCGATGAGAATTAATTTTATCAATTTTTTACACGGGTTGCGCATTAACTGTGCTTCGTCCTTGGTGATGGCAAACAGGCATTCTTGTTCGTTCATCTTTGCAGTATATGGCTTCCACATAATTACAGGAAACGGACGTTAATCCAACAATAGCGGTAAAGAATCAGCCGTAGAAAACAGGAAATTCAATTTAATGACGATGGAAAACTAATAGAGTAAAAGATAACGAAGATGAGATGAAGAGCAAAATGTTTGTTACCGTCGAAGTTTGCTTTTTGTCATCCCCACTCGCTTCCCCTGATCTTTTTCCACCACAGGACCCAGCGAAATGCTCATTATTTTTTCCAATGAAACGTTGACCCTTTTTTTTTTAATACGCATATTTAACACATGGGTATTAGCGTTATAATCATCATCGTGATTGTTGGGTGTACAACTTTTAATCTTTTACTCTACGTCGTTTCTCCTCGGCGACACGCGCTCGGAGGACCTGCTGCAGCTGCCACAGGTGCTGTGCTCAAGAAACTATACCCTACGTATGATACTACGGGGTTTCTTCTTATACTTCCACACTTTGGTTTCCGATGAAGCGTGCAGAGAATATACAAGACACAAAAAAGCCAGCAGCTGCTCCTTCTGCAGCGCAGGGCTATGCCACTATATCCGTACGACGATGTTATTTTTGCAGTCACCTTTAATGTATTCTAAAAATGTTGTATTTTTTATTTTTCAGGATCCAGACCGGAGACCGGTGTCCCTGACATGACGGTGATCAGCGACATAGACGAGACGGGAATAAACAAAAATCTACAAGTTCGTTATCAGAGGGACCAGATATACGTATCCTTTTCCGTAACAGAAAGAGAAACGAGTATAATCGTATGATTGAAACGAGTTATGTCGGGTTTTTTTTAATTTTTTTTATCTCATTTAAATGTAGAACATGCGTTAATCCGATGGACGCGGAGAGATAGGGTGTGCGAAGTGACTGTAACGTTAAATGGGCGCGTGTCCGCACGGCTCGTTTCCATTTCGGGGTGCAGCAACAACAGCGTCAGTAGCAGCAGCAGCGGTCGGAGGAGGTCGACGACGACCCTCAGGACGGTGACCCCGCGGCATTTCCTCCCACCCCCTTCAATTCAACAACCCCCGGTGTCGTATAGCTCTACCAATTTAAACGGTAGGCCGTTTTATAGGTATGCCGCTGCTGCGGATCGCATATGCAAAACGAACCTTCTGACTAATAGCAATTTCCTATACTCCTTGACAATTGACGTTTCGCAACGAGCGCCTACTTATGCCCACGCCCGCGCAACTGTACGGTATTGAAAAATATAAAGGGTCATTCGAAAAGTACAACTGTACAAATCTCAACGAATAATCTTCCCAATATTCCGATCTCTGATCTAGTAAAAATACCAATCTATTTTATTCGGCTTCTCGTCACAAATTTACCCATGAACGTCATCCGCTCGTATGAATTGGTAAAATAATTAAGTGGACTGTATTTACAGTACGTTAATGTAGTACACATATAATAACAACAGGACACCGATTGGAGTCACTAATGATTTCAGCAGATCTCTCATAAAAATTCATCACACGTTGAAACGACGATTCGAACAATATTTCTCTAGCAGTTCAAGAAATTAGCTTTGAAAGTAGAAAAAAAAAAAAAAAAAAAATACTCCCTTCGTATCTGGGAGTCGTTTCGACGGAGAGGGTTGTAAAATCTGGCGCATGGATAGATCGTGTACATACGGATGTATGACGTATATAATATTCGTATGTACTACATGGGGTGAGTCATATCCATTGGGGAACCCGCAACCCTTGATATGACGTCAGGGAAAAGTGCAGGAAGGAAGAGTTCTCGTTAGAAAAAAAAAAAAGGGAAAAAAACTCAACCCTACAAATGTGATAATAGTGGCTGGCAAAGACCTTGAATCCCTCGCAAACTCACTTTCTGTCTTTGATTTTTTTCTTTGTTCTTCCCCCTACCTTCAAATGTATCCGTGTATACTGCAAAACGTCGCGCGAGGAATACGAGATAAGTACCCAAAAATACCTTGAGACCGGAAGAAGGAGCCGGGGGAATTTGATGGTCCAACAATTAATCGCTTACGATCGCGATCGACTTCATACGCCGTGTGAAGTATAGTACAGTCGTAGCGTTTTCAATTTACCACTAGGAAAATTAACGCTAAACTTGAAGTTAAAAATTAGATTAGATTAGATTGTATTAGAAAATTGAAATTGAGACTGAAAATTATGGTGAAAGAGAAGATGAAATGTTGGGGAAAAATCACGCGAAACAATTTCAGATTATTTTTCACACGTGATCAGCATACTATTTAACGTTACGAGAATCGAAGTTGGTAATTTTCCTTAGTCAGATTTTAGACGTACACGGGCTCGATCCTGATCGCTGTGAATCCTTACAAGGAGGTGGACATTTACACAACGGTAAGAATGAAAATATTTTTAATATCGTACGCGTATGGCATAATATAAAGTTCGCCGTACACCGGCGCTAGCCACGTGCTTCCGGATGAAAATATATGTGCACTTCAATATAGTAATAAACCGGAAGTTCTATCTTAAGAATAGTAATAACAGAAAATCGTTATAGGTGGTGAACTATTATTATACGCTATGGGTTTTAGAGACAAAACCAGCTGCAGGCAATATGTTAAACTTGGGAGTGAGCTGCGCATTTTAACTTTTCCTTCGTCACTTGCCGCGGCGTCGTCATTATTGCGATGATATCTGGAGCACTTTAAAAGCCTCGTTACAAGGGACAACCCTTTCTCTCCACTCCAACAACTGAGCGAATTATTTCCACTCGCTTTACTTTCGTCGGTAGAATATTCGTTGCTTTGAATATTGGATACTCTTAGAATCGCGCAAAAAAATGACGATGCGGTATTCTTATCGTAGGAATTCGAAGCATTCGCGGTCTTACTCCGTCCGTGTGTGCTGTTGTTTGTCGTGTAGAAACAGGAAATGGATATCACCGGGCGTTTCTTTGTCGCCGTTGACGGGTATTCCGGCCACGATGACGACAATCGTTACGTTGTCTGCGGATATTTAGGCCAAATGCCGACGACGATGCGACGATGATGTCCCCGGATATTGGACGACTCAAGGACATTCCTGTAAAGCTGCAAAAAGAGAGTATCCTCCTTACGTTTCCGTAGCTAGACAAACGCAGCTTTGAAATGGAACCATTACAATCGATCGTTCATCTAAGAAAGGAATACCCGATATAGATCACCGAATAGAAGCTAGAAGAAAAATAAAAAAGAGTTCAAATACCGAAGTCGCGTGGAGAGTGGTGCCGGCGAGATGTAGAATTGGAGAGTGATGGTGAAAAAAGGATAAAAAGTAAACAAGATGAAGTCTACTGCAAAAGTCGAAAGAATCTTTCAACGTTATAGCAATGGCCACTGTTTTTTCTGTACCTCGCAGGATAAACAGCAACCAGTTGGATACTATTTTCAGATTTGGTATAGCTGCTCGCCATCCCAATCCAAACAATCTTTACTTCTCACTCGTTGACTACCAAACCCCACGTAAAACTGCACCGTATATTGCACTGTAGTACAGCATCGGCAGCTGCAACAATTTACATACAGTTTGCTTCCTTCCATTCTTTCAAAACGAAAAAAGATTCACATAATAATAGGAAAGAAGTATCTTTTGTTCTTTCGCCAATGAGGTAGTATTACTGGATACGAGTATGATAATGCGGCGGTGATAGCAAAAATTTTTAAATAAAAAAAAAAAAACTGCGGCGTTCGTAGTTTCCACTGCAGATGCGAGATAACGACGTTATCGCAATCTGTGAATAAAAGAAGAAACGATCAAGAAGCGCATAACGTGAACGAGTTCCGTTGCTATTGTATGCTTCATATTCAGCACTGTAGGTTTTTCCCCTCTAATCAGGAGGAAAAGCAGACCAATTGAAAAGAAAAAAAAATCCGCTTGACGTGTACAAGTAGATATACGTATGCGAGCATACCGTTTAGAATTGCGTACGAGTATGTCCTGACGTACCCTTTCGGTACACGCACCTTTTGGGTGTTTGGGTTATTATTAGATTAGCTCAAAAAATGGAAGGTAGCTAATGTAAAATGTGCATGACGGAAACCCGGCGTTTTGAAAACCGCCAATCGTTAAATTTAAGGGCATACGAATGAGGTCGGTGGAGTGACTGTTTGATGTGAAACGACGCTGTTTTGCTGCGATTGTATTGGGCCGGGGAAGTTTGCAGTGCTCATTTGCCTGCAGAAGCAGTAGCAGCAATAGCGGTAGCAGCGAGTAGGCAGCAACAGAGGAGTTAACTGGGTCAGAAAACCAGAGCGTTTCCTGAATGGGCCGCTTCATAATTTTTGAAGTGAAAATAAAGTAGGATAAAATGAAAAGAAAAAGTAAAAAAAATAACATAAAGAAGTTGAATGCAACGCCACCGAGCAACAACCTTTCCACGAAATCGATGTTCCTTCTCCGTTCATATGAGATACGCCCTCCTGGTCGTGGGGGTTGAAAAAAATTGAGCTGCGCAGTGAAGACACCTTTTTTCATACTGCATTTTCTTGGTATCTTTTTTTTCACTTCGCGTTCGGGTAGATGCCCCAATTACGTGCGAAGTGAAAAGAGATTCACCACCCCTACCCCTCGTTGATATCTGAAGGAGGTTCGGGGGCGATTCGGTGGATACTTTTTTCTGGAAAGATCCTCGCGTCGATTGGCATTCGCCTGAAATTTTTTGAAATCCGAGGTACCTCTTGAAAATCAGCATACCACCGCGGTACAGCGGACGACGGCGGGAAACTGGGTGGCGAAGATCCGTGGCTCAGGATAGTCAAAGTTAAAGGGGCGGGTTCATATTGATCGGTCCTCAGGGTGGTGGCGAGCGAGCCGACCAGCGCATGCACGTTAAACGAATGGCAACAGCAGCAGCGGCAGCAGCATAGGTAACGACGACCGGCTAAAAGTTGGAAGAGCAAAAGGTTTCTTTTCAACATCATTCAACCGGTTGGGGATTCATGATAATTGCAAACGAAAAAATCACCCTTAGATGCCGCAGTTGAATGCAAATGCGCGTCCCTCGGCTGAGAAAAATCAAATAAATATCATGACGCCTGTAGCGAGGATCCTCCTATGAGTTTTTCGATTTTTCTATTTTTTTTTTTTTTTTTACCACTCCCCAGGTGCATTGTTCCAAGTTACATACAAGAGGCACTTGTACCCCGGACCTCCGCAACCTCGTACCAACATCCTCGAGCAAACGACTAGCTCCGGCACCACCTTTTTCCATGTGCAACTCTTGAGTAAAAAACAAGATAGCAAAATGTCGCACGCCTAGTGTATCACGAGGATAAAAGTGCCTAGTTAGAGTCGCCCGGTAAATAGGGGTGGGGCTTTTGTACTTTCAACCCTTCCAGTTTTGCAGCACCATTTCATCATCGTCGTCGTCGTCGTCGTCGTCGTCGTCGTCGTCGACCTCATATTCCGGGTTACCTACGCAGTAAAAGCGGTACAGAGAGGGTCGAGAGATAAAACCGTTTAGCGACTTTCGTTCTTCAACGGAACCGTTTTTTTTTTTATTCCTTCGTTGCCAATTAGCTTTCCATTGATTGAACTTTGTACTGTTGTTGCAATTGTCGTCATTGCTATGGAATTAATTATTAACGTATCAATTTTTTTTACAGGAGTACGTAAACCGTTACCATGGACAGAAAATGGGAGCTTTGGAACCGCACGTTTTTGCACTCGCAGAAGCTGCGTATAGGTCACTTCAGGAAACGGAGAGTAATCAGTCTTGCGTTATTAGCGGTGAGAGTGGCGCAGGAAAAACTGAAACGACAAAATTTATACTTCAATATTTATGCTCGGTTACCAGTAACGTTGATACTTGGGTAGAACAACAAATTTTAGAAGCGAACACGATTCTGGAAGCTTTCGGTAAGATACGTTACGATTATACTTACATGCGGTCGTATCGGTAGCGATGCTTTGTTCGTCGGTGATAAAGTTTGGAAAATTATTTCATGTTACAGGAAACGCTAAAACGGTTCGCAACGACAACAGTTCAAGATTTGGAAAGTTCATGCAGGTCTGTTTCGACAATAAATGGATGATAAAAGGTTGTATCATCCAGGACTATCTTCTTGAACAAAGTAGAATTACATTTCAAAGTCCGGGTGAGCGCAATTACCACGTATTTTATCAATTGATCGAAGCTGGAGCTTGCAACAAGGAGTTCGCTGAGCAGTACCGGCTGCGTCCAGCTGGTTTTTACAAATATTTAAACCAATCCGGTTGCACGAAAATCGACGGTATATCCGACTCTAGAAAATTAGACGCTCTGAGGCTCGCTTTCAACGTCCTTCAAGTTGATGGCGAAATGTGCGAAGGTATATTCAGAGTCCTGTCCGCTATATTGTGGCTGGGAAATCTTGGTTTCGAAGACGTCGATGGTGAAAGATGCGAGCTGACGTCGGAAGACGAAGACATCGTTGCCACAGTCGCACCGCTCCTCGGACTTCAAATCGAAGATGTTACCAGAGTTGTTTTAGTCAGGCAAATAAACGTTCGCGGTAACATCACGGAAATACCTTTGAAAGTTCAAGAGGCCAGGGAGAACAGACATGCGATGGCCAAGGCGCTGTATTCGAGAACATTCGCCTGGCTGATAAACCACATAAACACTTGTACGAATCCTGGACAGGACAGCTCCAGATTTTTGGGAGTGTTGGATATATTTGGATTCGAAAATTTCAACGTCAACAGTTTCGAGCAACTTTGCATCAACTATACAAATGAAAAACTTCATAAATTCTTTAACCATTACGTATTTGCGCTCGAACAAGAAATTGTGAGTATAATTTCGGTTTTATGCAATCGTTTTTCAACGCACTGGATCAACGTCTAACGAAAACTGAATATTTTGCATTTCAGTATCGCCAGGAAGAGATCTACTATTCTCATATACAGTTCACGGACAATACTTTGTGCCTCGAACTTATTGAGAAACCGCCCCGTTGCGTGCTGAAGATGTTGACCGAACAATGCCATATGCCGAAGGGCTCTGATCTGGCGTACCTGACAAATTTACACTCCGAATTCGACTCTCATCCTTCTTACGTGAAGGGCGAAGACAGGAGAAAGTGGGAAACCGAATTCGGAGTAAAACATTACGCGGGTTGCGTTACCTATACAGTCGAGGGTTTCGTGGATAAAAACAGGGACGTCCAGCAGGATGTTTTCTTCGATTTCATGTCCCGAAGCACAAACGAATTTGTCAAGGAGATAACGATATACCAGGATCTTCTGAGTTGTACCGTTGCCAGATCAGGACACATGACGATGTCCCGCGGTACGTCGAAAGGGAAGCCTACGCTCTGCGATTCCTTCAGACACCAGCTCCAAGCGCTGGTCGATGTTTTGCAGGCGACTACCCCCTGGTATGCGAGATGCATCAAACCAAACATGAAGAAAATGGCGAACAATTACGACGAGCAGTTGGTTCTCGATCAGCTCAAGTACCTCGGGATGCTAGACATCATAAGGATCAGAAAAGAAGGATTCCCTATCCACATGCCGTTCGTCGATTTCCTGTCCAGGTATCGATGCCTGGACAAGGGCAGACCTGGATTCTCCGATGAAAAAGAGGCTGTACGAAGGCTTATCAGGGGCCAAGGAATTCCGGAGACGGAATGGCAGATAGGGAGGACGAAAGTTTTCCTCAGAAGCTACGTTCACGAGCCTTTGGAAGATTCCAGAAATCAAATGGTCACGAGCAATGCGATAACGATACAAAAAAACTGGAAGGGATACAGGGTGCGGAGAGGTGAGAAACGTTGTTCGATCATTATGATGCAGAAACTAGAAAATTTCCTCTATAAAAGTAACGGTTTGATCATTGTTCAGAATTCCTGCGAGTCAAAGAAGCCGCGTTGAAAATACAGCACGCGTACAAGGGCTGGAAACTGCGTATAATGTTTATGAGGAAGAGAAGGGCTGCAATCGTGATTCAATCTCATTTGCGAGGAGTGTTTGCACGAGAAGTCGCAGCGGCATTGCGTGAGATGAGACGCGTAGACGAGGAAATGAGGAAACGTGAGAGAATGGAAGAGGAGCGAAAACTTATGGAGGATAAAAAAGCACTGGAGGAAACACAGAGGTGAGATTATTGGGTTTAGAAAAGTGTAGAGTAACGCGAGGATGAATGTTTAAAATCTTATTGTAGAAGCTAACGATATTCCCGTATTTATTGTGTCTTGTAGCGCACAATACGACGGTATAATGGGGATGGATAGAGGGTAAGTTCGGATTGCCCGATCGTTTACGTCTTGCGTTTTGAAATGGCGAATATATTTGTTAATAAAACCAGTCAAGTGATTCTCCACAGAGAGGATTATTTTTTGCACGATCAGCTTGAGTTTAAAGTTTGGACGCTAACTGCATTGGATTGTTCAAAATATGAATTGTCTAACTCGCAACCCGTACAATAATGTGCAAAACAAAACCTACGATTGAATCGCGACCTAACGAACGGTGATCTGTTACAGAAAGGCGCAGGAGGAGATTGCTGCTCTATCTCAGATGGCTGAGCAGTTGAATTCAAAAATGGCAACATCCGAGCTGCAGTCTGTCGATTTGGACAATCTATTTTCATTTCTATCCGATGTACAATCTACGAAAAGTAATCAGATAATCGACGAAATCGGAGAGCAGATGGACGAGCTAGTCGAAGACCTTGACGTCGAACTGGAAACTGTAATTCAACAGGAAATGGAGTTGGACATGAACGGTATACAGGAGAGCAGAAATTCATCGAATAACAACAGTTTGGACAGAAAAGGACAGCAACAGAGGGCTGCGGCGAAACTGAATCAACCCCGTCTTCCAGAACCAACCGAACCTCCGCCCCCGCCACCTTTGCCCGTAGGTCGTCCTCTGGTTCAGGAAGATGATTCGACCGGTACGAACAACAGTTCCAGTCTTTCAACCGTGGATGGGGAGCCGATCTACGAGTCAGTTTTGCCAAGAGATGAGAATGGGCCGAGTAGCCCTGTGCTTATCAATGTTGGATCTTCAATGGGCAACGGGGATCTGTGCGGATCACCTCCTCCTGTTCCCACCAGCAAGATAACAAAGGATCCCATTTGCAGCAGCTCTCCTCCGAGGTCGGATTCGGGCAATCTAGTGGCAAATCATCACCACCAAATTCAGGCGCAGCCCACACAGCTCGCATCGTACGGTGCTCACGAACAACAGCAGCCTGCCGAACGTGAGCAAAGACGCAAATTCAGAGTGGAGAGAAAACTGCAGGAGCTCGAAGATAACAAGGAGGTCTTGGAGCCCGATACAACGTATCACGATATCGTCGAATTTGCTCAAAATTATTTCAACAACCACGAACGGTCGCCGGAGGGAACTATCATCGCCACCCTGACGAGGAAATCACGAGGAAAAAGCTTGGAGTTTATACCAAAGTATGAAATGGTTACATACTACAAGGGTTCCAGTATTCCAAACTCACATATCCACATGTACGATCCGGATAATGTCAACGTTGCCTGCTCAGTTTTCAGGGTGAGTCGATTGGCCTAATTGTTGTTGTCGGTATTCCGTTAGCCTTCTTGTGTAATGAATCGCTGTAATCTTACAGGACTTGTGCAAGCATATGCGAGGTGAGATGAAGCTGGAGCAAGAGATTGCGACCATTCAGAGTATAATCGGCTATGGGATCGAACGAGAAGAATTGAGGGATGAGATCTTGGTGCAGTGCATGCGTCAGGCTACTAACAACCCTAATCCTGAATGGGCAGAGCGAGTGTGGCTTCTGCTTTGCCTCGCGATAGTCGCGTTTCAGCCAAGCAAACTCTTGTATAAGTATTTCGTCTCGTTTCTCAAAAAGAATTTAGCACTGGAGGGAAAATTACGACAGTACGTGCAGTGGTGCGTGGACAACTGCAAGAATACAAAAGTTTCGTGCAGGCAGTTTGCCCCTTCGACCGTCGAAATAGCGGCCATGAGGCGACTCGGCACAATAGTTTGTCGATTCTTTTTCTTGGATGGGCGTACCAAAGCTATTGACGTGCATCCGACAGACACAGCTGCGGACGCTGCTGCTAAACTTGCTGAGAAACTTGGGCTCAGGTCTCTAGAAGGCTGGGCAATATACCAGAGTAGGCCCGATGGCGAAGAACATGTCAGGGCTCATGATTATCTCTACGACGTTATAGCGGCATGGGAAATGTGAGTTCTCTTACCTTATAAAAATATTCATGGAGATTGGAGAGATGTTGAATTTTTTTGTGTTACAATTTCCAGAAAGCAATGCAAACTGAATACAACACAATCCACTTTTTCCACTTTGAGACGTAGCAACAATCCAACTTTGGGCAGTGGTGAAAACCGGTTCGTTTTCAAGCGTAGACTATTCAGAAACAGTCGGGAATTATCACAAGATCCGGTTGAAGTTAACATGCTTTATGCACAAGCAGTTTACAACGTAGTGAAGGTAGATTTGTAGTTCATATCACCACTGGTATTTTATCAAAACTTTTAGAATTGAAAAACCCATGTTATGAATTTGCAACCCTCTTTGCAGTGTGACGATTTTCCAGTATCGGAGAAGGTTGCTCTCCAGTTAGCCGGTCTACAAGCTCAAGTCGCTTTGGGTGACCCGAAGGATAACAATCGCTTGGACTACTACGCAGAAGTGGACAGTTTCCTTCCATATCGTATCAGCCGAGCCAGAGGCGACGACGTCTGGGTACCAATAATAGCCCAAGCTCACGGGCAATACGGAGCTGGCCGTTCCGAGTTGACGGCTAAAGTTCTTTATCTCTCTTGCGTGATGCAATATCCATTATATGGGACAACGATGTTTAATGTAACGTACAGGGGTTATTGGTCGTATGGAAATCAGTTGATATTGGGGATAAACTGCGACGGGCTTATGCTGATAAAGCCAGATGATAAGTTTGTTCTATCGGAATACAGGTATCAAGATGTTGAGAGCATTATGTTAGACCCGAGCGACTCGTTCATAACTCTGTCTCTTCTGAGGCACAATCCGGACAGTTCGCACAAATGTTTTGTTTTCGAGACGAAGCAGAAGAATGAAATCGGGAGTCTGATAGTAAGCTACTGTCCTGCCCTGGCTGGGTGGATCACGGAGAATGAGGCTCCGGTCAAAAAAGTGAAGGGAATAACGAACGAAGACAGAGTCAGGCTCTACCATAATTTAGTCAACTGTCGCAGGACTTTGGTGGACTCCGATGCTTTACGAAAGCCCCAAGACATGGGTGGAGGTTTTTTGAGAAATACTTTACGAAGGCTTTCCAAGCACAGGATAGAAAAACTGCGGCAGGAGCACGGTAACGCAATGGATAATGGCGAGACATATAAAGGATTTCCGTACGCTTATTGGGCGTTTGGCAGACAGCCGATTCCGCAAAGTTTGTCAAAACTGCCCGAACCGGACGAGCAGATTGCGCTGAGTGTCTTTCAATTGGTCTTAACTTACGCCGGTCTGGGGCAGAACGGAGATGCCGTTCGGAGTGTCGAAGACGAGCACGTAAACCTCATTCAAACTATCATGGAACGCTGTATGAGGAAAGAAAATCTTTTAGGCGAGTTATATTTACAGCTGATCAAACAAACCACCGATCACCCCGACCCCAACAGTCGAGTGAACTTGAGACACTGGGCACTGCTCTCATTAGCATGTTCCGTTATCCTGCCTCCTCAAAAAATTATAAGAAAGTATTTAATCGCTCACTTAAAACGGTGCTCGAGCGACTACGTCACAGAGGAGGGTAAGTATGCGAGATTCTCAGAGAAATGTCTGAACAAAACTCAAGGGACGAGGAGGCGACAGTGGCCGCCTAGCAGAGAAGAAATAATGTGCACCATAAATAGAAGACCAATTTACGCGAGATTTCATTTCATGGACGGTCAATATCATGCCGTCGAATTCCACCCTTCGGCAACTGCGCGAGATGTGATGGAAATAATCAAGGCTAAAATTGGACTAGAGGAAACAGCAATGGGTGAGTTGACCAAAGTATGTAACGAACCTTTTGAATGTTTTCTCATGCTTAATCGTCGAACGATTTTCATTTTTCCCCTACCTAGGATATGCGATTTACGAAGTGCTAGGCTCCTCCGAACGATCTCTCGTGCCGGAGGAAAAAATCGCCGACGTTATGTCGAAATGGGAGCGTTACAGAGCAGCTAGCGTGACAAACAATCAACAATCACAACAAGCGCAAAGGAAACACGCGCATCACTTATTCTTGTTCAAGAAACACTTGTTCCTCGATCAATACATGAACCTGGATGACCCCGTTGAAAAAGAGCTCCTCTATCACCAGGTTTTGCACGATTTACGCACCGATCGCTTCCCAATCACGGACAAGGAAGCTGTGAGTTGAATTCGAATAATCGAAGTTGTTTCACTGCACAGTGTGGATAATCAATTTTTTTTCTTCAGATGATGTTGACGGCCTTGCAAGCCCAATTGGAGCTGAGTGATTGCGAAGAAGGACTTTCCGAGGGGCAGGAATATCGCAGGATAGCTGGGCACTGTTTACCTGCTAGATTGGTACCGAATTTAAGTCCGGACGGCATTATGCAACACCACCAATCTTTGAGAGGAATGACACCACCGGAGGCGAAAAAAGCGTTCCTGAATTTAATACAGTCCTGGCCGTTGCACAAGGCTACTATATTCGACGTTATGCAATCATTTACCTCCAATTGGCCCAGAGTCCTGTGGCTCGCCGTTGACCAGAAGGGATTACATCTCTTGGAGCATCGATCGAGAAATGCTCTCTGCAGCTATGAGTACGGAAGCATTCTCAGCTTCAGCCCTGCGCTGAACTGCTTGATGATCATTACTGGGACCGATAAAAAGCAAAGCAAAGTTATAATAACCACGTCACAAGTACGTCTACCAAAATATGTACATACTGTATTCAGGGATTCATCACCAGAGAATTTTAGTGGGTTCAATATTCTCATTTCTTCTTCATTTTCACAGGCTTTCCAAATATCCAACCTAATCAGGGAGTATACGGAAGTGTTGCAGTCTCCAATGGAAGGGTATAAGCGAGATTCCAAGGTGATCCAAATCAGTCAGCCGCCCCAGCAGACACCCTTACCCTCGACCGGTGGTCGCAAGTCAAGACCGGTGTCTATGCTTCACAGGCCTACTCCCGTGATCCAATCTCAAGCCAGCTAAGTCCAGCTGATATTGTACTTACAATTAGATAAAACTGAAATTTATTCGATAGTCAGTTAACGGATTAGAATTATTAGACCAGCCTAGAAACGTACGCACATTTGAAGAAAAAAAAAACAAACGAGTAAAAGAAAAGAAAAGGTGAAACCCGTATCCACGGGATTGTAAAGTTGACAAATAATTATAAAAATAATTGTAAATCTCTCTAATTCATGTGTATCATTGACGCACAAAGAACGGTAAGCCTAATTATTTCTTCCAGTATTTATTGATCGGCTGAAAAAAAAGTTTCAGCAAAACGTGTCGTACCAAAATGCATTTAAATTATATAATTAATAATATTATTCGTACACTCGATGAAATATCCTCACACTGCCACAGCGTTTAAATTGACATACAACTAAAGTGCATTGAATATATGCGTATATTTCTTCCACTGTCGGTCAAAAGTATTCGATCGATAGGTACAGAGATGAATGTTGTTTCATTTGACTTGAAAGTTTTTCTATGAAATCGTCAGTTCAATATTATTTCATCTCACGTTATAAAAGTTATCATTGTTTGAAAACTTTGAACGATATAAAGTGCGTTTATAGTTACTGAATTTGTAAACGGTACACCAAGACCCGCTAATCGCTTGACAAATTTCGAATACGATATATTTTAACCTTGCACACGTATTAATTAATTTATTATAAAAAATATATTATACTTGTTACGTGTATATTTTAATATGAAACAATCGACGAGTATACCAGCGATAACTAAATGTAGCTTTGAATATGTTGTAAGCCTAAATGCTAAAAGTAACGACAAGCGGAAAGAAAAGAAAAATTTGTAAGGGAATCAATTTTCAATCAAACGGCCAAGAAGAGTATTACCCATGACGTCCGATACGATATTTTTAACTGGCTGGAACAGAAATATCTCTTCCACTAGATCTTTCAATGTAAATACTTAAATTAATTTCAAATTAACAGACGCGTCGTATCGTTATGCCAAAATATAGAGGGAGAATGGAGATCGAGTTATCAAAGATCAAAATTGATATAGTATAAAATAAATGATAGGTGGAGTCTAACGTTGATTAATAATCTCAATTTTCGGTTGTGTCGACGAATACAGAAATATAGACTGTGATCCACGTTGAGTGGAAACAACGTGGTGATAACGTAATGGATAATAAATGAATTATTAGTTAACGATGTTATTAATAGAGTATATAAAACAAATTGAAAGGAAAAGACGGATTTGTATATATTATACTATAATATACTCAAATTCTGTAAGAGCATAATAAAGACTCATTATATTACGACGGAATAACTGAGCCAGATTTTTTGTATCCATCACCTTGAAGAATTGCTGCCAATAAAAAAAAAAAATTAAAAAAGAAAATTAAAAATTCAGTTTTCTTTCAATTCTATCATACATTTATTCAGCATTAGCATATTAATATTATTCTTACCATCGATATTATTGATATCACTTGATATCAATTACTTCCTCATTTATGTTTATGTCTGTTTATATACACGTCTTTTTGGCACAGTCACACGAGATGTGTCAAGTATTGGGATCGTATTAGGTGCTCGGGGTATTTCTATTTTCTCAAATTAGTATATAGGTATGTATTTTTTTCCTGGCGAATCGCTAGCTTGAGAATCCTTCATTGTTGCATGAATTGTGAATTCTAAATTAATGAAATGAATAATCGTTTATAATAGTAGATGAGATTCAAAGGCGGAACTCACTTAGTATTCAAACCAATATGGGATTTTATAAGTTGTACGCAAACTGAAATTTATTAGACCGATGGAACAAAACAAAAATTATTTTTATCTTCATTATTATTACTGTTATTCAAATTATTATGATTGTATGTGTTTCAATTCGTCCCAGGTAGTGTTCTCAATAAGAAATACGTATTACGGACACACGCCAAGGAATAGCTTTTATTGACGTATTGAATTATTTGGGAGGTGGGTTTTATTATCAGTATAATAATAATAATAATAAAAATAAAAATAAAAATAATACCGATAATAATGAATACGAACTTCGTTCAATAATAATGATCAAAAGAATGGGGCTCAATCTTTTGCTAATTGTAAGATGAATATAAATAAATCTACACCCATATAAATATAGCAATATGGGTTTCAAACTGTGTGGTGATATTATCATCATTAATAGTGTAACAAATCATACATCGCAATATGTACGTCATATATTTTTCCAATTCCAAACCTTTATTTTTTTTTGCATCTTTCTTCCCTCAAAACACCAAAAGCGTTATAACCATAGATATATTGAACCTATGTTATAACTGAGTAATTTGCTTCTATTACATTCTTGAAGAGAAAAAAATCATAAATATAGTATGAATGCGATACGCGGACATAATATTATATATTTTACCGTATAATAAATATAATATATAAATTTATCCATTTGTTCAATTTTAGGTATAGATTTCACCATGAAAATCAAGGTGTATGTATAGTGAGAGTTTTAAATTATTATTAACTTTTGTATCAACTTTTCCTCTTTCTACTATTTATTAATAATCATATCATTTATATCATTATCATTATCATTAATATTATCATTATCATTATTATTATTGTTATTATTATTATGAGGTATGTATAATAGATAGTGTAATTTATTCTTTTCATTTTCTCACTTTGCTATTGATGCTGATCAAATGTACGTATATTTAATACATTCGCCACGGATTTTGCATAAAGAAAAGCAAAAACTGATTTTTCTCATATTTTTATCAAAAGTTGGTCACATATAGGTATCTGGTAAATTTTACCCTGCAAAAATGTAGCTCTTGTTCTCAGGGCACTATAATTTTCGAAAAACCTGTACGTGTCACTCTTGCAAAAAAAAAAAAAAGTAAAATTAATTCGACCATTCGAACCATGTAATGCATACGTATATAATTCAGACACCATTATTTTAGGATGTTAATCTATAATGAATATGTATAGTATATCAACCGAATATATTACCTATATTCATGATGCGTTGATTATGTATAATTATAACACGAAATAATGATGGCAACAGTTAATCAAAATTCTATAATTTTTTGTGGTGTCAATGACACCCGAAGCTTGTGAAATAGAAAAAAAAAAACGTAACAAATTTTTACCCGTGACCTGTGCATATAACAGCGCTTTTTTGTAAGATAAAACTGACTTCTGTTAATACTATTACTAATATATCAACTAATTTTACTTTTTTTTTTATCATCGTCGCCATTATTATTATTATTTTTATTTTTGTTATTAATGTTGTTGTTATTAATGATAATGTTTATTATCATTAGCGTTTGTATTACTATTATTAATCATTACCACTATTATTATTATTATTTTCATTATTATTATTATTATTATTTAGAAGGGTGTGCGCAAAATTCTTCAGATCATTTTTATCTTTTCCCTCACCTCCGGCTAAATTGTAGTACTTATACTAAACTGAAATCTCACTTTTTTTGTTGTGCCAAATTATTTAACTATTACCTTGACAATGAAGTTAAAATTATTCAGATATGATATAATACATTGGTAATGATTCGAGCGATGAAAATTAACAATTATACTATGAATGCACTCACGAATAATAATAATAATGGCAATGATAATGATGACAATTACAACAGTAATGATTTGGCAAAATGACATTCTTTGCCAATATTTTTTCTCTCTCAAATCATAATGGTACCATGATTGAAAAGTTAAATGTAAATTATTGACACAAGACATTGGTATGATTATGTGTGTGAAAATAACAATACTTGAAACGAGACTATGCTTCTCACTCACTTTATACACCGCATGCACTTTTGCTTCCCTAATCGCAAGATCCCATCTCGATCAAACCTGCTTGATATTAATAAATAAGAAAATAAAATCTGTTCTAAGTATGTTCTTTCTTTACCGTCTAGAAATTGCAATGGCTTCGGCTTTATACATTCATATATTGATTTATTCATTGATTCGTTTGATCAATCATATTTTTCTTCTTTTTTTTTTTTGAATACAGAATAAATTTCTCGCACAAATATTTTTCCCTATTATACCGGTATAAACATATGAATACGCTTAGTGTTTGTTTTTTTTTGACTTTTTGATAATTCCTTTTGAACTTGCTATACTCGTTTTTTTTTTTGTATATAATAGGTAATTTCCTTCTTCTGGACTCGTTCGAGCATCGATTAATTCATTTCTTTATTTATTTATTTATATTTGTTTAGATTCTAAAATCTTAGACGGTCGCACATTTCACTCATATTTTTTATATAATAATTCCCTCGATATAGCGCGTTAACTTTTTGACATACACATAATGAATGTATGTATAGGACGGCTACTTGTAACAAACCAAGGAAATATAGAATATTCACGACGCCTTTGAATGAAGCATACATGTATGTACTATATGTTTCTGAATATTCATGAAAGTTTCTTTTGCTTATACATATATATTAATAAGTATGTTCTATGTATAGTTTTTTCATGTGCAGATTATTGAGATTTGTTGGATTTTCGATTAATATGTTATTCATTTTACTTCATTTATCCTTATGATAAAATTCACGTGACATGGTCTCTGTGGTTTTGTCGTTTAATTTTTTTTGTTATACTTTTATTTTTTTTAGTAACGTAAAATATCATATCTATGGTTTGTTCAATTTATTTATGATTTGCAGCAATACTGCCACTTATTAATTATATTTTATAACACTAAATAAGCAAGAGGTGTCGTTACAACATTTGTTCTCGTCGCATGGACATGATAATATAATACGCAGATTTGATCCGACCTCCCTCTATTCCTAAGTTTCTATATTGCAACAATATTTGGTTTAATTTTTTCCTGCTTTTTTTTTCTTATCTTCTTTCACAAATCTCTTCTCTTGCTTCTTCTCCCTTGTAATAAATATATGACTTACTTTTTTCAACATCAAATTTTGTCGTGGTTTTTTCCCATTTTTTTTTCATTTTTTATTATGTATTTCCTTTTATTTTGCAACAAGTATAAGTTTTATTATCTCTATATTCTAGACACGAGCACGTTATAATATTTATATATACACATGCATAAATGTTTTTTGTTTTCTCTTTCTGCTTTTCGTGTTCTGTGTCTAATATTAAATGTGTGTATAATATTTCAACATAATTATTAATTGGCGATAGAAAAAAAATCACATCAAACAAAACACCGTAATGTAGGATTGGACTTTTAGCTGTCACCTATTATCCTAAACAGTTGATCTTATTGTGATTATGATTAGAAATTTAATAATCATCAACTAGATTCTCAAAATCATTTCTGTATTATTTTCAACTTTGTTGTTGTGCTATTTTTGTTTTGGCTTTTGTCATTTCCAGCATCAAGATGCTATCAATGAAAATAGCCCTAATACAGTCGGTGGAACCAACAAGTACAGGCTATCGGGTCAGATGGAGCCTATCCAAATACAATTATTGAAATATACTTTACTTAATTTTATGCCTTTCAATTAATCATGATAGTATCGAATATTGAATGGTTTAATTACATTTTTTAAAGTATAACGAACAGACGAGGTATCTAGATACGTTGTAGTGAAAATTATAATTATGAATCAATGATACGATGTGTTGAGGTGAGTAGGGACTAAATGGTAAGTCGCTTAAGTAGGTGAACGATTGATTCATCCGTCCAACTTATTTTTTGGTATCAAGCCTTATCAAATATTCAAAACATTATTGCAGACCCGACCTTTCATTTAAAAAGTAAGTAAACGAGTAAGTAAACGTATGAGTAAAATTACAACGTAAAATTAGCCAAAATTCTACGAGAAATTTCGAATTAAAAACAAAAACGATTAAAAAATAAAATTCAGCGGTGTATCGATGATACAATGTACATATAGCATCTGTTCAACAATTTCAAAATGGAGGAATAGAAAAATAATCTATTATTAAAAATACAGAAACTAAAAATAAAACAAGGGTGTACGACTATTAATACAACAATAATTGCACGACGATAATAATTATTATACCTATGGCACCTATACTATACTCCTACGATACCTACATAAATATAAATTCTTTAAATATTCTACCAACAATATACGAAACATTCAATATAATTTATTCAATATGTTAATATTAAAGCTTTTCATGATTTCGAATTCATCAACCAAATATAACAACCATTTATTCATTTTGACCCCCAAGCTTCGATGACCCTTTTAAATTCTTTTTCAATGTCTGTTTCTTTTTTTCTCCCAATAAGGATTACTGGGGAACAAGGAAGATAAAGGGCCATCGTTTGAGGCTTGCACAAAACATCGACTAACTGCTGAAACAAATATTTTTCATACTCCGCTAAATACATTGCTGGCTATAGTATGCATGTGTTATCATGCTGGTAGCAAAATTGACACGAGCTTTTTTTAACTACTACGCACTGGATGCCAAGAAGTTTTCTATCTAATCAACTTTTTTTTTCAAGCTATATAGTCGAGTAATCTTTTTTTTTCTTTTTTCTTTTATTTTTTTTATATTACGTTCTACCTTGTTACTAAACGTAGGCCGGACTAACCATTTTTATTCAATCATTAATCTTAGAATTAATCCGCAGTTCCATAATCAACCCTTCTTTACTTTTTCTTTCTTTAGTGCTCTGTCTTTGTTTTTCCTCTAGTTATTTAAATTTGTATTTTGCTTCCGTTTCAGTATTACGCAGTTACACTTTGCTTCTCTTTTTTGCCAGCTCCTGACTAGATAGCGTTCAACAAATAATAGCGCTGATCTTTGTAATTAGCACAAACATTTGATCAGAACCTATGCTTTGTTTTTGTTGTAGTTGTAGTAGTTGTTATTATTATTATTGTTATTATGATCTATTAATTATTAATTATTAATCTTCATATTCATTATTAGTTATTTAGTATTTGTTAATTATTAGTATTATTATTAATCTTATGATTATAAACCTTATCAATAATATTATTAATATTATTATTATTACTATTATTATTATTGTTATTGTTGTTGCCAGCAGACGGAACAACAATGCATCCATGTTTTATTTTGAGGAATCAATTTTCTGTGTGTTCCCTTTATAGTATTCCATATTATGGGAAAACATTGAACTGCAGATAATCTCCTGCTCGAAATTACAATGATTCGGTTATCCTGATAAGTTCATCAATAATATGACGAAATTATCGTTTTGAAAAGCAGGAGAAAAGTCTGAATAATTGTTGTTCTCATACCGTCTGTCGGCGATGTGACAATTCAAATCAACTAGCACGCAATAAATACATGTTCTATGTTAAACATATGTATATTTATTATTACAATATTGAACGACTTTAATTTTAAACCCGTATATTCATATTATTTGCCAGTGATTTTCGCCGATAAGCCGTCATAAGTGGCAATTTAATGGCAATCGCGGCCTTAAAACCTTGATATCCCGTATTATTATGTTATATACTATCTTCCTCTGTCCCTAGCTTTATGGTATACACAGCAATAATTGGGAAGCTTTACATGAGTTTGTGATAATTGAAATATCTGTTTTTTCAGCACGCAGTACGGGAGTATACACATTTAATATTACTTACTTTAATCAACAAGTATAATACCTGTATGACTTGAGTCCCGCAAAGGCTCAAAGCATACGCAGTTTTAAATTTCGAATTATATTTATGAATATTGCGAATCGGTATAATATGATCAAAATATTCATATTCCTATTTCTATCGGATGATCTTCCAACAATTTTGAAACCCATACGTTGATAATAGTTCATTCAAGCGCAGTACGACTTATCTTAACGTTGATTAACACCAAATTTACACGTATATATGTATAATAGGTATGATCGTATAAGGTGTTATTTAGTTAGTACACGAATAGGCCATTTTGTTACAATTTGGGGCTGATTTGTCACAAAATGGTCCAGAATAAGCTAAACGTCGATTTATCACACACAATTAATAGTTATATACATACATATACGCTCTATAGTAGTAATAATTAACATTGTAATTTTTTTTGTTATGTTTGTCTACAAATTACCATTACAAGAGATATTCTGAGATGTTCGCAAACTACGAGCATCTTGACTTCCAGTACGCTATTGTATCAATTCTAGCTAACTTTTTTTCGAAATCTTTATACTGGAATCAAGCAATCAAGCACACAACCAGATCCATTATCGTACGAGGAATACGAGTCAACTGACTCGACCGCAGGTTTGTTTCACTCGAATGGAAATCCACCGAATTAAAGACCCGATTATTTTTTTGCACGGGCAAGCTGGGATGTAAGAATGTTTGCAGTTTGCGGTAGATAGATACCTTTCAGAGATATGAGTGATGCTCAAGTATTGTACTAGTTTCTATCTTAAATGTAAGAGCTAGAGGCGAAGGGTGACATATCGATTAAGTACACGAATCACATCTTGTAATCTATTACACTTTTTTCTATCGGCTAATACATTATTCGCGACGAAAGCTCATCGAACAACAGGGGTCTGCAAGTTCTGAGCTAGAACACCGTTTGCCGGGGCTTTGCGTTAATAAATCAATCGATTTATGATTTAATTTAAGTGTTACGTAACTAACTAGAGACAACATGTACGAATATCCTGGAAGGTGCATCAATGACTACATTTTAATCTTATCGTTACAAGTTTATAGCTTACCTCTAGCGTCAATACGTGACTTCTTCAAATTCTTTTCTATGTTTTCTTTATCTATTATCTTAGGCGTATGCTAAAATAAGTTAATTATACTCTGGTCAGGCCACCCGTGGCCTGTGTATGATTCGCTTATTAAGATATCTTTCTTTCGAGACAGTTTTCATTATATCCAAATGGAAACTTTATCTTTATAACATAATTCGTACGATTTTGTCGTAGTAATACAGACGCGGAGCCTGACTGAAATCACGAATTTTTCACCTTTCACTACTCGGTACGAAAAAATTATCAGAGATCCCCCGTGTAACCCAGATGAAAAAAAATCCGGCTCCATAAAAACGGAATACGAATAAAAACAATCGATCAATTAGATCCCACGAATGCAAATATCATAGAATACAGAAGTAGTAATAAATTATAAAAGGTTTCTCAACATCGCTGTGCGTAAATGCATAAATCTCTCAACTAGCTAAAACCGAGTAAAGTTCTACGATTCTTCAGGCAAGAGATTCTCTTGTGAATTCAATGAACAAACTTGTTCGTGAACTTTTACGTTTACACGTTTGCTCTTCTTCAATTTTTATCGAATAACTTTTGCGCGCTAATTACCAGCAGTAACATATAGAGTATCAATCGAAAAAAACAATGTTAATAATAAATAAATAATTAGAATATCCGTTGATTACTCTCAGACGTTACTGCGACAGCTTAAATAATTTTACACTTAATTTGTGTTTTTCATGTACTCGTATGTTCAACTCTTTTTGACGATTTTTTGATCAACAATACTTTTTTTCTCTTTCTTAAGTACCTTGCTCTCCTATTTAGGTACACGCCGTTGCATTGTTCATGAACGTTTCTCCTTTTACTAACTCGCTGATTTGCACAAATGTAATAAGGTTATCATCTTCAACAATTTCTAACATAACTTTTCACCCACTAATAAATTTCAATCGATTGTCTATCATCCAATTCGAATGAATTTCATCCAACAACAAATTCAATCGCGGTGCGACTTTCTTTTTACAATTCGCCACAAGTTATTCCATCGCTAGATTCAACTTATGAACCAATACGAGCGGTTTGTTGCTCATGACATTGAATGTATCCAGCAAAATTAGATAAAAACTTACTGTGACTGGATGATGTGCTCTCTCTTTTTTATTCCGTTGGAAGTCTGGCAGGGTTATAGTCGCGATTAACAAATGAAAATCCTTTGAAATCGTCTTGATTTATGCAGCGAAGATCGTCAGGGTTAACCGGTGTCAGAACCGGTTCTTCTCTTGTGAATTCAGCATCAAAATTCATGGCGTCCTTTTTATTTTTCTGAAATGTATCAGATTAATACGGATAACTTGATATAAAGAAAAAAAGAAAAAGCTAGTTTGGGCATGTCCGACTTACAATTTTAGGTTTAAAAGGTGGCTTGAGTCTACGAGCCTCGAGTGCTTCCCAATCCATGTCCCGGAAAAAGGCATGAACTCGTATGGCATTTTCTCCACCGTTTGCTACGACGCAACCCAAGCGTTTAGCAGGGTTCTTGGTCATAAACCCTTTGAGAATTGAGACAGCTTCTCTCGTCAACCATACTGGATATAATACATCATCTCGCAGAATGGATTCGAATAGATCATCTTCATTTTCAGCTTCGAAAGGTGGTTGTCCCGCCATCATTTCATACATGAGAACACCGAGTGCCCACCAATCTACGCTGGCACCGTATTGAAGCTCTTGAAGAATTTCAGGAGCAATGTAATCGGGTGTACCGCAAAAAGTCGTCGTAGTTTTAACACCTTCGATGATACCCTCTTTGCACATTCCAAAGTCTGCTAACTTGCAGTGACCTTCTTGGTCCAACAATATATTATCCAATTTTAAATCACGATATATAACTCCATGCTTGTGGAGGAACTGAAGAGCTAGAGTCACTTCCGCTGCGTAAAAACGCGCACGTGCCTCATCAAACTTCCTGGCTCTTTGAATTTGGAACATCAAGTCACCTGATTGAAAACCAACAACAATTTCATTAAAATTTGAACAATGACAACAATTTAAATACATTGTGTCGTTCCGCTGACCCATTCGAATAAAATTACCTCCATTTACGTATTCCATGACAAAAAAGAGCCTGTCTTTGGTTTGAAAACAGCTGTGAATAGCCGTTAGAAAAGGATGCTTGGCAGCAAGAGCCAATATACGTTTTTCGGTCATGGTACAATCCACGTCATCATCTTGTGTTATGACATCCTTCTTCAATACTTTAACGGCATAGACTTCATCCGGCGAGCCTTTTTTCTCAGCGAGCATGACCTTACCAAAACTCCCTTTTCCAAGGACCTTGATGAAGTTGAAGTCTTCCAGACCTAACTTCTTGGTACCGGTATCCGGGCCGTTCCCTCCGTCCCCACCATCCCGTGGTTTTGGAACAGGAGTTCCTTCGGACGCAGTTTCGTTAGCGGAGGTCAGTGTTGCTGGGGCGCCAGGTTGACCTGGTGCGGTATAGTTTATTTTTGCCGGTTTGTTCTGAATGTCAGGTGTTATCCCTATAGAATTCAGAATTTCGGCCAAGTGTCTTGTATTGATGCCGCAATTGTTGGCAACATTTTTTTGACACCTTTTGTGCACATTCATGCTGCAAACTGAAAAAATGATTTTGTTATAAGCATTTGAGAATTAAAACAGATACAAAATAATGTTGAGGAGAGTAAAATTTTATTATTTAATACCTTCGCATTGTAGACCTTGTCTGATAAGACCATAGAGTAAAGAGCCGCAATGATCGCAGAAGGTGAATCGTTTGTAGTTGTGAACTACAAATCGATGAGGTACGTTTACACTGAAGCGCTGACTTTGGGTGCTCGGAGTTGCCTGTAACATTGTCACAGTTCCCTGAACGGGCATCTGGGTTGAGTTAAAATAAAAGCAAATGAAAATAAAGATCGACTTCTGGGTAGTGACGAAAATTCAATGTCAGGCTACACTTCGTCATGATTAAAATAAAAGATAAAAGGAAAGAAAAATTTTCAGTGACAACTGACTTGAAAAGGTCGCGGAGATGTCTTCTAAGAATTAGAACCAAAAAACTTACCTCGACCCTCATGCCAGGGCACATGGTTACAACCGATTCGTGACACCTTTTGTGAACGACGCATGTGCACACTGTAACATGGGGAAAAAATATTTTCAAAAGTTCAGGATACAATTGGTTGAATACAAATGTTTATTCAAATAAGAACAGCGAAAACTTAAGCTTATCACGTGCGTCATTTGAATAATGATCCTGATTGAGCGATGCGAAAATTATATTCAATAGTGCGTGGCCAGAACATATGAATTAATGTTAAAAGCTTGGTAAAGCTCCTTGAGATGAAATTAAAGGGAAAATAAGAATGAGTATGGAGGTTCTATTCTTCTCTACCACCTTGCGGATTTAAATTATACCAACATGAATCATACGATGGAAGGACAAATCGCATGCTTTGACTGCTCGTAATGAACAATAAGTTTACGTAACAAGACGTTGGTTAAAAAACACAAGACAAACATTCGGAAACATTTTCAATCATACTTTGGCAGAACAAAATTATAATTCGACCTAAATAAATAAAACATAAGTAAGCAGATGCTGGGCAGGAAATTCGGAGCATCGGTGATTCGGGAGATCAGGGGATAGTCCGCACCAACATCCAGGTGGAAAAAAAAGATATCTACACGCACACGAGTTCTGCAAGCAACTAATTATTACTTTAATGGTTAAGAACGTGATTTGTGTCTTCCTCACCTTGACACTGATAGCCCTGCTTGCCCAAGCCCCTGAAATACAACAGACAAAACACGTCACATCGTCTCCTCAAAATCCCTAGTAAACACATACGTATGCCTCCTCTGCGTGATACCAAAGTTACCCCTACTATACTCTAAGCCAGGGGAATCAAAAAACAATCTAGCGTTACACATTTTTTTAGCCGATAAATATCCATCGAAGACACAAGAAGGGTCTCTATCATTCTTGTTTTGGAGATCTTAACCTACAGTTAAAAGAAAAGAATAGTTTATATCATGTGTAATGCTAACTTGTTGTACCAAAGCATGCAACCCAATTCCACCGATAACCATGAAGAGTTGAATTACACCTCATATAGTTCGATCACAAAAGAACCAAATGCATGCCTTTAAGATTGGATGATTGAGGACTAGTGTGATGTTATTTGACTAAAAACCCACACCGGACGCAGACTCGGCACGCACACAGCGGGGAGAAAATTACCCAACAAAAACCCGTTCCACACAACAATCCTGTACAAATAAAACCAAAAACACCGATGGATAAATCAGGAAAACGAATAGATGCCGAGTCTTGCTATAGCATCAAGTCGGTGGTCTACCCAGGCATATACATGTATATTTGTACATGTATACGTAGCTGCAGTCCTTTTCAAAATTCAATCTCCGTGTACGAATCTAGATGCTGCAGCTTTGTCAGCAAGTTGCTTTTTAGAGCCACAATGAATAAAGTATAAACGAATGTTGGATTATATTGAAGAATGGATCAACCCGCTATTTTTCATCGTTGCTAATGCAATTCAGATACATACCATATAAACTCGCGACAATGGGAGCAAAACGTCGGTTGCCTCAAAAAAGTGGCCATAAATTTATGGCCATTGACTTGATGAACTCTTCTCCGCATTGCCCCTCTCCTACGATTGAAGCCTTGTCGCTCCTTGAACTCTCTTTTTGGCTCTTTTCCTCCTATTGCTGCTCCGACTCCGCTTCCACCGCCACCATCTCCAGGTCCTCCGACTAACCCCCCTCCCCCGCACCCTGATTGTTGTTGATCTGTTGATTATTAAAATTGTTACAACTTTTTCACCTTTCATCTAATATTTATATTCTGATTAAAAATTTATTGAAGTTCATTTGAAAATATTTCAGCGAAGAAGAACAGCTCACTGACCTTGGTTTGTCCATTTCAAGTCTATTCGTATCCTTAATTTTCCCTGAGGTTCGAGATCAACCTGAAATAAATTACAACTGTGAATAAATATAAGCGAACAAGGAAGAAAAACGATATGAAAATGTTTGAGAGATTGATTACATTTCTGTCTCCCACTTTAAAGACAAAACTCTGCTGATATATATTTATAAATCTGTTGAAGACCTATAGCCTTGAGTCAAGAATCTTAAGCCAAGTTTCAGTGTTGCAATTACTGGAGCATTTATGAAATTCCGGACATTATAACATGTGTACAAAGATAAAGACCATGAGTCTGTGTCACTGATCACCGGATAGAACCTTGCAGTTTAGAATGGTGAAAATACAAAGCGATTGCAAGTGAGTTATTTCTTCTCATTATGAAATTAGTTTCAAGGAAGTGTTGATCATAAAGACAAGTGGAATAAAGTGAATATCCTTTCCACTCCAATACCGGAATTCTTCGAAGTATCAATCAAATAATATTGCAAATCCATTGAATGTTTAAAAGAAAAAATACTTTGAAATATGCATTTTCTAATAAAATGAAACAATTTGGGACAATATTCAGGTCTTATCTACAATATAAGCTTTCTCATGCCACGGAGACATCAACTCATATCTAGTTTACATAGCAGATTGAGCAGCCAACCATATAAGGTAGGCGCAGTCAATTCTAATATCACAATATGAAGAGCAAATTCGTGTGTAAAATATTTGTGTTAAAATAAATTAAAATTTAGTTACTCTGATTGAAGTTAAAAAAAGTACCATGTTTTTGGGATATAATATAGCTGCCTTTTCCAGCGTTTCTTTGCGGATGCGTATCAGTCTTTGGAAACATTTCTCAAAACCGTAATTTCTCTGAGTTTGAAACATTTTTATGCAAACAAAAAATGAACCAAAATCTGAGTCTTATTTCCACATTCAAAGTCTTTGACTCTGTTACCAAATGAGATGAATTCTATCATTAAACGGTATCTTGAAATTAAATCACGGATCCGTATACTTTCTAACAACGCACTAAACAAGATGCTAACAACAACTGCTGGTAATCTGTAACTGATTCTCAAGATGGCAAGGCAAGTTTACATATTTCTTATCGCTATCTTTATCTTTAACTGTTTGGAAAGAAAATCATAAGAACAACATGTATACATCATATAAATATGTCTTCAGAGCCGTTTTTATATTCAATTTTCATCAGTTTTATAGAAAAAGTAAGTCGATAGTCTATTGAATCGTGGATGATCAGAATTTTGCTGATTGAAATTTAATTATGACATTTCAAACTATTTGTTTTGAAAATCTACAAACCCAGAAATCAGCAGCCTCGTCGTCCCGATGGACAAGATCTTCAAATCTGATGCTACAGTTGGCCACAAAATCGTCAGGTCCTAAAGCTGCGTCGTGAAAAACTGTGAGCCCTAAAGTAGCAGCTTCGAGGACCTGGTGTGTAAAGGTCTCATTCCAAACAGGGTTGAAGGTTTTTGGTTTTGTTGTCGAGCGATTGAGGTGGTTCTCGTCAACATCCAGAAGCACATAAGGGTCCAGAATAGGTGGTTCGTCTTGCCAAAATTTTCTCTGTTTATCCGTCGCCCTCAGGCCCGAAGCTTCGCATATTTTTACCCTGACCTGACCAGTGAACATTTTACTCGTCTCCCTGCCACTTTACGCTGTGTGTCTCCTGGTATTTTTTTTTATTGTTTATTTATTTTGAATTTTTTATTCAATGATTTGATCAAATATTTTCAGTCACCGCCGTACCTCGTTCTCCCGTTTCAAAGTAGTTTTCGCTTCAGTGAATTTCTCCTATTGTTTTATTTTTATTCCAACACCTGACGTTCCGTAAGACCTCGGGATATTGACGGATAAAATTAGTAATCCCAATATTTCCAGAATCACGATGATACTCGACGAGTCCCGTAATAATTTATCGTTACTATATCGTTGGTGGCAGTCCTCTTGTTTGGCGTTTATCGTGCTCACTTTTCCTGTTGGTTTTAGCGGTTGGTGACCGGTAGCGGTTGGAGTTTGGTATTGAAAAAAAAAAAAAAACTTGGAACGTTTTCCTCTCACGGATCCGAAATTTCCAGCCTGGTCACCGTCGTCGTTTAACTTGAACAAACACTTTCCCCTCGACAGCACGTTTGCACATAACTCAACTAGATCCACAGCAGCCAGTCACAGCAGCCGGAGTTGGGGGTATATTGGTTCTAAAGGAGAGGCTTAAAAGAGTCGAACACCTGGAGGTTTGACGAATTTGACGAGTTACAGACCCGCCACGATATCCTGACAGCCATGAAGGTCGGCTTCTCCTTAATTCACGAACTTCACTGTAATTAACGCTAGGAACAAAAAAACTTGCGACCCAGCTCGACCCGTGCGGTGATCCAAGGCACTCCAAGCCCCCCTGCGATACCGAGTATACACGGAATGGGGATAGGTATGTGTCGCTCCCTAACTCCCCTCCCTTTGGACTGCCTGCCTTTGCGCCTTTGCTACGCTCTTCCTGCGTCTGCCGATACTTGGTTGCCTTGGCCCTTGCCTGATATTGGCTAGTCGCTCGCTCCGTCACCACAGTCGACGCTCCGTCGCTCGATCGGTTTTCCCCGAGTCCTCGACGTCCCCATCGGCGGCAGCACCTTTTATTTTATAACAAGATCCTGATTTAGGTCTCTTACACATGCACGATGCAAAATACAACCCTATAATTGTCCCTGGCACGCTCTAGTAACGCTAGGATTGTTAGCCATTTCAACTTTGAGTTCTCGTCGTTGGTCCTTCTGTGGTTTCATGTTGACGTACGTCGTATTTATCAGTGGTACTACCTGGTACTACCTCAACGGGTATCAGTATATCCTGTGTCTACATTGCATAGCAGGATTGTTTAGCAGTTAAGGTTTGAAGCCAAAACAAATTCTTATATTTCCTGTATTATCTCTCTTTCCGAGTGAAGGACTAATGAGTAGCTCGAACAATTTGAAGCGATAAGGAAATTTGAAAATGAGAGTAATGAGGCATCTAACCTAAACACACCTTCAGAGCTCCTCTGGATATACTGTGCCGAAGTGCCAAAACCTACGCCACTGCAAAGCTACTGCGCTTCGATCAGACGGGCACATGTGAAAGTAGACAAAAACGTGAACATCAATGTGATTGCGACTAAAATCGTGAAGCGCCAGCCGAACTTCAAGACGAGTTTATCTCGGGGCCTCTTCGTCCCGTTCATGTCTATGTATAGTCGCTCCACACGTCGTTCGGCGTCTGCTGTCAAAGCATTGGGAATAGATAGGTCTCAATGGTCCAAGTTCAGCTCACCGTAATACAGAGTTCATTGACGAACCTTAGACAGTCTGATTAGCCATTTCATGGTTGGGGGCTCCCTATAAGGAATAAGGAAAAACATGGCAAAACTGGGTCAGGCTGTCAGAGGACTTTCCTCAAATTTTTCATCGAACCAGTACTTCTCACGATTACTTTCGTAAGTAAACAGTGATAATTTTGAAGATTACCAGAATTTCATATCGATAAGTCCTATGAGCAGTCAATGAATGTGAGGACTTCCCTCAGGGTTCTTAGTTTTCGATCTACGATTACGCTGTTGAATAAAATGATATTGTAAGTTCTTTAACCTCTCTCATCTCTGACGTTTGCAGACATTTGTGAAACATTACAAACTAGTTACAAACCCGCAAACGACGCCATCTGCTTATTGTTACCGCATTGTTGCTATATTTACAGTCGGTACAGTAGAAGATATTGAATTGCGGTGTAAAATTACAGTTCCCCATGGCAGGGGGGTATTTTTGCTTCTGCTCGTTGGACATCCGCAAATGCAAACACAGCTCCTAATCTCCAACAAAGTGGACTGATGATCAGTGACAGCTGTGCTCAGCGTTTGAAAGAGATCGCAACTGGAACGGAACAAACTTGCCTAAGAGTTACCGTCGAGGGAGGTGGGTGCTCCGGGTTTCAATATAAATTTGATCTAGACTCAACTATAAATGATGACGATAGGTGAGCAATCATCATTTTGTATGAGCACTTTTGAATAACATCCTTGAATCATTCACCTTTGTTTCAGGGTTTTCCAGAAGGATGGAGTCAAAGTGGTGATAGATGCCACATCTCTGGAATACGTCAAAGGCTCAACAGTGGAATACCACAAGGAACTGATACGTTCAGCTTTTAGAATAACAAATAATCCATTAGCGGAACAAGGTTGTAGCTGTGGGGCCAGCTTTGCCATTAAAGTGGACTGATTAATCGGAAGTAGTTAATTGTTAGTAGTCTTTCTCTCAGTCATACATAGAGATTTCTTTGCAAATAACTTAAAATTCTGTATCTTATTCTCTATTCGCAAGATGTACAAAATATAAAATGATGGAAATATCCTGAAAGAAAACAAACGTGTGTTACCAAATAATATTAGAGTGGTGTTCGGCGTGATTTATGATGTTAATTGTTTCAATGAAAAATTAAATTTACTGAACAAAAATTCAAGTTCTATTTATTTGATCTTGATTAAATAACGAATGTTGATACTTTACTATTATCGGTAAAACAGAAATAAACAGACTGAATATGCAAAATAACATCATAAATATATAGGTATATACATGAAATTAAATGTTGGAAATTTCTTTCATTATTAATCACACAGATTACCAGGCAAGGTTTTCATCCATGGAATGTAAGACGGACTTCAGCCCTATTCCACCAACTTCATTTCTGCTTGCCTCTTTTGGCATTCTACAAATAAATGAGATTTTGAAATGCTAACCCACCACTGAAATTAATGCTATTCTCAGCTAACTTACTTTATTTCCAAGCTCAAACTTGAGTTGTTGTATCTCCTCGGTTTGACTGATCAGTTTGTCATTCATATTGGCAAGATGCTCGCTAATCGTGCTGAGCTGTGCTTTGTAATTTCCTTCCTGTACTTCTTGATCCTCATGAAGTGCTGCAAAACTCATTCGCAACTCCTGCAAGGCCTCCTCACACTGCCTTCTCTTAGACTCACTTGTCTCTAAATGTATACTCATTATTTGGGTCTGAAAATGAATGTGGTGAAAATTAAAAGTGATCAACCCCCTAGTTTTTGGGAGAGAATGTAGCCAGAAAATCAAAGTAACTCACATCAGCTACTATGGCCGAATTTCTTATGTGGTAAACGTGTTTTTCAGAAATTAATTTATCAATTTGCAGTTTATAATACTCTCTAATTTTTGACTCTCGAGCCTCTATTTCCTCAGGAACCGCAAACGGCGATCTGAGCCTTCCAAGCTATAAGAAAAAGGAATAAAATGGCTGTTTCGGTGAGGTGTGGAACCACAGAAATTTCAATTACCATGTTGGTTATTTCTACCGTTTCGGTGTTGCTGTTTTCGATCTGACTGGGATTGGTCTTCTCGATTTCCTTCAACTGATCATATTTGATCTTGAGCACATTGTACTCAGCTTTCCAGAAGCTGAGTTCTTTTTCCAGCTCAAAAACTCTGTTGATTTCGAACTCTTCGTTTGATTCTTCCTGTGACACCGACTTTTCGGATCCCCTGGGTTCATGACATTGTTGTAAAAGTCTCTGAGGGGAAGGGGTTGTGGAAGGTTTTGAATCTGGCTGGTGAATCCGGTGAACGCCATACCCAGAGTCTGAATCCTCAGTTTCACAGTCATTTGGAATTTGCCCCAAAACTCCATGTAAAGATTCCTTATCCCCATTTTGTTGCCCAGACAGATTCTCTTCATAACTTGGGGCAAACTTCTTTTCGCTTAATTTTCTCTGTATATCATTACGTTCCTTTTCAAGCTTGGCATAAGCAGCACGATGCTTGCTCTCCGAGTCAACTTTACTTCTTTCACATTGATCTAATTTGAACTGAAGATGATCTATTCTTTCATTGAGGCTTATAATCTCTGTTTCTTTATCGCTTAATTGCGAAACAAGTTGAGCATTCTCCATGATTTTTTTTTGGAATTCTTCATCCAAGATGTGGTTTGGTACTGGTAGTGGAAACGGTGCATACTTTTTTTCTGATGACTTGCTACGGTTTTTTTTACCTCTATTTTGAACTTCATCTAGCTCTTCCTGTAATACAGTGACTCGCTTGGTTAGCTGTTGATTACGGAACGTTAAGCTGTCCAGCTCCTGCTCTGCGCGACGTGTTTGTACTGCCTTTTCCTTCAACTGCTCCTGCAGGTTCGAATTACGTGTCTGCTCATCTATCACTGCTTTTTTTAAAACGTTTGCTTGCGCGCGTATCTGAAAATTTAGAAACTCTATCAGGTGATGGCGGTAGAATGAAAACAGATGAGTGGATCGATAGGTGTGTTGACGAAGTGAAAAAATCATAATTGACAAACCTTTGAATATTCCGTAGCAATTTTTTGATATTTTGTTTGTAGTTGTTCATTCGTACCCTCCATGTTCGCAGATAAACTTTTTTATTGGAAAGTGCCCTCAACTGGGTTTTCAGAATATTGGGATTCTCAAAGGACACCAGCTGATTATATGAGGAACATTAAAAAAACATTTTTCTCACGATATAAAGCAAGCCTCGCTTAAACAGTAACGGCCGTTAGGCAAGATTTGTAACTGCTTCACTAAATAACAATCTATTTAACAAACAAAGGAACTTTGTCGAATAATCAAATCCATTTTAATCGCCAGCAAACACATCGTTTCTTGTCGAAAGTTATCAGTGGATATGTCACTCTGTCTTCACGCCCCCCGTGTCACTTCATTTTTATTGTTTCTACCCCTGTCAAATAATCAAAACGTAACTATTGTGAGGGCGGACGTGATCACTCTTCGACTGTTGCAACTATCAACAATCGAAAAATCGCGACAGTGTCAAAACGACGCACGATACTCATATCAATCGCGCACGTCGCAGAATCACGTCAATCCCGTAAAACCGTACACGGGTCGTTGTCAGGTTATGAACCACTTTCAGACAGTCAGTGTGGATGTCTCGTTCGAATAAGAAATTTTAAAGATTAGAGAAAATGACGAGCAACGAGAGTCAGTCGCAAGCCCAAACGAGTAAGTCGCAACCGATATTTCGTGAACTAGTAGCGGATGATCCAGATCCAGAAACAACGGAAATTGAAAGTCTATGCATGAACTGCGGTGAGAATGTAAGATCAGGGATGAAGTAGGTGTCCATAATTTTTTCTAACATCTGGACTATGTGAACGAAAATAATATTTCTAGGGGGCAACCAGAATTCTCCTGACAAAGATCCCGCACTACAAGGAAGTCGTGCTTATGTCATTCCGCTGCGAGCATTGCGGATACCACAACAACGAGATTCAAAATGCTGGGAAGGTCCTTGAAAAGGGAATTCAGATAACTCTTCTGGTCTCCACACCTTCCGATCTCAACCGACAAGTGGTCAAGACTGATTTCACATCAGTGAAAATACCGAAGCTAGACTTTGAAATACCTGCTCAGTCTCAAAAAGGAGGTAGGAATTAATGGATTTCTATCAAAGTGATACTCTTATTCATTCAAAAGATATTTTTTTAATTGTTAATTGTTGATTTTTAATTTTAATCCTAGAGGTAACAACAATTGAGGGTATCATAGATCGTAGTATTGCTGGACTAGAGCAAGATCAAGTCGTTCGTAGGATACAAGATGAAGAAGGTGCGGTCAAGATTGACTCATTTATTTCAAGGCTGCGTTCTTTAAAACTCCTTGATGAACCGTTCACAATGATCTTTGAGGATATCTCAGGCAATTGTTACGTAGAGAATCCGAATGCACCTTTGTCCGATGATGCCCGCAAGGTCACGCATTTCAGCAGAAATCTAGAACAGGATCACCTGCTTGGCATTTATCCACAAAACGAAGCTCTGCTCAAGCCAATCCAAGAAGGAGAATATTCCTTGGAGCAAATAGAAAGCGAGGTTCTCACGTTTCCTACTAACTGTCCAAACTGCAATAGCCTCTGCCAAACCAATATGAAAATGACGAGTATCCTTTGAAGTAATGTTAACAGAAATTAACTAGGCTGACTGACTCGACACACATTTTTCCTTAATGCAAAACATTTAGATATTCCACATTTCAAAGAAGTTGTCATCATGGCTACAAATTGTGAAACCTGTGGCCACAGAACAAACGAAGTCAAAAGTGGCAGTGGAATCGAGCCCTATGGACTTCGAATAGAAATTGTGGTAGCGGGGACTGAAGATTTCAGTAGAGATGTTCTGAAGTCTGAGACCTGTGGAATATTGATTCCTGAGTTGGATCTCGATGGAGGTTGTGCTGCATTAGGCGGAAGGTTTACCACCGTAGAAGGAGTTCTTCAAGCAACGAGAGAACAGTTGGCTTCCTCCACAACTTTGACCGGTGATAGCAGTGACAAGAAATCAGTTGACCAAATGAACAATTTCTTAAGTCGTTTGGACGCTGTTTTGAGTGGTGACATGTCAATTACTCTGATTCTGGATGATCCTGCTGGGAATAGTTATGTTCAAAGTCTTTCAGATTCAGGTCTGGATGAGAGGCTCAAGATCACAAGATACGAAAGAACTTATGAGCAAAACGAAGAGCTGGGGTTGAACGATATGAAAGTTGAAAATTATGAGGAGCCCAATGAACGTGTAATGCCGTAAAAACACTTGGTAATATATGGTACCCAATGTTAAATCCTCCAATAATTATAGTAGATAAATTTTTCACTATGATATATGTTGATGCAATCTGGTGCAACTAACTTATCATCCCATTAGCAAAGGGGGTATTCAGCATCCAGTGGAACCTTGGATTTATTTATATTTTTAAATAAACTTCATATTTTCAAGCACGTAACAAGACAGTGAGTTCAGGCTGTATCACTCAATTTCAGCTTGCCTGCAAAAAAAAAATGAGTCCAATTTCCCATGTCTGTATTTTATTTCTATTCTGAAAAAACTGAATTACTAACACAATGGGAATAGCATCAAGTATTTTGAGAGCTGGTAAACGCCTCGTTACTTGGGCGCGCCAAGTTTCTACATCCATATTTTCACAGATTGGATTATTGACAAAGAGTAAGTCCTGCAAGTTGGGTATCTCTTGCAGCCTATTAAATTCTGACCAATCCTTAACTAAGTTATTTGACATGTACAAGACCTTAAGGGCTTTTAAAACATTGACTCCTTTTATCTTCTCTATCATATTGTACGATATCCAAAGTTCCTCGAGATGATCACCCACCGTTTCAAGCCCAGAAAATGTTTTTATGTAATTGCGACCCAGAGACAGAATCTTCAAATTCTTTAGTGCATTTATGCCAGAGATTTTGTCGATCATATTTGTAGAAAGCGACAATTTCCTGAAACGAAACACAGTAAGCAACCTTATGCTTTCAGATCTCAATACATTCTGCCACCCACTCCACCATCACCAAAGCTCCTAAGCTGTTGTCCATCCTGTCGATCGGAGGCCACTGAAAATTCAGATACATTTCTGTCTTCTCGCTTGCCTGCTCTCCTGTCTGATCCTCCCATCGTTGAATTGCCTCTTTGCAAGATGTAGCTCTGGACTATTGAAGTAAGCAGTTGGAACAAAGTTACGATACCTAAAATCTCTAAAATTGGATTTTAGCTGCTGTGTAGTTACCATAATTAGAGACAAGACGCGTCTTTATCAAAGAGCTGAAACGTCAAAGTCTATTGATGACAGAGTAACCTTTATAAAATGATTGACGAAAATTCGTCATTCGCATTTTTTTTAGGATCGAGAGATCTAGAGATCACGCGTAGCCAATGAGATTCTGGAATTTCGGAGTGTAAGGTGTCGGCCTCCCTTAGAGTTTCCTGAAGCCGCTGCTCTTCAATTCCATGTCGGATGTATACGCCGTCCCTATCAGTGCCTCCGTTATTTTTATTTGTTATTCAAAATCGCCGACTCGCCGATTGGTAGTGGTGTAAAGACGCGCCAGTGAGTTCGACAAAATGTCAAATAAGCATAAAAAGGACAAGGTTTGTTAGTTTCCAGTTAAACTCCGTCTAATCTTGCCGTATGGGTTAATCGCGAGATATATCCGCAATATCAAAATAAATTACCGACAGGCTGGCTGAGGCTACAGCGCAGTCATTGGTAACGTAATTTCTAGAAATTCAAACGAATCCGGTTGAGCAGAGCCACGAGATCACGTTACCGGCAGTGCACCGTCCCTAATCTCAGTTAGCCCGCGTACATACTTCGTGCGAAGTCAACTGCCAGGAGGCAAGGCAAAAGAAGCGTATGGCGTACATTCGGTTCCAATGTTTCATAAGCAATAGCTAGCGTTGAGCACAGCGCCGACCGCAGTCGCGGCCCCCCAAAAGGGTGTAACAAATTTTTGTCTACGTTATGTACTAAGAGGCTCCGTCTCAACCAAAATCGTCTGATTCTACAAACGTTCGTTATCCGTGATTTGGTTAGTGGTATCAGAGCGCGTGCCAGTTGTTTCCGACGCGCATTAAAATGGTACTTTATTTCTCATCAATGTGAATATCTACTGTATTAAAAAAAAAAATTCATACTATACGCGTTTGAAATGCTTCATACGATCGCAGTGATGAGTGACAACGTCAAACCGTTGATATTTATTTGTTACAGGAGTCCGTGAAAAAGGAAAAGGGAGGAAGGAACGGTAAAGATGGTCCGGAAGGTGGTGATGAGGTAAGGTTATATTTTAATATGTTACTTTTCATTGCATTTGTTGATACACAAACCGTGATTACATTTTATGGCATGGACCTCAGTATGCTCGATTATCCTAACGTAGCTGTGCTATGTACTTCATCTCACAACAGAGATATTAATTTTAATCATACGACTGGGATAGTCATAGAATAATAATAACAACCACCAGTCAGTCTCTGTCAAAAGTTCACAACCTCATCTGGTTTTTATTATCTATACAAAAATTATCAACCCAGATTCTAGATAATCAGAAACTACTGGTGTTCTGATCATCGACAAGTGTCTAGAATCAATTGATATTTCTTATAGTTGTTGATGGATGTGGTTGGTGGTCTCTAAATACTTGACATACCTTCGTACAAGTTCTGGCTGGATGTTGTGAATCCCTGTTATTTCATTTGTTCAGATCACCAGCTGTACATCTTTATCGCTTACAACCTTACAACTGTTTTCGATCTGGCTTTATAGGAAATAAAGAACCATGTAAATCATGAAGCGGTAGGGAATACATGGAGAGTCTTCGAACACGAGAGATTGATATTGAGATTTCTCTTCTCTACGCATAGCTAGCATCTACTTATCAACCTTGAAAATGAAAATAAGCTAATGATTTGTCACACTTTTCTCCATCATAGTAACAGTTCAAATCAATGATTTATCAGATGATTAATTAATCATTGTGTTAGCTTATTTTCAACCCACCAAGTGTTTTCCTTCAGTTCGTTAATAACATTGAATCTTTAAAGTTTTGGCAATAATTGAATTAAGGAATCCATAATCAAGTCAGAAATTTTGCTTATGGCATATGAGAATGACTAGCCTCTTCTACTACTTATGCTCATCGTACATACATAAGTGAAAGATATACAGTATAGGTGTGCATATTTTATCTTACATATCTGTTATCGACGAGGATCACAAAGTTGACGTGGTTGGGATTTCTCTTGCAGCCAACTCTAAAGTTTTCCAAGGAGATGGCGCTTCCACTTAAATATTTCTTCTCTCTCTCTCCTCCCCTCTCTCTTTCACTCAAATAATAGTAATACACATATACTTGGATAAATGTAATGTATACATTCATTTACGCCTGATCAGTACGAAAGAGATAGATAGATAACAATGGATTTAGCAATCCAACTAAATACATATGGGACTGAGGAAGTCTATCAAGGGCATAGAGACTTGGATCATTAATTCTTAATGTGACTCTGATTTTCATTTTCTTATTTTCTCATGAATTATAAGAATATTTACATCAAGACTTCATTAACTTGTTATGTAATATGATAAAACTAGTAATACACCTCAGTGATCTGTACGAAAGTCTTGCTTATTCTAATTTGTGCTGAGTAACGACACTTTGTAATGGAATAGAATGATGGGAGTTATTGAGAAATATGAAACGTCAATTTTTTGACCCAAGTCTCTAAAATACGTCACGAGGACACACCGAAGCCAATGAAATATCCACCTCATTTCTTCTATCACAGTTTGTTTGTTCGTTTGCATAAGTTATTCAAAAAGAAAAGTTTCTGATACAACTGAAACAAGTTTTTCAACCGATTTAGTTTCATATCTAGCGATACTATGGTACATCTATATATAATGTTGATCATCGTGGCCAGAAACTCATTGCCTCCTCCCCAAATAACACATGCCTATTTTTGACTCTCGTTTGCAAATAGAAAGCACGCTTATAACATGCCGATGCATTCCAGTTGGTCAATTTGAACATTACTCGCAGTCAATTCACACTGTTCTTCTGCAGTTGGCTCTTGTTTCTGATAATTTTTCAACCTTCGATGAACATTTATTTTTACAAATAAAAAGAGAAAACCTTTTGATTCTCGATTCAGCTTATTATACAGCTTTGTTAGCTCACTCTTGTTTGTTTTCTTTTTGCCTGCATACCAAAAATGATATCTATACTTGATACCAATTGGAGTTCAAAACTGTTATACCATGGATAAATTATCCTGAAAGTTTAAAATTTCTACCATCGAATACACAGGCTACATTCAACTCACCTACTTATACCTACCATGTGATTTGTCTAGCTCACGTTAACATCACAATTAAAATATACACATAGGATATCATCCGCATACGTAGACTCTACATGTGCGGATCGGCTAGCGGGGGAGTTGGCGGAGTATGATGAGAAAGAGGAGGAGGGAAGTGAGGCTCAGTCCAGAAAAGTACGCAACTCGAAACCTGCTGGCGAGCTTTTAAGAGCTCAGTATTATATCGGCATTAACTTCGGTTGTACACACGCGATAGAGAAAGGCCGATGTTATTATCAAATAATAATTGTCGACTTGTCGTTTATATGTTACGCTGTTTTCATTTCATTTTATTCTTTATTGTAGTATTCTTTGCATTTTACTACCCGTTTCTAATGAGTTGACAAGGATTAGAAAAAAAAATAAGTAATCAATTAAAGGAACAAGAAGTACAAATTTTTTTTCTCCATTTTCACTATACACTATAGTGACAAAGCTTTTATCATATACGGTATTATTCATAGCATCGTTATTACCATTATCATCATTGTGATTAGTAAAAATATAAAGTATACAGCTAAACGAATATCTACATGTGTACAGATTAAAGGGAACAATGTTACTATTTTTTACCTGAAATCATCCACCACGTCACTCTATTATCGGTCAAATTAATTATAAAAAAATCAATCTATAAATAAACAATCGGTCAAACTTTATCAGCTCCATGTTTGTTCCTGTTGTATAAGAGCCGTTTGCTGGTACAAAAAATAACAACGATCGACAATAATAATTATCGCCTATGTGTTGGCCCTGATAGCCATATAACAGCAAGCATCGCCGTGGATAATGTCACGTAGTGTCATTAATAATATTAATAATAGTAGTAACGAAGTTTCACACGAAGTTTCGGTTTTTCTGTCAATATTTTCGTATCTCTTATTCAAATAGCACACTTTGCGCTGGAGTCTTGCGTCTTCCCGCGTTATGATCGTGAATATCTATATGTACACCAATTATAGACGATCATTTTTACAATAGTAGATCATTTTTAGTGCGAAAAACTAAGGGACCAAGATAACAATAACTACAACAGTAAAAATATCAATGATGACGATGATGATAGTAAATGTAGTATAAAGTGGATAGTGCTTTCCGCCAAAAAAATGATTGTATTGAACGATGTAATGATCGTAATTTTGAGTTCAAATGATAACAGTGATAACAACGAAAAACGCGTTGGAGTTTATGGAGAATACTGTCGATTATTAAAGTTTTATGAAGTATTACAACAAACTATGAATTGATATACCTCGAGGTATACCTTTACATATATACCTGAGTGATGTCATACGGTGTTATTGACAAGAATGTAATTCAAAACGCCTTGAGCGTGGACAGCAACGTTCGTTTATTCGTTGTTCTTTAAATTGCGTTTGGTTTGGTCTCGTTCGTCCGATCGTTTCCAACTTTGAAAACGAGTTCGCTTGAAATCAAAAATATCTTGGCGAGAAAGCGTGGCATACATCACAAAATTCAGAAGATAGAAGTATACATGTATACTTATATACATATTCATCCATTAAGTGTGTCCATCCATATCAACCATCGATGACCGATTCTCAGCTCGAAAATTTTAGAAATATTTGAAAGAAAATAACTTCTCTGATCCGGTATATGATATTTATGGTTCTTCTTGTTTTTTTAATTGCTCCGAATCACACCTACTTTTGTTATCTAGTGATTGCAGGCATATATTATACAGAATATTAGTTTTATAGAATATTGCCTATGCACGTATGACCGCAGATCTTGTTGGTGTGCGTGAATTATTTATAACTATATTTTATCCTCATTATGATATTGTTTTTCCGAATACACCAGCTATATTTTATTTTATTTTTGATGATGTAACATTCTGGATATTTTTTCTTCTTTTGATTTCTTGTTTTTTGTTGGATTTTGATTTCTTTTTTTTTTGTAATTTGTACGAATCAATTTTTATTCGTATATACGTATAAACTTATAATTCACGTTGACGACTGTAAATATCCGATGTAATTATTTCAATACTTGATTTTCAAAAATGTTCGTATAACGGATTCGTCAACTTTCATTAATGAATCGTTGGAATATCTACAACTACTACCTACTGCTCCCACTTCTGCTGCCGCTGTTACTACTACACTACCACTGCTACTACTACTGCTACTACTACTGCTACTACTATTATTACTGCTACGGCAACTCCGATGATGCAAAATAAAATGCAAACTTTCAGCAGTCTCGCTTTTGGGAATGTGTTTAAAAAAAAGGCAGGTCTAGTTTGATTTATATTTTTATACAGGTATTGCAAATAAATAACTCAATTTTGAGAACCACTGCGGTCATTTGCAGTCGACTCATTTGATCAACATCTGCGTCGTCTTGATCGTCCGTCTCTTCTCTTCATACTCGTATAGCTATATTTTATTCGAATTCTTTTCACTAGTGACATATGCCCACATCGATGCCTATATCATTTTGTAAAACATACAAACACATACATAAAAGTATTTATTTATTCCTACATATGTATATAGAGACACACACATCTATTGCACAAATGAAGATACCACAAGGTCGAAGTAATTATATACCAATTGTTCAACCGTCAAACATCGTCGTCGTCTTCCTCCTTTTTCTTGTTCACTTTTTTCGGAGTTGTTATGCAGTGATTTATTCGTGAATCACGACTAAACTTTACTATATCGTTGAACTTGATAAGATGTATACTATATCCATATGTTTCGTCTCTACGTTGATAAATATCATATCATTTACTTCTATTTTGTTACTCTAAGACATTCGATTTATAGTTTAAAAATAATTATCATGATCTATCTAATTACAGGCGAACAAATCGGCTGGAGGGAGTCCAGGGGGAAGTTCGCCGCCCCCACCGCCTACTTTGATAAATAAAATTAAATATCAGCCCGGAGGACCCGTTATTAAAAAGGATAAACGACAGAGCAGTTCCAGGTTCAATATATCTAAAAACAGGGAACTACAAAAATTACAGCTCTTAACTGGTGAGCATATCTATCTCAAAATTATGCATGCTCGTATCCCTTTTGTCGAATTAATTAAGAGTTTTTTAATGTAGAGCAAATTAGGCTTTTCATTCCAAATACTGATTATCAAAATACCGACAAGATCTAGTAATTATTCTCAATCATCCCCTTCTCAATAGTGGATTTATTGATCGCTTTTCTTTCTCTTTTTTGATCATCTCCAGGCTCCATGCACCCGTTTAAGGTACGTGACCTTTTCGGTCACTGACCTTTCCTAGTGTTTATCCGGAGCTCAAGGGTTCGCGTTCGTATTGCTCGATCTATTCTCTTCCTCTTCCTGTCCATATTCCTTTCATTGGTCATCTATGGGGGCTCGCCTGCGAAGGGTCGGGGGAGTGAAAACATGGCGGGAAATATCGATTCAACGGGTAACATCATCGTGCTCATGCGCTTGCGGTACTTTCTTATTCTAGAAAAATAGTATACCTTACGTATGTGTATAAACATAGCAAATAGGACGAGGAGACTTCGTCGACGATCTCACCTTACGTCAAAAATTCCGTTTATATCGCTAGAATCTCGTCCTATCTAGGAAAATATAACATAGAATAGTTTTATAATATATTTCATGTATCGTTTTCAACTGACAATTTTCTCAACACGATCGGATATTTTTACCAAGTTTTAATAATATTCATTATTTTACAGTTAAGTTCTTTGATTTATTGCGTCTGATGTAAGATCATTTATTAGAAACTTTTCATTCGTCCTAACTGCCTATAACGTCAGATCTGTGAATTATTTTCCTAATATTTCTACCTATAATGAAATTATGGTCAACATATCATTAGATCTAATCAATAATTACAGTTATCGAAAAATCTTTGTGGTGCGTTTGGATATTAGATAATTGAAAATTCGTTCATATCAGAAGCAACACTTTGTGGTGACAACGATTTTTTAACGTGTATCAAGTTTATAAGTAAATTATAATATTGACAGAGTAATTTATACGAAAACTTTAACAGAATTAAATTGGAACTTTACACAGATCAATTTCTGTGTGTGTATTTTATTGACCACCATTACTTACAATTGGTCACTAATCATAATTAGTATTGGTCTTATTAATACTTCAACCTCAACATTGTTCATATCGTGTTTTGACTGGATCAAGAAGATTAAAAAATCCATAAACGCTCAAGAAGAGTTATTTTAAATATATGGGATGGTGCATGTCGGTGGGATGGCCCCGTCTCTAGGGGGTGCAGGTGGGGGCTTACCTAAAAGCCCAAGTTTTCATCAGGGCCTTGCCTTTGCGACTGTGTTACCTCATGAGATTAATAAACAAGGATCTTCCGCTTCTGCTTTACATTATCAGCCCCTCCAACCTCTACTGATTGGTACTGATCGATGGGAAAATGAATAACGATATGGTTCATCTATCATTAGTACCATGATTAATTTTGTCTCTTATTTTGAACTTACAGAAGCGCAGCAAGGAAACGAAAGGGAGGAACTTTTTGTACAGAAGTTGAGACAGTGTTGCGTATTGTTTGATTTTGAGGCAGACCCTTTATCAGATTTAAAATGGAAAGAGGTAAAGAGAGGCGCGTTACACGAAATGGTAGAGTATGTAACAAAGAACAGATTTGTTATCACGGAGCCAATATACCCAGAGGCGGTGAATATGGTGAGTAGTGAAACATTTCCTGATTCATTTCAATCTTGCTAGAAAATTCGAGTAATATTATGATTAAATTCAGTTTGCAGTGAATCTTTTCCGCACACTACCACCATCCTCAAATCCAAATGGAGCTGAATTTGATCCAGAAGAAGATGAACCTACGCTGGAAGCAGCTTGGCCACATCTTCAATTGGTTTACGAGTTTTTCCTACGCTTATTAGAGTCCCAAGACTTTCAGCCTAACATCGCTAAACGATACATTGACCACAAGTTTGTACTACAACTTCTGGAATTATTCGATTCTGAGGATCCCAGAGAAAGAGATTTTCTAAAAACAACGCTACATAGGATTTATGGAAAGTTTCTCGGACTCAGGGCTTACATAAGAAAACAAATTAACAATGTCTTCTATCGATTTATTTATGAAACGGAACATCACAATGGAATCGCGGAACTACTTGAAATTTTAGGAAGGTAAGAGTGATCTTACTTTCCTTTAGTAAAAACATTCAAATTGTATTCTATTTGCAGCATTATCAACGGTTTTGCACTGCCTCTGAAAGAGGAACACAAAGTGTTTCTATTAAAAGTGCTACTACCGCTACATAAGGCAAAATCACTTTCCGTTTATCACCCGCAGCTCGCCTATTGCGTCGTTCAATTCTTAGAGAAAGACGCGTCTTTGACAGAGCCCGTTATTCGAAATCTATTAAAATTTTGGCCAAAGACACATTCTCCCAAAGAAGTCATGTTCCTTAATGAACTAGAGGAGATTCTCGACGTTATCGAACCTGCTGAATTTCAGAAAGTTATGGATCCTTTATTCAGGCAGCTTGCAAAATGTGTTTCATCGCCGCACTTTCAGGTAAAAAATCGTTGGGAATGTTACGACCTCTCTCGAGGTCGTTCTTCACGATTGGAGATTACATTTATGAAATTCCTGCTTTGCCCAGGTGGCTGAAAGAGCTCTCTACTACTGGAACAACGAGTACATAATGTCCTTGATATCTGACAACTATTCTGTTATACTGCCCATCATGTATCCAGCTTTGTACAGAAATTCACGTAATCACTGGAACAAAACAATCCATGGACTGATCTACAATGCTCTGAAACTTTTCATGGAAATGAATCAAAAGGTTTTCGATGAATGCACTCAGCTGTACTATCAGGTATAATTACATTTGGCTCTATGATTTTCATGCTATACTCTAAAAAAGTTGACAACTATACTACCACAGTTAATTATTATTTATTTCAGGATCGTCAGAAGGAGCGTAAGGTATTGAAAGATAGAAATGAGGCATGGGTACGGGTCGAAGCTCTGGCTATGAGGCATCCTGGATATTCTTCCGTCAACATCGACACCAACTATCCGTACACGCTGCCACCTGATGACGAGGCTGACGCGGATCAGACACCACTGGTATTTGAGAAGCCTAAACCTAAGTTAAGCGAGGTAAGAAATAGAGGACGAGGCGTCCAAGAAGTCGGAGTTTTATGCAAGTTTATCTAACAATTGGCTTTGGAATCGTCCAGGTGCCAAAGACGACTACGGGGAAGAATAAAACGCTGCTGCGGAGGAAGAGCGAACTACCACAGGATTCTTACACAATGCGAGCATTGTCAGACCACAAACGTGCAGATGAGTACCTCGTCACGCCACCAGACCCTAATAACTGCTAGTCCTCACCTCACACCTACACCGACACTTACACATTATACGTATATGTACGCGTATACGCAAAAGATACATACCATACACACACCCCTCTACTATTCTACTTTGGATGTTGCAACAAGCCCGGGAGCAACTAGTTGGTCACGTATGATATGTAGCGATATTAATAACTGTGAAAAAGTTATACTGTGCTTAACCATTTTGAGCAGAGTTGGGCGAAACTGGAACGTTTGCTATGAGATTTTTAATGCTAGATTTATTTCTGGAAACTGACTTATCGTTGAGCATACAGATAGAATCATACAACGATCATCCGTTATTATGTCTGAGCACGCAATTCGCCTCAGCTGAACAAAGGTTGAAGATGATTTCAATAAAGTTACTACAGTAAATATTGTCTAGCTTATGATCTGCCAAGGCTGGCAGATTGTGCGGTGGATTTATGTCGATCATGAACGCTTTATTTGTAACACTCCTTTGTCCGACTAATCATCGTTTGGATAGAATACATGATTTTGAATTGATTATGATACAATACACGAAACCAACCTATTGATAGGCACTCCGCACTCTGCCATTTTCATTTCTCTGGATGACGATATTTGGGGAATATTATTCGTTGCTACATTCGAAAATATCTTCCTTTTCTTCTTTTGTTAGCATGAAAGCAAAAATCTCTATAGGAGCGAAGATAGTCCTGATCAAAATAAGTGAAATTTTCAAATTTCCAAACTAGAAAAAGGTGAGCTATGGCGATGCTTCTGTGACGTTGACTGGAGCAGATTGCATTATTGCCCTTCTTCTAAACTAATTCATAGCGTATTTTTCAATAATCTACGTAGCTCTACCGAGCACAAATAAAAAACACGTGAGTAGATATTGACTTACTGCTCATAGTAAATTTCGTACTGCTGAATATACTAGTGAAAGATTGTTATGTTGAAATAAAAATACATAAATTGATTCTATTGAGGTGGCCAAGACAATTCGGATACAAAACATAACATCAATGACTGAGAAAGTAGCTGAGAATTTTGAAAACAAGAAAATGAAATAGAAAAAACATTTGAAGTGTAGTCTTTGCGCTGCTGGCCAGGCTGTTACGTTTAATATTATCGATATACCTTGTTGAACAATAAAGTATGATAAGCTCTTATACATATATAATAATAAAAATAAATATTGACCATTAAAACTATAATTGACATAACAATACGTTATATGCCTACAAATGCATTTATGTAAATGCTGGGTCGTTCAGATTTTGCGGCTCGAATTGAACGATAGTTTGAACGATCTCTCACGAAGCATTTTACAAAATATACATAAATGCGTGTGGTTACTGGAGAAATTTTTGCATTTCCTTTGCCACAAACTGTTTGTGAATAGATATAACTTTCCCAAGTGTTCTCAGTCAACAGGCCACCCCTTAGGCGAATGTTGGTTGGTGAAAAAAGCTAGCGAGTTTCAGAAATTTAATTTTTATTTGGTGTTCGTGTGTCGAGTAGACTCACTGCGGCCTTAGCGATATGATTCGGAAAAAAGCTAATTAGAAGCCTGGGAAGGAATCATTTGTTGAATGCCGTACTGTGTAGCAAATGATTAAGAGGGAAAAAATGAATTTATAATTACAAAATCGAGCGTGATAACTGCAACACGTTATTAAAAAGCCTAGAAATCAAGTTGCAAAGACGGAAGAAGTCGAAATACCTTATTACCCATATTATAAAATCCTATTATGGATGCCTATCGTTTTATACATAATATTTAAATACAATATTATTGATTATAGATTATACATACAATGGAAGATGTACCGAATGAGCTTTTCTGGACACAGCATAATTTAATCATGAAAAATATAAATGTAACTTGTTGCAGGGCCAAATAAGTACAGTATGTTGAAAGAGAATCCAGAGTATGTAACGAAATCGATATTTTATCGTGAACATCATGTTAGGGTAATACCTGATCTAATCCGCCCGTAATTGGCACGATTAGTAATTGGAGGTAAATTAGTGTAATATAGATATACATAATATAAATATTGTACCATCATCGTATACGTAAAGATGCAGAAAAAAAGGTGACAATGAAACGAAAAATTGAAGGCAGTCTTGGGGAGAAAATAAACTATACATAAATAAGTGTTGTAATTGATAGAAAAAATGATTGAGTGGGTTTATGATGCTGTGATCAAAAACACTCGTACGGTATGTACAAAATATAGTATCCATAGCGAGTTATTACAATTCTGCCACAAATATACGTGTACAGCTTCGTGGCTTCAGTATTACATGAATACCTATTTGTGCCGTAAGTTTTAATTTTGATGCAAACATTATGATAATGCTGGATAGATTTTGGTTGATACCTACTGTAGATCTCATCCAAGTTATTTTAGCAAAAGTTATAACGATCGATCATTATATTTAGTCGTTCGAATTCGCAATGAATCAAATTTTTTTTTTAATGAACTCTTAACATCACGATGTATGGTTAACATGTATGTAGTATGGAAGAAAGAAAGATTTTGAAGATTGTAAAGAGAATATTTTGAACACGAGTAGCCAAAATTTAATCCGTATGCTATGCGTTGTTATTTCTTCTAGTTATATCGTATAATCTTTGCGTCGGGCTGATTAATTACGGTACGCATCCATCCACATTTCATTCGTCATACATTCAAAAATGCATGACCGAGTAAAACACATACGTGCAACAATTTCAATCTGTAATTTGTTGGAGGCTTAGTTTTATAACAAATAAAAAATTGCTACAAATTTATAATGGGTATCAACAGATTGTATACTTCCGAACGACTTTCGGGTTTGCGTTGACCGTTCAAATCTTGAAATTGGCGCGCTGTCAAAAAGCGCGGCAGATTACTGGCTTTTGGATTTAAATGCCCTCTACTTCCAAAAACCGCGAGTGTTCGCGAGTCAAGACAATTCTTTAAAGGAAAACATGGTGCAAAGTCGTTGGAAAGTGCAAATTTGTTATGAATTAGTCGCGTGTGATTCCAGATGGTTGGAAAGGAGGTCTGGTTCAGATTCACACATCATAATTGATTCATCCTAATTGCTGAGATGAGTGAAAGTACAAGCCGATTAAACATGAAAGAAAACTCGACGGTCTTCAAAATTGACAAGTGCGCACTGTCAGGGTTATGGTATACTACTTGGGCGGTTTTGCTCGAGGAAATTGATACCCTACCTGATCATTATACTCGAGATAAAATATTGGAATTAATATCTGTGGTGCAGAGTAAAATGTAAGTTGAATTTGTCGCGATTTTCTATTTTTTAGTTCGACAGAGTTCACAACAGGTCATATCACTGAACCTTCGACTTATTACAGACAATCTCAAATTGGATACGAATATCATTGGATCGCATGGAAAATACTCGAGCTACTACATGTTGACAGTTTGGCTGGAAGACCTGATTTGATAAAATTTTTTCTAGTGCTGAAATTGATCACTGAGTCTATACCAAGCAATGTGGAAAATGTAAGTCACTTTGTGTTTGGCTGAAACTCTGAGTATCACTTTTCACAGCTTTATAGGTAACTTTGACTCTCCTGATATTCCCATTTACATTCTCAATACTTTCAGGAGCTTGTTGACCTATTCAACAATGTCTCAGACGCCAAAAATATAAAAGAAGATATTGGGAAAATTTCAGACGAGACATTAATATTTCTAGAAGGATGTTTGGAAAAATATCCCGCGCTTGCTTGCTGTATTGTAAAGAGTTTGCTCTGTGTTTGGTCACCTTATTTTCAACAAAGTGATCAAGATCTTCAGAATCTCTATATCAATACCCTGAAAAAATATGTAGGCGATAAAAAATCCCGCCATGGTTCTTCGGAGCTTGAAACTCGGCGTTTATGTGTTTCGGGAAATTCTAGACTCAGTGAAACAGCAGCTTATGGAATTCTGCTCAGCATATTATCAAAGATGGAATTAACTGAGGAAAATAATGACAAACTTAAAGCCTGGTTGTTTCCTGCACTTTTTGACAAGTGTAAGACCAGTGATATTGAGCTTGCTTTTTATGCCAGGGAGAGTAGTGAGTTCTTGAAAGAGTGGAACAACTTTGTAGACGACAAATTGAAGCGCTCAGAGCTCCCAAATAACTTGGAAAATGCTTTGGCAATTAGTAATGCGATATTCATTTTCTCCGATGGTGGTGATGTGCAGATCAATCCGAAAGAGTTAGCTTATCGAATGATCAAGCATAAGAGACATTGGCTCCTTGACATATTGGTAAAAATTTTCTCTTCATCGATACACTAGATTGTTTTTGATACGTTGTAATAATATCTACTGCATACAGACTGCTCTCATATTTTAGGATATTTGCTGTATTTTTCTGGCAAATGGCTATTTGGAAAAAGTTTCACAGCTCCTATCCGTACCAATTTTACAAGGACTCTGGGGAACTCTATATTTTAAAACCTTGAGTGACATTTTGGGACCTTCAAGCCTCTTTTTGGGTGATGCCGACGAACAGATCACTACAAACTTATGCAGTGGGTTGAGGTTTTTGTTGGAAAAATGCCGTACTTGTTTTGCTGGTGATGAAGTCTGGGAAAAATTGAATGATTCTGCAGAACATCAATTGGATATTGTTGAATGGGTATTAAAAAACAAAAAAGTTGTTTCTGATCAAGAATTCGCTCATGAATTCAAAAAGGATCTGACAATAAAATCTGTGTTGTCGTTACTATTGAACCATGGAGTTCTATTTACTCTGAATGCGTCGGTTAACATACACGAGGTACCCTGTGAAGAAGTTGAAAAGATCCTCCAAACTTCTCCAGAGTCTGCAGCAACGTTTAGAGCGTATCATGCTATGCTATGCGCATTGAAAGCGATTATAATTTGCGATTCTTACCTATCCAGAGCTCAGGACGTTTCAGAATATTTGAAAGCCATGGAGAAGTCACTGAAGAATTTGTTTCCATTACAATTAAAACTGGAAGTGATAGAAAACATATTTTCAATGCTATTTCTGCGCAGCAATGACTTTGGTGCTGATTCAAACTATGAAGAAAGAGAGGAAGAAATGGATGACAGGAAAATACAGGTTGCCGATTATAAGCAAATATATTCAGGATTTATTTGTAATAAATACATTATTAGGGATCTCTTACACTATTTAGGAAGCGCAATTTCGGATGCTCAAACCGAATGCACTGGGTTGAGCGACCTAGAATCCTCTGATTCTGTGGAAATTAAAAAAAAATTAACCAGCATTGATCAAGCCGTGGCTGATGCGATTTGGAGATTAGGAATTGTAACAGGCCCTGAGTTTGTTGAAAAAATGGGAGATGCTGGAGCTGATTCATCAGAAGCACCAGAAGTCTTCGATTTCTCTGAAATACTGCTCAACAAAAAATTCAACCCCTCAACAGTGCTCAGAAACAAAGCAATATTTTATGACCTAGCCGATAGCTCATTGAGGGATGACGACAGCAAGTCAGAAACAGACTTCATTTCTGACACTGAGTCCGTTAATGCTAACAACAGTATTGCAGGAACACGGAGAAAATACAGGAAACGAAGCATAGCTGAAAAATCTCCAAACCAACTTACTTTTAATTCGAATTATTCATACATTCTGAACTTGATGCTTTCTTCAAAAGAAAACCTAATCAGACAATGTCTGTCTAAGTGTGACTTTGAAAAGGCCCAACAAGTCATTCAGGTGAGTGAAAAAATTCTTTTCACAGATTTCTTATAGCTGACTCAAACTTTTCGTAAGCTTCAAGCTCGAAAAGAGTCGGTTCAAATTCTGTAGTTTTGGCATCTTTTGCCACATTGCTGTCTGCATATTTTGTTAAAATCCCCGGTGGATTTTCTGCGTAATACTTCTTCGCTGTTAGAATTTTATCCATTGGATCACAAGAGGCGCAATTAAAGCAACAGCAGCACCATCCTGTAAGATATTAGCCCATCATCAATATAGGTTTAATTTGCAAGTTTTTCGGTGTCTACCTTTTTGACACCAGCAAAGAATGGCAATGCATAAATAAATACAGATCCATATTCTCAGGATGATCCAAGTCCTGTATAATATTCTATTTAAATTTTTTTTATCTTTTGTATGTTTGTAGTCAAAAGCTAAACATTCCAGAGCCCTTGCGCCAAATTCAGTTAATTCTTCGCGTGTACAATTCCTCGGCATTTTAAAATTTATAATTTTCTTAAGAGCATCTTCTCCAGATTCTTCTGGTACCTCATTCTCGGTGAAATTGAAAGTATTATTATCCATTTTACTGAATTCAATTTGCTCCAAATATTCAGATTTAAATAAGTGGTAGTCGTAATCGTATTCATCTGGTGATTGCTTCTCCAAACTAACATTTATTTTTTCACTATGATTGTTATATGTTTTTGTCGTGCCTTCTGTGCCTTCTGAAGACTCTTCATGTTCTTGATCCGTTATTTGTCTCATTTGTCGTATAGCATCATTATTCATGGTACTGAAACTTTCCCATAGATTTGAGGGTATAGGAGTCTGCCAAGCCAAATGAGTTGATATATTCCGCCTTTTTTTCACAGCTCCGAAAACACGCTCTTCCAAGTCATCAAAATCATACTGATAAGAATTGTGGATGCTTAATTAATTGAAAACAAAATAAGGGTTGTTCAAGTAATCGTTACCTCATCGAATTTATGTTTGAAGCCAGCAACAAAGGGTTTTGCTTCCTCTACAAAGTTGTGAATGTCTTCCAGATTAGATTTAAGCATAGGAAACGCTTCGGCAAACTCGGTAGCAGTTCTTGTTGCTAGTTGATTGTAGCGTTCAACATGAGAGTGCAGAGGCTTGTACTTGTCTTCTTCATTGGCAAGTGATTCAAACTGCGCCAAATCCGAATCTTGTATCATTTCACTTTCGTCGTCGTAATCTATCCCGTCCTCTGACGATATTATGAATACTTTTCTGTCGTTTAGATCTACCTAATTTTTGTACACAAATGAAAGATTAATCACCGTGAATTAGAACCAACAGAATTCGATCTCGAGTTATCTTACCTTGTACGCAGGTGGCCAAAACGAATGTACACATTGCAGTCCAACTTCGAACACAATCAGAAACATATAAAATCGCATTGCCAATCAATCCTGTCACCATAAAGTAACCTTCTGACAACATGATTTCAACGATTTCATATTCAATTTTTCAGATTTTTAATGCAAGTGATTCCCAGTTGGATGGTGAAGTACGGCTGTCAAAAGCAATCAGCCAGTTTCGACAAAAAATGAAGGACTACATCAAAGACAATGATCAACCTGAAGTTGTCGATCAAAATGCACAAATGTCAACACTTGAGGTATCTCATCAAAGTATTTTATTCAAGGGAAAAGAAGAAGATCATTAATAATGTAATGGTATAGTAGTATCGTTTCTATTTTCCAGAATATACGGCAAGCGGTTCAGGGAGGAATTCAAACTTCACGTTTGAGAAGTCAGTTGGAGACCTTCCTTGCGTTGAACAAAATGACTATGCTTTTGATAAATCCCGATGAAGCTAACACAAACGAAATCCTTACCTTGACTGTTCTGGATATTGCTCTAACGACTGCATATTCACATTCTTGTTCACTCAACACCTGCGAGATAGCAGCCAAATATTTGAAGTCATGTAAAATGATCGATACGACTATGTACTCCACATACTTTTCTAAAGTCACCAAACTATTATATCAGAGCAAACTAAACTCATCGCTACCAGTCATTCTCTGTGACTCTGCTATACCGTTATCAATCCAAAAATATAACGAGAAAATGGAGATTTGGAATGAGGTAGAAAACGTTGTAAAAAAATTCAACGCATCGCAGGCCCAGAAAGGAAACTTACAAAAAAAAGTTTGGCGTGAAAGTCTGATTGCTGAGCGAGAGAACCTGGAACAACTTACGGCACTTTGTAATGGGAAACCTTATTTGTGCCAGATCTTCACTCACTTAAGCATTCTTGAAACTATTCTCCCAAAAAGCGTTGGTGAGCATGATCCATAAAATCTTGAATAAATGATAAATTCATAGCATTTATCAAGTTTGACTTTTTATCTTCAAATCTAGACGAAAATTTTGCTGGAAGTTTGTACAGTATGCTGGAAGTGCCAATCCATGCTTACCTCGGGAATCGATTTTTTGAGCCTGGAGTGGAAGTGGAAGAACTTGAAGTCATTGCCAAAGACCTTCGAATGAATTTAGCGCACAGTATCCTTGTCAGCTGCTATCCAAACTTTTCATTCTCAGAGACGATAGCGACAAACGCAGCACATTCACACGGTTACATCATACTGAATGAGACTTCGACAAGTATGGTGAGTGTTCCTTATATCATCATTCAGCCAATCCCTAGTTCCTACGATTACTGAGCGCAAAATCCCAACTTACAGATTTCGCAAAAATATGGGCCCCAGCATCCAAATGAATGTCTTAAAGAAATTCTTACCTTACTCTTGGATACAGTTAAATCTGTTCATCCCAACAAATCCATACTGAGTTGTGCAGATCTTCAAAACTTATCTAACACCTCTGAGATCCAAGAGATTCTTGGTAGAACAACTTCCCTTGTGAATTTGGACTTATGTGAATTATCTGCTGGGAATGAAACATTGACGTTTTTTTTGAACCTTTGGAACCTCCTGTTTTTACACTCTCTATTAACCATTTGGTCAAGAAATCCTCCATGCAACAGGCTTCAGCACATTGTTTCCACAATGAAGATAGCTTACCGAGTCGGTGATCTAGGATTGGTTACTTTGACTACCCTCAGATCAAAATTACTTGGAAATTTATCTTGGGACTTGGAATTTTTTAAACAAATCGAAGCTATTAATGAACTTGCATGGCAAGACTTGGATATTCCAGAAGATCCTAGGGTGATTTTTGCAATGGCTAACGAATTTTTCGGATCTCCAGCCGTTCAGGTAATTCAACTTGTTGATTCTTAGCTATGATCGCACCCTGTTTGCTATTACCCTTTTTTTAATAATTGATGTCTTTAATTTTTTGTTCATCCAGCTATACGATTCACAGAAGTTAGATCAAGACTTGAACGCTTCGATTCAGAACTGTATTGCTTGCTACCATTGTATAGAGCCAGCTAACGATGGTACGGAGATAGATTTTTGTTGGCTGCCAGAGTCTGTTCGTCGATACCAAGATTTTCTGCTAGAAAATGCCAGTCTTGCCCATCAAACTTTTGGCTCGAATTTCGATGAAAGTTTTACCTTACGCAGATTACTGAATACGAGCGAAAGAAATCTGGAGTTCAAGTACAGACCGCCGCTGCATCAGTACGAATTTAGACTTGATTATTCGGAAAATGAGTTTAGTTATCTAGCTAGCAACAAAAATTTACGTTTTAAAACACACAATCTTCCTCTTATCCCGGTGCCGCAGAGTAGAACCATTGATGCGAAATTGTTACAATATTTAGAAGGCCGATGTTGGCTTTTGTCTTACCTAGTGCAAAGAATTAACGAGAAAATCCCAACGATTTCTGGCAACGCGGAGCGCTGTATTTGTCTCGAGAACCTCCTACAATCACCGTGGGCTCAGCTTTTAAAAAATAGTTTCGATGAAAATCAAGCAATTGTTGGAATGCACGAAAACGTGTCGTACAGGGAGCTCTGGACAAATTTCGAATCCTTGGTAAAAAAAGAGAAATGGCAGCATTGCTTAGACCTCATAAATTGTTTGCCGGATAATTTCACCAAATGTGACAGTGAGATACAATTTTTGAAAGATAAAGTACTGAGCACCTTAATCGCTACACAAGGACTGGACGGTGAAGAGGTGCTAAAATATCTTCGCCAATTAAAAAATATCCACATGCTAACGGCTACAATTTTGTCAAATTTGCGAAAATGGTCCGTCACGGTATGTAAACGAGCTTTGACTTATGTGTTGAATCACCGTGACAGAGACGAACTTCCTTCACACATAAAAATGCAGATGAAAGCAACCCTTTGCAGGGTAACAGCCTTCTGTAAAATGTTACCTCATTTTGCAAATAATCCGGAAACTGAACATATCACTTGGTATGGCATTGCCAGTAGTGCAAATAAATCGGATCCGCTAAAAATAGTTAAATCTCTAATCGAAGCGAACAAGTTTGAACTCTGTTTAGAGTGGCTTGAGTATCACGCCTTTTCAAATGAATTGCAATCCCTCGTTAGTCAAGATCTTCTGATTGGATTGCTGGAAAACGACCGGCAGGATTTCGAGCCAGTAACCAAGGTTGGATGTTAATCTTCTATTTGTTTAAATTTATCAAGCTATTCATGGTTATTTCTTACATAGTTGTATTTTTTTCAGTTTTTGCGGGTATTGCCGTCCACCTACGTGACCACATTATGCAATAGCGTTATTGAGAAATTGCAATCGATCCCTGCAATGAAATTTATCGCCGGTTATCTGTTGAAAATATGTGAGCCTGCGGATTCGGTGGAACATCACAAGATCTTGATCAGCATTGAGATATTGTCAAGGATCGAGCATAAAGAAAGATCGTCGTTTATCCATCTGTTGAAAGAGCCGTTGTTAATGTTGGAGCAGTTATTGATGAATAGCAAGTTTGCAATACTTCAGAAAATTCTCAGCTCTATATCCAAAGACCTGCCAAAGTCGAAAATTTCCCGAGAAGATATCGACAAGTTAGTCAGATACTACGCAGGAAAGTCATTGGAGTTCAGAGTCGCTCTACAACGCGATAACATCGAGTCTAGATCTAAGGATTCTTCTTCAATGAGCACTGATATGGATAATACCGAGTTCGTGATGCCCTCAAGAGTACCAACAAAAGACGACTGGGTCCCAAATGATAAGGTAGAATCATTCCGTTCTCTGATTTTAATGTGTCGTCAAAACCTTGTATAAAATTTTCGTTTCACGTGCTCAACAGACACGGGTATGCAGCTGCTGCAAGTCCATAGTTTTCTCGATGTTCAACCGACGTCATCACTGTAGGAGATGTGGACGAGTAGTGTGCGCCGTTTGTTCACAACAGCGCATGAGAGTACCAACTTATCCAGACTCCGTACAAGTTAGAGTATGTGACGATTGTAAACGAGAAACAATTTTGCGGATGCAGCAGCAATTCGGAACCCCTTCTACTCCCAGCAGCGAAGCGTTCGATTATTGGAGATTAACCACAAACGAGAATCACAATCAAACGATCAGGGATGAATTTTCCTTCGAACACGCACCCAGCGTCTCATTGTGCCTGGCTATCCTCAATCTCCACTCGGATCACAAGGCTTACGCGAGGTTTGATCCCAATCTATTAATCAATTATTCACGTGGTGGTAAACTTTCTTTTTACACAGTATGTATCTCACCACAGCTTTCTCTTGGACCGGTGTGACGAAATAAAAAAACTTCTCCGTCCCGTTGGTTCAGGAAGGGCGAATCCAGAGGTGGATTACAATCTGCTCATTAAAATGATTCAATCTCTCTTAGTGGCTGCCAAAGTCAAGTGCGCCAAGCTATCTTTAAACACCGGTTTGGATAATTGCGATAGTCTACTTTCTCATATGGATCTCGTTGCGACTTTGGTCCAGTCGGATTGCTCGGCTCTTATTCCATCCCACCAGTTAGATGAACATTCTCTCAGAAGATTGAGAGACTTTTTGACAGAAAAAGAACAGTGGGTGCTTGCGCTGGATGTAAGTACAAAGGCTGGTCTAGATCGTCAAGGAGTTTGGGCTGCCTGGGGTAAGGCGTATCTAAAAGTTGGGTGCTACAATGAAGCAAGAGAGAAATTTGCCCATTGTTTGGACAAGGTATCCGCCGACTCTTTCGAAGACTGGGTATTTTTGCCATCTTACTCTCAAACGGATAAGGGTTCTGACGCATCTGCTACAAGTTCCAAAAAAATCACCAGAGAAAAGACAAGACCTGCGAAAAATCCACCTCTGTTAATTGAAATCCTGCAGATACTTGAAAGCTCTACTTTCAATAGACAATCCCGACGCACTGCCACCGCCAAATCATTTACCGCTCATGACATTTCCGTTACATTGAATAACATCAAAGCGATTAGTCAGGGTCGTTACCACTACCTTGAACCAACTACTAACGCAGATAACGCTTATTACCACGAAAGTTTGCACTATTTGCTTTCTTATGGAAGCAATTCTGCGATATTGGAATTTTTCGTCAAGCATGAAAAGTATGACGACTGTTTACTTCATGTCTTGGAGAACAAGGTTGATCCTGAAATCTTTTTCAATAGCGTCTACTTGTTCTGCTTGAAGAATGGTTGCGTTGAGACATTGCACGAAGCTATAAAGGCGAAAGATCCAAATTTATCTATCTGGAAAAGTTATCTAGTCTTCACGTGTCACAGTTTAGAGACGAGAAAGTTGCTGAACACTCTCTACCAGCTCCAAATATTCATCAAGGATCACGTCAGAGCTTCAATGTCTTGCATACGCTTCTATATTAACAGAGCTACAGATTATACGGATCTGTGTAATCGATCTAATTTTTTGAATCAAGCTCAGAAACACCTTGAAATGGAACTACAGGCACAACAAAGTTTTGGTCCAAAACGACGGAAAAATTCCAGTTCCCTTCATGGTGCACAAAGTGCTCTTACGCTGGAACTTGAGTTATCCGATATCGACAGGCACATCAATACCATTTCAAGACAGATGGAGATAGCAAAATTTTTGCGCTACAGCGAACAGGAGGGACGTAACGTGAATAAATTCTTGATGGACCTTTCAAGCATGGAAAATGATAGCTCAAAGTTTCCGGAATTACCTACTCTGTTTGGAACCCAGTTGCAAAAAACCCAATTGGCTGTATTAGCTATACTATGCGGTCGCGATGTCGAGGAAGGTTTCGGTATCGCTTTTCGCATAATTCAAGGTAACTTTTTAATTCTGCTAAATTGCACCGATACCACAAAAACTCTGAAAGCTACTCAAGAGATGTTCAATACTTTTTTTCAAAGATTATAATCTGCGGTCGGAAAAGGTTTACTCTTTGGCAGGGCATATCCTGGCTTCTGAAGAAAAAATCAATTCTGTCGAACAACTGGTCAAGTGTTGTCGCAGTTCAGGAGCCCCAGATACCAATGCTTTATCCGATCGTGTCTTGGCACATTGTGTCAAGTTACTTTTAAACTCTTCTCGGAACGAATCTGAATCCAGCTCAAAAGATAGAGTCAGCTCTCTTATAAAATTGATAACAGATCTTGAACTGAAGGTAAGAATTTATCATCGTATTCATTTATTAGTATCAATTACACATACTTGGAATCTTGGATAATCAAAATACAGGAATACTAATAACAGAGTCGCCACCATTTCTCCACAGATAAGTATGTGTATTGAGAGCCGGCAGTTAAAGGCAGCCTACCTTTTGGCAGTGAGGCATTCAAGGCCACAGGATGTGAAAAAAATTTTCAAAGAAGCAGACAGGTTGCAGCAGCACGCTATCAAAGCCATATGCGCCAAATGGCTTCAAAAAATGCAGAAATCATGAGAAGTCTGATCATTTTTGCTTACTTTATTTGTAGGTGTTGAACGAATGAGGTTTTCAATCTGAGATTACTAAATATTGAAAATTTATCTCCACGCCCGATTTTTGACGCAAGCGATTCTGTGAGAGTCTTGTATCTTTGACTGGTATCGAATATATTTCTTAGTCTAGTAGCTCATTGCGATACCTCTCCAGAATTATTACACATTATATTAATTTATTTTGCTAAGATTTATTCACGTTTATACAATATCTGCTGTAGATAATAAGTGATCAAATATTTATAGGTATATGATTAGCTGTGATATATTCCGACCTTCTCTTGGTCAGCTATGTCACTCGAGAAGGATATTGAAATCTCGTTAGCAATAGCGAGCTACGATTAGGTGTACAACAATGTTTTTTACACCCCAAAAACAGCCATAGATTCTAAGAACTGAATAATGAAAACCGAATGATCGTACATTCCTAGCTTTATGGGTTATTTGTTTTTATCCGTACACTGGAATTGGATTGCTGTTGATTTTTCAGAGGTATGACAAATCAGTGAATGGTAAATGCACTTAGAATTAAATTATAAATATTCTTTATTCATTTGATACATGATTATATTTTGTCAGGCATGTCAATTACGTTTTTTTCTAGCAATGTTTGGTGCTAATGTTACATGGAATGTTATTAGAGGTATTGGTGTGAAGTATATCATTTCTTTCATCAATTGTACCAGCTCCAACGAGGAGGATGTGAGTCTAATCATCTACTATTTCGTTATTAATTTATTCATTGCAATAGCCGTTGCACTTAATTCACTTCATGTATATGTAAAAAAAAAAAAAAATAACTAAGAAACGAACTCCTACATCAAAGCTATTTGATAATGTTATTCATAATAGAGCTTTACAATTGTTTGTGGCTAAAAAGAAATAAATCTTCTAAGCCAGCTGTAATAATCATTTTTGCCGAATTGTTTTTCTAAAAGTTTCCTGATTTGTTTTTCATTTTTCATAAGAGCTGATCAATTTATCTCAACCAACAATCGGTATACAAACAAACCTATTACGTCGTTATAAAATATCAACGATATAAAATATTAGTTGCCATATTTAATAGTAATAATATAGTAATAATAACAATCAGATTTACATGTACAATTTATATTTACATGCATGTAAAGTAGTTTGATTTCTCAAATTGGAATGTGCGCGATTTTCCTAGAAAAAGAAAGACTGCTAAACTTGATTGGATCAAAGATCATTGCTTGATTCTCATTCTGAATTTTATTTCTTTTTTTTATCTTGGGAATGATTCCACTGAAGAAGCATTCAGTTCATTATCGGTGAATTATCTTGAGGTTTGTCATGCTGCTATCGAACAATCTTGCATATATTGATATTGGCATTTACGTAAATCAGGGCTTTCTTAATTCCTAAATCTAGCTGCAATCATATATAGTTACTCATCTTCATTTCTTTCGTTGTCAACATCACCGTTTTTCTCGCATTTTTTCACTCGTTCTTGATATTTTTCCGCGAACTTGGGATCTAAATTTTCTATCGTGGACAGCAAGTTTTCTTTTTCTTGTGACGTCCAGTTCTGAGTCCATTCTCTGTATACCTTAATGCGACACTCGAACAAACTGGGTGGTTTATTCGGATTCTCTTTGCAGGCTAAATTTTCAAGACTGGAAACAAGCCCATTGACCAAAGCCCCCTGACCGCAGGTCTCTAACAAAATATCTAGGAAATCTCCACGCTGCATTTCCGACCACTCTGTGAACCATTGAACCACGTATTGCAGCTGAGCTTGGTTAGACAGCAATGCAGACATTTTTCATCTAGAAATGAGAATATAGAAATACTATTTTCATTGACAAATTTACAATGAACGTTCTAATGCTAACAAAATATCTAAATTATTTGGGAAGAGATAATTGATTTATTAGAAAATTACGTGGTACCTCAATACTCAAAGTCCTAGGTTAACAACCCTCTGAGAATTTGACAAGACTGATGATAGAAATTCAATTTCAATAAATGCCTCACCTATTGTTGACTCTATCAACGTGGCTGTTGCTGTCTGAATGCCGTCTGTAACGTATAACGGTAATATGTTTGTTGTTTTACTTGTTTATTTACGTTTACCGAATGGAGGCTGTGACTCGTGGACGGTTGCCATTTGCTATGTTACAACTAAAATTACAGCATTCTCTACGGTTGAACAAACCACTGAAGGAGGGAAATTTCACATAGAAAAATCAAGAACGGAATACCATTATTTTTTTTCTCACTGTTTATTTTTCAAAAATATAGTATAATCAAGCATTGTCTAATTTTTCAACTTAGGACGTTTCGAAGCGATGTCATTTTCATTCTCAGCTGAGATCTCCACATCAGAGTCGCCGTGTTCATCACTGTCATCTAATTCATCTGCACAGGAGATTGATATCAATAATATTATCAATTTTGGAATACCATCAGAAATTAAGTGAAGCCTTTACCTCCCGGAGAAGTAACGTCTGTCTCTTCCGTTAACCTGGTCAGACATTCGTTTGTCTTCTGCTGGGCATTCTTTAAAACGGTAATTAGGTCTGC